>NC_064640.1:85303773-85928773 GCF_023864345.2 Schistocerca serialis cubense | reverse complement strand
TGCAACTGACGACGTTTGAATTCAAACGTCTTTGAATCTTGTCGATGCAGCACGTGCGACAGAGAGCGACAGCCACGTGTCTTCTCGGCAAAGCAATGCAGCGGACGTGACGGCAGCTATGAAATACTTATCATCCGTTTTTAAGACAAGTATTTGGTGAAAAAATTTGATTCTAACGCATCTTATAGCTTGATATCTTTGCTCGATAAAGGTCTGAATTTATTTTCGTTATTCGTCAGTGTTATTGTCTGCACGAAATTGAGTACATGGCTGAACGAAATTTTTAATAATTTGCAGAGGAAAAAGCACATTGCGTAGACCTTCCGTATAGTTTATTTAAGGCCATACATTATTGCATATGAAATGTAACCAATATATCTAAATTGTATTTAAAGTTGAGACCGAATGATATTTCTTTTCATTCTTGAGAAAATGGTTGTTATATCCACTGAAGGTTCGCGTTGTATCTCATAAACGGTTCAAGATATCGAAAGGACGATTTTTTGAAATGACCACACGCAGAAAAGACTATTTTATCGTATGGTTAACACTCGATACGTTTTTATAAACCAGTGAGCAGAGCGAAAACAATACTCCCTATTAATTAAACCATGAGGTTTTGTCCGAATTTTTATGGCCAAACAAAGAGAGAGAAACAGGTAAACGGGGTATACAAGTGACCACCGTGAGGTCTAGTTTTGCATGTAAATATTTAAATGCTTGAAAGTGATGGGAGTAATTAAAGAAAACTTAATTAATGAGTTGAGGAAAAACTGAAATATTTCACGATAACCTGCCGCCAATCTATGTAAATGAAGTGTCAAAAATTTCATCTGTTTAAGGCCTAGCTATTTTGCACAAAAAAGATACATTGGTGCATTATTTAAATGTCAAAAAGGCTTCCTTCGAATCAAGTACCAAAGTCAGGATTTTCGAGACTAGAAAACGTTAGGAAGGCAAACGAGGAGTCAGTGAGATCATGCTTTCTGAATAAGATTTGAAAATAAAAAATGAAATAAATCGGTCAAATATTTTATGAAATGATTTGTCTAAAAGAATTAAGTATATCAGAGAAAGTTTCTATGCACCTTTGAATGATGCTCGAAATCATGAATTGAAAATGAGGTGCACCAAATGTTTCCCTGATATTTTTTATTTCATGCTTTTAGACAAATCATTCAAAAAACGTTTGACTTCCTTTTCAAAAATTTTGTATGCTTTACTTTTACAGCCTATTTAGATTAATTGAAACGCTTGGCCTTAACACTGACTGCTGATGAATTACATTCGCAACATCAAATATCTGCAAAATTTCATTGTTCATTGTAATTTATTAGGAATTTAAGGTGTATGATATACTGGAATAGGTGTGTATACACTTAAAGATCAAGTTCATTGGCAAGACCTTAAAAATAACTTAGCGATGCAGTGTAAATAGTATACATAAAATTTAGTATACAGAATTGTAACTGAGTCAGTTAAAATGTAGAAAATACAGGAGATCGAACCCAGGACATTTGCACAGCCTCTATTATAATCTGTAATACTACCGCTACACCACAGATATCTCTTGTACGCTGAAGCCAACCTATGTATGTGGCTATTTAGGGTAGTCAGTCATTCTTCCACTTTTATTGACTGTTAAAAGTTCTTCATCACATAAAAGAAACATTCATCTTTAATTTATTGAAGAGATGGTCAAATGCTCCTGTTGTGTACATAGTTCCACATATGGCGAAGAGTTCTCGGGCTTCCAGCCGGGTGGCGGTGTCTTCAAACAGCGACGTTTCGACGAGTGACATACTCATCATCTTCTGGCGAAGTGCCGAGACTTTGCGGATGCCGGTCCCTTTATACCTGCGGTGTGCCCCCCACCACCTGGCCGCGGGAGGCTGGGTCCAGAGGAGCCGGCGGGCGAGGTGGAGGGGGAAGCGGCTGCGCCGTTCGTGTCTCCGTCAGAGCATTCTGATTGCGTCTCGTGAGCTGGACGGTTCTTGTTGCGTTCCTGGCGTATTGCGGCTAATGCTGGATTCCAGGCCGCGCTCAGTTGATAGCCTTCGTCCCTGTTCACAAGATTCTCGTGGACCCGTATTTCTATTGATTCTTTAATGACGCTATCCCAATAGCTCCCGGCTCGGCATAGCACCCTGGTGTTTTCGAAGTCAAAGGTGTGGTTTTCTTTGATGCTATGTTCAGCTATAGCAGATTTCTCTATCTGTCCAAGTCGAACATGCCTGATGTGTTCCTCGCACCTTTTTGAGATGCAGCGCTGCGTTTGACCAATGTACTGCACACCACATTCGCAGGCAATGTTGTATATACCAGGTGTGTTTAGTTTGAGTGGGTCTTTAGCTGAGCCCAGCAGCTCTTTCGTCTTCGGCGGTGGTCGGAAGACGGTACTTATGTTAGATTTTCTTAATAGCCTCCCGATTTTGGCTGATGTGGGCCCCAAATATGGAAGAAAGGCGAGTCTCTTGTTAACTTCCACTTCCTCTTCCTGAACTTTGTCAGCCTGTCTCCTCTTGAAGGCCCTGCCAATCTGTGTTTCACTGTACCCGTTTTTCCGAAATACCTCTCTTAGGTGGTGTAATTCGTCTGAGAGGCTTTCTTTGTCACAAATGACGTGCGCCCTATGCACCAAGGTGGTCAGTACTGACTGGCGTTGCGCCGGATGGTGGCAGCTGGTTGCATGGAGGTACAGGTCTGTGTGTGTCTTTTTTCTATATACTGAATGGCCCAGCGTGCCATCCGCTTTCTTCCTGATCAGTATGTCCAGGAATGGAATACAGCCATTCTCTTCTACTTCCATCGTGAAGGTTATATTCTCATGTATTCCGTTTAGGTGGTCCATAAACTCCTCCAGTGCCTGCCTGCCATGCTGCCAAATCACGAAAGTGTCGTCCACATAGCGGAAGAAGTGCCTGGGTTTACGGTGAGCAGTTTGTAGTGCCACCTCCTCAAAGTGTTCCATATAAAGATTCGCGATCCCTGGAGCAAGGGGAGATCCCATGGCCACTCCATCCACTTGTTCATAATGCTCTCCATTGCACTTGAAGTAGGTGGTCGTAAGTGCATATTCAAAGAGCTTCACTGTTTCAGGCTCGAAGTGCCGATTAAGGAGCGCCAAGGCGTCTTGTAGCGGTACTTTTGTGAACAAGGAGGTGACGTCAAAGCTCACGAGTAGGTCATCACTCTGTATTCGGATGTCCTTCAGTATTCTAACGAAATCCGCGGAGTTTTTCACGTGATGACTGCAGTGTCCCACCAGTGGTTTCAATAGTGTCGCCAGGTATTTGGCCAGTCCATAACTGTGCGAGTTGATAGTGTCCAGAATCGGCCGTAGAGGCACCCCATCTTTGTGAATCTTGGGCAACCCATACAGGCGCGGTGTCGATGGCGCTCTGGGATACAGCCGTTTCTGCACTGCCTCTGGTAGATCTGAGTCCTTCAGTAGCGCCACGGTTTTCCTGGTCATCGTCGATGTAGGGTCCTTGTTGAGCTTCCTGTAGGCTGGGTCTTGCAGCAGAGAGCAGATTTTCTGTTGGTAGTCGACTGTGCGAATCAGCACCGTCGCATTTCCCTTGTCTGCTGGGAGGACCATGATGTCAGCATCATCCCTCAGTGCGCGGATAGCCTCTCGCTCCTGCGCAGGAGCGAGAGGCTATCCGCGCACTGAGGGATGATGCTGACATCATGGTCCTCCCAGCAGACAAGGGAAATGCGACGGTGCTGATTCGCACAGTCGACTACCAACAGAAAATCTGCTCTCTGCTGCAAGACCCAGCCTACAGGAAGCTCAACAAGGACCCTACATCGACGATGACCAGGAAAACCGTGGCGCTACTGAAGGACTCAGATCTACCAGAGGCAGTGCAGAAACGGCTGTATCCCAGAGCGCCATCGACACCGCGCCTGTATGGGTTGCCCAAGATTCACAAAGATGGGGTGCCTCTACGGCCGATTCTGGACACTATCAACTCGCACAGTTATGGACTGGCCAAATACCTGGCGACACTATTGAAACCACTGGTGGGACACTGCAGTCATCACGTGAAAAACTCCGCGGATTTCGTTAGAATACTGAAGGACATCCGAATACAGAGTGATGACCTACTCGTGAGCTTTGACGTCACCTCCTTGTTCACAAAAGTACCGCTACAAGACGCCTTGGCGCTCCTTAATCGGCACTTCGAGCCTGAAACAGTGAAGCTCTTTGAATATGCACTTACGACCACCTACTTCAAGTGCAATGGAGAGCATTATGAACAAGTGGATGGAGTGGCCATGGGATCTCCCCTTGCTCCAGGGATCGCGAATCTTTATATGGAACACTTTGAGGAGGTGGCACTACAAACTGCTCACCGTAAACCCAGGCACTTCTTCCGCTATGTGGACGACACTTTCGTGATTTGGCAGCATGGCAGGCAGGCACTGGAGGAGTTTATGGACCACCTAAACGGAATACATGAGAATATAACCTTCACGATGGAAGTAGAAGAGAATGGCTGTATTCCATTCCTGGACATACTGATCAGGAAGAAAGCGGATGGCACGCTGGGCCATTCAGTATATAGAAAAAAGACACACACAGACCTGTACCTCCATGCAACCAGCTGCCACCATCCGGCGCAACGCCAGTCAGTACTGACCACCTTGGTGCATAGGGCGCACGTCATTTGTGACAAAGAAAGCCTCTCAGACGAATTACACCACCTAAGAGAGGTATTTCGGAAAAACGGGTACAGTGAAACACAGATTGGCAGGGCCTTCAAGAGGAGACAGGCTGACAAAGTTCAGGAAGAGGAAGTGGAAGTTAACAAGAGACTCGCCTTTCTTCCATATTTGGGGCCCACATCAGCCAAAATCGGGAGGCTATTAAGAAAATCTAACATAAGTACCGTCTTCCGACCACCGCCGAAGACGAAAGAGCTGCTGGGCTCAGCTAAAGACCCACTCAAACTAAACACACCTGGTATATACAACATTGCCTGCGAATGTGGTGTGCAGTACATTGGTCAAACGCAGCGCTGCATCTCAAAAAGGTGCGAGGAACACATCAGGCATGTTCGACTTGGACAGATAGAGAAATCTGCTATAGCTGAACATAGCATCAAAGAAAACCACACCTTTGACTTCGAAAACACCAGGGTGCTATGCCGAGCCGGGAGCTATTGGGATAGCGTCATTAAAGAATCAATAGAAATACGGGTCCACGAGAATCTTGTGAACAGGGACGAAGGCTATCAACTGAGCGCGGCCTGGAATCCAGCATTAGCCGCAATACGCCAGGAACGCAACAAGAACCGTCCAGCTCACGAGACGCAATCAGAATGCTCTGACGGAGACACGAACGGCGCAGCCGCTTCCCCCTCCACCTCGCCCGCCGGCTCCTCTGGACCCAGCCTCCCGCGGCCAGGTGGTGGGGGGCACACCGCAGGTATAAAGGGACCGGCATCCGCAAAGTCTCGGCACTTCGCCAGAAGATGATGAGTATGTCACTCGTCGAAACGTCGCTGTTTGAAGACACCGCCACCCGGCTGGAAGCCCGAGAACTCTTCGCCAGCTGTATACGCCGGGAAAGCATACACTCACATTTAGTTCCACATAGTCAGTGCATACACAACTTTCCCACTAGAGCGCGCCCTGCTAAGCACAACAGCACAGGCGCAGCGCCCGTCCATCTCCGCACTACGAGATGGCGCTGCCTTAGAGACGGACCAAATTCTGCTTTCGCCGATCCGCCTATTAATATGTAACGCAGCCAATCAGATCGCTGCCAATGTAGAACCTTCTCTCCTCGTTGATCACACTCACGCAGTGAGACATGAATGCATGAGGTATTATAACGAGTGTACAGACCTCCGATTAGTCAGTCTGCATTAGTCTGTACCAGTCTGCATTTGTCTGTACCAGTCTATAGTCAAGTTTCAGTCTGCGCCTAATAAGATTATCATATTCCTGTAAATAGCCATGAAGAGAAATGTATAGACACTTTGTCAAGTATCAGAGATATGTGAGAATAAGATTAACGTACCAAGACCAAAGGAACTTCAGATTGTCAATTGTAAATAGCATCCAGAATCAAGTTACGTAAGGTTTATGCTTGTTACTATTTTAATAAATGTGTGTGAAAATTAATCAAGTTCTGTTTAAAGTTGGTCACCGTCAATCTGCTACTCTAAGCGTGCAAGTGGTATTTCTATCGTCTGACCTAATGGCAGAAAATAAACACGCCACGATAAGACCACGAGACATATTGCTGACACTCGCCTACTTCGTTAGAGCGACAATTCAAATAATCTGATTGTGTGTGTACCGAAGGTCTTACAGTACGCACACCACAGCTCCTCTGCTCATTCATGTGTATTCAAAGAATTTGTCTGGTGATCTTCATAGTCGATGATATTTATGAAATTCTCCATGGATATTCCTCCCTTTGTAAATTTTATGCACAGCATTCCTTTTCGCTTTATTTTCTTAAGTAAACCTAATTCTGTAGCCTTACTCTCCAGCTTCAGTATTCTACAGGTTAAGGAGGCCGTTTTATAGAAACAGCTGGTTGGCTCTAAGCAGCCATCTTGTAGCGCGACATGGTCGCTCGCAAGCAGGACACCCGAGCTTTTCGCCCGATGCTGCTGCTTGTCGCTGGAGTGTCGCGTATCCAGAAGTCGCTTGATGTCGGTAGCATCTGTCGCTCACGTAGGACACGGCCTTAGGTCAGCGCCAAAAACGATACTTTCTCCTGCATCACGAGGTAGTATAAAAGACAGTATGAACAGTTATGGTAATGTTTCTTATCAGGAAAATTAGGATTACTCGACATGATACAGGAACTGGAAGCAGGACGAGAAATTTGCTACTACATTGCGATGTGTTTCCAAACTCCATACAGGTACTACAGTCCGAAGGAGATCTGCATCCCTCAGGGTGCATTCACGTCTGTTACCCAAACATTCTATCATCATTATTTTGTACCATCCAACAGAGAAAAACTATGAACTATAAAAACTTCGCTAACCACATCCAACAGAGAATCCGATAAGATTTTTACTTCATCTCTCTCTTTGTTTTCTGCTTTAACACGTTTTGTGCACCGCCATACGCTTTTTTTTTTTCCGCCGCGACGTGCAGATTTGTGTCAGGTTCTAACCTGACATTAACAAGTTTGGATCCATTGGCTCTCACGGAAAACTGGACATCATAGGGTGTAAATGATTATGCTGCTGCTCCCACAACACACACACTATATGATTGAAATAAAAGACGTTGACAACATACGAAAACTGGACGAATTTTGCAGCAGTGTGGAGCGTTTCCAAACTGCTCTCCGAAGGTGACTGACTACTTCTACATTTAAAATTAGCTTTCGCAATGACAGGGTAGCTGATGGATTGTTGTTCCGTTTCGTTCGATTCGTCATACTGCATACGCAGTCACTGTTTCAGTGCTAGCCGTCCCTGGAAGGTGTTGCCCCTCCACCACGACTCTTTCTCCTTTTCAAATAAGCGGTGTCAGTTAATCATTACGTGGTAATCAACAGTGTACCAGTGGACGGATAGGATGGCAAAGACACCACCGATGTACTGTAACAAGCATAACAGTTGCCAGTGCGATAAATTTTAGCAATTTTACCAGTTTTTTTACAACGCCGACCATTGAAATGGCAGCACGTTTCCCAATTACTGTATCATCGCTAAATCGCCCCTCCTCTACTTTGCTAGTACCATTGCCAACTAGATAAATGAGTGTACAGTATATCCATTCATTATTTATTCTCGAATATATACACCAAAGCATGCCAGTCAGCGATCTACATATTTCTAACACATGGATCATAGTACGTAATTTACGATTACGCTTGCCCATCTTCCCCTATGCAGACTGGAGTCACAGAGCATTCTCACATTTTTAGGATAAAGTTAGAGACTGAAAGTTCTCCTCACACTTTCTTTAACCAACTTTCCCTGCAACACTGTCACCGATTTAATCTGCATCTGACCAGAAGTAGACCGCTACATTCCACGTTTCGTGAAGGAACAGAACGAACCGAGACCATAACTCTTATCCCGCACCCATCCAAGTGCACAAGATCTTCCTGATTTTCGAATGTCAAGGAGATTAGCACCCCTTATCGGTGTAAAGTAGGTATGAAAGTCTTGTTATGATGTAATAGACAATTAAGAACAAGAAACGGGTGGTTTTTCTGAGTGATGGAACGCCAGACAGACGGAGTTTTAAGCATTTTGCATAAATTAACTGCGCTATAAAGTCTAGATTAGTTCTGAGGTCAGTACAAAGAAGATATTGGCAAGAGAGAACATAAACATATGCACTCCGAAGGCTACACAGTTCTGCACTTAAAACACGCTGTAATGTTAGATATTTGCGGTTTCCGACCTAATAGTCGTTTGGAATGCACCGCTGTTACTATCCCAATGTAAGAAATATATTTACAGTGTATGACATACATCCTTCTTGCAGGTTTCTCTACGATAAACTATGCTGTCAAACTCTAAAATGAAAAACTACATCCTTAAAACATCGATTCTTTGTCATAAATTACAACATAGCTTTCCAGAGGTGTACAGCGGCCACTGTTCATATCCATTCACGGTGCAGAAATTATACTATGCTCGCATCAGTCCTATATGAAATGATCGTTAGTAACGGAGAATGCCTCTTACACAGAAAGAGACAAACGCATAGCAGCGATGTTTGATATATAAAATTACAGTCACGCCGCCACTAACTGCATGAACGGGACATCTGTCAAGCAGCTGTATACCCGGTGATTGCAGTACCTCACAAACATGGTCGCCAGCTTAGAATTACCGTAGTTATGAAACTGAAGACTCTGCTTTATGCCCAAGATGCAGCAGGGGAGTGGAGTACATCGCATAAATCTTCTTTCGTTTAGAGGATCGTGTCGAAACAGGATGAACATGTTTCATTACACATGAGATTGAAGTCTTCTGATGACTGAGAGATTTGCTGTTCATGATCGCAAATAGACTATGCTCTAAGTCATACACAGAACACACAGTTGTATACGAGTCGCATGCTGGTTATGTCACACAACTGATGCATCCTGAAAGAACAATGGAAAGAATGGTCAAATGACCTGTAGTAACATCTCCCTCTCTCGACAGAATGTTTCATTAGTCCATCATTAAATCATGCCAAGATACTACTCCATCTCAGCTGATCACTCCATCCACTATCTATCATCCTTTAACGCATGTGCAAGTCAGTTTAGAGGCAGATGGTTCTCTTTTTTCCAGAAAAGCATCAAAGACAGCAGTCAACTCACGCGTACCACTATTACCTCAACAGACATACAGCAGAATGTTGCCTCGACGAAAAAAAAATGACTGTTAGTAGTGGAGCAACAAGGATGTCACCCCACTCTCCATTGTTGCCAATTTTTTTCAAGATGGTGGATCCAAGATGGCAGCGAAAGATATGGCAACATCACAGCGACATCATGCAGGGAAGTTCAGATTTTGGCAGGAAGATAGGTCAATTGGGCTACCTCCACTAACCTAACCCCCTCTCCTCCCCCCTCCTCTCCCTCAGAAAATTGCAGGAAGTTCAAATTCTAGCAGGACAATGCAACACACCTCGGCTACCTCCACTAACTTAAGAATTGGTGGGAAAATAGGTCACGTGGGCTATCTCTGCTAACCTAAGTCATCCGACTGCCATCTCTTCCTAGGAATTGGCGGGGAAAGGACTCAGTCTGTGCTGCATAGGATGGAGATAAATTTTTATTTTCCATGCAATGTTTATTTAAACAATTTGAGGCAGTAGCTCCGTCCAGTGTGTCCACCTGGTTATTATCACGCAAGTTGTGGAGTACGAAGAAAGTGTCGCTGGGAATCTCAGCGCGTTAGAGGAACAATACCAGAGTGACCACATAGCTCTTTTGTCCCAAATGGAAGACACTGCCGTTAAGTGTCCTGACAACATCAGAGCCCAGGTAGAAGCCCATGGCCAGGCGCTAATGGTCCTCAAGCGAGATCTGGGCGAATGCAATTACAGCAGGACACGGCCCACCGAAGTATGCGGGAGGAGATAATCAAAATCTCGAACACAATAGCAGGTAACTCTGACGGTAATAAGGAGAAGATTACAATGTCATTAGCAGACACAGACGAAATGCGGTCGCTAATGAAATTTCAACACGGGCAGTGTGAGATAACTAGGCAACAAGAAGGGATTGCCAAAGTGCTATGTGAGCACATGGCCCGTTCAGAATTACACATGAAAGGCCACGTCAAAGTACATCCACGACATTGTGAACTGCCGAGTAGCTGTTGTGCATCGACAGTGATCCATGCTGACAGCTATGCCGGTGGTAGGCATTCCATCAATGAGGTCCTTCATTCTGTGGGACTATGGTGTGCGCTCTAGTGGATTCGGGGGTTATGTCACCACACGGTCAGTGAAGTGCAAGTGTTTTTTTTTTGTGTTGTTCACCACATAATATGGATCTGTGATTGTCTTGAGATAATCTATAGACGCGCGTATGTCTTTAGTGCTTTATGGCGTGAAACTAGATATGTGTCAACGAAAATTGCGACGTCATGCTTACAAACCACTAACATAATATTGCTTTGTCTAACCATGCTCTCACGAGTTTAATCTTGTAGTATTGTATTTTATCTGTAAACCTCTATACTTTGTGTACCTTTTACGTATGTTTCTGTGTTAATTATGATTTTGTGTTGAATATCGTTAACCAATTTAATTTCAAATGTTTGCTATGATGGCCAACTGAGATCAGTTTTGTCACATACACGTCACGTTTTCTCTAAAACTTTGTTGGGAATGCTTATAATTTGGCTCTTGCTTTGAGCAAAACAGTGGATCACACAAGTGACAGCCACTTTGATTTAGTGTTAGATGTGATTAACGACTTAATTTCAAATGTTTACTTTGATGAGCGATGGCTGTCTGTTTTGTCACATACATTTCATGCTTTCTCTTTAAAATCTTGCTTGAAATGCTTTTAATTTGGCTCTTGCATTGAGCTGGATGATCAGGACTTAAGTACAGATCACCTTATAATAATCACTTTTTTAACTGTTTAAATCAATATTTAACATGATATCTCAGGTTTGTTATTGCAGTGAGTTGGATGATATGATGTCAACTTCCAATGTCATACATTTCATTTATCTTTAATTATTTAATGGTGAACCAACTGTTTCCTTTGCGGACCACATGAGGTCACAACTAGTGACTAAAGTCATCCAAAATTAATTTAAATATTATAGATTAGTCGTTTCTTTTGAGCTACTGTTTGCCTGTTGCGATAACTGTTTCGAAGACTGTTGGCGAATCTCCTAGCATCGCTAGAAAATTCACGGCACAGTCTTCTCCGGGACGTTTGGGTTGATGAAAGTGTAATATAGTCCCCTTTCACTATCATTTTACTTGCTTTCCAGTCCACTTTGCATCCTACAGAACAATTCGGGTGTTTTCGTTGCTAAATTTCATACCAGAGAAGACTGAACTACGATTCAATCTAGCTGTGGCCTATTTCTCTCTACGATTTGCAAGGATTATGTGGCTGTTATGTAGGTTCTTTTCAGACTTGCAAATGCGTTTACAACGCCATTATAAGTCTTCCAGGTTCTTATATGCAACCCAACTCACGACTATGATTCCATAAGATGTTTATCCCTTGTTCTCCTATACCAAAACTCTCTGGCATGCATGAGTGAATGAATGTGGGTGTGGTTCATTTTGCTGTAGGGTGGTTTAGGCTGCTGCAGAGAATCAGCGGTAGTCTTACAGAATGGAAAACCCTTGTAGTTTTCAGGTAGGCAGAGAGGTTTGTTCCCTTTGTGTGAAAGTAACCGGTGTTAGGTTGGTGGCGGAAGCCTCATCTCTAGGTTTTCCTGGCCACGGGGTTGTGTGGGAGAAATTTTACTGCTTCCAGCTCTTCGAGGGTCTGCAGCCGAGGTCTCTCCGAAGAAGGGTGAGTTAATTTAACCGCGTGGTGCTTTGTCTCATAGCGAGAGGGGAACTTTTTGTGCTTCAATCTCACTGAACTTGCACCTTGTACGGCTTTTGGCCTCACGTTCTGTGTTATAAAAACTGTTTTTCTGTATTGCAGCAAGGAATGCACGGTTTCTGCAGACTTTGAGTTTGATTCCTAATGCAGACTTTGGTCTGTAAGAAGAACGTAGCTCAAAGGTGTTGCATATGTTGAAGCGATCTCACGTAGGAAGTGCGCCCTCGGATCAGTGTGAATGTCTGTGTGCCTGCGACTGCATGTGAATACATTCTAATCTTTTCCGAATCTTGATAATTTGTACCTCTTTGTGAATTTTTTTGTTTCATTACTGTATGTCCATTGGAAACTATCCACGTAGGTTAATAGCAGAGTTTGTTGGTCCTCTGCCATTACCCTTTATTTACTCAAATGTGTCCTCTGTAAAATGTTAATTGTTCACGGCTGCATGGTTTAATGTTGCTAAAATTTGGCCACGTTACGTATAAATTCTGTCTCCGCGAACCACATGGTCACACGAGTTAACTGTGAGCCAAACTTTCTGTGGCCCCCTGTCTCTGTCCTAGAGTTTACTTATTGCTCTGATGTTGGTTTTTGATTTCATGTTAAGCACGTAAGAGTATATGCGTGTCCCTCGTTGAGGTGGTTTCTCCAAGCCGAGGTTCAACCGTGATAATCAGATTTACTCTTTTATTTAATCATTTCTCAACACAGCGGAACAAACCTCCTTGCTTCGTTGCATGTTGGTGTTGGGGCTGTCCTTGCTGTTCTCAGAGCGAATGTGGGTCTGAATGCGAGTATTAAACCTTTCCCGCCCCCCTCTAATTACGACCGCAATTCTAAATTAAGAGATTCTGTTGTGAAACGTATAGCGTTTCAGCAGCAATCGTACGTAGTTACCAGGCAACAGCAGTTATTAGATATGTTATATCAATGTCTTAAGAAACAAATAATTAAGTTTCAAGTCATATCCAGTGTACTGATGTTATGTCTACTTTGCCTACGCTATTTACCTTGTAGTTTCCATGTTATCCCATCCAGCTTTTCCATACGCACAGGTCCAATAATTAGTGTTTCCTTTTTATTTAAAAATTTCTCTAGAATAGATCTAGTTTTCAGGAATGTTGCTGCAGGCTGCTCTTATTCACAGTGTTCACACACATATTACTTTATTTTAATATTTGATTCATGTGAACAATCCCTGGAACATATTAATAATTACATCCCATTTTTTTATGAATGACATTACAATGAATGTTCTTTTATGAGTTTTTTCTGATGACCAAATTAATTAATTTTCCAACTAAGTCGAACCTCTTATTTGTCGTGTGGCTAGAGTTGGTGGCGACCCAGTCTTTTACTTTGAGTTTAATGTCAAATAGTGTTTCCATTTGCATGTGGCTCTTTTAGCCATCAGGATATAGCTCAGGGCTCCACTCATTTCATAAACACCACTTAAGTGCATGTCACTTATAAGATTAATAGTTTTCGGATATGAGAGTGGCACGAATATTACTCATCAGTGTCTGTAATAATTAAAAGACATCTCCATAGGATCCAACTCTGGTATGTGGCTGAATGGAAAACTTGATACCAAATTGCATATAGCATTTCTACCAGCAAGCGTAACACTATCAGCGACTCTTGTGTGTACCTGTAGAACCATAACCGTTTTTTTATGCAGGGTGACAGTAATATAGTCATTATCATCGTGTTTGTAATAAGGCGGTTCTTATGCGTAATGTATGTAGTCAGCAGTAGTATCCTTCTGTGGTCAGCTTCAAATGTCGGTTCTCGATAGTCTTACCTCCAGAGATTCCCATTTGAACTACTTGGTGAATGTAATCCGACTACTGAAAAAGAAAAATTATTCGCCAATCAAAGTGACTCTCTCATGATCAGTTTAATTAATTAGCCTATCAATTTGATATACTGACATACCTCCTGGCCGATGTAGGCAATGGCTAGGGTCCCACAGATATGATTCTTCACCTGGCGTTTATTTTTTGTTGCGGCGATATCTTTTAACTGTATTTCAATCGTCCACCTACACAGGGAGAGACAACCATGGTAATAAAATCAGATGTGTTACCAAATTTATAAACTGATACATATAGTACAGAACTTGTATTTACGACTTCTCTGTGCTGTTCCATCAAGAGACTTCGTATGTGGCGAGACATTTTTGTTACCGTAAGAGAGAGTTCGAAAGTGAGGTGGCGTCCTGCGACACTGGTAGATCTTAGCACTCTGTCATGAGTCAAAAATGAATTTAATATTCTAATCTTATGATGCATGACGTGACATATAAAGAAAGATATTTTTCTAGCTGATGAAAGAAAACTTAGAGGGAATATAGCCTGTGCCGTAGTCCTGTACTGGATTTTCGCAAGTAACGATACTTCAGCGACGAGAAAATACATGTATTATCCGATTTCTTTTATCTTCTAAAATAACTCGTATAAACGGGAGAAATCTAGATATCGCGTGAGAAATTCGAGGTGTATGGTCAACAACATCGTTGCCTCGGACTGGGTATAGTTGATTTTTTAAACTGGTGGATCTATATCGGGGCAGAATGGTTTACAATTAGTGTATACGTGCAAGCTGCAGCTTCTTGTTTTGCAGTGCACTGCGGCTGCCTGCAAGGGCGGTCACGGGGGGTTGGCAACCGGAAGTAACGGATTAGCTCAGCCTTTGACGTGTACAAGCAATGGGCTTAACTGCCTGATCTTGCCTGCGGCAGCGAGGGCTGGCGAAGTGACCAATGACCAGGGTGCTGGGTGAGCGCAACAGAAGATTCAAAATATTTCACGTTTGCGTTGAAGATATTGATAATATCCGAATTCCTGCCACTTCAATCATCCCTGGATGGCCTCCATGGCCGCGGGTTGTGCACTGTGACATATACGCGGGTCCACGACTGCGGCTGCGGCCGCAGCGGAAATTTTCATCGTCCTCTTTACGTCGGCACTGGCGGTGTACAGGGGGACCGGCACGTTGAGTGAGGACCTCAGGACAGGAGCGCGCGGGATGTGCGAGTGTTCTTAGCTGTCTCTGACATCTAGCCACGACAGCTAACTGCTACGGACTGCATCGTCATTTCAATGTGTCATGTTTAGTGCTTCTCAATATATCGCAGTGGATTCTGTCGAGCACTGGTATTTGCTGTTGTCTCTATTCTACCACGCAGTAGAACCTTCCCCCCTTCTTCCGAACGAAGCGGAGAGAACCAATTCAGGAAGTCTCTAACGTCGATCAGTTGTAGAATTTTGGAACACGTATTACGTTCTAGTATAATGACTTTTCTGGAGACTAGAAATTTACTCTGTAGGAATCAGCATGGGTTTCGAAAAAGACGATCGTGTGAAACCCAGCTCGCGCTATTCGTCCACGAGACACTGAGGGCCATAGACACAGGTTCCCAGGTAGATGCCGTGTTTCTTGACTTCCGCAAGGCGTTCGATACAGTTCCCCACAGTCGTTTAATGGACAAAGTAAGAGCATATGGACTATCAGACCAATTGTGTTATTGGATTGAAGAGTTCCTAGATAACAGAACGCAACATGTCATTCTCAATGGAGAAAAGTCTTCCGAAGTAAGAGTAATTTCAGGTGTGCCGCAGGGGAGTGTCGTAGGACAGTTGCTATTCACAATATACATAAATGACCTTGTGGATGACATCGGAAGTTCACTGAGGCTTTTTGCGGATGATGCTGTGGTATATCGAGAGGTTGTACCAATGGAAAATTGTACTGAAATGCAGGAGGATCTGCAGCGAATTGACGCATGGTGCAGGGAATGGCAATTGAATCTCAATGTAGACAAGTGCAATGTGCGGCGAATACATAGAAAGAAAGATCCCTTATCATTTAGCTACAATATAGCAGGTCAGCAACTGGAAGCAGTTAATTCCACAAATCATCTGGGAGTACGCATTAGGAGTGATTTAAAATGGAATGATCATATAACATAGCAAGTCAGCAACTGGAAGCAGTTAATTCCATAAATCATCTGGGAGTACGCATTAGGAGTGATTTAAAATGGAATGATCATATAAAGTTGATTGTCGGTAAAGCAGATGCCAGACTGAGATTCATTGGAAGAATCCTAAGGAAATGCAACCCGAAAACAAAGGAAGTAGGTTACAGTACGCTTGTTCGCCCACTGTTCGAATACTGCTCAGTGGTGTGGGATCCGTACCAGATGGGGTTGACAGAAGAGATAGAGAAGATCCAACGGAGAGCAGCGCGCTTCGTTACAGCATCATTATTTTTAGTAATCGCGAAAGCGTTACGGAGATGATATATAAACTCCAGTGGAAGACTCTGCAGGAGAGACGCTCAGTAGCTCGGTACGGGCTTTTGTTGAGGTTTCGAGAACATACCTTCGCCGAGGAGTCAAGCAGTATATTGCTCCTTCCTACGTATATCTCACGAAGAGACCATGAGGATAAAATCAGAGAGATTAGAGCCCACTCAGAGGCATACCGATAATCCTTCTTTCCACGAACAATACGAGACTGGAATAGAAGGGAGAACCGATAGAGGTACTCAAGGTACCCTCAAGGTACCCTCCATACTCCGCTTGCGGAGTATGGATGTAGATGTAGATGGCACTTTTAAAAACACAACCGCGATGTTAAATATCCGATTTATCGATTACTTTCCGAGAGTTGTATTGTGTAGCACGCATGCGTTTGGTACGGGCGGACATAGCCAGCGCGCCGTGGCGAACAAGAGCCGCGCCCGGCAATAAGTGGCGCTAGCTTCGTGATCGCGAGCTTGTGTGATCGTCAGTATTTTTTGTTTTCTCTCACTAAATATGTTCAACGTTGAAAATCTGTTTCATTATGAAGAAGGATAATCGTAAGATGGAAGTGAATGTTTCAAACCATATGTTTGACTCCTGTTAATTGTTAGACAGTTAATTTGACAGGGAGTGCAAATGGATTATTTCACTCTATTTTTTATGTCGAAATTGCGTCAACTTTCCGTTTGTCTCCAGCATTAGCCAATGGGAACACAGTATTCTGTGGAGAGACGAAAACCTTCATCTTCGTGTTTGGAGACGTTGGTTCTCACAGACAAACAAGGAGTGGTGTCTTGAGAGCGTCAGAGACAGTAAGTGAGTCTGCAATTCGGCGATCAACAGAATGCAGCCACTTGATACTTTGCTTGAAGGGGTGCGAGATCAAAGAAGGCCAATCTCCGGTCTGTGATCGGTGGTATTTGGTAACGTGATCTTTAATTAGGACATGGGGTGTTTTGACCTTCATTGCGGTGCCATGACGATAGACACACACACAGGAGGTCTCAAACAGTGGCTGCTCTACCGCAGTTCATTTCATTCGTGATCTGTAGATCTCTTTTCATGGATTTAAGTGTCAGTGCAATATGTATCTATATTTCTTAATCTTTACAAAATACACACATCAAAAAAGTTTTGCATCATCCCAGTTCCCAGAATTCCTGAAGATAGACGTTGACTGTGGATATTGTATCACAGACACAGCCCCTGTGACTGTTCAGAGATGTCACTAAACCCGCCCAAAGTTGTAAACAACCATGCATGAGCAGCGCCTATTAGACGGAGGGTGTCAGACAGCCGATCAGTTCCAGTCATTCCACCAGGAAGAAGGTACACAGCTCGTGTTGTCTGTCGTTCAGCCATGCTTAGACGGTCATTACCAAGGTTCGCTCGCGGCCGCATTGTTACTTTGTGCCAGGAAGGGCTTTCAACAAGGGAAGTGTCTCGGCGTCTCGGGAGTGAACCAAAGCGATGTTGTTCGGACATGGAGGGGATATAGAGAGACAGGAACTGTCGATGACATGCCTCACTCAGGCCGCCCAAGGCCTACTACTGCAGTGGATGACCGCTACCTACGGATTATGGCTCGGAGGAACACTGACAGCAACGCCACCATGTTGAATAACGCTTTTCGTGCAGACACAGGACATCATGTTACGACTCAAACTGTGCACAATAGGCTGCATGATGCGCAACTTCACTCCCAACTTCCATGGCTAGGTCCATCTCTGCAACCACGACACCATGCAATGCGGTACAGATGGGCCCAACAACATGCCGAATGGACTGCTCAGGACTGGCATCACGTTCTCTCTTCACCAATGTGTGTTGCATATGCCTTCAACCAGACATTCTTCAGACACGTGTTTGGAGGCAACCTGGTCAGGCTGAACGCCTTAGACACACTGTCCAGCGAGTGCAGCAAGGTGGAGGTTCCCTGCTATTTTCGGGTGTCATTATGTGGGGCCGATGTACACTGCTGGTGGTCATGGAAGGCGACATAATGGCTGTACAACACGTGAATGCCATCCTCCGACCGATAGTGCAACCATATCAGCAGCATATTGGCGGGGTATTCGTCCCCATCATACACATCCTGTGAATGACCTCCTTCAGGATAACGACATCAGTCAACTAGAGTGGCCAGCATGTTCTCCAGACATGAACCTTATCGAACATGTGTGGAATAGATTGAAAAGGGCTGTTTATGGACGATGTGACCCACCAACCACTCTGAAGGATCTACGCCGAATCGCTGTTGAGGAGTGGGAGAATCTGGACCAAGAGTGCCTTGATGAACTTGTGGATAGTATGACACAACGAATACAGGCATGCTTCAATGCAAGAGGATGTGCTACTGCGTATTAGAGGTACTGGTGTGTACAGCAATCTGGACCACCACATCTGAAGGTCTCGCTGTATGGTGCTACAACAAGCAATATGTGGTTTTCATGAGCAATAAAAAGGGTGGAAATGATGTTTATGCTGATCTCTATTCCAGTTTTCTGTGTAGGTTCCGGAACTCTCAGAACTGAGGTGATGCAAAACTTTTTTTGATGTATGTTATTCGGCGCTGAAATTTTGCTAATTTGTCTGTCTGCAGAAAGCGACAGTGGGTTTCAAAATATGTCGTGAACCTTTAGATACATATTTGTTCTGATCTTCCCATCTGTACTTAGGCACTAGAGAGCTTCAGAAAGTGAGGAAAATAAAAAATAAGAGCCTTAACATCCCTGACTCTAGTAGTAAATATAAACTAAGCCCATGCGCGATCAGAACGAAAAAACGCCGCCATTGTTCAAATATTCCATAGAGACTTGTCACCCACAAACTGTTTAAATAAACAGTATTCCATAAAGTGCAGTCGATTTCCCAACAAAGTCTTCAATTAAATATTTAAACTATATTACAAAAATCGCCTTCTATCCCATAAATTGTTTAAATAAACAATATTCCACACATTGTCTAAATTCCAGAATGAGATTTTCACTCTGCAGTAGAGTGTGCGCTGATATGAAACTTCCTGGCAAAGGTCCCGAGTTCGAGTCTCGGTCGGGCACACAGTTTTAATCTGCCAGGAAGCTTCATATCAGCGCACACTCCGCTGCAGAGTGAAAATCTCATTCTGGAAACATCCTCCAGGCTGTGGCTAAGCCATGTCTCCGCAATATCCTTTCTTTCAGGAGTGCTAGTTCTGCAAGGTTCACAGGAGAGCTTCTGTAAAGTTTGGAAGGTAGGAGACGAGATACTGGCAGAAGTAAAGCTGTGGGTACCGGGCGTGAGTCGTGCTTCGGTAGCTCAGTTGGTAGAGCACTTGCCCACGAAAGGCAAAGGTCCTGAGTTCGAGTCTCGGTCGGGCACACAGTTTTAATCTACCAGGAAGTTTCATTGTCTAAATTGTTTAAACAATATTCCATAACTGCTATCGATTTTCCGCCAATTGGCCAATAACCATGTCTCCGCAATATCCTTTCTTTCAGGAGTGCTAGTTCTGCAAGGTTCACAGGAGAGCTTCTGTAAAGTTTGGAAGGTAGGAGACGAGATACTGGCAGAAGTAAAGCTGTGGGTACCGGGCGTGAGTCGTGCTTCGGTAACTCAGTTGGTAGAGCACTTGCCCGCGAAAGGCAAAGGTCCCGAGTTCGAGTCTCGGTCGGGCACACAGTTTTAATCTGCCAGGAAGTTTCATTGTCTAAATTGTTTAAACAATATTCCATAACTGCTATCGATTTTCCGCCAAATGGCCAATAACCGAGTCTTTTCCCTGCCAATTTCGATGTGAAGGAGGGGAGGGGGAGAGCTATGAGGTTTCCAAAAGGAAGGGTTTAATTAATTTATTGATTTAATTAATTAAATAATTAAATTGAGATCAAAAGTGTGCTTGTATCAGCGAGGTGTCTTTGAGAGGAATGGAGAGGTGGTGGTGAAGGAGGGGATGAGGAGGGGGAGGTGGAGGGGTGGGGGAACAGTAGGTTACAGACCTGTCTTTCAATAGTAATCCACTTAGCAGAACAATAGGTTAAGGACCTGTCAATGAAAAGAGAACAGTAGGTTTGCCCATGAATGTAGGCACCCCGCACTGTCAGACTGTGCTAGAACCCACTTTGTCATGCTAATGTCAACACCATTATAGAGCCACCACGAGCTTGCACAGTGACTTGTTGAAAACTTGGGTCCATGTCTTCTTGGCGTCTGCACCACACTCGAATGCTACCATCAGCTCTTACCAACTGAAACCAGAGCTCATCTGACCACGCCACGACTTTCCAGTTGCCTAGAGTCCAACTGATATTGTCCAGGCCAGGAGGGGCGCCGCAGGTGATGTCGTGCTGATAGCAAAGGCACTCGCGTGGTTTGCCTGCTGCCATAGCCCATTAACGCCAATTTTTTCCGCTATGTCGTAATGGATACGTTTTTTGTATTCCCCGCATTGATTTCTACGTTTATTACATGCAGTGTTGCCTGTTTGTCAGCTCGTGGTCGTGCGGTAGCGTTCTCGCTTCCCGCGCCCGGGTTCCCGGGTTCACCGCCCCAGACTGCAACCCATTTCCACGGCCCAAAGCGACTGGCGAATCTCTGGATCCTCGCCATAACGGCACACGCCATCGTAGCGAGGAGGCAGACCGACCAGCTGGCCTTCGTGATGGACCTCTGGGAGGAGAAAAAGACGACCCAGCAGCACAGGCGATACCACGAGAACTTCAAAAACTTCCTGCAGATTCCACTGCAGACAGCAATCGCCAGAGTCCTTCCCAGCCTGTGACCCTCAGCACCGCCACCAGCCACCTCACCACACTCACCACAAGAAAATGGTTCAAATGGCTCTGAGCACTATGTGACTTAACATCTATGGTCATCAGTCCCCTAGAACTTAGAACTACTTAAACCTAACAAACCTAAGGACATCACACACATCCATGCCCGAGGCAGGATTCGAACCTGCGACCGTAGCAGTCGCGCGGCTCCGGACTGACCGCCTAGAACCGCTAGACCACCGCGGCCACACTCACCACAAGAATAACGTGTGCAGTGATAGCGAACAAGTGCAACACAAAAGATAAAGTGCTTTCTCTTCTCGCACCAAATAGTGAAGTATAGTAGTATAAAGTGTTTCTTCTTAGTGAAATCAGTGATACAAAGTGCTTCTCACCAAACATCTGTCATGCTCGCAGCCGAAACAGTGTCAAAAGTATGCACAGTAGTACTACCAGTTTTTTTAAAATTAACTTTTCTTCCATTGTTTGTACTATACTGAATAGGAAACAAGCATTACTTAGTGGAAAGTGCCAACTACTTATTATTATTATTAGATTTTTTTAAAATGATTTCCTTTACTTTGTGCCTATAAAATTCTATTGATTACTCACACTATCCTTTCTGCTTCTCTTATGTAATATGACAAAATTTTCTCTCTTCTTCAATTTAGGTATATTCTGTAGTATATGTAAAAGAAAAAGTTTCTTCCACTTCTGCTGCACCTATCATGGTGACGTTTCCCTCATACTGTCCCACTTAACAGTGTAACTAGAGGAAGAGATCAAACCAGAATACACAGTGTGCCTGTGGCATCACAGGTGCATCACATACAGAAACATAAATTCAAAGTCAATGCATCGATGCCAAATATAAACTGTTATGCCTGTCCTGCAATGTCTACCTCCTTTTTTTTTTAAAAAAAAAAAAAAAAAAAAAACGACAAATGGCCACGTAAAAGGGTTTAAGGAACAACAACAAGAGAAAAACGAAAAAGGAAAATATAAAAACGAAAACATATAAAATGAGGGTAATATTAACCAACACTACGAATATAATAGATTAATAGAATAAAATGTCTTTTTTTAAATGTATCGTTGTTAATATATTTAAATATATATATATATGGTTACAAAAAAAAAAGGTTCGATTCCCGGCGGGGTCAGGGATTTTCTCTGCCTCGTGATGACTGAGTGTTGTGTACTGTCCTTAGGTTAGTTAAATTTAAGTAGTTCTAATTTCTAGGGGACTGGTGACCACAGATGTTAAGTCCAATAGTGCTGAGAGCCATTTGAACCATCTACACAAACGCCGCTGCTCTCTCTCGTTAAGTGAAATCCGTCGGCCACTGCAGTCCGCGGTGAGAGGTAACGCCTGAAATTTGGTAATCTCGGCACACTCTTGACACTGTGGGTCTCGGAATATTGAATTCCCTAACGAACCCAATTTCCTGCTTACTGGGCAGATGTGCTACACACTACACCATCGTGACACTATGGCTCAGACAGCTCCATGGCCTACCCTTGTTCAGTGGCCTCCCTAACGCAAACCGCAATTCACACCTTCAGAACATTTTCTCCTTCTAAAATCAGTAGGAGACCTGTGTTGAAATCCCAACCTTGGCACAAATTCCTCACGTATTACTTCATCTTCTGTCCTTATCGAAGATAAAGTTGAGACTGATATGTCTCTAGGAAAGTGTAATTCCATCAAATCAACAGCTTAATCATGCCAATCATGTTGTAGAATATGGCATCTCCTGCAAATGTATTCTGCTTTAACAGTGTCAGCTTTAAAATCCAAAGAAAATAACGCACAAAAGTAAGGTTGACAATCATCTTTAAGGACACATTCATTCGTTTTATTAATTTATACTGCATTTGTGGATCGCAAGTACCACACGTGTATGAAGGGCACAAATGTTCATGAAGGTTGAATATCTATGGAACGAGATAGGATTATTTGTGCCTTGTGTTATACATGCATGTGTGGTACTTGGCGTCATTCACGCGCCAGGCCTGAAGATGACGTGTTTGGAACGTCGAAACTGATTGCTAATAAAACAATCAAAATAACGGTTGTTGGTACAGTATTATTATATTTCATCGACCAACCACTGTCCAATAGTCCCGAACCCACTGTGGAGTTATATTTGACGAGAAAAGTACGTTACCAATATCAAAATAGTATTTCACAAACCTCTTACTCATTCGATTGTACGTTACATTGAACCAGGGCATTAAGCATCTGCAGTCGGGCAGAGTGAGTGACATACGGCCAAGCTTGTTTCAGAAGGTCATAACTGCATACTTTCATAATTATGGCCTAAATTTTCGCACAGGATGGTATGCTGATGCTGATAACGTGCAAGTGTGCTTTATTCTCCTTAAAATGTGATATCAGGTTGGTGATGTTTCCTTATAAGTTTGAGAATAACAGAGATATCCACAAGTACAACACTAGAAGGAAAAATTATCTGCATTACACTATGATGAACCTACGCTTGGCACAGAAAGGCATTATGATTTCTTTTTCATGCGATTAACTGCGAAGTAAGCTCTCTGAGCAAAATATTAGTTACCCCGTTAGAAGAACACATTGGTCGCTTTGGATCGCTTATACCAGGTAATCAGATGACCATCCACCACTGATGGCAGTGAAGCGGTATCTATTTGCTAGTTGGTTGTACGAATCCAACGCAGCAAGAGGTGTCAACGTTACAGAATGGCAGAAAGGAGCTATCGCATGTGGACGTGCCCGTGATGACACCGTGAATTAAGCTGCACGATTTGTTGGTGAATAATGAGACATATCAAAAATGGTTCAAATGGCTCTGAGCACTATGGGACTTAACATCTGAGGTCATCACTACCCTAGAACTTAGAAATGCTTAAACCTAACTAACCTAAGGATATTACACACATCCATGCCCCAGGCAGGATTCGAACCAGCGACTGTAGCGGTTGCGCGGTTCCAGACTGAAACGTCAGAACCGCTCGGCCACACCGGCCAGCTGAGAAGTATCCAATGTATCTACAAAGGATGGTGTACTACTCACTGCCATCTAACATAGTGTAAGAAGGATTATTGTAAAAAGATGCTAACTGACAGAGATCGGAGGCGAGTGTTACACTTTTTCGATAGCAATAGGTTTCATATCCGACAGGCGTGGGTGCTACAGTGAATGCAGGACCATCACAAGCAGTTTTCAAACGAATATTGCGAAGACAAATACATGTAATAGATATTTGCGTTCGAGTACCTCACTAAAGACCGTTGACACCTGCACTTGCAGCTACCGCGCGGAGTGGCCGTGCTGTTTGAGGCGTCATGTTACGGACTGCGCAGACCCTCCTGCAGGAGGTTCGAGTCCTCCCTCGGGCATGGGTGTGTGTGTTGTTCTTAGCATAGGTTAGTTTAAGTTAGATTAAGTAGTGTGTAAGTCCAGGGACCGATGACCTAATCAGTTTGGTCCCTTAAGAATTCACACACGTTTGAACATTTTGAACACTTGCAGCTGCACGACTTCAGTGATCCAAACAACACAGGAAATGGACAGCAGCTGACAGGAGGTCAGACGAGTCCCGATGTTACCTCTCTTCTATGTTGCAAGGCGTCAATTGCATGGACAGCCCTGTCTATTACCCTCTCTATTTCATACTGATAGCCATGTTTCGTAGGCTGATTTTGATGAAGTGTTTTGTCTTTACGAAATTTACTTCTGCCCTTTTGGTGGGGAGTGTCAATAGTCCCGACTTTTTTGAAAGGTCCTGTCGTTTATGAGTGAAGTATGTGGGTTTCCTGGGTTAATCAGAGACTGGGATTGTGGGTTTGAATGTTGTCATGTAGCTAATTGTCGATTAGCGATTTGGGAGTTTTGATCCTGAAATCTCTTGGATTGTAGTTCCTAAGGGAACTTATTAGTGAGTTCGGTGATAGCCTGGTTCTTTCGTAGAACGCTTCGGCGAGATTTTTGAACCTTGTTTTTCGTGGTTGTAAATTCACGGCATCATGCAACTCTGCAGTGTGAAAACGGCTTTCTATGTGTATTCCTCTTTCCAGAGCTTTGTTTTGGATTGCTTGCACTCTTTTGATGTGGGTTTTTGCAGTGTAGCCCCATACAGGGCAGGAATATTCCAGGATGGGGCGCACTAGACTGCAGTGCAAAGACGACCCAGTGAGGCTTTTAATTCATAGTGCGTAGAGGATGCACTTGAGGCAGGAGGTGGTTCTATGATATTTGGGGGGGATCGTGGTATGAGTTGGACCCATTCATTCAGGTTACACTGGACATAAACCAGGACTGTCATTTCAACATTTTTATTTAAAAAGTGTAGCTTTCCTTCGATAGCGTCACAATGAGTCTGTTGCGGACACTTCTGTCTTCCAGACTGATAACAGCTGTCTTCACAGAGCTGCGCAGATATGTATTGGGTTTGACAGACTCTCAGGTACCCTATAATACCTCAATTGGTCCTCTAAATCACTCGATTTTAACCACACGGAAATGTATGTAACTATTTGGAACAACAGGTGAAACTTAGCAACTCACATACCAGCAGTTTGGTACAGGAGATATAAGGGATGTAATCATCACTGACAGACTACAGCCGGATATGACATACCTGAAGAAACTTGTGTACTTTCTTCCTCGTCAAATTGATGGCGTTATCAAGTGAAGAGGTGGTGTTACACATTATTAAAGCGATGTCTCATGGGCTGACTTCATCCTGGAAGTAACTGAATTTGTCTATTAACTGACTGAACTGTCTAGACTTACACGTCTCTAAATAAATGTTTCAGTCATTTTATTGCGTAATATTGATAATAGACGTTCTCTCTTTCTTACATTTTCCTCGGTGTTGTACTCTGAGATGTTGTGGTGTGGTCTTCAGTTCGATGACTGGTTTGATGCAGCACTCCACACTAGTATGTTCTATGCAAGCCTCCTCATCACTGCACAACTACTGCTACTAAAATTCATTTGAACCTGCTTGCTGTACTGAAGCTTTACATCTACATCTACATAGATATTCGACAAGCCATGTACGGTGCGTGGCGGAGGGTACTCGGTACCATTACTTGTCATTTCTCGTCCCGTTCCACTAGCAAATAGATCGAGGGAAAAACTACTGTCTGTACACCTCTGTATGAGCCCCAGTTTCTTGACTCTTATCTCCGCGGTCCTTACGCACAATGTATGTTGGCAGCAGCAGAATCGTTGGGCAGTCAGCTGCAAATGCCGATTCTCTAAATTTCCTCAATAGTGTTTCACGAAAAAACGTTAGGTTCCCTCCAGGGATTCCCATTTGGGTTCCCAAAACATCTCCGTAAGATTTACATGTTGTTAAAACCTACCGGGCCGGCCGGAGTAGCCGAGCGGTTCTAGGCGCTACAGTCTGGAACCGCGAGACCGCTACGGTCGCAGGTTCGAATCCTGCCTCGGGCATGGATGTGTGTGATGTCCTTAGGATAGTTAGGTTTAAGTAGTTCTACGTTCTAGGGGACTGATTACCTCAAAAGTTAAGTCCTATAGTGCTCAGAGCCATTTGAGCCAAACCTACCGGTAAGTAATCTAGAAGCCCGCCTCTGAACTGCTTCGACTTCTTCCTTCAATCCGACCTGGTATGGATCCCAAACAGTCGAGCAGTACTCAACAACAGGTCGCACTAGAGTACTATACGCGGTCTCAAATTCAAATGGTTCAAATGGCTCTGAGCCGGCTACGCGGTCTCCTTTACAGGTGAACCACTCTTTCGTAAAATTCTCCCAATAAACCAAAGTCGACTATTCACCTTCCCTACCACTATCCTAACGTGCTCATTCCATTTCATATTGCTTTGCAACGTTACGATTGGTTAAAATGGTTCAAATGGCTCTGAGCACTATGGGACTTAACTTCTGAGGTCATCAGTCCCCTAGGACTTAGAACTACTTAAACCTAACTAACCTAAGGACATCACACACATCCATGCCCGAGGCAGGATTCGAACCTGCGACCGTAGCAGTCGCGCGGTTCCGGACTGCGCGCCTAGAACCGCTAGACCACCGCGGCCGATTTGCAACGTTACGCCCAGATATTTAAACTACCTGACTGCGTCAAGCAGGACACTAGTAATACTGCATCCGAACATCACAGGTTTCTTCTTCCTACTCATCTGCATCAACTTACATTTCTCCACGTTTAGGGCTAGCTGCCATTCATCGCATCAACTGGAAAAATTTGTCTAAGTCGTTTTGTATCTTCCTACAGTCACTCACCTTCGACACCTTACGTACACCATGGCCTCATTAGCAACCACCCTGTCCGCCAAATCATTTATGTATATATAGAAATACATCTGCCCTACCACATTTCTCTGGGGTACTTCTGTTGATGCCCTTGTCTCTGATGAATATTCGTCGTCGAGGACAACACACTGTATTCTCCATGATTTTTATCCTCCATGTTTGCCTCTATTATGAAATTCAGAATTTCTGGAAACATCTCCTATCAATGATCCCATCTTTTAGTCAAGTTATGCAAAAAATTTCTTTTTTCCGCAGTTCTATTCACTCCATCTTAAATAGTTATTCGACCTCCCCATCTAACCTTCAACACTCTTCTGTAGTGCTACATCTGAAGAGCTTCTATTCTCTTCTTGTGTGAACTATTTAATGTCTACATATCACTTCCATACAAGACTACACTCCGAAATAGTACCTTCAGACAAGATTTCCTAACACTGAATTTATACTGAATGTTCAGAAATCTCTCGTTTTCAGAAACTTTTTTCTTGATATTGCCAGCCTGCATTGTAGATCCTTTTACATCGACCACGGTCTGTCGTTTCGCTGCACACATATCAAAACTCATCTTCTACTTTTAGTGTCTCATTTCCGAATCTAATTCCTTGTGCATTGTTTCATTCAATTCTACTACATTCCATTATGTCTGCCTCCATAGCTGAGTGGATATATAAACAGTAGCTATCAACTCGGAACAGCCTTGAGGTGTGCACACAAAGGAAGCGGGTTGCCCACATAGCAGAGGCCACCACGAGGCAGCTTGAACCTGTGTGAAGAATAACAGCTGCTATATAATGAGACAGCACAGACAGGTGGCCGGGTGGTAGTGCCAACTGATGAGGAAATGGCCCTGCCAGTGAGCCAAAATGTATGAGACACTGTTTGCTAGCGTCTGCTTGCCAGTCAACGATGCACTGGGCAGACAAAATCGAGGTGTGCGATGGGCAGTCTATCTCAAACGATTTTTTTTTTTGCATTGCTTATAGCATATGTCAGCATCATGGTGAAGTGCCCATCATTAGGTTAATCGTCACAGTGATGTGATATTTCACATTTAAGTAAAGGCCTGTGCGATTGGGTTCCATTCCCAGCCTATGTTTCCGCAGGAAGAAGTATTATATGTGACAATTTTTTCACAACTAGATGTGGTGGCATTAAGTTTGAGACGTAAGAGTGCAAGCATGCAGGCAAAGTGAAGAAACCCTGAAAGGGAGTCCTTCAACCAGCAAAATCTGCTGCAGCAACTTTGCACACAATTGTACTTTATAAGTCAGGTCTTATGACTCTAACATGCTATTAAGGGAAAAACAACAAAAATGTTCTTCTTTTGAGTTAAATGTGTGACGCAATTACTATCAATGATTGACATTCTCAAAAGCTACCAGAATGAATGGTGTACTAAATCAACACCAGTTATGGTGTTGACATCATCGACCAGATGGCTTGACTTAATACTGTGAACTATGGATGTCGCACATGGCCCATGAACATTTTTTTTCGGTGTATTGTGGACTTGGCAGCCACTAAGGCATGGGTACTCTGTAGCGAAGTAAAAAGTGAAAAAGAAAGCACATGTTACTTTATATACAAGTTGGTAGAAGAGTCACCTTGAGCATATAAGGCCACAGGGGTACAAAATATACTTTCCAATATAGTACTGCAGCTTAGCAACATTCATAAGACTTGTCAAACTGAGAGATGTAGAGGGAAGAATAACAGAAAGCATTTACGTACGAAATGCGACAAGTATGTTTGTGGACCATGTTTAGGCAACACTGAATACACAGTACTGAGTGATACAATGCAGTAGGTGGCTTTGATTCAGCAAAATCAGAGTTATAAATATTTTCTCTAATACATATTGTGCTATTCAGAATTTTATGTTTTGGCTGAGGGAAGTTATCACTTTCACAATTTCTTATCATATATATATTTGGATTAATTATTAGGTATAAAATGTTTAATGTAGGATTTAACTCTTCAGAAAAGAGTAAAATTATATTCTAGTAATCTGTATAAATAGTACAAAATAAATTGGTATATATGCAAATCTGTTTACTTTATCAAAAAAGGCAAATAAAACTTCATCCATCAAAATGACAGGTTGGTTCTTCTAGGTAGACCATAATTCCTGGTCCTTCTAGTGTTAACATAAAGTAATAACGGTAGTGGTCCAATGGTCGGCCCCTGTGGACTCCAATTGTAATTTCTCCCCATTCAGATGATGAAGCATCCCTTTTTGTACTACTCGAACACCCTAAGGCAGTGGTTCCCAAACTTTTTCAATTTGTGAACCGCTTCTCCAATGGTCTGAGTAGGGTGAACCACTGACATTTAAATATACATACAGCAGACATGAATAGAATTTTATTCTAAGCAAAAGGTTTAACAATCTTAAATTAACTTAATCGTTATAGGTTAAAACTTAAAGTTACTCTAGTTAAGGCTTAAAAGTTAAACAACACATAGGCCTAGATGTAATAATAAATACAGGTTTTCATTGTAATTACGCATCTATTTCTTGGAATTGAATGAGTACGTTGTGCTTGCTTTCCATGGTACAGTGCTCTGAAGTCAGGAACCACAAAAGTTCAATTAAGTCTCAAATCACTTTCAGCATAATGACTGTTTCTGTGTTTATTTTTTTAATAGACATATGAAGAAATCGACCTTTTGCACAAATATGTAGAAGAAAAGGATAATCAAGTCGTTATGGCTTTATTCGCTAACACTGGGAACTCCTTTAAAATTAACAAAAACCAGTTAATGACAAAGATTTGTAGATTAGATTAGATGCAGTTTTCATGCCATAGACCCAAAAATGAGATGATTTTCGTGGGTGTGGAATATGACAGAAAGTGTAACATAAAAAACATAGAAAATTTGAATATAATATCCACTTCCCTGGTCGTTTTTCAGGAGACTGTCAAGATATGTGAATACATTACAGTAAACTGGAACTACTAATATTTGCAGAATGAATAGTTATGCACTTTTAATAACTTGATCATACACAAAATGCCTAATCTTGACTGTTGTGACCAAGTACTGTAAAAACTGAAATCTGACAGACATTTTTAGTAAAGCTGGTTTAATAGACCCAGTTAAAATATTCATCTGCAGAGTAGAAGACGACACTTACCAAAAAGTCTTTCAAACTCTGTTTGAACTTTGCTTTATCTGAAACCAAGTTTTTAATGTTGCTGTAAATTTATTGAAAATGAGAGATCCTGAATATTGGACCCCCTTTTTGGACCAAGGTAAGTCATTTTAGGTCTTTATTAAATTGTTCTTATTCCTGGGATTGATACTACATATTGAGCTATTGGTTGGAAAAAGACATATTATCTGCAACAAATTCCATTAAGGAATAAATATACTGAGAAGCAGTGGTAATAATACCCAGTTCCTTGATCAGGTTTCTACATGTTATTCTTGAATTTACATTATGCACCCCACAATATGGTCCCATATGAAATAATAGAGTGAAAGTAAGCAAAGTATGCAAGTATTTTTATATTTACATCTCCTACATCTGACACTATTCTCACTGCGAATACAGACTTGTTTAGGCGCTTCAGTAATTCTCTGGTGTGCCCTTCCCACCTGAATTTATTAACAAGTTGTAACCTCAGAAATTTACCCATGTCACCCTCTTCTATCGGCATGTCTTCATGTGCTATACACATGCTGGAAGGAAATCTCTTACAGGTTCAGAACTGCATATAGTGGGTCTTCTCAAAGTTTAACGAATTAGCTTTAAACCACTTGTCAATGAAAACTTGATTAGCAGCTATTTCTAAATCTGTACTTGACTTGCAACTTATTGCAATGTTTTTATCATCTGTGAACAAAACAAACTTAGATCTGGCAATGTAACAGATGAGAGGTCATTAATATACATAAGAAAAAGCAATGGACCAAAGATAGAACCTTGAGGAACACCACATGTAATTAATTCCCAGTCAGATGAAGACTGATTGCTTACTCCACAGGTATTTCACAATGACACCCTTCATTACCTGTTAGTTAGGTAAGACTCAAACCATTTTTCTGCACTGCCAGTGACGCCATAATATTATAATTTACTTAAGAGAATGCCTTGAGTCACACAGTCAAAGGCTTTAGACAGGTCACAGAAAATGCTAGTAACCTCTACTTTGTTATCTAATGAATTAAGTACATTCTTCCTGAATATGTAAGTAGCCTTCACTATATTGGAGCACTTAAGATACCCAAACTGTGACTCAGACAGTATGTTATTTGCAGTCAGTTGTTTAAGAAGATGCTTGAACACAACCTTTTTAAATATTTTTGAAAAGCCAGCAAAATTGAAACTAGTCGATAGCTTGACAGTATCTCTTTATCCTTGTCCTTGCAAAGAGGCTTAACTTCTGCATATTTTAGCCATTCTGGAAATGTTATGCTCATAAGAGATTAATTACACAAACCACTAAAAATAGAACTTAACTCACATGAACATTTTTTGATTAACTTTGTTGATATGTTATTATAGCCACTAGAATACTTTCATTGTAAGGACTTTACGATGGCTGCTGTATCTTTGGGTGAAGTGAGTGTCATTTCGATTTAGTTGAAATTATTTGTAGAGACTGATATCAGATAATCCATTTATCTGTTTACAGAACCTGATAACACTAAGCTGTCAGTAACGGAAATAAAGTATTTGTTAAAGACATTTAAATACTACATGCACTTGTCACCATTATCTCATTTATTTTTAGAGCTATATATACCTCTTCCTTTCTGGCCCCACATGTCTCTGTCTTCACCATATCCCATATAGTTTTTATTTTGTTGCCTGATGTAATTATCCTTTTCTCATAATAAAGCTGCTTAGCTTTCTGGATTATTTGCTTCAATATTTTGCTGTATTCTTTGTAATGCATTAAAATGCTGACATCAGAGCTGTTTCTAGATAGTAGAGTTTCAGTAACTGAAGATCAGTGGAAGTTTCAAGAAGCTGCTCTTTTTCATTTATCGTTAATATGAATTCTAAAATTGTTGACTCTTCGAGAGGATTGCGAATCTAATTATTATTATTGGACATAGCGGGGAAATATTTTGTGAAGGTTTCTCCAAGTCTCTTCAAACGGTCTTTAATAATCTTCTTGACATTTTCGTCCAAAGAAAGATGATTTTCCGCCAGGAAGTCCTGAAGGGTATCAAGGCACTAGGTATGATACCTACTTAAACCACTTTCCCAAAAATTAAGCTTTTTTCAATTAATGATTCGATACTGTCTTGGACAATATAGGCATTTATATTTGACCCCAAGAGACATAAGTTTAAAGTGTTAATTTTTGAGAAAATGTCTACCAAATAAGCTCCCATGCAATTTGCTTTATGAAAGGCATCGCTGTTGAGAAAAACGTAACTTCGTGTTTAAGCTCATACAGTCTGGAAATAGTTCTACCGCAAGATAGCCACCTAACTGAATTTTGAGGCAATAAACAGATATAAATGCGTCCCATTTCCCCACAAAGCACTGAGGTGAGAGAATTTGTTGAATGAGAATTAATAACATGGATTATTTTCACTGCATCGTCCAACCCTGATTCCAATCCATCGGGCATGCGCTTAGAAACAAGAGCCTGTGTACAAATGCAACAATATGTCCAAGTAGCGCTGGGCGCTACCGATTTCACTTTGACAAAAAATCCAGCATCACACCCTGTCATAGACTTCGCACCATCTGAACAAATTCCTACACAAGAAAGTATTCTTCGGTTAATTTAATGAATATATCTCCTCGTCTTTTATGGGTCTGCAGACTAGTAGTTCGTCTTCTACGAACGAAAAGTAACAAAATGCCAAAACTGACAACATCAGTCGAGTTGTCAAGTTGAATCGCAAAAGAAGGACTGGCACAAACTCTTTCAAAAATTTCATTTTCGACGTAATTTTACGTGTCTTTGATCTGTCAGTTGATCGTAGTGTCGGACAATGGTACCATATTGACTTTTTTTTGTGAAAGATTCTCCAATCATGCGTTGCACTACATCATATGTAGGCTACATGGACGCACTAAATCTTCATCTATTCAATGAGGTTTTGCGTTTTAGCAGTTCTGTAGTTAAAGTGATAAGACGCTTCAAGAGCATTCTCATTGTCGTTGTTTACACCGGATACAAAAGTGCGGAAGTTAAATCATTTTTTCACTCGTTAGCTTTTCGTGTAAAAAAATCAGCAGATTTGTTTGTGTGGATGGAGTGCTTAGTTTCTAAATGGCATTTAAGCAGAGAAGGTGTCAGAGAACTGTTATCAAGAATGTCGCCAAAAACCACAGACTGTAGTCTTGGACAGTCCTATATATGAAAATCCAAACTCAATGTAATAATCATTGTACTTTATTTTCTTTACAGACGGTTCCCTTTTGTTGGATTGACACACACACGTCACTAGAAACTGAATGACCTGTTGAAACAACACTAACGATCAAGCGATTTTTTTACCCTATTTCACTTTCAAACTTCCACTTTTCAACCGGTTATTCATTTTAATGTGAATGGAAACGATTCTGATACACAACTGACAAATTACTGCATTTGTCACAAGGAAAGAAGAAGTAGGCTATTGTTGAAAATCAAAGGCCTGACCAGCATGTAGCCGTTCCTTTCCTTAGTGGGGTGGCGGTAATGTTGTTAGTATTGTTAGAACAAGAAGAAATTAGATGACTAAATTTCCATTGTAGGTACATCAAAAGCATTCCTTACGTTATTACATAACTGTAATTCTGGCATTCGCCGTAAATATTAACTTATTTGTTAAAATAATGCCATGAACACCCAATGTTACACATATGTAACATGGGGCATTATAGGGTTTATATGATTTTGTAATAATAATAATATGAATACTAATAATTATTATGAAACTTCCTGGCAGATTAAAACTTTGTGCCGGACCGAGACTCGAACTCTGAAGTGCTCTTGCACTTGCCTGCGAAAGGCAAAGGTCCCGAGTTCGAGTCTCGGTCCGGCACACAGTTTTACTCTGCCAGGAACTTTCGTATCAGCGCACATTCCGCTGTAGAGTGAAAATTTCATTCTAATAATAATAATTATTATAACAATGCCACAGAATCAAAGGAAACAGTGATAGGCCAACCCTAAAAACCGGTCATTATGATAAAGAATTTTGGTGAACCACTTGAAATATTTTACGAACTTGCTGGAGGCTACATTTTGCTTATTAAATAAGAACTAAATCAGACATTTGTCGAACTACTTATTTCATAAATACTTAACTTCTCAAACAGTTCTTCTACTCATGTTCAATCTCGCACAGAAAAAGGAGTCAGTAGTCATTGGTCTTCATCAGGTCCTTCTCCAGCTATTTCAGGACGCCGTGGCGTTACTTATAATCCCCGTAGTTGATGTTGACCTCATTAAAAGTTAAGCCTCTAAGCGTTGTAGTAGAGCCATTTTGGAAAAAAATATCTAAAATGATCAGCAGAAGTGGGCTTCAAGCGTCAGACTTGATGAAAACGCGTCCAAGCTGTGAACTGCCACGTTATTCGGGCTTGATGTGATGCTGCAGGGAAACTGTATTTACTTAAAACAGAAATTAAAAAAAAAATCACTTTTAGCTTGCGCAGTATAGTAGCATCGACAGATCACAGTGGATAGGAAAAAAACCGGCGTTTTTAATAGCTGAAACGCTCCATGTTTCTGAAATAGTAGAAAATCTTCGTTTTCGATACAAAACTTTGGCGTCAGTTCGTTATTTGTTTATGTATCGCTGGATATTACTATTTATGTTTTTAACATGAGTTTTGGACAATATGGCAGCAGTGTTGTGATTTGAGTTTAGTGGCTTGCGTTTTTGACAAGTTTGGTTCCTGATTACATCCGAAACCGCACGTATACGGATGTAAGTCTGCAATTTAACATGAGTGATCCTTCAAAAGAAGATCAGCAAGAAGCTGCCGAGAGAATAACTTCATGCGTTCGAAATTCAAAGAGCGGTCGTAGATATTCATTTTCAGTGTCTTTCCCGGCTGAGGGAAACCAGCTGATCACCGGTTATTTAGAACCGCCAAATCCATGGCAATATGGTAAGCGTAATGCTTATTAATTCTATCCGTACATCAGGTAAATAGTCTTGCCAGTACTTGTTGCATACGTCGATTTGCGTCTGAAATAGATATTTAGTTTACCAGCGTCAGAAGAAAATGGAAATAAAAACTGTAACATTGTGTGAGGGTCAGTGATTGTGGATTCACAGAATAATATTTCTCTTTGTTAACAATGAATAAATGTTTTCCGTAAAATCGGTATGTGTTGTGCTGCTTGTCTTAGCCTCTCACTGTAGTAAAGCAACCAATTAAGATAACTTTATTTAGTTGCTTTATTTATCGCTTCTTTATCAGTATCAGCCAGACATTATATATATTCGAATCAGATAGTTTTCTCGTAGTGTCGTAACTTTATCCGTAATGTTTTCTGTGTCGGTATCTTTACCTTCATGCTTGTTGTCTTTTGTTACTGTGCCATATGATCCTGCCGCCCACTCAGGCCCGTTGTCACCAACATTTATTGTGTTACACAGTTTGTAATCACTGGTTCCATACTCTATAGTTTTAAATGTTTTTAATAATGCTCTGTTTATTATGAAAATATTTTTGCCGGTTTTTTTATTTTTTTAGTGAATATATAAGAGCAGTTTTAACGAGGTTGTGCCTTAATGGTATGCTTTCATTGTTTCATCGAAATGTGTAATTGCGTTTAAATTTTTTTTTTTTTTGTGTCCTATTTGATATATTATTCCCGTTCGGAATGCTTGTATGTATACATTTGTGTTTGTGTCTACGCGGAGGGGGGAAGATAAGACAGGGACAGATACCAGTAAAATTAAATGGCATCTGATACAAAATCACCCTATACTAGTGAGGGAAGAATTGAGCCAGATTCAGATTATAAGATGCTCCATTATACATTGTTCCATTTATCAGTTGATACGTTGCCTGTTTCGTGATATACCACTGTAAACTTCAGCTTTCTATTGTATTCCTGCATGTTGGGGCCAACTTTAAGATTTTAGTTTGTAATATTGTTATTAGTGCAATGTTCCTTCATGAACTGTGCAACAAACTGTTCTTATAACCAAAAATATTCATACTATATCTATTAACTCGGATGCAGCTACATTTTAAAAAAAGTTGGTTTCAATAGGATTATTTCAAAGTATGGCCTTATGACATCCGTTAATTGGTGTTACTGTACTTTGTTGTATAAAAATTAGGTATGTCATAAAGTACAATGTCTGTAAGCTGGAAGACTACTAATTTTTGCATAGGTGGCCACACGTCTTCAAAGCAGACAATGATTGACATACAGTAACTGTAATGTATACCCCTGCAAAAGTTGGCTTATTATTGCTATGTAGGTGAATCTTATAATGAACCTATGATTTGTCTTCACTTTGAAACTTTCTTCAGTGGTGTTGCAATATCATTACACAAATTTAACACTATTCATCTGATCATAAACTTAATTTGTGGAAAGCAATTGCATGTATATGATGTGTTTTGTGACCTGTAGATGAAATTTTGTGATTCCTTTGTTACTTTCGGAAAATCTTTTGAAAGTTGATTTTGGAAGATCACAGGACCTTCTTTAGCCTTTCCTATCTGTTGGAGTACTTTCTTGCTCTCTCACCACTGTAAGAAAGTTAATGCAAGGGGGGTGAAAGTCCACACTGCAACTAACAGTATGTAAAACACTTTTTATTTATTTATTTGTTGTTTGACCATTTGACAGAACAGTATAGCACATGTCAAACACACAATAATATGTGCATGTGCACTGTACTTAAAACAACTACAAAGTAGGTTAGGAATATATGAGGATAGAGCTGGAAATCAGCCATGGTCTTATTAGTGGAACCATTACAGCATTCTCCGTAGCGACTTGAGGAAACTTTCTGCACTGTTCCTTAATTACAGAACTATTGTATACAAACCATTTTGGGAACAATTTCTCTGTCACTGGCAACACTACTTCTCTTGGTTGTTTTTCACTGTAGAAATTACTTGTCAAACTGGTTAAAAATCTGCCTATCATTATTAAGTTTGGTGCAGCATTTGTCATTGAAAGTGAATTTTAGTTAGTAAAACATAATTCTCATTTTCTATTAGAACTGTGATCCCATTTAGAACTCTAGGCTGCCACAAAGCTGACAGAAGACATTGTTGTAGACGTTTAGAATGGAATCTGATGTGTGCTGTTCTGTGAAGTAGAGGACATCCAGGATGCAATTAAGAGCATGACATTGTTGCTCTACAGATTATGTCAATAACGTTGTGTACTGCCTAGGTTAGAAAACTATTTTCACTTCTTTCAAGAGATTAGTGGAAATGTTAAAAAAAAGACAGCCCCCACACATGGTCATCTGTGCATAGCTGTCTCTCTCCTTCACCATTCATAGTGTGGACACTAGTTTGAAACCAACCAGAGTGTCTAAATTCATGCTTGTAAAGTGGTGGTTTGTAGTGTTCCTATGGATAGGTCACATGTGTGCTATTCAAGGGATACAGCTACTTACATGGCGTAATATGATTGAGGGCCTATGGAGATAGTCTGAAGTGGCAAATAGAGCCACTGTAAGAATGAATGCTTTACTTCTACTATATTTATGCTCGTAATGAGTGTTTTGCATAGCCAGTGCTAGGAGTGAGTTTCTTGGTCAATGGACCATTTGCACAATAAATTGTAATGATGTGGAAGAAGTCATTTTATCTTCACGTCACAAATTAATTTGTAAATATGGCTAAATGCCGAACATTTATAAGCTTTTTTTAAAAATACATATCAGAGTTAATAATTCTGGGTCAGCCTTGACCAGTGACGTAATGTTAATGGCAGCTGTCACGTCACCTTCTGGTGCATATATTCACAGATTTATTGTCAGTTGGTGAAGCCAAAGAATGTGGGGAGAAGAAACCTTTTACACATTACAGTAATAGAAAATGTTGTATGATTCAATAGTTTTGTCAATGAGAAACTTATTCAATTTTAATTTTACTTTGCTGTCTGTCAGACATTTTACATCACAGGGTAAGTTAACAGATATTTTAGTTGCAACATTGTGCACTCCTTTTTGTGCTGAAGAAAACATTAATGTGGAGTAATGAATTATAATTTTTCTTCCTGGTATTGTAATTATGTACATCATTGTTACTTTTGAACTGCAGTGGATTATTTAGAACAAACTTCCTGAGTGAATAAATATACTGTGAAGCAGTAGTCATAATACCAAATTCTTTAACCAGATGTCTAAAAGATGATCATGGTTTAGCACCACATATTATTCTCACAGCACGGTTTTGAGCACTGAAGAGTTCCGTTCTTAAAGATGAGTTTCCATAGAACATTATTCCATATGACATTATTGGAGGAAAATATGCAAAATATGTCAGCTTACTAATTTCTCTTTCCTCACAATTTGCAATGATTCTAAGGGCAAGTTTAGCTGAAATATGTTGATTTAGGAGCTCCAAAATGTGCTTTTTCCAGTTTAAATTCCGATCAATATTGACACTAAGAATTTTGAAGCTCCCACCGTATTTATTATTTCCCCACAATGTATTACCCTTATCATTGGTGCAGAACTGAATATGTTGTGTATTTTTAAAACTGAGGATGAGACTATTCACAGCAAAACTTTCACTGGTACTTTTATGAACAATTTTTGCCATTTCCTCTGTTTCTGTATGTGTGCTGGGATTGATTAAAATACTTATGTTGTCTGCAAAAATGCCAATTTTGCTTGTTGTGTATAAGGCAGAATATCATTTACATATATGAGTAACAATGGTGGTCCTAAGATTGAACCTTGGGGAACCCTATACATGATTTCACCCCAGTCAGAATAATGTCCTTGGACTGTATTGGTTGAATTACTAAGTAAAACTTTCAGCATTCTTTTGGTTTGATAGTTTCAGGTGACAACTGTAAGGTGAGAAAATGGATGGTTTGTTTTTAGCAACAACATTAAGTGCATTTTATATTCTTCAGAGTTTATTTTGTTGCTCTCAGCCACTTCTTGGAATATATAGTGTAACCTAAGGTTATGGTTAGGTTGACTTCTGAGGATGAGTGAAGAGCTAGATTAACCATTGCAAGTTATCACCACTCTTTTGTTTGTTTTAAATATATTATTCCGCTGAGGTTGTTGGTAGTTCATGATGTGAGAAATTAGTTTAATTTGATCGCATTGAAACACATTTTGTCTCTTCTATTATCTTGGTGACCACATTTAAAACCAGTTATGTCACATCTTGCCTTTCCAAAAGACCTTATGGTGAGCACTGCAAACACTTATCCAGGAAATATAAGTAAGAAGATAGTCACTATCAGTGAATTTTTGATATTTGTAGATGACGGCTCAGCAGTTCACAAACGGATACAAAACGGGATTGCCAATTGATAACTGAGAGAGACGCATGCTTAAGATACCACTTGTTATATATTTAAAAAGGCTTTACAGCAGTGTTGTTTTAGGAAAGCAGTGGCAGTTTATAATACTAGACACAAAACGCTAGATTTAACACTAATGGGAGTCAGTGGGCAAAGCCGAAGATTGCCGTACGACCCTTGATGTCATCAAGATGGCAGACACCCGTATTTCAAACATGGCAACCATGGTCTTACTCACTGTATATGCAGACAGACTCGCATAGTCTGAAAAGTATTTAATTGAAGAAATAACCCGAAACTAATGGGACAACTGCAGGGATTAAGGAGTTTTGGGAGAGGACAAACTGAATGAGTGACAGTCATACTAATTAATACATGCCAAAACAAATACTAATGCAAAAATCAAGCATACCAAATTCTCTGCACTCAACAAAACCACAATAAAAAGAAACCTGAAAAGAATTGGTGCCGGACATCGCATTTGACCTTTGTAGCTCAAATGAAGTCCATGATATCATGAATCTGCACAAAGATACCAAAGATAGGTACTGGAAATTCCACTTGATCTGTATATCTGTAATGAAGTGTGCAGTGCCCCAAAACCAGAACTCACCCATCTAACTAATATCAAAAATGTAACCTCACCACTGTAGATAAAATAAACTTCATGATACCTACCTATAGTAATCCAACGTAATTACCAACAGCTATCAACACAACCCAAAAATTTATTAAAAAATTGCATTAGCACCAATTTCGGTATACAAGAAACACACAATTATTCACATTAACACCCGTGCCACACGTACTATAATACAAAAATAAAACAGCTTGCCAATCAAAGTTATCTGATGCATAAATCTAGTGGCTGCAAAAATAGTATGTTGTCAACAACATCCTCGAATGGCCAGTCTAGACTCCTTAAACCAGGAACCCCTCCAGATATAGCACCATATGTTCTCACAGACAATGCTGCATGTACTGGTCCCTAGTCTGAGATACTACAGCAACTTTGGACAATTTTGTCCCTTCTCTGCAAATGTTATACTTCATATACTTTACAAAACTTAGTTACTGTAAGAATGTAATCGTGGTCAGCATGTCATCCCCCATGATGAACTTGGATGTCATAGTCATAAATGGCAAAAAATGAAACACAGAATTAAATCTCCAACCATAAAAAGACACAGCACACAAATATAGTAATGCCAAATCCGAAAACAACTGGCAACATCAAAATAACTCACTAATAAAGTGCCACAAATACTTTCAATATTATTCTCACAAATAGCACTCAAGAAGTCCATTGAATCACTATCACAGCTCACAAACAATTTAGAAACAAACATCTCACACGTGAGTGCCAGCATATACTCCAACATGCCCTCTGCCCACACTATCCATTACAAACGTCACTTTCATGTCACACAACACAGTTAAGTCTCAGGTCAAAGCAAGTGGGTGGTACCTCAAACTTTGGTTGACAGTGTCAGTGAAGATGTTAAAGCGTATCACACATTGCAGTGGCACTGCTTAAGGGACTGAACTCTCATTTGGGAGGTACTGACTTCAAAGGCTTGTCTGACTCCAAATTTCTGTGGTTCTATAAATCGCGAATGATAAATGCTGGCATGTTCCTGTGAAAGGCTATGACCAACCTCCCTCTGCCTCCTTGTACAATCAAAGCTTTTGTTGCCTCTGTAATTACTTCATTATCAATGGGGTGTTTCCATGGGGGCTGACACAATGGTAAGACACTGGACTCCCATTTAGAGGGATGGAATTTAAAATCTCCATCTAGGCATCCAGGTGCCGGTTTTCTTTTGTTTCCTAAATCATTAAATAATTTAATGCATGTGCTGGGATGGTTCATGTGAAAAGGATGTGGCCAATTTCTTTTGGTATATTTCTTCATGATTCTCATCGTGTCCTCCATCTCTAATGATCAAATGATTGATGGGACATTAAGCTATGCAGTTCTTTTCCTCCTTAGGAGTCTGTCACAAGTTATATACCCCTGGAATTTAATGTAATAAGGTGATGAATTGCAATGACAGGTCTAGTTAAGGAGTTAAAAGTAGGATAAGTTCACTGGATTTCAGAGTCGGTATACCTGGCCTTACGTTTGTGAATTCATTCTCTCTCTCTCTCTCTCTCTCTCTCTCTCTCTCTCTCTCTCTCTCTCACACTCTCTCTCACACACACACACACACACACACACACACACAAATTGTCATCTTCCTAATATTTTTGTTAGTGTGAATTTTGTAAACCAGCTGCCAAGTGGGATAACACAAGTTACAATTTTGGTTTTGGCATGGTTTTGTATGTACTGGTATGAGATCATTGAGTGACCTGGTCACCATTCATACTCGTTAGAAGTAGCTGTTGTATTTATGTCTGTTTGTATTTGTGATGTATGCTTGAAAAGGAAAACTGTTCAAAATCTCTGTTAAGGCAAAACTTTTTGACGGCCATTAGTTGACTATGTTAAACAGTTAAGTAAATGTTGTGGGTTCGATCCCACACCAAACTGGTAAATTAAAATGCTTAAAATTCACTCCTGATAGTATTTGTGCGGAGAGTATCCTTATGTGGAAGTGAAACATGGGCAATAGACAGGACAGTCAAGAGAATAACAGCAACTTTGGAAATGTGATGTTACACATGAATGCTGAAGAGTAGAGGGGCAGGTAAGATAACTAATGAAGAAGTACTGAATCAAATTGGGTAGAACAGAAATTTATGATACAACTTCACTAATAAAAAAATAAAAAAAAAAATAATAATAATAAAAAAGCCTGGTTGATTGGAAATGTCTTGAAGCATCAAGGAATAATAGATTTGATAATGAAAGGATGTATAACAGGTGAAAATAGAAAATTCCAAACAACTTTGAACACAGTAAGCAAGTCCAAATGGATGTTGGATACAGTAGCTATGAAGAGGCTCGCACAGGTTCGACACCCATGAACAGCTGCATTGAACTAGTCCTTAGACTGAAGACCACTATACAATGTAAGGAATTGTCACTTATGGTGTATGAAGTCTGGTTGAAGCAACTGCTGGGATGTATGTCAAGGGGAAAGGAGGGATTGCTTTCTTTTCTTGAGTTGGATTGTCTGCAGTTAGAAATTTGAAAGTAAGTGTTAAAGTGATGCACAATGTCTTAACCATAGGCCCTACTGTCTCTGAATGATTGTTGAACATTCATGTGATGTACATGTTTGAAATTAACAAGCTTGTCATGAATCATACAGAGCCTCATTTAAGTTTTGGTTCTAGTGAACAACAATTGCTATCAGTGTATGGAAGTGTGATGATGTATGTTATGTAGTTGGTGTTAGTGATGTTTTCATTTCTACATTTTTCACATTCTTGACAAGTATGTCATTTGGTTGTTGTGGGTATTTTCTTAGATCAAATGTAGCCAACCTTTTCCACCTACCACCCACTTTTGTACCTCTGTTAGTAAAATTTTGTAACCACACACTGGTTCAACAGTAATGGTGATTTGTAAAGTAGGGAAGTGGGTTTACTTCATACAATTTATAAAGCATGTTTACAGCAAATTGAAACATGTAATAATAATTACTTACCAAGTACTTTGTCATAATTATGTCACAGCTCAGATATGGTGTGATTCCTGTCCTACAGGTTCTCAGCAGTGCTGAATGGCAGAAAGGCACAATACAAGAACTTAACTGCTATCAGACAGCCCTGTGTGTTAATTGTATTTCTTCTTTAATCCCAGGCTCTGATTACTCTCTGTACCTGGACAATCTTTAGTAAAAAAATCTGATGACAGCTATATACTCTGTTAATGAAGATCCCCAAGCTTCTTATGACTGGTGAACAATGTAGGAGTGAAGTTGAACCACACTAAATTGAAAGCAGTCTAAATAGTGCAACAACTACTCATCAATTCATATCTGGGGATAAATCCTTCCCACCTGTTGTTCTAAATTATACAGAAATCTATTTCAGTTCCTCAAATAATGGAAAGTCCAGGTTGAAATATCAATAACGTAGGAAAAGATAGATTGCTACTTACCATAAAAATGACACATAAAGTTGCAGACTTGCAGACAGGCACAATTGGAAGACACTTACACATAAAGCTTATGGCCACAGCCTTTGTCAGAAAAAGAAACACACACCAACTCACACACACATGACCACCAACTCTGGCAGCTTGGACCAGAATGCTGAGCTCCCAGAGCTGGCGGCCATGTGTGCATGAGGTGTGGACTGCTTCCTTTCCACGGTTGGGGCAGCCGGAGTTGGCAGCCGTGTGCATTAGGTGTGCTTGCTTGTGTGAATGAATGTTGTGTGCTTCTCTTTCTTTGTCTGACAAAGGCTGTGGCTGAAAACTTATATGTAAGTGTCATCTAATTGTGCCTGTTTGCCACTTAATGTGTCATCTTTACGGTAAGTACAAATCTATCTTTTCCTACATTGTTGACATTTTAGCTCTTCAGTTAAAGATTATGATGTAATATTGGGTGAGCTTTTCGGTTGGAATGAAAATAATGTATCTGTGTGCTGGAAGGCATGTATGTCACTTCATGTTTGACAAAGTGCAAAAAAGTCTTTTTTTTCCAGAAATATTAAAAGGAAAATGGTTCAGGGGTTAGTTTTACCATTCTTAGATTATTGTGATGTTTTACATAGTCTAAATATCGACAGCTACCAGTGCCTAGATCTTGCCCTAAATTCTTGTGTAAGATACAATACTGACACCCTACTGTATGACCACATTACTGCTAACTACAGAAAACAGTCCTGGTTACAGACAGTGTAAAGATGGGGCTACCACACATTTTGTTTACTGTAGAGTGTCCCTCATAAATGAGGCCAAATTCATCCTCAAATATAATATTCCCCTTCCCCCATCAGCAACAATCAAGGGATGCGTGACTCTTTTATTTTAAATTACTTAGAGTTTCTCCTCTTATCACAGGTGTTTATAACAAAACCTGTATTACAAGCTCTCAGTAGTGGAGTAGCCTGTCCCATTACATCATAGAAATGTCTAGGTTTCCCAGTTACAAAAAATAAACAAGTGGGTTATGTCTTGAAGCGCTCCCTTTATTTATTGTCGGGTTCATATACACCTTAATCTGCAGTCAGTACTGTTATTTGGAACCACCACCTTTTCCTCTTTCTTCTTCTTCTTCTTCTTCTTCTTCTTCTTCTGTATTTCTTTTGCTTTTCATTTGTTTGTGTGTTATTAGTAGTAAGATAGATATTGTGTAGTAAGGTAGTTATTACCACATAAACTATTTATACACTCTCATATAATCTTTGTCATGTAAAAACGTGTTTGTCAACTTCCTAAACTGCAAGATGTGTGGCACAATGTAAAAGAAGGTCTGAAGGCCCTAATATCACGACTGTGAAGAAGTAAAATAAATACTTAATGAATCACCTAATACCCAGCGTAAAATAAACCTCATTTTATGCTACCAGTCCTCTTCATTTTAATCCTAAACACTTCATTATTTGTTGCTAGTTATTTAGCTATTTAAGTGATTAGCAGTCTGTTAATTGGTGTAGCAAGTAAGCATAGTTAGTTTCATGTTCCATGTATCGTATGCATGAAAAATCATAATGATGTGGAACAAATCATTTTACATATGCGTCACAACTTAATTTTTAAGTATGGCTACATGGTGAATTTTTGTAAAGTTTCTTTTAAGTTCTGGAACATCAGTAACAATGGGTGCTGGAATAACATTGTGTTCACTGATTCCTTTGTATGTGCCTACTGAATCAAGCAGTTCAGGCATGTTTGTTCATAGGCAATTTAAAGCGTTAACTTAATGATTAAATTGCATATCCAATTGCTCATGATTGTTCTTGGGCAAGGTCACTCCACAGATCTAACATGTTAAAAATATGCTGCATCCAGTCTGTGTACTACTATTCATGACTCATTAAAAACTAAATAACAATGGAGAAGGAAAGATGTTTAAATAAATATCTCATGCACTAGCAGAAGGCAATTTTTAACTTACAGTTAAGCACACATCAGTAGTATACCTTCCCAAACACACACACATGCTGTGCTTCTTTGTATTCCGTGCAGGGCATTGTCAATAATTATACATGAAGGGTTACATTGTGGTAGAGTTCTTGGGAACTCGTTTTTCTAGAAAAATCGTGTCACACAGAAGGAAGAGTCTACCTGCCTTTGTGAACATTTTTCAGTAGAGAGTGGTGAATAATTTATACTACAATGTTCACCTAGCAATCTGACTTCATCTCTCTGATCTACAAGCTTCTGAAAGAAATTTATGTTACGAGGTGATTAGGTGCGAGTAAGTCATCACTCCAGTGTTTGACAGTACCCAGAATTAAATTTGATCATAATAATCTGTAGCTATTGTTGTTCTAGTTTTTATGTTTTCATTGTATGATATTTTATGTATTTAGTTTTTTCTATGTTTTCTCAGTAGTTTATTTCTTAAATTTCATGCGTGTTTTAGTATTAGAAAGGCATAATCTCATCTTTTAGTAACTGTTAAGTGTAGAATAGTTTGGTTGATTTGGCGGAGGGGACCAAACAGGGAAGGATGGGGAAGGAAGTCACTTGTGCCCTTTCAAAGGAACCATCCTGGCATTTACCTTGAAGTGATTTAGGGAAATCTCGGAAAACCTAAATTGGAATGGCTGGACACAGGTTTGAACTGTCATCTTTCCGAATGCAGCTCCAGTGTGCTAACCATTGTGTCAGCTCGCTTGGTAGAGTGTAGAGTAAGGCAGTCTGTAGCACAGTTGTCATTTCTTCTGAACAACTAGTGACACAGCCCATTAAGACATCAGCCTCCGTTGGTGACACATCAGTCGGGTTGCATATCTAGGTTTCTGTCTGTAATGGTGTGTACAGACGCAGGAGCAGCTGGCTGCAGTTTGTGAACAGCTGAAGATACTTTGGTCAGTGGTCAACCATCTTCAGGATGCTGCCTCAGGATGTAATCGTGGTGGAGAATCTGCGAATCACGTGGGACATCTCAGGTGTCACTTGTTTCACCCCCTGGCTCTGCTACTGAGGCACCTCCTAGTGTACCTGATGTATGTATGTATGTATGTATGGGAACTCACGGCACAGTGAATGGTGGGCTTTAACGTGTTTGCCTCTCTCGAGGTGGAGAGTCAATGTGGAGACTGGCCATCTCGCCTTGCTTGTTAATCTTGAGTGGACAGGTGGCTGTTCCTTCAGCAGAGTCCAAGCAGGCACATGGGAGCAGGGCTTTGCTAGTTATCAGGAGCTCCAGCATTAGGTGTATTGTGGAGCGTCTTAGTTGACCTAGTATTCAGGGCCAGAAAGGAAGCCAATGTAAACTCGGTATGTGTGCCGGAGGCCTTGCATGCGGCTATCAAGCATGCAGGGTGCAGTTGTCTACAAGTTGGGGCTCACGCTATCACTGACAATGTCTGTTGCTTGGGCTTGGCCAGAGACAGAATCTCATTGACTACAGGCTGCATAGGTACTGACTCAAATGCCTCAGAGTAACGTTTGATGATGCATTTCGACCAAAGTTTCTTCCAGGCAGAAGCGAGAGTTCTCTTGGTTACCCCTTCCCATGTCTTTTCGGTCATCTTGATGCAGGCAACAATGTTGAAGTGATGTTTCCAAAACTTTCTGAGAGTAAGACTGGTAGCTTCAGTCAACTCAAAGCAATACCCTAAGAATGCTTTAGTGTAGAGCTTCTTAAAGTTAAGAATAATCTGCTGGTCCGTAAACTGGAGTAACTGAGTGGTGTTGGGAGGCAGAAATTGGATCATGACGAATTGAAATTCTTCAAGGAGGTAGTCTTGTTGGCCTGGAGAATGGACAGGAGCATTGTCCATAACAAGCAAGAAATGGAGTGGCAGATCAATCTCGAGCAAATATTTTTTCACCAAAGGACCAAACACTTCATTGATCCAATCACAAAAAAGATAATGTGTCACCCAAGCCTTGGTGTTGGACCTCCACATCACATTTAACCTGCTCTGCTGGACTTAAAACTTCTTGAAGGTTCGTGGGGTTAGTGAATGGTAAACAAGAAGTGGTTTAATTTTCAAATCGTCACTTGCATTGGTGCAGAATAGCAGTGTGAGACATCTTTCATTGGCTTGTGACCAGGCAATATATTCTCCTCTGCTGTTATAAGAATACACTTCGGCGTATTTTCCAGAATAGACCCATCTCATCACAATTAAAAACCTGTTGTAGCAGATAACCCACAGAATCTGTGAACATCTTGAAGTTGCTGATGAAATTCTGTGCTGCCTTTGTATCAGAGGTGGCTGCTTTGCCGTGTCACACGCTGTGAGTGCCGGTTCTTCTCTTTCTTGAACCACCCATGGCTTCCCTGAAACACTTTCTTGGCTGTTGCTGATTCTGGCTTCTTCTTAAAGAGGCTGGCGAAAATCGTTCTCAGCTTCTCACAAATGACCTCGATAGTAGTGTCGCCTTGCAATTGCTTTTCATTTGTCCATATAAGGAGCAATATTTTAGCATCATCCAGAATATGGAACTATTGTTTAGATACTCTTGTCAGTCACTTTACGCTGTCTATCTCCTTAATTTTGTCTTTTTTTTTTTTTTTTTTTTTTTTTTTTTTTTTTTTTTTTTAGGATAGTGCAAATAGTTGATGTAGACTGATTGTATGTGCACACTAAATCAGCAATGCTTGTACCTTATTCGTGTTTTCCAATGATTTTATGTTTCCTTTCTGAGGTCATTTTCTTTATCTTATGGTCGTCTTATTGCGGCTTTATCTTTCAGGGACACTTCTACAAAGGTTATTAAAACAGTGTGAACATAAGGTCAGAAAAATGTGTGATCTCAAGTTGCGCTAAGATGGTAGCAGAAATAGCGCCAAACCCAGACTGCAGTATGTACTAAAGACATTGTTCATAAGCTGCTGCTGACAATGAAAGGTGTTCATATTGTTAAATGTTCCCCTGCCATGTGTGAATGGCCAGTGACATGTTATGACAGTTAATTTGGAGCTGGAACGGCTGCTCCTGTCGGGTGTGGGGTCACACATTGGTGTGGTTCATGTTGATTCTCTCAGTAGGTGGGATTATACTAGGCATGGCCTTCACCTCAACAGGAAGGGGAAGGGTAAATTGGCTGGGGAAATAGCAGGAAAGTTAAAGGGGGGAGGCACTGTCATGAGTGGTAAAATACCAGTGGTTATAGGATTCAGAAAAGACCTTTTTTAGGGTAGGGAGGACAGAAAGAAAGCAAATTTTAAGAGAGGTTAGAACTGAGACAAACCTTCAGTTTGAGAAAGAAATCGAAAAACATATTTCCAGCTTATTACATCAGCATAAACAGCCATTGGTTAAGAATTTTCAACTGTCAGCAGATATTTTAACTCCACCCAATTTTAACTCAGTCAATGTGAAATGTCAGTTATCTTTATTGCATCAAAATATTTGAGGACTGAGAAATAAAATTAATGAATTAACTATCTGCATAGATGAATTAGAGTCTTCAAACCCAGCTGACATAATCTGCCTCTCTGAACATCATGTGACCACTGGTATAGAATTTTTAAGTGTTACAGGGTTTAGGTTAGCATCTCACTTTTGTAGATCAGAAATGGAGAAAGGAGGAGTTGCCACATTGATCAGGAACTGTCATAAATTTAAGAACATAGACATTCATAAATTTTGCCTAGAACAGCATATGGAAGCATGTGCAACAGAATTAGAATTTCACAAAAAATCCTGCATAATATTAAGTGTATATCGAGCACCTGCAGGTAACTTTAATCTGTTTGTAAACCACCTTGAAGCTGTACTGGCCCATTTAACAACCAAAAACAAAGAAATAGTGGTTGCTGGTGATTTCAATGTAAATTTCCTTAAAGACTCTCCCAATAAGAAATTATTTGAGTTAGTAACACTATCATTCAACTTAATTCCTACTGTAAAGTTCCCCACTAGGATAGCCACTTGCTCACAAACAGCCATTGATAATATCTTTATAGAAAAGTCCAATGAACAACATTATATTACAAAACCAATAGTCAATTGCCTCTCAGACCATGACATGAAGTTCCTTCTGTTAAATGTTAATACTGAACAGGATATAAAATCTGTTAAATCTGAGCTCAAGAGGGTAATCAGTAAGCCAAAAATTGATTATTTTAGGACACTCCTCAGAGACATTCACTGGACTGATTTTTACAGTGCTCATGGCACGAATGAAAAATATAACATTTTTGCTAATAAAGTGCTTACCTTATTCGAACACTGCTTTCCCTCAAAACTTACCAAGGTTAGAGCAAAGTCTACAAAGAAGCCATGGATTACTCGAGGAATAGGGGTATCTTGTAAAACAAAAAGAAAACTGTATCTGTCAATCCGAAACATTTCCAATGTTGATGCTATAGCACATTATAAGAAATACTGCAAAATATTAAAGACTGTAATACGAATGTCAAAGCAAATATATTACAAGGAAAAGATAGTCATATCAGATAACAAAATAAAGACAATATGGGATATAGTCAAGGAGGAGGCTGGTAGAACCAGACATGAAGAGGAACAAATAGCATTAAGAGTAAATGATACATTGGTGACAGATGTGTATAGTGTTGCAGAACTTTTTAACAAACATTTTATAACTGTTACTGAAAAGATGGGGTTGTCAGGTTCGGTAGATGCTGCTATGGATTACCTTAGACCAGACATTTCAAGTAACTTCCATAATATGAATTTGACCCTCACTACCCCAACAGAAATAATGTCCATCATAAAATCTTTAAAATCAAAAACATCTAGTGGGTATGATGAAATATCAACAAAGTTAATTAAAGAATGTGACTCTGAGCTAAGTAACATATTACGCTATCTGTGTAACCAGTCGTTTATCAGTGGAATATTTCCTGAATGGCTTAAATATGCTGAAGTTAAGCCACTGTTTAAGAAGGGAGATAAAGAAATAGCATCAAATTTCCGTCCCAATTTCACTATTGCCAGCATTCACAAAAATTTTCGAAAAAGTAATGTACAGTCGTCTTTATAACCATCTTATCTCAAATAACATACTGTCAAAGTCACAGTTCGGATCTCTAAAAGGTTCTGATATTGAGAAGGCTATCTACACTTACAGTGAAAATGTGCTTAATTCATTAGACAAAAAATTGTAGGCAACTGGTATATTTTGTGATCTGTCAAAGGCATTTGACTGTGTAAATCACAATATCCTTGTAAGTAAACTAGAATATTATAGTGTAACAGGAAATGCAGCAAAATGGTTCAAATCTTATATCTCTGGCAGGAAACAAAGGGTGTTATTAGGAAAGAGACATGTATCAAGCTATCAGGCATCATCCAACTGGGAATTAATTAATTAGTTAGTTAGATAGATAGATGGATGGATGGATGGATGGATGGATGTGGGGTCCCACAAGGTTCCATTTTGGGCCCTTACTTTTTCTTGTGTATATCGATGACCTTTCATCAGTAACATTACCAGATGCCTAAGTTTGTTTTGTTTGCCAATGATACAAACATTGCAATAAATAGCAAATCAAGTGTAGTCTTAGAAAGATCAGCCAATAAAATATTTGTGGACATTAATCACTGGTTCCTAGCCAATTCTTTGTCACTAAACTTTGAAAAAACACACTACATGCAGTTCAGAACTTGTAAGGGGTGTCCCAAGAGTATATGTCTAACATACGATGACAAGAAGATAGAAGAAGTGGACAGTGTTAAATTCTTGGGATTACAGCTTGATAATAAATTCAACTGGGAGGAGCACACCACAGAACTGCTGAAGCGTCATAACAAATCTCTGTTTGCAATGCGAATTTTGTCAGACGTAGGGGATATAAAAATGAAAAAGCTGGGATACTATGCTTACTTTCATTCCATAATGTCATATGGGATTATTTTTTGGGGTAATTCATCAAGCCAAGCTAAAGTTTCCCGGGCACAAAAACGTGCAGTAAGAGTTATATGTGGTGTGAACTCAAGAACATACTGCAGAAGCCTGTTTAGGGAACTAGGGATACTAACTACTGCTTCCCAATATATTTATTCCTTAATGAAATTTGTCATTAAAAATATATCACTTTTTCAAACCAACAGCTCAATTCATGGAATCAATACTAGAAATAAGAATAATCTTCACAAGGATTTAAAGTCACTTAGTCTTGTACAAAAAGGTGTGCATTATTCAGGAACACACATTTTCAATAACTTGCCAGCAGCCATAAAAAGCTTAACAACCAATGAAATTCAGTTTAAGAGAAGCCTAAAGGATTTATTGGTGACCAACTCCTTCTACTCCATTGATGAATTTCTTAGTAAAACCAACTGATTTGTATATAAGTACAACATAACTTCTGCACAATTTCAGTGCAGTAATGTGTTCATTGAAAATATGTGTGTGTGTGTGTGTGTGTGTAAGTATAATCTAACTTCTGCACCATTTCAGTGCAGTAATGTGTTCATTGTAAATGAGTATTACAGTAGTTGTATTACATGTTTATTACCTTATAAATAAATAAAAAACTTTATTTTAAATTCAGTGCATTAGTATTTGTAAAATGACTCTTAGTGTTCATTAAAAAATGACGATCATTCCACTTGGGACCTGTGGAATAGTACATTAGCTTATTTGTTTTAGTTGTAAATATTTGTCATGTATTGTTGTTTTTCTGACATGTTCCACATCCTGGATGACCTCCTCACTACGGATCAATTGGAATGAAAGTAAATCTAATCTAATCTAATCACACCACTAAATTGTTGTCACTCGTTATGCGAAACATCGCTCATTATGTGAGTCGTTTGTTTACAATTTGTTTTGCTCATTATGCAAAATTGCATGTTATGGGAGATGCTCGTTAAGTGAGGGGTGTGTGTGTGTTGTGTGTCATATGTATGGACAGTCAGACTTGCAAAGTACTTTAAAACACATTTTCCAAAAACAGTCTTGAGCTGCTAGTTTTGCAGCCCTCACACAGTGTAAATATTTTAGGCCTTGTAGCTACACATAGGCCTGACCTTATCAATGGAGCCAGTGTAGAACTGGGATTGGTGGTCATGATGTCATTATAGCAGTGATGGTTACTAAAATTAACTTCATTAAGAAGGTTAGAAGGGTATTTATGCTAGAAAAAGCAGATAAGAAGTTGTTAGCACCCACTTAGTGAATGGGGTATCATTTAGTTCTAGTATGATGGAAGTAGAGGAATTATGGGCAATGTTTAAACGAATTGTAAATCGTGCTCTGGAGAAGTATTGCTGAATAAGTGGATTAAGACATACCATGATTTAACACCAAAATTCAGAAAATGCTGAGGAAGCGAAGACTACTGTACTATGGTTCAAAAAAGAACGCACAAATGATGCCAGGCAAAAGTTAGTAGAAATTCGCGTGTCTGTAGGAAGATTGATGTACAAAGCATAAAGCTACTACCATTGTGATATGGTAGCAAAAGATATTGCCGAGAACATGAGAAAATTCTGGTCGTATATAAAATCGCTAAGCAGATATAAGGCTTCTATCCAGTCACTCGTTGACCAGTCTGGTGTGATAGTAAATGGTAGTAAAAGGAAAGCTGAAGTTTTAAATTTTGATTGTAAGAAATTGTTCACACAGGAGAATCGTACAGACATATCGTCATTTGACCATTGCACAGACTTCTGTATGGATGTTGTAGTAATAGGCATCCTTACTGTAGAGAAACAACTGAAAGAGTTGAAAACAGGTATGTTGCTAGACCCGAATTTCAAACCCAGTTTGGTTTTACAAAGAGTGCTCTAAAGCATTGGTTACTTATCTAACTTGCATTTATCGCGAATGTTTCACCCAGCGCAAAGTTCCAAGTGACTGGAAAAAAGCACAGCTGACTCCTGTATATAAGAAGGGTAAAAGAATGGACCCACAAAATTACAGACCAATATCCTTAACATCTGTTTGCTGCAGACTCCTTGAACATATTCTTAGTTCGAATATAATAAATTTCCTTGAGATGGAAAAGTTTGTTTCAATGAATCAGCACTGTTTTAGAAAGCATGACTCTTGCTTCTCCTTTTCTCACACAATATCCTGTGGACAATGGATGAAAGGCAACATGTAGATATCATATTTCTAGAGTTCCAAAAAGCATTGTACACTGTGCCCACTGCAGAGAGTTAATGAAGGTTGGAGCATATGGAATAGCTTCTCAGATAGGTGAGTGGCTTGAAGACTTCTTAAGTAACTCAGTATGTTGTCCTTAGTGGGAAGTGTTCATCAGACCCAAGGACATCGCCAGGGGTACCCCAGGGAAATGTGGTAGGAGTGCTCTTATTTTCTATATACATAAACTATCTGGCAGACTGGGTGAGCAGCAATCCGTGGCTGTGTGCTATGATGCTGTGGTGTAGGTTCTGCACAGGATTAGGTGGCCAGTGTGCGGTGACTAATTTTTGTACAAAGCGCTTTGCGAGTTCTCTCGTTTGTTTATAAGGGGAGCTCGACACTGTTTGCCTTCTTTTGGCTGGTCAGTGATGTGCTGTGAGGCAAAATTGAGGCGCATGCCCTGCAGTCTTTCTCAAACAATTTTACAGAAACTATTCGGTAAAAAAAATTGTGCTACTTCTAGCCTTATCTCTCTCTCTCTCTCTCTCTCTCTCTCTCTCTCTCTCTCTCTCTCTCTCTCTCTCACACACACACACACACACACACACACACACACACACACACACACACAATGCATGTAGTATCAGTTAGCGTACTGTCTGTGTGTGTAGAATGGGGAAGGTGTGTGATCTATCTGAGTTTGACTGAGGGCCGGTTGTGATGGCCCAGAGCTCAGCATGAATATTTCGGAAACTGCACAACTTCTTAAGTGTTCGAGGAGTGCTTTGGTGAATGTCTTCAACACATGGCGAAACCAAGGTGAAACCATGTCCAGACTTCGTGGGCTTGGGCAGCCACCCCTCATTACAGATGTTGGATGTTGTAGGTTGGGCTGACTGGTGAAACAGGAGAGGCGGTGAACTGTGGTGGAACTAACATCTGACTTTAATGTTGGACAGAATGCAAGTGTGTGTGAACACGCAGTGCAATGATCAGTCGTAACTATGGGCCTCTGCAGCCGACAACCCGTGCATGTGCCGATGTTAACACCACATCATCAGCAACTACCACTGAAATCGACTCGTGACTATCGGCACTGAACATTGGTGCATTGGTAGAGCATTGCATAGATTGGGGAAACCCTATAACTTCCTCATCATGTCAATGGGAGGGTGTGAATCTGCCATCTTTCTGGGAAACAGCTCCTTGACACCTGTACTGCGGGACGGAGACAAGCTGGTGGTGGCCCCATTATGCTATGGGGAACATTCACGTGGTTATCCGTAGGTCCAGTGGAGCTCATGCAGGGCACCACAGCGGCCAGGAGTATCTCGGACAGTGGTTGCAGACCATGTACACACCTTCATGACGATCATGTTTCCTGTCAGCAGTGGCATTTTTCAGCAAGATAATGCACCTTGTCATCAGCCAGGAGTGTGATGGAATGTTTTGAGGAACAAAGTGGTGAGTTGCAACTGATGTGGTGGCCATGATGTACTGGCTCTCCCACTTGTCAGATCTGAACCTGATCGAACACATCTGGGATGTGATTGAACGTGGTGTCAAGAGCTCATCACCCTCCTCCACAGAATTTACAGGAGTCAGGTGACTCGTGTGCAGATGTGGTGCCAACTGCCTCGAGTGATCTACCAAGGCCTCACCGCTTCCATGCCATGATGTGTCGTCACTGTTATACATGCCAAAGCTGGATGTACTGGCTATTAGGTAGGCGGTCATAATACTCCAGCTGATAGTCTAAGAAAGACACTGCATCAGTTTCTAAAAACTTTGCAGTGAAAAGTAGGGGTTGCTATGATTTTGCTTTTGCTGCATGTGAAATTTAGCTGGGATACTGGTTTTTCCTTTGGGCTTGGGTAGAGGTATTTGTGTAAACAGTCTCAATAAAATTGATCTGATGAAGCACACTCATTTGCAATCACATGCACCATCGATAAAGTCTGAATGAAATATCCACAAAATTCCTTATATTTCATAAATGGTTTGAGATGTTGGAATGAGAGTTTGTCAGATGATAGCACACAAATAGGAGAATATTTTGCCCTATGGTTATCATGCAAAACTTCATTATCTACTATGTTATTCCAGTACTTACAGACATTTTTTGATGAAAAAATGTAATTTGTAAGGGCCATCGATAGCTGGTGAAATGAGAAAGGTTACGGGATTTTGGAACAGCGTAAATGAAGACATTACGTATTTAGTTTTTTTACTGAGAATGTGCTTTTTCATAAGCTATTGACCTTAATTCTTCCCAGTTCCTCACTTAATAAACCACATCTTCTTGCAGTTGTCTGCACGTGTTAGTGAGGTGACATTGTGTAAATTCCATTGCGTTTTGGCAAAAGAAGCAAATTTTAACACAGCGACAAGAGAAATGAAGGTTATACTCAAAATTTGCCATCCATGATGCTTCTCTGAAAGTTACAAATGGTCAAAAAAATCAGGTGAAAATAAATCAGTGTTTTTGTTGTATTTTCAGTGGAATTCTTTCTAGATACTAACCAAAGCAGAGGTGACAGTAGATCTTTTTGAATGTTCACCACGCACGTACGGGCATGGAGGGGCCCCACTTAACATTTACAAAAAATGTGGGCTTAGGTTTCAGTTTAGAATGGCACTTCCCCTCCAGCACTCTGTATTTCGCCTGCAGCTCCTGCTGCAAACCCCACCACTACCCCTCTCCCCAAGAGTGCCCTGTCAATTGCGCATGTACCCTCCACGTTATTCTGTGCACTCTCTGCAGAAACGTATTGTCATTGAGTGATTGTAGGAGGACACAATATGACTTAGACAAAATTTCTAGTTGCTGTGACGATTGGCAGATAGCACTAAATGTAGGAAAATGTAAGTTACTGCAGATTAGTGGGAAAAACAAACCCATAATGTTTGAAAACCACATTAGTAGTGTGGTGCTTGACAAAGTCATGTCAGTTAAATATCTAGGTGTAACACTGCAAAGCGATACATGAAATAGAACGAGCATGTAAGGATTGTAGTGGGTAAGGCAAACAGTCAACTTCCATTTATTGCAAGAATTTTAGAGAGGTGTGGTTCATCTGTAAAGGAGACTGCATATAGGGCAGTAGTGCAACCCGTTCTTGAGTACTCCCCAAATGTTTGGGATCTCCATCAGGTCGGATTAAAGGAAGACATTATGAGTAGGTCTGAATGGCATGAAAGCATTACAGAAGTGCTTTGGGAGCTCTAATGGGAATCCCCAGATGAAAATGCAAGTTCTTTCCAAGGAATGCTATTGAAAAAATTTAGAGAACCAGCATTTTAAGCTGACTACAGAAAGATTCTACTGCCACCAACGTATGTTGTTTAAGGACCATGAACGTAAGAGAAATTAGGACTTGTATGGAGACATATAGATAGTTGTTTTTCCCTCTCTCTATTTTTCAATGGAGCAGGAAAGGAAATGACTAGTAGTGGTACAGGCATGTGGAGTATTTTTGTAGATGTAACTATTTTTTACACATGTCACAATTTTACCATGTAGCAGGTTGCTGTAAGCTGGGGCCACCTTTTATTATTCAGTCGTTTACCATGATCGTGCCTTGATGTTTAAATACGGATGTTAAGTTACAGTATTAATTTCAAAAATTGTGTGCAATCTGAGAAAGTGATGTGATTGAATGAGTAGTGCAGCAGAAAAATGCTGCAAATCTTCTAGTGTGTTTATCTCTTGCTAAAATGCCAAACACACGGTGTGTTGATCATTCGTTTTGGGTACAAGGACACAGTGGATCAAAAGCAGTGATCAAGTTGACACATCTACATCTACACGTACATTTCCATACATACTCTACCAGCCACCATATGGTGTATGGCCACCACTAGTCATTAATTTCCTTTCCTGTTCCACTTGCAAATAGAGAAAGGGAAAAAGACTGTCTCTATGCCTGCAAATGAGCCCTAATTTCTCTTATTGGCGGCAGTGGAATCATTCTGTAATTCACTTTAAATGTTGATCTCCAAATTTTCTCAGTAGTGTTTGGTGAAAAGAATGTTGCCTTCTCTCCAGGGAGTCTCATTTGCGTTCACGAAGCATGTCTGTAATACTTGCGTGTTGATCAAACCTACTGGTAACAAATCTAGGAACCCATCTCTGAATTGCTTCAATGTCTTCCTTTAATTGGAACTGGTGAGCCTCCCAAACACTCAAACAGTACTCAGGAATGGGTCACATTGTTCTGTATGTGATCCCCTTTACAGATGAACCACTCATTCCGAAAGTTTTCCCAATGAACCGAAGTCAATAGTTCGCCTTCCTTACTACCATCATAACATGCTCTTTATATGTCGTATTGCTTTGCAGCATTACACCTAGATATTTAATTGATGTGACTGTGTCAAGCACTACACCTCTAATACTGTATTCAAACATTACCGGGTAGTTTTTCGTACTTATCCACATTAACGTACATTTTTCAACATTGAGAGCAAGTTGCTATTCATCACATCAACTAGAAACTTTTTACAAGTTCTCATGTACCTTGCTACAGTGACTCAACACCATCCCATATACCACATCATCATCATCATCATCATCATCATCATCATCATCATCATCATCAACAACAAATAGTCACAGATTACTGCTTATCATGTCCATCAGATCATCTATGTATGTAGAGAATAAGCCCTTATAGTACAGCTGTGTGTCGATGATGTTCTACACCCCGTGTGTGTTGCCCTTCATGCCAAGCCATCTTGGGGTTACATTTCAGAAATATACCACCCACTTGCGCACGGTGAGAATTTCTACTACATACCTTTGTGCTTGCCAAACCCTTTCTTGGCCAGCAAGGTTGCCAGATCTCTCCCCAATTGAGAAAATTTGGAGCATTGTGGGCAGGGCTCTCGAACCAGCTTGGTATTTTGACTACCTAACATGCCAAATGAAATCTGGCATGCTGTCACTCAGTAGGACATCTAACAACTCTATCAATGAATGCCAAGCCAAGTAATTGCTTAAACAAGGGCCAGAGGTGCACTAATGCATTATTGACTTGCTCAATTTGTGAGGCTCTTTCTCTTAAATAAATTGTTCAGTTTTTTCTGAAATTGTAATCATTTGTTTTTCTGTGCATGCGTGTCACGTCTACGGATTTCCATTCCATTTGGATAATTCTTTCATGGTGCATCATTTAAGAATGTATGTCCTCCATCTGGGAGTCTTAAGTGACAGTCCAACAATGGTCTGTTTGTACAAACCTTCTGCATGAATCATCTATTAAATACTAAATTTAAAACTTCAGCTTTCTTTATGCTGTCTTCTATTTCTGCACCAAACTGGTCAATGAGTGACTGGATAGAAACCTTTGACCCACTTAGGGATTTCACATTGGACCAGAATTTCTCTTTTGCTAAGATATGATGGAAGTTGTAGGCTTCTCATCACCCTTTTTATAGAAGCATGAATTATTATTTTTTTAATTGAAAATGCAACAGTCTCTGCTAACTCAGTATTTTCCAGATTTCGTTATTACCCTGTGGTGGGTCTTTTCCATCCTTAATCCTTGTACTCAGATCGTACTTCTCTTAAGTTCATCACACTGGATGTAAATGATGTCCATTTATTGTCTAAATGGGATGTTAACAACTGCTTCTCAGCTCTTTCTAGCAAAAATGCTCTCCTAGCCCTCTTAATGGATTTATTAACTTCAATAATCATTATTGCTGTGATACTTCTCTACTGATATTGTCAGTAAGGTCTAAAATATTTCCATTGGGGCTGTGGAACTAGCTTTCAAGACAGTTTGCAGAAAAGTGTTTAAAATTACTTAACACTTCTGTGTGTATCACCTGCAATGAATCCATGATGTCCCAGTTTATACTTGGTAGGTTAAAGTTGATTCCAGCTCCCCCCAGGGGGCTCACAGTTCATTTGTGATTTCATGCATGGCACACACAGGGCCCTGAGCTATTGCAGCTCTTTCTTCCTTTTGAGGCTGCATTCCCTTCCCTGTGCCCCTGCCTCTCTGTTTTCGACCCTTCACCTCTCCCTCTCCTTCTCCTCTCTTGGTTGTCCTTGCTTACATCAGTCCGGCTATCCTTTCTTACGGTTTTTGTTCCTCTTGCCTTTCTTTTTCACCTTTCCTCTTTGGTCCACTTTTGGGGTTTGACCTCGCTTTCTAAATTTTCTCTCCGTAGTGTGAGCTTACTGGGGAAGAACACCTTACATGGTGTCTCCAGCCTGTAGCCTTACTGCCTCTTCCATGTTTTCCTTGATGCCATTGTCCTTTAATGCTATCTACATCTACATTGATACTCCGCAAGCCACCCAACGGTGTGTGGCGGAGGGCACTTTAGGTGCCACTGTCATTACCTCCCTTTCCTGTTCCAGTCGCGTATGGTTCGCGGGAAGAACGACTGTCTGAAAGCCTCCATGCGCGCTCTAATCTCTCTAATTTTACATTCGTGATCTCCTTGGGAGGTATAAGTAGGGGGAAGCAATATATTCGATACCTCATCCAGAAACGCACCCTCTCGAAACCTGACGAGCAAGCTACACCGCGATGCAGAGCGCCTCTCTTGCAGAGTCTGCCACTTGAGTTTGCCGAACATCTCCATAACGCTATCACGGTTACCAAATAACCCTGTGACGAAACGCGCCGCTCTTCTTTGGATCTTCTCTATCTCCTCCGTCAGACCGATCTGGTACGGATCCCACACTGATGAGCAATACTCAAGTATAGGTCGAACGAGTGTTTTGTAAGCCACCTCCTTTGTTGATGGACTACATTTTCTAAGTACTCTCCCAATGAATCTCAACCTGGTACCCGCCTTACCAACAATTAATTTTATATGATCATTCCACTTCAAATCGTTCCGCACACATACTCCCAGATATTTTACAGAAGTAACTGCTACCAGTGTTTGTTCCGCTATCATATAATCATACAATAAAGGATCCTTCTTTCTATGTATTCGCAATACATTACATTTGTCTATGTTAAGGGTCAGTTGCCACTCCCTGCACCAAGTGCCTATCCGCTGCAGATCTTCCTGCATTTCGCTACAATTTTCTAATGCTGCAACTTCTCTGTATACTACAGCATCATCCGCGAAAAGCCGCATGGAACTTCCGACACTATGTAGCCAACACGTGTGGTGGGGTTGTTGTGTACTGTCTTGGCTGAGCCCCCGACAACACAGGGATCATACTTCTGATACCCGAGTTGTTGCTTCCCTGCATATGGCTAGGAGTGGTTGCTTGTCATTCTGGAGCATCGGAACTCCCAGAAATGGCCACTGTGCCAGATAGCCCTTGCTGTGGCTGGGTGATGCCTCTGGGGAGAGCCTCTGATTGATGTGGGTGGTGTCAGGTTGTATGCTTTGCAAATGAAACGCACTAAGCTTCAAAAACCTCACCATTCTTCTATAGCTGGCTCTTTAGTTGGCAATGTATCTTTTAATGCTGTTTCTTATAATCTTGTGGCCTGCCCTTTTCTGGCTACACCCCAGGAGGAAGGCCAGGCTCGCCAGCATGGGGTGAAACCCTTTCCCAGCTACCTGATCTGCACCAGGACTGACGGGGCACTTTCAGTGCCACCAAGCCATTATTTTTTGTAAAAACAATCAAAGACAAGTTTGACAAAGATGCGGTCAGGTTCACTGTTGTTCAAAACTGCTTCTGCTGCCCAATCTTCATGCAAGTGACCATCTTGGCAATATCCCAGTGTCCATTACTCCTCACCAGTCTTTGATTATGCTTCAGAGAGTCATTTTTCATAGGGACCTCATTCTTCAAACTCTGCAGCTCTCCGCTGTCACTTCCTCTCGATTCTTGAAGTGTTCTGGGGCTCTGAAGTGGTTTACACTGACGGCTTGATGGCTGATGGTAATTTTTTCTACTCCTTTGTCCACAGAGGCCATATTGAACAGCACTCCTTGCCCGATGGCTGCAGTGTATTCACTGCAGAGCTGGTGGCCATATCTCGTGCACTCCAGTATATCCGTTCATGCCCCGAGGAATCGTTTCTTCTGTGTACTGACCCCTTGAGCAGCCTACAAGCTATCAACCAGTGCTTCCCTTGCCATCCTTCGGTGGCGTCCATCCAGGAGTCCATCTATGCCCTGGACCGGTCCCGTCGATCAGTGGTGTTCGTGTGGACCCCTGGCAACAAACTTACCGACAGGCTGGCCAAGCACGCTACGCGGATACCGCTTCTGGAGATGGGCATCTCTGAACCTGACCTGTGTTCTGACTTATGCTGCAGGGTTTTTCGGCTTTGGGAGATGGAATGGCATAACAGTGCGCACAACAAACTGTGTGTCATTAAGGAGACTACGAATGTATGGAAGTCTTCCACGTGGGCCCCTCACAGGGAATCAGTTGTCCTCTGCTGGCTAGGCATTGGCCATGCTTGGATGACCCACGGTTACCTCCTGCACTGTGAAGACCCACCTCAGTGTTGGTGCGGCACCTGGTTGACAGTGGTCCATATTCTGGTGCACTGTCCCACTTTGACTGCCCAACGACAAAATCTTGGGTTACCAGACTCATTGCCGCTCATTTTATCTGACAACGCTTCATTGGCTGATTTCGTTTTATGTTTTATTTGTGAGGGTGAGTTTTATCATTTGATCTAAGTTTTAGCACATGTCCTTTGTCCGTCTGTGCCTTCCACCCTAGGGCTTTTAGGGTGGAGGTTTTAATGTGTTGCAGAGTGGCTGGTTTCTCCTTTTTTATTCTCATGGTCAGCCAGCCATGGTGATCTGCTTTCTTGTTTTTAATCTCTTCTCCCTGTTTCTTGCGCCTCTCTTTGGTTTTCTTGTCCTGTTTTGTTCATTGTGGTGTTTGTTGTCCTTCTGACATTCTTCTGATTCTTCCTTTCTCCTGTTATTGTGCCATACATCGTCTTTGTTTTCTTCTTTCCCTTGGGTAATTGTTCTACTGGGAACAAGTGACCGATGACCTCTTTCCCCCCCTTTTAAACCAACCAACCAACCATCCAACCAACCTGCTGTGTATATGGATGAATTCTGTATCTGGGCTAGTTCCCACCCATTAGCCTCTGCAGAATGGCAACTCCAGGGTACCATTTGGCTTGCTTCTGGACGCATTCACGTGGTTTTCAATAACCCCCCCCCCCCCCCCCCCCCCCCCCTTCATTTCTTTTGCTATACTATGGTCCATTCTGATCCGGAGCTCTACTTTGACACCCAACGCCTGACCATGGTCCCCCAGTTACATTTCTTAGGTCTTTTTTTTTTTTTTTAACAGCAAGTGTATTTGGTTGCCCTTTATCTGCTTTCTGAAGATTGGCTGTTTCTGTAAACTAAGTGTCCTTCACTTCTTTGCCAAAACTTCTTGGGCACATATTGTTAGACTCTTCTCCGCCTGTATCGGGCTTTGCCTGGACTGTGGTTGTCAAGTTTATGGGTCAGTTGCCCCTTCCATACTGCTCCTCTTGGATCCAGTCCACCATCGAGGTATTTGTGTGGCCACTGGTGCATTTCGCACTAGCTCTATCGGTAGTCTTCTGGTTGATACTGGGGTCCCCCTCCCCCCCCCCCCCCCCCCCCAAAAAAAAAATATCCATTTTGGTTTGGAAGTCCCAGCTCCTGGTTTCCTATGCCACCGCTACCAGCTCATTCCCTACTTACCTGTCCTATTCTATTCTTTTCACAGCTTCGGGATGTTGCTTATATGCTGTCCACCCTTGCATGGATTTATTGATTGGGCTCCACTTCACTTCTCTCCACTGCAATTTCCATCTTCCCTCTTTGTCCCATTCCCCATATTCTCTTTGGGGTGCCCCATGCTCTCACCCTCCCTCCCCCTTCCATCGCCCTCCCCCTTCAGTTTTGTACTCTTACTGCCACCCTGGTGTTCTTTTTGTCTCTTTGTTTGCCTGTTTTTCTTTTGCATTAACTGGACTCTGCTGTTTGTGTTGTTCTTTAGATCGTGAGACCAATGACCTCGACATTGCCCCCTCCCCACCGTTGGCCGAGTGGTTCTAGGTGCTACAGTCTGGAACCGCGCGACCGCTACGGTTGGAGGTTCGAATCCTGCCTCGGGCATGGATGTGTGTGATGTCCTTAGGTTAGTTAGGTTTAAGTAGTTCTAAGTTCTAGGGGACTGATGACCTCAGAAGTTGAGTCACATAGTGCTCAGAGCCATTTGAACCATTTTTGAACTCCTCCCCACCCCCACTACCCCCCATTCCCCCAGTCAACCAACCAACCCATAAACTCCAACAAATAGTGCAGGATCTGGGTGTTTCCATGCTACTGAGCACTGGTTTTCTTCAAATGATTCTGCAACTGTCATGGTGAAATCAGGTAGCCGGTACAAACATGCGATAATTAATTTGAACCAAGTAGATTCATGTGAGTGTAGGACCAGCAGCCGGGGCACCCTCCTTGACGCCAGACAACCATCTTTCGCATGGATGTGACCCCTCATGACTGACTGGTTTGCCTGCCACTCTTTATGTTTCCATAATTATTTGGCAGCACCTAAAGATTCTATCAATATGTTCTTCAGTTACAGATATTTGCCTGATCAGATATTTTGTGTTAATATTTTGAGTCACAGTGTCTTTACTTTGTTCGTGATCTCATACCCCTGGTGTGTATTGACATAAGCGTTCATCATAGGACCTCAAATTACTGCCTAGCCTAAAAAACCACCATGTGCACTCCACAAGTATGCTGCTATCTGAGTAGCTGCTTCCTGTGTGTTCTGCACCCCTGAGATATCAAGGGAACTCCTACAATTCTCCACCTAATAATGCAGGTTCAGAAATCTTCAGCCATTACTGTCACAGAGTCTAAACTCTGCTCCAAACCAAAGAACACTGATCAGCTCTGGGTACAATGCTGCAAATTGTGAACTCTGCTTGTATCCCATCAGCGAGGCAAGCAATATTCACCACTTCCGCCAGTATCCTGTACGAACTGAGGATGGCCTCAGAATACAAGCAACAAGCGTTACTGGCGCCAACGTTAGCCACAGCTTGCAGACTACTGCACCTTCCACCCTTGATAACTGCAGACAGGACCTCCTCCACATCTCAGGTGTGGACCATCGGCAGACGTACTGAGTGCATATGGTACTTCTTTCAAGCACTGGACATTTTTTCTTAAAGCTCTTAACATTGGAGCTCCCGATAACTACCAATGCACAACCCCCCCCCCCCTCCCCCCTTTCCATGTGCCTGCTCAGACCTTACTGACGGAGTGGTCACCTGTCCACTCAAAGGGTGAGAGGGAAAGGCCAGACGTCCAGCCGCCACACTGACACTCTACCTCGAGGGACACGAACTCCTTACAACCTGCTACTTATTATCATATATTGATGACTAACTGACTTACGCATTGTTAAGCGTGAGTCTATAGGAAGCCAGGTAAGCCACTTTAAGGCAGGAAACCAGAGACAAAATCAGAGAGCAGTCGCAAGTGGTACCATTTAGATTACAGGAAGTAATCTGTTGTGGGAGGTGCAGACAAACTGGCAGATGCATTAAGCAGCTGTCTCAGGGTAGGCTCAGCATCTCCACTATATGAAATGTCTTATTCAGACCTTGATCCCCTTCAAGTACCCTTATCGAGTTCCAAAATCCGCATCTATCACAGGTGCTGTGTGACAGTTTTTGGCTGCCATCACTGGATTTTGTTTTTCTGCATTTACTCCTAACCACTCAGAAATTGCAGACTGACCTGAACCCTCTTTTAAGTTCTCATATGCTTGCTGTATCCTATGCAAGGGTACATCACCCTGCAATGAGGGCTAATTGTCCGCATCAGGTATGCTGCAAGGTGCCTTGGCTGCAGAGCCCGAGCTGTAAACAAGCAACACCTAAGGTATTGCATATGGTGTGCCAGATTCTCTGCCACCATTTTACTCAAAGGCAACAGTCGGAAGAAGGCTGACAGTCGCTAAAAGTGTCGTCAGCTGTTTGTGAACTGCAGCCAGCTGCTCCTGCATCTACACACACCGTGCACACATCATAGTACTACCAAATTAAGAGTTAAGTATTAAAGCTCTTACAGACCATTGTCTTATTGTTGAACTGGTTGTGTGTTAATAGCAGGAGCAGTGGGAGTCTAGAAACAAAAGCTATTGTTGGTGAAACTAGCTGTCTGGCCGTGGTGTATCGCTTCCTTCTGACTCAGATGAGATGAAGTGATCTCAACTCATCTTCCATGTACGTTTTCATAATACACCACATTTCAATAGCGCCTTGAGCTGATTACACTCGTCGTCCAATTATGTATACTATATTATGTGACTGTAGTTTTGGCATAACCACTTCACATGCTTGAAAATGATTCATAACTGAATCAAAACCTGTTATATGGTTAAAATTACAACTTGACAACTGGAGAATTTCAGTTGAAGAAACAACTGAGTTGAAGGTAAACTAAAGGAAAACAAAATCATTGGAACCAATAGCTGTCAAAAATGAATGTTGAAGCAGGTTTTACTGTACTATAAGAATAGGTGTATTGAGGAGTTAGGATTATGTACATGAGTGGTCATTGCTAGAAATGATCTCTCACAATATGGAGCAAGGGCTGTGAAACTGCAGCCTGTGGGCCGCATGCAGCTAGAACCAAGTATTCGTGCGGCCCACAGTTCTCAGCTGCATTGTATAACAGTAGGCATGTAGCAACTAACAACCAAATCAACAAACCTCAGTGACAAATGAAAATATTTACAGAGGTAACACTTAAGATGTGCTTAATTTTAATTGATGTTGGTGAATTCGGCTTTGAGCTAAGTAAAGTTGGCTGCTTATGTCAGGGGCAGAGGGGTAAGTAGTGCGGTCACTGTCAGGTTAGAGGATCTGAAATGGGGAGATGTTTTATTGTTTGTCTTCCAGTACAGACAACTTATGGATGTGTATTACTTCTACCAACCAGCTACTACAGTGTGAACATCAGTAAATTACATGAATTCGTGCATGCACACAATAGAGACTGCCATTTCGAAATTTGGTACATATTTGTAGAAGTAGAAAAGTAAGATTGTTCTCATGCAATGCAATGCATAGAACAAAAATGACCGAAACAGTGAATAAAAATTTGTGATTGTGCCTCATATTGCACATTTCATTTAGATGTAGGTACTCTTTACTGTCATTAATTGATTAATCATCCTTTCACACACAGCATGACAACACTTTGTCAGTCAATTACAGTTTCACAACTTTGAGGTTGTTGAGAGAGGCAGCAGCCTGAAAAAAAAGAACAATCTACAAGAATTCTTTTTCTAGATAAGTTAACAAGTTTCATGTCATTATCATCATTACAACTTGTGAATGAATGGGAATCTTTTTAAAGAGAGTCATACTTGAAGCACAAATCTTTTACTTTATATTTTGCTACCAGTTTTGTCTTAAACAATCCTCCTCTGAGTGATAGAGAAACTTGTTTATTTGTAAATTAATGTTCTGTGTTTACTTGCAGCTGAGAATATAACTCGTAAGGATGTTGTCGACGCATACAAGCTATCTTGTTGTAAGCATGGTGTTCAGCCATTACCTGCCGTTCTAAAGGTTTTGGAGGTATGTCAACATGTATATCTACATCATGCATGCATATGTATAACACACTACTTCACTTAGTGGTTTAAAGGTGAATTATTTTCTTTTGGTTCTTCAGCAAAATCATTTTGAAATTGTAAGTATGGGTAGTTGATTCAGAAAATATGTGATCAGCTCTGGAGAACCAACTTTCATATGTTACTAGTTTTCCCATTTTTGTGTGGTGTGGCACATTTTAGTAATTAATATTAATATATGACTCTTCAAGCTTTCCCGATGGATGTGTTGTAAATAGCCTTCACGGGTTTGCCGCAGAGGGAGTTTGAATAGGGCAAATCACTGTGCATGAGGGATTTCCGCGGCTGTGCATTCTTCGCGTGCATGTTCTAAAAATGGGGCGTCGGTGTGCGGATACCGTCTGTCGTACCTAGCCATGAGCAAGGTTGAACCACCTGAAGATGTCTGACAGTTGCTCCGAGGAAATATTGTGGAATTTGCACAACGTGATCCGGCGGCAAAACCGTGAAGACTATTTACAATATTAATATAGCTGCCATCCAATTTTGCATCCTCTTAACTGTAATTCTGAATTCTGGTTGTACAACAGTACTTCACTTAATGTGGATTAGGTAAGACATTTTGGTTTTTCATTGTTCTTATTTGGGATTTCTCTGATACTTAAATGATTTGTAGGAATGCAATGGCTTTTTAGAAGTAGGGTTAGTAACCTTTTTTAATAACATAAGACCTGTGGCACTGCTGTGAATTGCAAAAATGGTGGTTAGGACATTGATAAGTGATAACTTATTATGATTTATGACTAATCTGCACTAACATTACTGTAATGTTTGTGAAAGAGGTTGTGAAATGGTGACTTTAGTAGGCTGAAAAAAATTAGATTCATAGTATCAAATCTGTAATTTCATGAAAATATATCCTTTTTTTAGTAAATGTCAGTGGGAGAATGCTCGAGTAGTAAGCTGCATTCATTACCTGGCCTGGGATGAGATTTCCTTAGAGAAACTGCATTTCAAAAGTATCCCTTGCACTGAAGATAGTAATTAGAATTATCCACTCACATGCCTCTAATCAATATCTCTTCAGGCAGTTGAAAATATTAAGAACAGCTTTGCTGTACATTTTGTATGGAATGGAATGTATCCTCAGCAGTCTAGTTGAAGAATAACAGTGATGTTCACAACAAGTATAGTTATAGGAAAAAGTAATCTGTGCTAAATGCCAAGTAGGCTGACTTGGACTCTGAAATATAATCTATTGTAGAAATAAAATGTCATAAAATTGTTTCTCCATGACACCACCTCTGTTCTGTAAATGAATTTGTGAACATTAGTTATTGCAAGTGACCAGCATCTGTATTCTATGAATAAATGCATGTGATTCGTGTACAATAGTTGTTTCTCATCCGAACGTTTTTCACTATCTCAATTAATAAATATATCACTGACTATTATAGCTTTATGAAATATAATTAGGAAATCTCTTTTGATATATTACTTCTATTTGGTATAAAAATATGTTACTGTGCTGAATTTGGGGCATTTCTTTTCAATATGTACACTGCTACCCATTAAAATTGCAGCTCCGGGAAGGGCAGCAAATAGTGGGTTTTTTTTTTTTTTTTTAATTGTGCATATCTAATATAGTAGGAAGAATATGTGATTAAATTTGTTGGCACTTTGGGGGTATACAGCATGTGAAATTAATTTAGTAAATAGAGCTACCACCTTTAGTAGCAGTAATTGTTACTGAATTTAGAAGACCAAAATGGGTATGCCAATCCATCCTGCTTCAACCCAGTTCCAGTTTTTGTCATAGTGGATGGTTAGTGGTGGTGTGCAACTGTCTCGGCAACCTATGATCAAATGTATTCAGTGTGTCAAGAGATCTGGAAAATGTTCTATCCAGGGTAACAGTTGAACAGAACACCCTCTGCATTGAAGGAGGTCAGGACAGCAAGGACAACATGCAGTCTTACAATATCGTATTGAAAGATATAATCACAAAGATTTCAAAGATAGAGCACAGTCACCGACCTTAAGCATCAGAAACACAATGTCTGCTATCCAAATTATTGGCTGTACGAATCATAGATGATCGTGCTACATACCAAATGACACCCCATACCATCACACCAGGTGCTGGGCCCATACAAAGATGATGAATGCAGTCTGGCAGTGTTGGTTCTTCTTGGAGCCTCGACACACAGATAAGTCCATTGTGATACTGTAACAGAATTGGGACTCATTTGAAGACATAGTGTGGTGCCACTTAATGCGTCCAGTGTTGTTGTCGTCGTTTTTGTTGGTGTTGGGTGCATCACTCTGAGCGCACTTCACACTGCTGCTGTGTCAAGGGAAACTGCAACAGTGGTTGCTGTGGTGATGTCTGTGGTGCTCCAGATGTCACACTGCTTTACCCCAAAGAAACCCATTTCCTGACTTGAGGTATGCCATTCAGGACGGCGACAGTTCAAACCCGCATCCGGACATCTAGATTTAGGTTTCCTGTGATTTCCCTAAATTGCTCCAGGCAAATGCTGGGGTGGTTCCTTTGAAAGGGCAGGACCTATTTACTTCCCCATCCTGGGCACGATCCAAGCTTGCACTCCACCTCTAATGACCTCGATGTTGGCAGGACATTAAACCGAATCTTCCTTCCTTCTTTCAAGACATGTGAAATGGCTTTACAATCCTGTGCAGCTGAGCGAACAATATGCGGTCATGTGGGGCTGTTTGGTTCCTGCATGACATTTAGTATGGCCCTCCTTTCATATTCGCGTGACAAGTGTTGGATTCTGACCAACACGAGCAGCAAATCTTGTAAAGATAAATCGCACTCTTGATAGGTCGTGATCGTGCTGCTGTTTAATTCAGACAAATGCTCATAGATTTTTCTCTTTCTTACATCTGTTTAAGGTTTTAAGCATTTATTGGTTCACAGTATATTTATTCCCTCATAAAATTTGTTGTCAATAACCCAATATAGTTCAAAGTAAACAATTATGTACATAATAGCAAACACTGGAAGAAAAAAGTGACGTTCATTACTGTGGCACAACAAAATGTTTGGTCACTTGCCCACTGAGTTAAAATGTCGTAACAGATGACAAAGTTAAATTTGAAAACAAACTGAAAAATTTTCTCCTTGACAATTTTTTCCATTCACTAGAATAATTTCTGTTTGTGTAGGCCCAATATATAAAAAGTTGTGCATAGGAATTACTAATTCACATCCGTTTAATATATGGTCAACATAAAAACATATTTAAGGGGGGGGTAGGACGTCAAACGGGCCGACTTATAGCAGGAGAGGCACCACAGGACATTTTAATTTCCACTGTCTATACTTTAACAAATAAATTCATAAAAATTTGTCAGCATGACCAAGAAGTATTCAGGATTCACACTGATAGCAGTGGACATTGAAAAACATAACAAAAGCAATTTGTTTTATATGTGAAATTCGACCATTTTTTTCTGTTACCATTGGCTGCATTAATTGCTTTAGGTACATTTTTCTTCATAAGTAAGAGAGATTCTTCATTGAATTTTTCACAGCATACAAGTCATACTTAAAGGAATATGAAACTCTAGAGTTTATTTAATTTATGAAAAAATGACTGAGTTATTACATTTTAAACTTCATGTTTAGAAAAAACTCAAATTTTATAGTTAATTATCCCAATTTCTACCACAATTTTTAATAGATTTGGAAAATTCTAGAGTTTGATAGTAATAGGATATTTATTTTGGATGTTACATGTACCTAAGTACAGAAAATTGTGTTTTGCGGAAAGTGGCCATTAAAGTTTCTGTTTGTATTTGGCATACTTTTAGAACTGTCCAGCACCATAAGCAGGTTCTTTTTCGTTTTCAGTATCAGTTTCCTTCCTCTTCACATTTCTATGATGCACTCTTCTTGATTTTATGACCTCCAAAAATGATTTATCTGCTTTCACTACACGCTCTCTGTCTATCGCATACAGTTCACTCCGGGCTTGATTCCCGTTTTCTCTAATACATATTTCCTGCTTTGCACACCGTCATTAAAACATGAAACTGCATCATAAACACCAATAGCAAGTGCATTTCTTCCCACAAAAACGGTTTTTGGCAATCTTTCCCCTACACATTGGTTAAAACTTTCATTTGGGTTTTGGGTACCACCATGAAGGCATTTCTTCAGTAAGTTTTCATTTGCAAGGTCCCTAAATATAGGTTTGATGGCTTCCATTACAGCAGTTGGTAGAGAATTCCTATGATGATATTCTTTACCACCAGCAATTGACCTTTGGTAGCCACACCATGATTCACTTCCTTTTGGCCATAAGTTGTGGATAGGGTTATTGTCTGTGGACATTTTGTGGAAGTATAAGGCCCAAACTGCTTGCTTCATATTTTTCAAGTCCCCTGTGTTCCTTCTTATTGCCAAACCATAATATGTCTGTAGTTTGTCAATTCATGCATCCGTCAGTCGCCCTCTCCCTTTTATTCCCTTCCCATCAGATATATATATATGTATATTTTTTTTTTTCCTGGCAAATCAAGTCTAGTGCCAAGTCTTTTCTGTACATGTCCCACACATTCTAACTTCTGCACAATAGTGTCAGCTCCATATGGTGCACACTTTTGAACCTCAAGGAAAGCTTTACTGTCACTTCACATAACACAGGTCACGAGAGGCAACAGACCTGGTAAACAAACTTAAAACTCCCTGCACTTCCATACCTCCACTTGAGCCTTTATAGTTCATGTTACATACATGATCTGCAATCCCTTTCACACAACTATGACAAAATTTAGTCAGCACTTCAACATCTAGTACCTTACCAGTGTCAACAGATGTTGCTGTTACAACACCGTTCAATGAAGTGTGCCCTCTTTTTTGCCAGGTACCATCAAAAGCAGCCACTATATCCCTGTCACCATCATTTTCAACAATAGATTCTTCTGCAGCACTTTTCATTGAAGATTCTGCTACTTCTTTTACAGCCTTAATCAGTAAGCCATAATACCTCTCAAACTTTGGTGGAGGAGGAGGAAGATTCATCACTGCACAGAGTCCCCTACCAATACAGCGCATGCCATATGCTACCCTCAAATTCACATCATAACCTTTGTTTTCGATTTTAGATGTCATACAAGACACACCAACGTTGCATTTGCTGCATATCACAGATAAGTTCGTAGCAAGGCCTTTCCTGGCACTCTTATCTTCCACCAAAGAAACACACTGAACACCAAAGCAATGCTTGCACATAACATTGTCCAATATTAATTGTGACAGTATGTTAACATCAACGATAATATTACATGAACTTTTGGATTCACAGCCTCTATTTTCATTAGCACCAAAAACGAGTTTCCTTCTAGAAGCACTCGGTGGTGGATTGTTTACTGGCTCTGAGAGGTTGCAGTCTTGAGCCACTGGTGTAACATTTGTTGTAACACCCTTTACTGTGTACCTGTTGCCGTGGTGACATTGTTTACGGTTGAAGCAACAAATTCTAGGCATCCTGTGCCACAAACGAACACAAAACAACACAGCAAAATAAAAATTGTGTTGAAGATCACAGCACCACACTGCACGCCTTTCAAAACATAGAACAAACAAAACCAGCAATCAAAACAATGCATGTCGATAGCAGCAGAGAAAGTATCAATATCGATAGTCCTTTGTTTCACGTATGACTATCTTTGGCACAAATATTACATTCGAATTCTACAGAGCGAAATACACTTAGGTATGACAGAAGAATGCTGTGCAGAGGGGTGTGGCACTGCACCTTCATACACTTAAGACCAAACTGCGTACCTTATAACTCCTCAAATATATATGTTTTATACATAAAATTATTCAGGAAGACGTGCATTACAAAATAAGCATATTTTTGAAAAATCGATTTTTTTTTCTTTTTTTTTTTACTTTTTGATGTCCTAACCCCTTTAAGTATGAATGTATAATTTGAATGTACAGTGACTTGTTTTTCACCATTATGATTACTCATGCAGACAATCCATGGAACATGAAATTTACCAGCCCTAGGCATAACATCATCTCACAAACAACCAACACTCAGATCAGATTTCTAAATGAGAAACATAATGTGTGTAATCTTTCCTTGTATACAGAATATAGCTGGTATTACTCCAACAGACTTTATGCAATTGCACTGAAACAATAATAATTTGCATGTGGTGTTGCAGTTTTAATGGCCAGCAATGTAGTATTGTAGCTATATGTTTGTGTGTCCATAAAGACTGCCATTCTTAACCTCTAGAGAGTATAGACTGCAGTTTGCTGGCAGTTGAGCGATTGAGCCAGATTTTACACTGAGTTTATTTTCAGTGCTTAAACCAACCTTCAGGTTGAGGAAAGAGTACTTTGTTTTGCTACACTGGTTGATGCCTTTGACATAATCTATAACTTAACACGCACATGCAAGCACGTACACACATACAAACCTTTGCTGTACTGCTCCTTCACAAAGGACTTTGCCATGTCTGTAAGCTCTTAGTGAAATTTTCCTCTCTTTATATGCAAATAAGGATGAAAAAGCAGCTGAATATTAAATGGAAAGACAAGAATTGTGGAAGATTATACTCTTTGAAAAGTCAGTTATTAGATCTTACAAAATTACAAATTCAATACAATCTCACAGCACTTGAAAAGAGAGAGAGTACAGTGTGTTTGACTTTTGACTTTGCAATGCTGAGTTCAGAGCGGGAAATTAACTTGTACTGTAAAACATCTGATGTAATGGCGAGTTACATCTGTGTGACTGTATGAGACAAATTAACAATTTTATAAAGGTTTAAGCTGTCTAGCACAGGACCAATGTTGATCAAGTTATCTTCTTATGGAGCAGTATTAGTTCCAGAAACAAAAATATTTTAGAAAGTTGCCATTAATTGACTTAAGTGACACGAGTTTTCTGTTGGCATCATAGTTTTTATGACTTCCTTTGCTCGCTGTGTTGTTCTTAAATGGATGCAGGAGCGAGAAACAGATGCTGTTCATGAACAGAGAATTCACTTTTGTCGTGTGGGGACATGGCAAACAGGTGCTAGGTGCGTTTCTGGAACACCTCAACAGCATCCATCAAATTTACAGTGGAAATGGAGGAAAAAGGATGCCTCCCCTTCCTTGATATTTTAATTAAGAGGAATGCAGATGGTTCACTAGGCAATGCAGTACATAGAAAGAAGACACACACAGACCTATACCTTCATACAACAGGCTGCCACCATCCAGCACAAAGACAAACAGTACTGACCACCTTGGTACATAGGGCACGCGCAATCTGCGACAAAGACAGCCTACCATCCAAGCTGCAACACCTGAGGGAAGTCTTCCACCAAAATCCCTACAGTGAAATGCAGATCAACAGGGCACTTTAAAAGAAGCAGCAAGCAGTGAGAACCTCAGGAGAAGATGATGAAGAAGAAGAAGAAGAAGAAGAAGAAGAGGAAGAAGAAGACAAACTACTCGCGTTCCTTCCATACTTGGGTCCGCTCTTGGCCAAAATTGCACGACTTCTGGGCAAACACAATACCAAAACCATTCTCCGACCACCACCAAAGACGAGGGAGCTCCTAGGTTCTGCCAAAGATGCGCTGAACCTTAACACGCCAGGAGTATACAGCATACCATGCGAATGCAGAAAACAATACATTGGGCAAACACAGCACTGTATATCTAAATGCTGCGAAGAACATAGCAGATGTGTGCGACTAGGTCACACAGAAAAATCAGCCATAGCAGAACACAGCATAAGTGAAGAACACGCCTTCAACTTCGAAAACACAAAGGTAGTGTGCCGAGCATCTGGCTTATGGGAAAGCGTTATCAAAGAATCCATAGAAATAAGGATTCATGACAATCTGGTCAACAGAGATGAGGGATACCAACTCAGCGCAGCATGGAACCCTGCAATAGCTGCAATCCGTTGGGAGTGCGCCCGTCATCGTCGACCGCCATCCCCACCACCACGCGTATGCCGCTGGTCCACCGCAGCCACCCGAGGTGTAGTGGAGGGGGGTGACCGCTTCGTTGCTGTAGATGCAGTGTCAGTTGCTAACAGTAGATTTGAATGTAGAAATATACACAGATACAAAAGATTTATAAATCTTTCACTCTTCAATACAATGTTATTGAGGAGATGCTGATCCCTGGCTGCTATGAAAATCTGTAAATGTTGTTCAACTGGCAGGCGCACAAAATGGGCTCAACCCATGAATGTTCGAACTTAAGTAGACCTGCCACAGGAGCTCTGGAGAGGGGATGCTCACACCTCATCAGCAGCATTGTAATCATGCGTCGTAGTGCCCTCGTGCTGCAGTGGTGGCAAAGAAAATGTGGCATCCTAACTGGTGGCGTGCATATTTGAAAATACAGCTGACTAGATAGTGGCCAATACCGCACCTCTTCCCGCAAGCCTGTGCCGTGGGTAGTGGTTGCGTAGCTGGGGCAGAACAGACCAACCTGCACCCTGACAGTGCATCTTGTGAGCACCAGGGAAAACCAGGTGCAGGATGCAACCAATGGCACAAGTAGGAACATGGAGGGTACTGCAGAGGGTGCCGGCGACGAGACAATGGTCACAGCATCAATGTTTGTGGGACAGCTGATCTGCGGTGTTAGCGGCAATGGTGTCACAGGTGGGCAGGCAGAGACTTCTATTGGTGAGATAACTGCGGGTGGAGGCACTCACTTGGTAAACTACATAGGAGGCTTTGTTGTGGTGGATGGATGTGGCTGCATCACGGTGGCCAGATGCCGTGCAGTGAAGAAATCTGAAACAGTTTTATCCATGGCAGGATCACTGGATTCATGTAGCTGTAGCTGATTTTGGGGGTGCTGATGCGTGCTTGTGCGGGCACGAATAGTATACTGCGCTCTACTAGCTGATCTGAGAACAACACCGGATTCTGATAAGCGTGGCTTGTTGTACACTCGATATTGAAGTCTGATGTTTGGGTGAAACTTCATAGTAAAGTCTGAAGCTGAAGCAGGGCTGTACAGACAAAGCAAATGCAGCAAGATCTGATGATGCTACACATGCAAAAGTGTTGCAGAAATTTCAGTAAGTCATCAACACATGAATATGAAGCTCGAAGTTTTGACATTATCATCTTGGACGTTTGAACAGAATGTTTGACCTTGCCGTTAGACCATGGTGAGAATGGTGCTGTCCTGACATGCTGGATTCCATTGTGTTTGCAAAATTGTGCAAATTCCTTGGAAGAAGATGGAGGTCCATTCTCAGAAACAGTTGTTTGTGGTAAACCTCAGAGAAAATATAGAAGCAAGCCCCTTGATAGTGCTTTTGGCATTCATCGAAAGCATTGGAATAAGTAAATGGTATTTACTGTAGGCACCAACGATACTCAGCCAATGTGTGTGCCAGAAGTGTCCAGCAAAGTCGATATGGAGACGTTGCCAGGGAGTATCAGAATGTAGCCAGGAGAAAAATTCCTGGTGCGGAGCAGCCTGATTGCCCACGCAAGCACAACACTGTGCAATCACATGTTCTATATGGTTATCTAAACCAAGCCATGCACAATGTTTGCACACCAGCTGCCTGCTGCAAACTGTTTCCCAATGACTTCTGTGTAGAAGACACTTGCTGTTGCAACGAGACAGGGGTTAACTCTCTGCTCTGTTCATTGGTCGTGTGAAACAGAATCACACCATTCAGAAGAGAGAAACTGTTGCAGTGCACAGAGTATCTTCACATCAAGGGATCGGGGATACATTTCTGAGGGTGCGGCCAACCTTTGTGAATGAAACTTTGTAGCAATCATAGAGGTTGGTCATGCTCTGTGGCTTGAGTGATCTGCTGTGAACCAATAGGAAAAGACTCCAGTGCTTGTGAATCAGAAGAATCAATATGTCAACAAGACGCTTCCAATGTGTCGAATACTGCATCTGTGCAGACAGAGAAACAAGACGATGTGTTGGCATATGCATGTTGCACCATTGAGCAAGACAGAAGTTCATATTGGTAATTTGATAATAATAGCGACCAACATTGAAGTTTCTGTGCCGTGTGACCGGGAACTTATTTTGACGGATGAAACAGTAGAGTAAGAGGCTTATGGTCTGTGACCAGCAAAAATTTTCTGCCATACAGGTAATGATGAAATTTGGTGATATCATACATTATAGCCAGGGCTTCCTTCTCCAGCTGACTGTAATTAATCTGATCACTGTTCAAACTTCTGGAAGAAAATGTGATTGGACATTCTGTTCGGCCAATTTTGTGGAACAAAACTGGCCAATGCCATGGATGAGGTATTGACTGCAAGCACAAATGGTTTCAGTGGATCATAGTGCATAAGGAAAGTTGGTGAAGCAATGCATTTTTCAGTCTTTGAATGGCTTGGTCACAATCTTTTTGTCTAATGGAACGGAACTTTTTTACATCTGAGGCAGTTCAGAGGCATGGCAATTTGTGCTGCATGAGGAATGAACTTTATGTAGTAAGTCAATTTTCTGCGAATAGCTCGCAGTTAACATAAATATTAGGAGACGGAAATTGCTGCAAATGTTTTGTCAAAGGACAAGCACCATTGGTGTCGATGATATGGTGTAGGTATACAGTCATTGTGTTGAAGAAAGAACATTTCTGCAAGTTACAGTTGAGGCCCACCTCAGTTAAAGTTTGGAAAAGATAGTCCAAATTTTGAAGGTGGTGTTATGGTGTTCGTGTCCAGTCTATTATGTCACCACTGTAATTAAAACAACAAGACACTTTGGATGTTACTTTCTTGAGAAGTTTTTGAAACAACGCAGGTGCAGAAGCACTTCTGAAAGGTAAGTGTTGGTATTCAAACAAGCTGATGTGAGTATTCATAAAAAATTTTCATTGTCTCTTTGTCCAATGGTAATTGAAGATAGGCTTCTGCAAGATCAGTTCTTGAGAAGAATTATCCTTCCTCTAGGTGATCCAAAATTTCCTAGAAGTTGTCAAAGCATTTTACGAAATCCACAGAACGTGATGAGGACATTTACCCACATAAGGGCTTAGTAATTCTGCCGGGTATTTGGCCAGCAAATATGTAGGTGCCCTAACGTTGCTGATAATTGGGCATAATGGCACCCCTTCTTTGTGGACTTTAGGGAGTCCATAAAGTCTGGGGCTGACTCACCAACCGGGATTACGGCTACAACCTCAGCAGGGTGTGGGAACCAGCATTGAGTCTAATTGAAAAGATGCTCAGCAAAGGAAACGAATGTGTAACTAGGGCGGACAAGGCAATTACACCGACACCACAACAGACGCCGACGCCAGTGTCTCACCGACCGCTGACGCATGGGCGCAGACCATAGGAGAGTGCCTCGCGAGGGGAGGGGATTTAAGACGGCCGCCCACCCTCAGGAGCTCAGTTTGTCAGTGCACCAGACGATGGTGACATGTCTGATCACTGAAATATTGTGCCCGTTGGAAACTGTGGACCGGCAGTACACCTGTGGACTGTTCGAGCAAGAAATATGCCGGAGAAACTGAAGAATCACATTACGTATAAATGATACTGCATCAATCATCCATTGCTTCTAATAGTTTGATTATTTTCGTATTACTAGGAGTCAGTCATGTAGAACTGTCAAATGATAATTCTTTTGCCATTTGATTGTTACACTGTTTTCTTCTGAATAAACTACTGCAGTTTTGGATTTGTTGCCATTGTTGTTGTTGTGGTCTTCAGTCCTGAGACTGGTTTGATGCAGCTCTCCATGCTACTCTATCCTGTGCAAGCTTTTTCATCTCCCAGTACCTACTGGAACCTACATCCTTCTGAATCTGCTTAGTGTATTCATCTCTTGGTCTCCCTCTACGATTTTTACCCTCCACGCTGCCCTCCAGTACTAAATTGGTGATCCCTTGATGCCTCAGAACATGTCCTACCAACCGATCCCTTCTTCTGGTCAAGTTGTGCCACAAACTTCTCTTCTCCCCAATCCTATTCAATACTTCCTCATTAGTTACGTGATCTACCCATCTAATCTTCAGCATTCTTCTGTAGCACCACATTTCGAAAGCTTCTATTCTCTTCTTGTCCAAACTATTTACCGTCCATGTTTCACTTCCATACATGGCTACACTCCATACGAATACTTTCAGAAATGACTTGTTGCCATTATAGTGGTGTAATAATATACTGCACAGGAAGGTGTCAACATGAACATTCTATGAAAGCTTCTCATCTATCGTCAGTTCTAGAAATCTGTTTGTCTTCTGCTAGTAAGTGTAAGGCTTGATTGGCACTGTGATCAGAAATGTGTGTGAGAAGCTTAAGACTTGGCCTGTTAGCTGTGAACTAAGTACTGTGCTAATGTGGAAATGTGTGTGTGAATTCCAGAATTGCTTCAAAATTGCTTCAAACCTGAAGCTGCAATAATGTATCCTGAAGGAAATAAGTCAAATGGTGAATGCATTAACATTTAGATAATAATTCATTGTTGTTGAAAATAGAAAAAAATAAATTGTATTGAATACAATTGTTGTGTTTTTTTTCATCAAAGTGCAATGGATAGGAACCCATTATGTATGCATTTCAGTTCTTCAAAATAAATAAGCAGAAAGCATGTATTTAAAAGAGAACAGTCTGCAGTTGGGATCTGTGTAATTGTTGTATAATTATTCTTAGTGTGCTATGCAGAATTAAGTTGAAGGGGATTTTGTTTTCACTCATTGAAAATATTGTTAGATCATGTGATTGTGTGCTTATGTGTTCCCTCTGTTTACAGGAAATTGATTTGGATATTGGTCGCAATGAAATTCTTGACTTAGCAGGTGAGCAATTAGTTTGGGGCCACTGTGAAAGCTTGGAGGAAGTCCTAAAGCGTGTCCAATTCAAGCATATTAACTTGGAAGCAACATCTCTTGATGATGAGGTTGGTGGTGTTCTTTTGTAATTCTTATAGTGCAGTTGTTCCATTCAAGCAGTTATTATAAATAACTCCCATTTCAGTTTCTACTCATTTTTCCAGTATGTCTGGAATGAAACTGAATCTTCCATTTACTGTATTAATTTATTGAAATTCAATATTCTGAAACATGCTGTCATGTAGTGATATTATTTATAAGTCCTTGGCATTTCCCCCATGAAATTCTGTTTCATCATTGTTATTTTGATGATGTAGCTGACTAACATTGTGTTCTATAGCTGCAATGACGTTAATCTGGATTGGCATTTATTTGGTAATAAATATGGAGCCAGTCACTTTTTTATGATTTATTCAACCATGAATGTGTTTTTGAGCCACTTCAGATGGAGGTGTTACAGAAACATTATCTTGTGGACCCAAGTGTAGCTATATGCAGTGCTGGTGTTTCTGGCAGAAATGACAGAAATTTAGTAATCGGTGACAAAACATTTATGAATCTGAAAGCTTTTTAATATTTTAGGTACTTACAGTGCTCTGCCTTCCGGTATTCACATCACATTGCTTCTTATAACGTGCATTATTACTCTATGTACACAAATAAACACAGTGTGTAGCTACACTTATTTTTACACTGTCTCACGTGATGTAAACATTCGATGTTTTTACAAAGAATACAGATATGACAGATACTGCACTTTTACTGCATAATAGTCTTTGACATAAACACACTGCACTTTTACTACATAATAGTCTTTGGCAAAACCACACAAATACTATTATGTAGTAAAAGTGCAGTATCTGTCATATCCGTATTCTTTGCAAAAACATCAAATGTTTACATACTTTGAGCCAGTGTAAAACCAAGTGTACCAACATACTGTGTTTATTTGTGTACATAGTGTAATAATGCACATTATAAGAAGCAATCTGATGTGAATACCAGAAGGCAGAGCACTGTAAGTACCTAAAATATAAAAAACTTTCGGATTCGTAAATGTTTCGTCACCGCTTACTAAATTTCCCTCATTTCCGCCAGCAACACCAGCACTGCATCTAGCTACACTTGGTCCACAAGATAATGTTTCTGTAACACCTCCATCTGGAGATGAGCCTGCAGTGGCTTGAAAACATATTTTGTGGTTGAATAAATCATAAAAAGCAACTGCTTGCATATTTATTACCAAATAAACACCAGTTTAAATCACAGTTGCAGTTCTGGATGGTAATGAAGTCGGAAGTCAACCTATTTGTGTAAAGTTCTTGAGTTACGTTGATGCTTCAGATCAGACAGAACATTCATGGAAAACCCTTAACCATGGTCAATGTAAAGTGATAAAAAATATTTAATTTTTATCCATGATACAATACCATAGAACACACCATAACACACGTAGAACTTAGGGAGGAAAAGGAAAATTAACTCCCAAAATCTGAGACTGAGATAACGCTTAAAACAAGAATTATAATAAATGTACGGTGTAATAATTAACTTATTTGACAAAGCTTAGTAATAGAAAAGTCATGGCATGTAAGTATGAACTACTTGTTGACCACCTTTAATGATTTCGGAAAGCTGTGTGAGAAACCAAATAATTATAAAAGCACAATAAAGTAGACATTAAGCACTCTTATACGAACAGCAGTTTGTATTAATAGATGAACTTCATTGAATTATAATTTCGTAACACAGTTTGGTGAACCTGAAGTATACCTACAGGGAGTGGTAGGAACAGGAGGAAACCCTTCAACTTGGATTTGAAAACCTGCAGCTTGTTAGGAACAGCCTCAGAGTTGTGTGGAAATGTGTTTGAAATATATATTGCAGTGTGTGGCACAATTTCTCAAGCAATAGTTGAGAATATAAATATTGTTCATTGGTTGTGTTTGCTTAATTAATGTTGTTATTCCGTTCAGACACCTTTATGTTGTCAGACATTAACCTTGTACAGGAGTTGAACAAAAAACAGGGAAACAACCAAAAATACAACACGTAATATTGAGATCTGGTGACTGTTATGGCCAGGGTGAATGTGACAGTTCATCCTTGTGCTTACAAAACCAGTTCTGGATGATGCGAGCTGTGTGAACGGGGGCCATCACATTGGAACAAAGCATCGCCATTTGGAAACAACCATTGGACCATGGGACAGACCTAATTAGCCAAAATGGTCACATTAGCCTTGATATTATGCAGCCTTGCAGAGTAACCGTGGGATCCATGAGATATTGAGATACGGCTGCCCGAATCATCACCAAATCCCGCAGTGATTCACGTTTGGGGTGTAAACTCAATCAGGAGTTGGAAACAGTGTGAAACAAGACTCATCTAACAGAATGGCATTCTTGTATTATTTCATAGTCCAGTATCACGGCTTCGGCACCACATTTACCTATTAAGGGAATTTGCATCACTGATGTGTGGTTTTGGAATTCCAGCTCACCATACTATTCCCAACTTACGAATCTCCCTTCATCTCACTTTTGTGCCGACGGTGTTTGTGAGTGCGACATTCAGTTCTGCAATGTGTTTTGTGGTTGTAATCCTCTTATTTTTCATCACAGTTCTCTTCAATGACAGTGTGTCATGATCACTCAACACACACTTTTGTCCACACTGTGATTTTGAATGATGTTTTTTCTGCTTTCTCTGTATGCTGTACACATCTTTGATGCAGTGCCTCTTGTAACAAGAAACGCTTCAGCTCCCTTGGTAATGAAAGAACCCACCCTACGAGCACCAGCAGTTTGCCTATGTTCAAATTCACTTAACTCCAACATAGGTCACTCACAACTTCACGGAGCACTGTCCTGATCACGACTGACATCTGTGACGTGTTGAGGATATTGCACAGGTGTCGTTCATGGTCAAATACAACAGCACAACCTGCAGGCTTGACTAGCATCTGCATTTATGTTCAAGCGTGCATTTCTTGGAGTGTTTCCCTTTTTTCTCCAACCTGTGGAAGTGTGTAGTCTTACCACTGTGCAAGTATAAGAATCTCCAGCTAATTAAACAGAGGTTTACATGAATTTTTGTGAATTAACAGCATATATGGTTTTGATTACTCACTTTTGGAATGCCTGAATGCAGTTGGTCCTATACCTTATCATATATATCATCATGGGCAGCAAGTATATATAGTTAATACATTTCAGTGTACCACTGGTGCTGACAGTAAAAAATGTACTAATCATATAGGTAGCAACATTTATCTTCCATTGGACATTGTGAATAGAAACATTCAGCGACAGCTTGTCACGTATGCTCAGTTCCATAACTCTGCTTGTTTTCTCCTAATCATTGTAAGACTTGAATAGCAGTGTGATCAGAAATGTGTGTAAGAATCTTAGATGTACTGTGTGCTATTGCAATTAAGACTTGGTTCGTTAGCTGTGAACTAAGTGTTGATGCTCTCCAGAAAATTATTTGTTGCATTATTCACTTCCTGGTATTAATATGGTACAATTCTGCTTGTATGGTCTGCTAATAGGACAGTTTTAGAGATCACCCCTGGCGTGGTGGAGACCTCTGGTGTGACCCTCCACACAGTAGTGGTTGGTGTTCCTACCATGTGACTGCCCACTGGCAGACAGTTTCTGCCAACATAAAGTGATTGGAAATCTTGCGCTGACTGGCCTGACTGCATGTTATCTATTACCAAATACTATAATTTTCATACACCTGAAGATGGGATTTTAAAATCTCAGAGCTGCTTGAGGTTTAAATAAATATTAGTGCAACTGAAGCGAATCTCTCTAAATTAATTATCATGCCTCTGAGTTGTGGATGTATTATGTATCAAACTTTGAGCTCCATAATAGTGTGGGCTGTGTTGACACAGAATAGTCTGGATCCTGTGGTCCAACTGAATCAATCATTGACTGGTAATGGTTATGTTCAGCTGCTTCGAGACTATGTGCAGCCATTCATGGATTTCATGTTCCCAAACAACAGTGAAATTTTATGAATGACAATGCACCATGTCTCCGGGCCGCAGTGGTTCACGTTTGGTTTGAAGAACATCCCGGACAGTTCAAGCTAATGATTTGGCCATCCAGACTGCCTGACATGAATCCCATCGAACATTTACGAGACATGATTGAGAGGTCAGTTCATACACAAAACCCTTCACCAGAAACACTTTTGCAATTATGGATGGCTAAGAGGGAACATGGCTCAGTATTTCTGCAGGGGACTTCTTACGACTTGAGTCCATGCCACATTGAGCTACTGTACTGCGCTGGGCAAAAGGAAGTCCAATACGATATTAGGAAGTATCCCATGACTTTCACCACCTCGGTGTATATAACTGAAGTAGACATTTATATTTGACATAACTATTACTATATGCCTTCAGCATTTTCAAACCGCTGTAATAATAATAAAGTGAATAACACTCTTTGATTATTCCAATTTAACTTATTTTACACCATTGCCCTCACTGTTGTTGTGAAGGAGGTTAATGTCTCTTGGCAGAAGTCCTTTGTGATGGCTTTATGGTAATAGATTTAGCTCCTTTCCAACATTGTGCTACACCAGGAAGCATTCATTTCTTCATCCCTCTCCTGTTAGTGTTTGAGCATTGGCCAATTCATATCCCAGAAAAGTGTGAAAAATACTGTAGTGGCACATAGTTTGGACTTAGTTGGAGAACATATGTGCTGCCCATCAAAGACTTCTTTCTGCTTTTTGGTATGTAATGATGCTTCCAGATTTTTTCCTTTGTGACAGTGTGTGTCAACACTCTGTCTCTTACAGAAATATGTAATACTAAAAGGATATGGAAATTTTGCATGGATCTTGTTTTTGTCATCAAGTACGAAATGCATCTACTGGGCACACAATTTGAAGAACCTGAGAACCTCCTTAACAATGGTGTGAGTGTATATGACACTAACATTCAAGTTCCATGGGAAAAGTTTTTAAAAAGTACACGGATTCTCATGAATAATGGCATCAGTATGTCCAACATTCTCACCAGAAATGGCTGTGCTCAGACAATCAGAGCAAATGTCCTCAACAACTGACAGACATGCATCTATTCACTTCCTCTGACTTGTTCAGTCTTCTCACTGAAGACAAAAATCTTAAAACTATCCACTCCTCTATGGCAAACACAACTGAAGAAGTTACCATCTTGTTTCAACTGCCCTTCCCATTGTGCAAATGATGACATATTGTAGGCAGATATCATCATCTGTTCAAAGCATGTATCTTTGGAGTGCTATTTTGCCAAAATATTTTAATATTATTTCTTTGTTTACCAACTATTTTAACTACACTGCATAGCGGCTTGTGGAGTGTATGTAGATGCAGATATAAATACTGAAAATGTTATGAATCGCAGATAAATCGGAAAGATAAGCTCACTTTTCTTATTTCCTAGTGACTGATATTTAACAAAAATTTAAGAAAATTTTTAAGTGGTAAAATATATGTTCTATGAATTTTCAAAAGCATTTGATTGTATCGATCATAACACAGTGCCAGAGAACTTACTTTTATATGAATTGCATGGTGTAGCATGAGTGGTTATTTCCTGCTTAAGGCATATGATGACTCCAGTTACACTAGGTGGTTTAACTAATTTATACTGAAACACCTACGTAGTGAAAAATTACAAAAGGCATTATTCCAGAAGGTTCAATCATAGGACCTCTGTTGCTGTAGTTGACAAGACTATGTACCATCACCTTTAAACTTGCATGGGTAATTAGTTCTTTCTTAATGGGACCAGATATTGTTGTAAGGTGCAAGAGAGAGAATAATAAATCATGCATTTGTGAAAGTTAATAACATTGTACCATTTCCGAGTTAATTAGCATTGAAGGTAACATATCAGGCATTACGTGTTCAAATTCAAACAGCCTGCCAGGTAGAATTAGTGTAAGTTGTTCTTATAACATGGATGATAGTGCAAGAGATTGCTAAGCCTTTGGTTTGGGTTCAATCCTTACTACAGTCCCTTGTCCAACTTTCGTATCGCTCTCTTGTTTTTGTTTAGGAAACCAAACAGAGAACATTTTTGGTGACACTGTCTCTGGCGGGCTTCTTGTTTTTATGTGCGCTATGACCTGATTTGCTAACTTCAATGCAATTAACTGGGAAATGGCACAATGTATGAATTTTTTTCGTAACAGTTATTTCTCACCACAACCTGCCCTGCAACGCCCTTACAGGCTTTTCAGACTTTTGCTGGCCACATTGTATATATTGATGATGATATTAAACTAAGGGAAAAAATTTACAGTGAACTTGATAAAAACATAGGTTCAGCTACTTCTGCCTTGGAGGCATAGCAATTACAGTGGTCTCCCATTAGCGAGCGTGTTTTTGAAAGAACCACAAATTTTGAAATCACAAGTGGAAAAATGTTCTACTGAAAAATATCTGATTTGATAGTGATTAGATTTTTTTTGTCTATCAAAATGCGTAAATATGGGTACCATATTTGGGGTAATAGCGGATCTCACAGTACCACACTTCTGGACACGCTACTTCAATAAATAAATTATAATTCAAAATGTACCTTATCGAGATGATATTCGGAATATCAAACCAAGAAATTCTCAGAATTACATGTTAGTATAAAAGAAGCAAAAATGTGTGAAATGTAATAATCAGTTGTGTACACTTCTACCATCATCCAACTGGAATGCAAGAAAGTCACGCGACAGGAGAGCACAACCTGTAACATCCAAAATACATACCTGGCATGTGAAAATTAAAAATTAAAAATATGCTAAAATTTCAGTTTTTAGTACACTGCTAAAAACGAATGAATGTCATTTATTTAGTGTCTCACCATTAGTGAATCATTGGCTTTTACTAACTAGGGGTTGTCATTTCAACAGACTATTGGTATTTTGTACATCTTATTAGCCAAACTACATTACATCGTGGTAACATACAGTGTGTAATCCTGTCTTCGCAAAGGTTTGAAAAACTTCTCTATAGTGGACTCTTTATTTTGTCTTAATTTTAATGCTGTATTGTCCATCTTAGTTAACATGTTCATCACATCTTTGTTGACTTCAACACTCAAAACCTAAAACTTAACTGTGTCCAGTGCCTCAATAGCCGTTGATGTTGTAGAAACCGATGAATGTCCCATTCATCCTGTTCTTCACTTTCCTCTTGTTTCTCTGCCATATGTTCCTACAACACTTCATCAATTGTCCTGGATTTACAGATGTCAACACTTTCATCACTATCAGGATATTCATCGAAGCTAAGGTAGTCAGTGTTTTCTCCTTGCCCAATTATTTGCTGCCATTGTTCAGCTCCAGCTACTTTGTTTCCTGGTATGATGTCTTCTGTAAAGTATCCAATGAAAGCCAGCCTTCTTGAAGGCGTCTGAGATCATGCTTTCTTGCACGGAATCCCAGGCTCTTGTTACAAAATGCATAGCACCCAAGATTGTAACCTCATTGTAGAATGGTTACAAGCCAGCCTCTTCTCTGCAAAATCTTACTGTATCTTTGTTTCAGGCATTTTTATAATGCCTCGGTCAAGTGACTGAAGGTGGCTTCTACAATTGGAAGGGAAAAATATTATATTTATATTACGTAGGTATGATTTATCTTGCAGATGCACTGCACACTGGTCAATAAACAGGATGATTTTTCCTGTTTCTAACATCCAATGTTGCATCCTAGTCTCTCAAGAATTGTTCAAGTATAAGTGTTTTTATCCATGCATTTGCATTAGATGTGTACCGACATGGAAATGAGTGGACATTTTTGGAGCATTATTAAATCTTCACCTTTCCAGTTATTAGTGGTACCAACTTTTCTGTTCCACTTTCATTACAACATAATAAAACAGTTAGCCTCTCTTTACTAAATTTTCCATCATGGTATTTTTCTCCTCTGACCTCAACAATTTTGTCAGACAGAAAGTGAGAAAATTAGCCAGTTCCATCTGCATTAAAAACCTCATTTGGACTGTATTCTTCTATGATTGATGACAGAGTATGACTGAACAGTGTGAATTCACATTTCCAACCTCAACTTGAACACATACACTAAATTATGTTGATTCTTAAACCTTTTGATCCAACCATTGGATGCCTTGTAATGTGCAAGTCCCAACTTCTGTGCCAAATATATTGCTTTAGCATGAACCACTGCACCATCAGTTGAAATGTTAGAAGGACGAACTAGTGTTATCCGCTTCAGGAGCACATTTACCAGCTCTGGAAACTGACAGTTGTGCAGTAATTTTCATTTGCCATTGCTTCCTTCCAAGCATGCTGCTTCAATTATTTTTCATTTGTTGACTATTGTACAAAAGAAAAGAAGAAAAAAGAGAGAAAAAAAGCATGAACTGAAAGTTTATCAAACATTGAACACGAGCAAAGGAGACCAGTGACTCAATTACACGCTACTCAGTTTGTTTGTCCGCAACCGAAACTGGATGTCATTGAAGCTATTGCCAACCTGTACAAACTACTGCCACATGTCATTTCTGCCATAGACAATGATCCATGAGACTTGCAGAGTTGCTGACACTGAACAGCACTGGCCCCATGCAAATTTCCACACCACATGGCCGTGAACTTCCTACTCCCGCCACTCTCACAACTCACTGTGGCAAAAGTTGTGACAAACAGTACCGATAGTGCAAAATTTGAATGCACAAACCAGGCAGGGAGAATGTACAAATGAGTCAGTTTAACATTTATTTAATACAATTGTGACTGGGACTTCCAAGAATGAACATACTATGCAGGAAAACACGGTAATGAGGAATTTGCTAACTAAGTTCTGCAGTTGTAAATTAACACGTTTTACTGAGTTTCATTCACTAATGTCCTATGGGATAATGATTCTGTGTTTCTCTTCACTTAAACAACTATTCACTGTGCAAGAGAAAGTAATTGTCATTATGTCGCAACTAGCAAGACTACCTTCAGTTTCATAGTACATTTATTTTTTGCTAACATTTTTTGTCAGTTACATTTTGGTGAGTGAGAGCAATGATGATGATTGCAAATGTAGTATGGATATAAACCTACCCATAATAGGAGTAAGCAGTGTAATATTTACTTATCCATATCATTCCCAAGCTATATATACTCCATGGTGATGCTAAAAGGTATGCAGCTTAAAATGCCACCCTTTAAGAGTGAGAGGAGGGAAGGATTTTAATTCCCACTGATGCTGAGTGAGAAAAAATATACATTATCTCAAGGTTTTTTAAAAATTTATTTAGATGTCAAGTTCTGTAGGACCAAATTGAGGAGCAAATCTCCAAGGTCGTGGAACGTGTCAGTACATGAAATTACAACATAAAAGTAATAACAGATAAAAATAAAATGTTTATGAACCCAAAAAAAAGTCAAACCATAAGTTTCAGTAAACACAGTCAACAATATAATGTAAGAATCAGCTTACTTTTTCAAGGAACTCCTCAACAGAATAGAAGGAGTGACCCATGAGGAAACTCTTCAGTTTCGATTGAAAGTGCATGGATTACTGCTAAGAGTTTTGAATTATTGTGGTAGCTTATTGAAAATGGATGCAGCAGTATACTGCACACCTTTCTGCACAAGAGTTAAGGAAGTCTGATCCAAATGCAGGTTGGATTTCTGCTGAGTATTCACTGAGTGAAAGCTGCTTATTCTTGGGAATAAACTGATATTGTTAATGAGAAACAACAGTAAAGAATATATATATTGAGAGGCCAATGTCAAAATACCCAGACTAGTGAACTGGGGTTGACAAGAGGTTCGCGAATTTACACCACTTATTGCCCGAACTACTCGTTTCTGAACCAAAAATTTCCTTTTAGAATGGGAAGAGTTACCCCAAAATATAATATCATAGAACATAAGTGAATGAAAATAAGCAAAGTAGACTAATTTTCATGTCGAACGATCACTAACTTCAGATACCGTTCGAATAGTAAAAATGACAGCATTAAGTCTTTGAACAAGATCCTTTCCACAACAGTTTACTATCTATCTGAACACCTAGAAATTTGAACTGTTTAGTTTCACTAATCATATGCCTATCCTGTGAAGTTAAAATATAAGGTTTTGTTGAATTATGTTAGAAACTGTAAAAAAATGAATCTTACAGTGGTTTTTAGCATTAGTTTATTTTCTACAATCCATAAACTTAGGTCATTTGAAACGGAGCCAGTGTTGCACACAACATCCTTTATTCTATTACTGATAAATCAGATCTTTGTACAATATTTAAAAATCATTTTCTGAGCATTGCTAGTGAATTAAATAAAAATTTAGTTTCTACAGGGAATCATATAACTCTCTTAGAAAATGCCTTTCTGAGACTGATGTCTGAAAGACTTCTCTGTGATACATACAAGAGAGAGATTAAGTCAATAATTAAATCACTGAAAACTAAGGACTCTCATGGGTATGATAGAGTGCCTAGCAGAATATTAAAGTACTGTGCTGCACATGTTTGTCATATTTGTAATTTTTCCTTTAAGAATGGGCAGTTTCCTGAATGATTAAAATACTCAGTAGTAAAGCCACTTTATAAAAAGGGAGAAAGGGATAAGGTAGACAATTTTAGACCTATTTCTATACCATCAGTGTTTGCTAAAGTTATTGAAAAGGCTATGTATGTAAGGATAATTGATCATTTTATATCACACAATTTGCTATCAAATGTACAGTTTAGCTTTAGAAGTCTTTGGGTTAAACACATTTCAAAAGCTACACATATTTTTTGATTTAACTAAGACGTTTGATTGTGTTGATCGCAAAATATTGCTCGAGATGTTGGACCATTACGGAATACTGGGAGTAGCTCACAATTGGTTCACCTCTTACTTCAACAACAGACAGCAAAAGGTCATTATTCACAATGTAGAGAATGGCTGTGATGCAGAGTCTGAGTGGAGTACAGTCAAATGGGGGGTGCCCCAGGGATCACTGTTAGGGCCACTCCTGTTCCTTTTTTTCTATACATGATATGCCTTCTAGTATTATGGATAACTTTGAAATATTTCTGTTTGCTGATGACACTAGCTTGGTAGTAAAGGATGTTGTGTGCAACAGCTTGGTAAAGTTTGTGTAATCAGCAAAAAAAAAAAAAAAAAAAAGAGAGAGAGAGAGTGATGGAGTGATGACATTATGGGAATGGAAATGCATTTAAGTGGTTAACATTGAAAGATTGCAGGTTAATGTAAGCATGAAATAGGCCATTGGAAGTGTGAAATATTGATACATTAATAAACAGTGTAATTGCCAGAATGTTGAGTGCAAGCATGCAAATGTGCATGAATTATGTTGTGCAGGTGCCAGATGTCAGTTTGTGGGATTGAGTCCCGTGTGTGTTGCACTGGGTGGTCAATATAGGGATGGTTAATGCTGTTTGTGGATGACACTGGAGTTGTCGTCTGATGATGTCCCATATTTGCTCAATTGGAGACAGATCTAGTGATCGAGCAGGCCAAGGCAACATGTTGACACTCTGTAGATAATGTTGGGTTACAACAATGGTATGTGGGTGAGCATTATCCTGTTGGAAAACACCCCCAGGAATGCTGTTCATGTGTGACAGCAGAACAGGTCAAATCACCAGATTGATGTACAAATTTGCATTCGAGGTGCATGGAGTAACAGTGATAGTGCTCCTGCTGTTATATGAAAGTGCACCAAAGATCATAACCCCATGTGTATGTATGCATCTAGCAGGCAGACAAGGTGGCTGCAGGCCCTCAACTGGCCTCTTTCTAACCAACATGCGGCCATCACAGGCACTGAGGCAGAACCAGCTTCCATTAGAAAACACAGCAGACATCCACCCTGCCCTTCAATTAACTCTCACTTGACACGACCGAAGAAGTAAATGGCGGTGGTTAGGGTTCAGCGAAATGCACACTACAGGGCATTTGGCTCCATGCTATCCTTGAAGTAACAATTTGTTGTGTCACTGTGGTGCCAGCTGCTGCTCAGATTGCTGCTGCAGATGCAGTACAATGCGCCAGAGCCTTAGTCTTCCCTCTCTCTAGTGCCACGTAGCCATCCAGAACCTGGTCTTCTTGTGACCATACATTCGCAGTGACCACCGCTGCCAGTAATCGTGTATGTTGGCTACATTCCTGCCAATTCTTTCTGCAATATCACAGAAGGAACATCCAGCTTCTCATAGCCTTAGTACACGACCTCGTTCAAACTCAGTGAGGTGTTGATAATGGTATCTTTGTCACCTTAAGGGTGTTCTTGAGTACCATCAACTCACCACGTCCAACCTCAAAGGTAAGTAATGCACATGGCTATTACAGCCTGTATTTAAAGCAAACCTGATTTTCATCCTTACAGTGGCACTACTAGTACCACTGTTATGCAACTGGTACAAAATTTGACTAGACATCATCTTTCAGATGTAGAAACATGCCTACTAACTTTGTCTACTCAACTCCTTCTTGGTGCTGCCATTTTTTCCCATCATTGTCTATGTATGACACACACACACACACACACACACACACACACACACACACACACAGCCCCATAATTATGCATGGGCTCTGGCTCATGGTGGTAAATTGTGTTGAGGGTATGAGCAAAAAATTTTTCGTGGGCAAAAGAAGGGTGTGTGTGTGGGGGGGGGGGGGCGGGGGGGGGGGGGAGAGAAGGGGGGGGGGGGGTAGAATTCTTATTAGTTAAAGGGAAATTGTAGGTAGACGGATCGAGATGGATGCATCATGCAAATGGCAACACTGCCTCTCCGATGTTTTGTATGGCTAGATAGAGATGCGTCAGATGTAGAATCAGAACGTCTGATGTAGTGTGGTATCAGCTTGGTGCTTTTATTTTTGTATTTGTATTTCTCCTTGTTTTATTGATGTGCTGAGGTTCTGTTATAAAGCAAACATCAATATTGACAGTAGGAAATACCTCAGTTGTGCAAACTACAAAAAATTTGTTGAACAAAAAAATGAGGAGGGGGGGGGGGGGGGGAATATTAGATCAGATGCCAAAGTTACTCACGTTTTTCATTACCAGAAGACTAGATTCTGTAGCTGCAAGTTCCTTGTCACCTGAGAAACCTACAACTGAGTCGAAGTGGAGCAGCAGTTGTGGTGAAAAGCTTGATGTTAGTGAATCTGAAATTGATGACCATCACACAAACGATTCCACAGATGAACCAGAGTTAGGCCTAGGGGCAGTGTAGTCATATTTCACAATTGATGAAGGTCCTTTCTTACAAAACTGAATTAATCAGAGTTGAAACTGTGATTTTGTAAAGTCAGAGTGAGCATAACCTGATAAATGAAGATATATTTCCAAAGATCTGTTTGGAAGGAAATTGTTGAATCAAAACATTGTGTAACACGATTACTTGATTTACTCTTCCAGTCAGGGGTCACTTTGCTGTGTACCATGTAAACTGTTGGAGGTATATATTAGTTCATTGCAAGTGGCTTTAGTGATAGGAAACACGCTGATTAAAGGTTAACTGAACATGAAAATTCCATTGCACGTTGCGATTGTGTTGTGAATTTCAAAGAAAGGGGAGTTGATAAACAACTGTAAAGTTGATAAACAATTTGTTACTCAGTTAAAAGTAGTAAAGTATTGGAGAAATATACTAACGGGGATAGTGGCTATAGTGGAAAAACTTCTTGCAAAGAGATTGCCATTTTGTAGCAATTAAGAACAGTTTGGTTTCCTTAGGAATGCTATTTTTATGATGTGTTTAGAGCTGACAGCTGACTTTGATCCTTTCTTAGAAGGTCATATAGCTAAATATGGAAACCAAGGTAAAGGAAATACCTCATATTTACAGTTTACCACTTATGGAGAAATGGTAAATATTATGGGGAAGGAGTGTCACAGAACAGATCATAAAAGAGATAATTCATGCAAGGTATTTCTCAATAGTTGTGGGTTCTAACCTTAATGTATCAAACTGTGATCAATGAAGTTCCATTACACAAAATGTGAATAAAAATGGTGTACCACAAGAGTTGTTCGTAGAGTTTATGAGAAATGCTCGGCCTACCAGGAAAGAATTGACAGATGCAGTATGTAAGTTCCTCAACTCCCGTGTATTAGAGATAAGCAACTGCCACGGCCAAAGTTATGATAATGCTGCAAATATTGCAGGAATCTACTCGGGCCTAACAAACCGGAATCAAGTTCTTCAATTCCTTGGCAGTTTTGATCCCTGGTTCCACACCTTCCCTTAATCTGGTTGGATCAAGTGCAGCCACAAGTTGTAAAGTGGCTACAACATTTTTTGACGTGCTACAAACAATTTACAATATTTTTTTCAGCATCTGTAGGATACTGTAAAATTCTGCAGTCGGTTTTTGAAGATGGAAACTTATGTTTAAAGTCTCTGTGCATTACAAGACAGTCAGCCTTTCAAAAGCATAAATGCTAATTGAGATGCAGTCAATAATTATGCTTTACTTCTTTCATAGATGAGATGACGGGGTCTTTTGAAGTGTACAAAATGTCGGGGGAGAGAAAACTGGAGACTAAACAACAGCTTGAGCGAGTCTATGAAACTAAAGAAAAACATGTCATGAAATGAATAAAAGTTCTTTGATGACTCAGACTCTTGAGTCAGAAAATGAAACTGAGGTTTGAAAATCTGATGGTGACTTATTGAAGACCAGTTACGTAATTATACTATCCACAGAACTGAATAAGCATCTTGGGAGTCTAGAAAGAGTTTTCTGAAAAGTTCTTGTTCTTATCCAGGTTGATGAAAACGGACTCTGATGAAGTCTATAATATTGCAAAACAACTGCAGCATGTTTATTCAGAGGATATAGAGGCGTCTTTGGAACAGAATATGTCCATTTCAAAAGCTTCCTTTTGAGTTCTGGATATGTGAATAATCCTCCTTTGACTGTCTTAAATAAAATGCCAAGAGAGAAATATATATTTGATATTTGTTCAAACATCAGAATTGCTCTTAAAATTTATTTGAAAACACTAGCAACAAATTGCTCTTCTGAATGATACTTTTCCATTCTTGGAAGGGTTAAGAACTATTTGCTTGCTTCTCAGACTAGGGACATTTGAATCATCTGGCTGTACTAGCAGTAGAAAATTATGAGACTGTGAATCTGGACTTTGAGAATGTGACAAATGTGTTTGCTTGGTAACAAGGCAAGAAGAAAGCCATTGAACTACTGAAATCCTTTGTTGGTGTACCAATCTTTTTTTTTCTACTGAGTTATCCTGTGTGTGTGGATAATAATAGTAAATGTTTGGCATCTCCATCCTGAATTTTGGACATGCTGCACCCTGTCTTTCTACTCTGAACTCAATGTTAGTTACCATAATTCCATACAGTATTTTCTTTTTTTGAAAATTTCTTCTTTAAATAGTATATACCTATTTTAAATACAGTGTTTACAGTTCTGCTGCTAAATTGTTTCATATGGGGAAAAAAACACTGACAACGCTTATTATGTTATATGGGGAGGCAAACTGATTGGTTTTCAAAAAGAAACCCATATCTGGAAATGCATGGCTTGTGTGCTGCAGAGCATTGAAGTCTGAGAATGAACAATTGTGATGGTTTGCTCTGATTCACTTTGGTGTCTGAATATGGAAGATAGACAAACCTTTAGCCATCTGTGTACTTTGGATGGATGACTGGAGCGTAATAACATTCCTGCACATGCTCTACATTCCTCCACAAAGCCCTCGTGCACATCCTATTGCAGACCTTGTCTCATCTGACAGTGCAGTAATGTTGTTGACAGCAGTATGACATGTACCAGTACACAGCTGCGGAAATGACCAACATGGGACTTGCATGTGGCAAAGTAGATTGCAATGGGAGAGCTGCTGTAAGACTGTATGCGGAATATTTTCCAAACTGACGTACCCCACATCATTCCACATTCGCAGCCATTGAGGGACGCCTCATAGAAGCTCGAAAGTTGCACGTTTTTCTGTCTGAGGTGTATCCATTGTACAGTAAAGTAGTTGCACTTCATTCTTGGTACTTGCGAATACTATCCCCAGTCTACTGTTTGGCCCCTGGTAGGTGCCGAAATGTGATGCGGGTCATCCACTCTTGGCTAGAATGCTACAGTTGTTGGATAAAGTACTGACAATGTTTGAAGAGGATCCAGCCACCAGTACTTGGCAGGTGGCACAGGTGCTGCACATGGGCAAAAGTATCATATGATGTGTTGTCCAGGAACACCAGCACCATCCGTACCATCTGCAGAAAGTCAAGGCATTACAGGAGGAGGACGGGGTAGAATTTGTGCAGTGATATTTACAACAATGCATACTCCAGCCACAGTTCTTGAGCTTGGTGCTCTTCATGGATGAATGCCCGTTTACTAGAGATGGCATATTGAACTTGCTCAATATGCATGCTTGGGTGGGCAAAAACCCACGTGTGCAGGTGATTCAAAATCACCAACACCGGATTGGTTTTAACATCTGGACCAGGGTAATTGGTAACTGTATCGTTGAGACATATCTAGTGCCAAACAGACTAACAGTAGCAATGTTCCTCACATTTGTTAAGGATGATTTGCCTACCCTATTGATGTAGTGCCACTAAGTGTTCAGGTGGCTGCAACACAACAGAGCTCCAGCATGTTTTGATCTCGATGTGCAGAATCACCACACCATCGTATATCACAATCGATGGAATGGTAGAGGTGAAACAGTTCTATGGCCAGCATGGTAGCCAGATTGGACACCTTTCGTGTGGGGTAGTATGAAGAGTATGCTGTATGGCACACTTGTAACGTCAGCAGAGGACCATATTGTGGTCAAGTCCACAGAGTGATTGAAAAACTGAAAAAGACAACCACATGTATTGGCTCATGTGTATGAGGCTCAGCATTGTTGATGTAGACCATGCATCAACATTGGAGGTATGCAGTTTAAATCCTGTTTGTAATGTACAAAGCTTGATGTGCTACTCATGTTGTGTTTATTGACGTAATGTGGAACACACACTCATCTCAGACTTTGACACTCTCCATTACCAAAACTGTGTGTTTCCAGATATGGGTTCTTTCTTGAAAACTGATCAATGTGCCTTCCCACACAACATATGTCAGTGTTTTTAGGGATACCCTGGATATATAATATGTACCATGATTTTTACGTAGTAGTACCTTGATGCAAAACAAATGAGACTCATGACATCTGTGAGACTATTTGGCATAGCATATCGAACTATTTGGCGTAGCATATCGGTGAACAACTGCTTTTCAATGTTGAACTGTGTCTATATGTTGTGACAAGTTTTATCAAAACTGATCTACTATGGCACAGCAGGTGAATAGTTCACTGCAAATATTTTCTTGTGCACTACCAGAAGGTAGAAATGTTGGAGTTTCCATACAGCCACACAAAAAATGATGTGCAGAAATGTTAGGAATTGTGGAATGGACATGCGCAGATGTGTACAGACTAAAGTGGGTCCTACATTGAAGCCAACACCCACTGCTTGAACATATTTGGTAAGTACATAAATACTTTTACTTTTATGTCAAATTTCACAAAGGGCATTTTCTGATGGAATGCAGTATCTTTAGTAAACTGCTCGTCCAGTGCCGCTCAATTGATCAATTTTGACAAAACTTAACAGATCATGAGAACACAGTCTAGAATTGGGAAACAGTCACTCACTAATATACTACAATATATAGGTCTGTAGTCTTTTTTGTTTTGTGTTGAGGTAGTATATACTGATGGCTCAGGCAAGACATCTTCCTTGACATTTTGATAGTTTCCCTGCGATCATATCTTCACATTAAGGCTTCCAAATGAATTTGCAGTGGTTGTCACCAAGCTATATGGGATAGATGAACTGTCATCAGGGGATGAAATTTGTCATCTGCTCTTATTCCCTTAGTGCTCCAAACATGTTACAGCAAATGTACCCAGCAGCGAAAATGGACTAAAATATACAGATTCACTTCTGGTCCTACAGCAGGTGGAGCAGGCTATGGGAATATTTTGCAATCTGGAGAAATGAGGTCATAACATATGGGTCAAGGAAGTCCATTGGTATACAGTGTGCAATTCTTCTGCTTATTGATTATTTCATATTCCAGTGAGAGCTATCAGTGCATTCGTCCAAGGATCTGATGCACCCCAATTTTGTGGAGTTTATTTCATACACTGGCAAGAGTGCAGCTGTAAACTTGAGTGTGACATGACATGTTGTGCTTACATGAAGTGTTGCTGAATGTGAAGTTATTTAGGGGCCAGAAAAAAAAAAAGCCTCGCACTCAGTGCAGTTTGAATTGATGATCCTAAGACTTCCGTAACCTTCATCCACTGAGCTACCAACTATGAAGTAATTCTGTCTCTCACATTGCAGGATTCACTTGTTGAGTTATAGTTGAACTAGATTCTTATTCATTTTTATAAGTTGCGATTGTATGTATTTAGATGCCTGTCTGCAAACATTAATGAACTCAACCACCAAGGAAAAAAAATAACAATAGGCTATTTTGTGCAATTATTTTGAAATAGATCAGGTTTATGTTGCATATTCTGTCAAAACCTGGTCAATTCTGTCAATGATTGTAAAAATTACTGTTGTATTCTGGCTTAACTGTCTTGGAAGTGCTTCAGAGAAGGAATTGTGTGTTACTCTGATTTTCTTGTTACAACAGCATTCATTTGGCATGGGATCTGGATTATTTGCAATTAGCACTGTTATGTGAAGGTATTGAAAAATCTTCCACTTCCAAAATTATGCAATGTAAAAAGCACATGGGTTTATTAGTACTGTATATAATAAAATATGGCACTCTCAACAAATTTTTAACAAAAAAATCTGGACCTCTTTGTGTGTGTTTTTATTGCCACCTATATAATACCTAATTTTACTGGTTTTTATCCAAAAGAATTACCGTAAATCAAGTTTGAGCATTACAACAACAACAACAACAATAATAATAATAATAATAATAATAATAATAATAATAATAATGGAAAACAGAAAATGGAGTATGCTAGAACAGCCAAGAAGCTATATGGCGTCTTTCAAAAATTCTTCTTTCAAAAAGTCTGGGAAATGGAAGCTATACAGGAAGATTGGAAAACAGTATTAATTCATCCAGTCCACAAAAAAGGAAGTAAAACTGCCCCCAACAACTATAGTTGTTTATTCAAAAACTGTAGGAAACAGGCTGGAAAGCAAGCTCATTCAGTGTTTAGGAGAGTACTGAAGAGGTTTTAGAAAAGCACGATCATCTGTGAAACAAATTTTAAATCCAAAATTTATAATCAGGTATAGAAAAATGAGATCCAAAGCATTTATACAACATTTGTAGACTTCAAAAAAGCATATGATTCAGTTTACAGGAAAACATTATTCGACACCTTAAAAGAGTTTGGAGCTGACAACGAATCGATGGGAGTCACAAAAGACACATTAACAAATACGAAACGCAACATTAAATTTTTAGGCAAGACCGCCTTGCTGTTTGAGATCAAAACTGGGGTAAAACAAGCAGATGTATTGTGTCCCATCTGATGTTCAATTGTATACTAGAAAATCAGCATCTTGTGAAAAAAACAGAGTATATGACAGATGTGGGAGAGGACTCAGAATATGTGGACACTGATTATCTAAGAATAAAAACGTGTCTGCAAAATTTAAATATCTAGATGAAATAATACAACCAAATGCTTTGGACCAAAAAAGGTAACTTAGCAAGAACAAGTAAAATGAGATGGCTTTTCGACTAACAAACGACCTGTATAACAAGAAATCTATCTCATAATAGGAAAACTGGTGCTACAATGCTGTCATTAAATCAGAATGCCTTTGTACTTCAGAGCACCTTTCATTAAGTACAGCTAAGCAATTAGGTCAGCTTCAAAAGAAGGAAAGAAAAATAATCAGGAAAGTCTGGGGACCAAAATATGAGATTGGGAAACAGAAATTAAGAAGTAATAAAGAAATTTATAAAAAATAGAACCAATATCAGGCGCAATGAGGAAGAGAAGAGTTGAATTCAGTGGACACCTAAAACAGCTAGATGAAAAGAGGATAATAAAAAAGAATTTATAAGTTTTTGACAAAAACCCAAAAACATCAATGACATGAGTCAAAGAAGTTAAAGTAAACCTCAGATAATTGGAAATAATGAAGGAAGAAATGAGAGAAAGGTTCAGAGTAAAAGTAAAAAGTTTCAAAGGCTTGAAGGAGAAAATAAAGAAAGAAAAAAAAAGTGCGGTAAGGGTAGAAGAAAGAAGAGAAAAACATAAGGAAAGAATGGAAAAACATATCAATAATGACGACGGCAGTAATTGGTTAGCTCTTGATGACATAACTACTCCCATATCACAGGCCACTGAGAGGCAGGAAAGTTGTGGTTGAAAATTATGAATTATTTAGGAATCAAGGAGAAAACTCACTGAAAGGCAGAAGCACTGCATCATTGATAGGTATACAAACAAAAGATACAGAGCCTGGCTAGCTTTTGGAATGCATTTCCTTTTTGTAGCTGTAGGAAAAATATGCACACACACGCTCACTCACATGTGCACACCTATCTCCCTATATTGTGCTCCATCGACTGCCAGCTCTTTAGTGGTCCACGGTGAGTGTACTGGGATAAGATGGAGGTGGGTGGGGGGGTGGGGGGGCGTGAGGGATTGAGAGAGGTGGGAGGCAGGGAGGGGTTGGAGGGAAGTGCCTGACGGATCATGGGAGAGTGGGGAGCTGTCTGTGATCTAGTTAGGGGTGCAAATAGATGGGCAAGTGACAGTTGACTGGGCACACAATTTCATACACTAGGGCGTGAGATAACAGCACGCAATTAGCTGATGTGGGGACACAAATTGGGCAGGGGTCTGTTAACTTTTTCACCATGAAATGTAACTTTAATGTACACAAACTCTATGTAAATAAACTACTTGTGCAAAAGTTTCTATATCAAACAACTTAAGATTTGAAACTTCCTGGCAGATTAAAACTGTGTGCCCGACCGAGACTCGAACTCGGGAAACTTAAGATTTTTATGTGTGGTGTCTGTTCTTTCCAACATGCAAGGAGCACTCATTTGTTGTATGTGAGGAAAGTTTAGAATTTGGATTTGACAGGAGGCTTGCTAGGGCAGTCCGTGCAGTTACAATCATCACTGTGTCTGGATGGCTCAATGGTCAGAGCATCTGCCTAGTTGGCCTAATTGCAGCAAATGTCTGTAATTCCTTTGTGTCTTAAGAGTTATGCTACTTTCCAGAAATATTAACTTGATAATGAATGGATGTGTTCTACTAAAATTGCTGGAAAGAAAAACAGAGCAATTAAATGTGATTTTCTAAGTTTACTGCATCAAAATGTAAACAACTACAACCAGACTCTTCAAGCTGCTCACATATTCTGGATTAATGCATACAGAAAAGTGAAACTTTTAACAGTAGGCTTCAAAATCACAGTAATGCACATGTTTAATGAGTAACCTGTTCTAAAGTAACTGTTATTACAATCTAAATAACTTATCTTCACAAGAGCAGTAATGTGAATCTCTCACCTGACACAGGACCTCCACCTCTCTCTCACTTATATTTACGTTCAATGGATTTCTGACCTTACATGTCATAAAAAATGTAACTGTTTGCTGAATAAAATATAGTTACAGCTAGAGTGAATTTTTTACTCTGCAGGGGATTATGCACTGATATGAAACTCCCTGGGAAATTAAAACTGTGTACCAGATCGGGACTTGAACACAGGACCTGTGCTTTCAAGGTCAAGTGCTCTACCAACCCAGGTGTGATTCTGGTCAGGCACACGGTTTTAATCAGCCAGGAAGCTTCAAAATACACTCCTGGAAATGGAAAAAAGAACACATTGACACCGGTGTGTCAGGCCCACCATACTTGCTCCAGACACTGCGAGAGGGCTGTACAAGCAATGATCACACGCACGGCACAGCGGACACACCAGGAACCGCGGTGTTGGCCGTCGAATGGCGCTAGCTGCGCAGCATTTGTGCACCGCCGCCGTCAGTGTCAGCCAGTTTGCCGTGGCATACGGAGCTCCATCGCAGTCTTTAACACTGGTAGCATGCCGCGACATCGTGGACGTGAACCGTATGTGCAGTTGACGGACTTTGAGCGAGGGCGTATAGTGGGCATGCGGGAGGCCGGGTGGACGTACCGCCGAATTGCTCAACACGTGGGGCGTGAGGTCTCCACAGTACATCGATGTTGTCGCCAGTGGTCGGTGGAAGGTGCACGTGCCCGTCGACCTGGGACCGGACCGCAGCGACGCACGGATGCACGCCAAGACCGTAGGATCCTACGCAGTGCCGTAGGGGACCGCACCGCCATTTCCCAGCAAATTAGGGACACTGTTGCTCCTGGGGTATCGGCGAGGACCATTCGCAACCGTCTCCATGAAGCTGGGCTACGGTCCCGCACACCGTTATGCCGTCTTCCGCTCACGCCCCAACATCGTGCAGCCCGCCTCCAGTGGTGTCGCGACAGGCGTGAATGGAGGGACGAATGGAGACGTGTCGTCTTCAGCGATGAGAGTCGCTTCTGCCTTGGTGCCAATGATGGTCGTATGCGTGTTTGGCGCCGTGCAGGTGAGCGCCACAATCAGGACTGCATACGACCGAGGCACACAGGGCCAACACCCGGCATCATGGTGTGAGGAGCGATCTCCTACACTGGCTGTACACCACTGGTGATCGTCGAGGGGCCACTGAATAGTGCACGGTACATCAAAACCGTCATCGAACCCATCGTTCTACCATTCCTAGACCGGCAAGGGAACTTGCTGTTCCAACAGGACAATGCACGTCCGCATGTATCCCGTGCCACCCAACGTGCTCTAGAAGGTGTAAGTCAACTACCCCGGCCAGCAAGATCTCCGGATCTGTCCCCCATTGAGCATGTTTGGGACTGGATGAAGCGTCGTCTCACGCGGTCTGCACGTCCAGCACGAACGCTGGTCCAACTGAGGCGCCAGGTGGAAATGGCATGGCAAGCCGTTCCACAGGACTACATCCAGCATCACTACGATCGTCTCCATGGGAGAATAGCAGCCTGCATTGCTGCGAAAGGTGGATATACACTGTACTAGTGCCGACATTGTGCATGCTCTGTTGCCTGTGTCTATGTGCCTGTGGTTCTGTCAGTGTGATCATGTGATGTATCTGACCCCAGGAATGTGTCAATAAAGTTTCCCCTTCCTGGGACAATGAATTCACGGTGTTCTTATTTCAATTTCCAGGAGTGTAGTTACATTAATTATTGAGTTAAATTTCCGTACCTCAATGTTCACAAATGAAAGTGGCGTAGTTTGGATTTGTAATTTAACAGAATTACAAAACTAAGAGAAAGACACAGGAATATGTTCCTTACAGAATTTAAAAGAGAAAATATAGTGTGTAATGCGAGAGAAAAAACAATACAAATTTTAAAGATAGACAGTATTATTTCTCTGTAGTTCAGCTCATTAACTTATTTGATCAGTTGCCTTAAAAATTATAAAAGCAGCATAGAAGACACATTTATTTTTTCAAACAACTCAAAACTAATTTATTTTTTGTTAATCTTGGTAACACTGTGGTATATGAAGGCTGACATTGTATTCCTTACACCAAATGCTTTTGCTTCTTATGTCATTACATGTTTGTTCTTCCCTGAATTTGAACAGACTTTGACTTTGCATTATTGAATTTTATTTTGTCTGTTTGCAGTAGATGCAACATTTTCTATAACCAGTGAAATGCAAATGTTCTGTCAGTATTTGTTGGTAGAGTAGAATATTATTCTTCTCTCTCTCTCTCTCTCTCTCTCTCTCTCTCTCTCTCTCTCTTTTTTTTTTAGCTAGTTTGTTTTCACCATAGCTGAAAGTCAGCTTGGTATTTGTTTACGTCTGTCTTCTTTTTATATAATATAGAGCTGTTGAGGATTGACGTAATATATAAAAGGAAGAAGCGTCTTTCACAAATACACAGTAACTCGGGCTGATCAGATAATTGATATAAATCTAATCTGATGTACTAACAACCGCTTTGTTGTCATACTTAGTGAAGAAATCTAATATCATATGCTGAAAGCGGATGGGCCTCTAGTGCTGTTCTGGTCTAGGGCTATATTTGCAGCTTGTGTGTGTGATCTTGTTCTGTGCTGCTATGACTGTTGTCACCAACATTTGAGGGAGAACCTGATGATACCCTACCCAAGCGAAACGTGCATAGCCTGTTGCAGAATAACAAAGAGCATATGATTGTATACCGCTTCATTGCGTATTACTAGTTGTGACATAAGACAGTGAGACATGAGTGTTTTGAATGGGAGAACCTTTTATAAACTGTGGGTTGCTCGGCAAGCAGTGGAGAAGTGCGTATTGGGCATTACTAAGAAACAGGAAAACAAATGAACGAATCAAGGTACCAAGAAATGGGAGACATAGTTGTGACTATATTGAAAATTAAAATAAAATGTAAGTCGGCAGAAAGAGATTAGAAAAGACCAAGAAAACAAACCAATATCAACGTCGGTGGACGACATTACAGAACATATAGGAGCAACATGAATGTATGCAGCTACAAACTGTAATTCATGGAAAAGTCCATTAACACTTGGAAATTCAGTACTTCACAGAATAATGTAGGCAGACAGGCAAAAATTGCTACATCTGCTTGAAATGACATGGGGGTTTTATTGAAACCAAAGTAAGAACACAAAATGACCAACAGATAGAAGTTTATATGATACAAAGGCAATAATCACCATAACAGTTGATTTTTAGCAAAGGCGATGTTCTTTATAACAAATGCCCAGTATGTCAGCCATCATTCATCAACAATACATGTAGTCAAGGGACAATGTGAACAGCACTGTACAGCATATCAGTAGATATGGTAACAAATTGCTGTTGGATGTTGTCTTTTAGCCTCTTTTATGATGTAGGATGATCGCAGTAGAATTGCAATTTCAATTAAGCCCACAATCAACAAACTAATGGATTGAGGTCTGGGGACCTGAGAGGCCAAGCTTGATGGAAGCAACAATTCAGAATGCAGTCCTCACGAAACAATGTGCGCGAGAAATCTTTGAAGAGTACACCAGTATGGCATTGAGTGCCATCCTGCAGGTATTTATCAGCGAGGTAGGGATGATGTGATTCTGTAACATATCGGTGTGCCTCACACCCTCATGTGGCATCACTGACTTGTGACTGTGCTATCTGTTGGCTGGTTTTTGCCCTCACTTTTGGTTTCAGTTAAACTCCATGCCATTTCAGGCATGTGTGCCAAGTTTTATTTCTCTACCTACATTATTCCATGAATGGATGAATTTAAAATGATAACAGACCTTTGGGTCAGTCTGTATAAATGTGGCCTTAGTATTTCATTATTGAAATCTTGTGACCAACATATTGTTTAATTTTGCTTTTTGTGTGATAGAGTTTTTCTGTCACAAAAGAAATATGTAAATTAAACAAACTCCTTACTGGCATTGTAAAATGATATAGGCCACATGAATATTCTTAGAAGGTTGGCAGTTGGTTCTTATCAGTCATCGTCAGTATCTCACTGTTATTGTGGTAATTTGGAAAGTGTGCTATTGTCATCGCAACAAAAGAATGCTTGCATCACTATAGACAGTATACAACATTGTCTATTTGGAGATGAAGTACATTTTGTGGTGAAAAAGATACTGGTTACATCTTTGTGAAGGACAGGTATGTAACTGGTAAACACGTTCCCATAGCCATAGAGTTGCTGTCTGGAAGCCAAGTGTACTCATGCATGTGTCCTATATGGACAGTGTGTCTTGTTGAAGAGGCATTTCAAAGTAGATTTCATTTTCTCATTTTTATTGGAATGATACATGATGTTTTCATTACTAATACTACAAACCACTATTGGTGTCGGTACACAGTGTATTCATAAACTGAGGCAGGTGCGCAAACACATAAAAACTAATTGAAGATTTAAGGGAAACATTCCTGGCTTCAAAAAGATATAATCGTATTCTTTTGCGATAATTATGCTAGCTTGTCATGTGACCCTTCATGAAATTTTAATCACTAGCAAAGTATACTTATTTCAGGAATCTGTTATCAGACTTCACATTTCTTAAAAAATTTGAAATAAAAGTAATCTTTGAGTTTCAGAAAGTGTTAAGTTTCAATATCACACTCACCCCCATGGCTAAGTTGCTATCTGTGTTGCAACGTAGTGTTACTCAACCCAGAAGTAGACAGTTTGAATCCTGCTGGTGGAAAACATTTCATCAGAAGGTTTAGCCAACAAAGGAAGAAGTAGAGATTGTGTACAGTAGTTTTTGGCCACCAGATTATTTGGAAGTGCCCTTAAACAAATTCTAAAAATCACATCTGCATACTGTGTGAGGAAATAAGAAAGTGTTGATGGTGCTTGTTTTGTTGGGTGGAGACTTCAGATTTGTCAGATCCTTCTCTGAAGAGTAGTAGGCTATGTGCCAGTTGCAGGTCTTATTTTCTGTACTTATTTGAATGGCTGAACTTGATCATTGGGTCTTTTGCCAATAAACAGTGTGATATAACCATACTTTCATTGCTTTTTTTCTAATGAACACATAGTATTAATCTTGTCATATAGAGTATAAAATTAACTGTGGATTGAATCGGATTTTATTGGAGGCAGCTGACTGTGGTCAGAATAAGGAAAGCAGAAAACTGTTGTTCAAAATGTGTATGTCACATTAAAAAGCTACAGCTATCCTGTAATAACAGATTGTATGCAAATTATATTATGTATTAAAAAAACTAGGGAAGTAAGAAATCAAAATCTGTATTCTGACTATTTACATTCATTTAATTTTCCTAGGTATAGAGAAATGTTTTTCCAAGGCAGTTTTAGTATTCTTACTGTTGACAGTTGATTAGATTATATGACTTGTGAGTTATATAGCATTTGATTGAAAAATCTTCTTTTAAAATTTTGTCCATGTGTGTGTTTTTGCTGTTATACCTATTCAATTTTATGAATAATTTCAGTTGTTTGTTGTAGAGCCCAGCAGAAATTTCTGTTTCCTTTAATCAGCTGTGTTATTGAAACTAAGTTTGTTGTGTATAACATTCTCCAAGATTTGCATATCAAAAAATGTATGATGGTTTCTATTTTATAGTAAATATTTAAAAGAAATTTTCTGTGTACACTTTTATTGTTCAACCAACCAGTTTACAAAGCTTTCTCCCTGTAGTGTTGTTAATATCATTATCCTGAAATTCCACATGTTTCCATGATTGTTACATGGAGTTTTAATTTTCCTTAAATATCTATTTCCCATGTGGTTTAATCAGTCATTACATGGGCAGCAATGTGAATAAAGAAAAAAAAAGTAAATGTTCTGTCCACTGCTGGTATTCAGCTTATGCACCAGACATCTTGGAATTATCTTTGTGTGCATAAAAAGTAAATTTGATGTGATCATTAACATACAAGGTGGTGTGCAATTAGCATAACATTACTCTCATTTTGGATGAAGTCATTCAACACACTTATGTTCTTCAGGACTTCAACAGATGCAAATTTTCTTTTGTTGCATATTTTATCTTGTTTTCACAAAGTGAGAAGTTGCAGATGTCAACTTTTAGTAAATGGAGCATTACGCTACAAAAAGAATTATTCTGATAAAGCTCTAACTTATTTCCCAATATCTTAAGAGATGATTGCTGTAATCATTTGGTGATAAAAGTCATGATCATTTCCTCCTCCAATCTTTATGTGAACTGAACAGCTTTTGAATTTTATAATTACCTTGCTATTGATTGCAGTTTGAGTGTCACAGGGGAAAACTCAATGGTAAAGCAGTAAAATGGTATTTTTGATTATGAGATTTGAATATCCCATATACCCCATCATTCTTTGCTTGCTTGATCAGTATAATAGTGTTGTTATTGATATATGATATGTGTAGCCAGTATCAGTGTCACGTACTGTGTAGTTTGTGAGTATTACATAAGAATACAATACAAAGAATACACATTAAGTTTTGATATTTTTTCCTGGCTCATAAATGTGATATTTGTCCTGAACCATAAGACGATGGCTGAACTAGTACATGAATGAAAAATTGATAATTTTGTTTCGTGTATTGATAATAAAAATAGCCAAAATGGAATATGATTAGGTGATTTTTCTAACTGATTTAGGCAGTTGCTACACTCAAAGCAGACTGGGTCTACATACCATAAAACAAAGCTGGGAAGATGACTTCGCTTTCTCCTTAAGGCTCTGCTTGATGGTATATTAACTTACGATATTGTATTGTATTGTATTATTGTCAGATGAAATAAATAGCAAAAAAGCTCATTTAGTCTCTCATATTATTTTATATTAAATATCCTTGAGGTATCAAGGAGAATTCACATGTATTTGACGTAAAAAGGAGCTATAGTCTGAGTCACAAGTAAGGATTCTGCCTTCTATACACAATATATGTGCAAGCTATTAGGTTTAAAACAACATACAGTGAAAAGGAAGAGTTTGTCATTTTTGTGAGTTTGACCATTCCACTGACATGAGTTGGAAAGATTTGTATAGGTTAGTGAGTGACTCCATATACATTGCAGGTTACTCGTTTGAAAATCTAATATTCAATCCTTGGTCACAGCTTTACACCTTTCCATCTTGGGAAGGTCTGGAATGGGATCCACGTGGTATATAGTGAAACCAAATTCAAAGCAGGTAGAGAAAATAAGTGGAAAAACTGGCATGCAATCCTTTAAAGAGATGCTAGACAGAAAAACACCAGTTTTGGACCCACCCAACATTTATATATATTTTACTAAATACATGATTTTTATTGCACAGTGATGTTTTCCAATAGGAAATTGTGTGTATTTGAATGTACTACAGAAAATGAAATGAAATAAAATAAAATGTTAAGTTAATTCCCATTTAGTCTCCATTTACAGAAAAAATTTCAAATGGTAATGTAGATATCTATTTACATTAAGAGCCACATTTGCAGTATAAACTATGTACTGTTCTTCTTTTTACTAACCAAATGATTATAATTATGAACGAAAGTTTCTGAGTAGACAGAATAATTCAGTTGAAGAGCAAAACAAAACTTTATTCAGTGAGAATAATATGTTGTTTGTTTCTGAAGATCATATACACTGGAAGTGATCCAGGTCATTTTTTTTTAAATAAATAGTTGTAACCAGTGTTTAGTATGTGTCATACTAGACATGAATACACTGTCCAGTCACATTAATGTGACCACCTGCCAAAAGCCTTTTGCAGCGCTAACTGTTGCGAAATTTGTGGGAATAGTGTTAGTGAGGTTCTAGAAAGTACCAACAGGAATATGGTGCCATGTCAACTTCATTGCTGTGACCGGTTGTGCTAGGTTTCTCAGTTGAGGAGCCATGGTGTGTACAGCTTGATCAAGTTAGTCCCACCGATTCTCTGTGGGATTTAAATCGAGGGAGTTTGGTGGCCAGGAGAGAGTATGGTAAACTCGTCCTTGTTCTCTTCGAACCATGCGTGTACACTACGAACTGTGTGACACATTGCATTGTCCTGCGGGTAGATCCCATTGTGCCAAGGAACAACAAACTGCATGTGGGGATGGACATAGTCCACAAGGATAGATGCATACTTCTGATGATCCATTATACCATTCTGAATGACCAGATCACCCAGAGAATGCCACGAAAATATTTCCCAGATCATAACACTCCCTGCTCCAGCCTGGACCCTTCAGACGAATGTTGTGGGACTGTACATGCCAACGGCCACCCGTCCAGTAGAGCATAAAACGTGATCCATCCAAAAAGGCCACCTATCGCCACTCAGTGGACATTCAATTGTGGTATTGGCATGCAAATTGCAGCCTCCATCGTCCGTGAACAACAGTTAGCATGGGTGCGTGAACCAGGTGCCAGCTGCAAACATTTTCTGAATGATCAGTGAGGAGACACTATTGGTAGCCCCTGGGTTCATATGGGTGGTCAGTTGCTCAGCAGTTGCACATCTGTTTGCCAGTACATATTTCTGCACCCATCATTTCCCCTTTCATCTATGGCCCATGTGGTGCACCACAGCTGCCTCAGCACTAGATTTGGATAGCACCATTTTGCCATGCATGATATACTTTAGCCACAGTGGCACACAAACTGTTTACAAACTTAGCCATTTTGGAAACGCTTCCACCCTTGGCCTAAAAGCCAATGATCATGCTCTTTTGAATGTCAAATAAATTGGTCCATTTCTACATTACGATGGCTAAATGCAACATGCTTTATATACCCTCCACTGCTAATGCTGCCATCTGCTGTCCGTGAGTGGTTATTGCACATTGGCATTGATCATAGGTGATAGTCACATTAGTGTGAGTGGACCATGTAGAAAATGTGGTCATTTGAAACAGCCACGCTGCTGTGCTGCTCAGGGAATGTTTCTAACAGTAACAGTATATTGTGAATTGTTTTCTTTACACTGGATTTCACAGCTGCTAACAGTTTGTTGAAGGTTGAAACTGTGATTCTGTCTGGGATGTAAACTTCTTATCAAAATCACAAAATTATTGACATTCACCACAGTCATGTTGCCAAATAATACTTGCAAATACTCGTGAGGCAATAAATTATTGTCTTTGAATGAAAGTGTCATGTTTGCCTCATTGCGTATTTCTTTCAGTTACCTTTTGTACTATACTGTAGAAGTTCTTTTTATGCATGGTTCAAGTTTCACCAAGCTATGTTATTTGGTCATGACGCATCATGTGAAAGTTACTTTCGTCCTTAAGTTTTGCACGTCAGTGTTTCTTTTTCAAAGTTTTTGACCATATTCGTAATTTATTATGGTCCCCTGGACATTCCAAAAGGCAGGACATTGTTCTCAATGGGGTGTGTGATCACCGGACGACAATGCATGCCCTGCAATGTGGTGACCATGCTGGCCTCATGATTGGTGTGCACTAGCATGTTTGATCCCTCCACTTTCATGATGACAACTGCTGGATAGTTGTTGTACACTTAGATGTGCTGCAACACATCTCCCCAATACATCATTTGTAGTGCTTGATGAGATGTAAGTCAGGGGAACTGGCAGGCCATTCAGTTTTCCGAACATCCTCCTCTCAAGAGCTCCACCACCTGTGCTGTTTGATGCAATTGCACATTGTCATCCATAAAAATGAAGTCAGGGCCAAATGCACCCCTGAAAAGGTGCTCTTGGTGAAAGAGTACAGTGTCATAATGTTCAGCGGTGAGTGCACCATGTTCGAAAATTTGGAGGTCAGTATGCCCATGGAGCATTATTCTGCCTCACACTACAACACCTGGATAACCGAAACTATCAAGTCCAACAATGTTTTGGGCTCCTTTACATCTTTCCACCCCTCATCGTATGAGGGTACGTAACGCACCCAGGGCATTTTCGAGCATGATTGTTTTGGTGGTCTGGGTGTTATGATGTAGGAAGGCATAACAACGCATGGACATACTGACTTTCAGATCTTTTAACAGGGTACACTCACCAGTCAACATTATTCGGACACTGTACTTATTCTTCATATGCGTTTTTTCAGGGGTGCATTCAGCCCTGACTTCATTTTCATTTATGTCAATGTGCAGCCACATCAAACTGCGAAGGTGGGGGAGCTCTTTGAATGAGATGATATTCAGAAAATGGATTGGCCTGCCTGTTTCCCCAACTTAAATCCCATTGAGCATGTGTGGGAGGGTATGGGAGATGTATTGCAGTGCATCCACATGTGCCAATGACCATCCAGCAGTTGTCAGTTGCACTGGTGCATAAATTGGGACACCCCGCCACACGAACACCTTACCAACCTTCTCGCCAGCATAGAAGCGTGTTGCAAACCATGCAGTATCATCTGTGGTGATTACGTACCCTATTAAGAACCATGTTCCATGTTTTGAAATGTCCAGGGGACCATAACAAATTGTGGTGACTTCAGGGTAATTGTTGTTTTTCTTGTCTTCAGTCCAAAGACTGGTTTGATGCAGCTGCCCATGGTACTCTATCCTGTGCAAGCCTCTTCATCTCTGAGTAACTACTGCTCAGGGTAATTATAGCCCTTGAATAACAGTGTCATTTCTGTTTACCTTATTGTGTATTTCTTTCAGTTGCCATCTGTACTGTAGCAGTTTTTTCTATGTATGCTCCAAGTTTCATCAAACTGTGTTACTTGACAGTGACACACCATGTAGAAGTTACTGTCATCCTTTAAGTTTTGCTCACCAGTGCATTACATATGATGGTTATGATGCAAAAACAGTGTAAATGTGACATTTGACAGAACAGTTGTTATAGCACTAACAATACATAAACCAATCGGTATATAAAACTGAAAGGAACTTCCCAGAAAATATTTAGGCCAAACAGTGAAAAAGCTGTGATTGTGTGAACATGGAAAAAGGGTGGTGAGGATACAAACAATAAAAAAATCATCCTGCACCTAAATATAAGTTTGTAACTGCTGTAAGTACTACGTAAGTGGCAGATTCATGTAAGAAAGAGTGCGTTTAGCTAAAGAGAAGTTCTACATATAGTAAAACAACAAAATTTAAATTACATTGACAATCAAAATAACATAAATGCAAGATGTATGCACCAGAATACTGGAGATTAACTTAAAAAAAGTGTTATATATGGAAGATGTGATGCAAAAACAGTGTAAAAGTTATCTTTGACAGTTGTAACACACTGGAAATAGATAAGCTAACCATTACATTAGTAATAGGAAATATTACACTTTATAGTAGAGAAGATGTACCTATGTCATAAAACTATATATATGTAATTTGGACTACATTGACAATCACAATTAAATAAATATAAGGCAGTGTTAACAAATTGAATGAAATGTAGAAATGAGGGTCGTCTGTGAAGACATACTAAAATGATTTTGATAATTTAATATTAACCCCTACACTGGGCTGTTCCTTGCACCATTATCTATTCCCTCTTGTGTAATTATTCCCATACTTTGTGGTGCTTTCTTGCAGCCCGGCATTGTCTGACACATTTTGATGCATTTTTCTCAAATCATGTGGTTCCTGCAATTGTAAGTTGTCAACAATTCAAGGCTTTTGGCATCAGGAATGTGTGCTGTGAAAATAAGCTCGTTACAGTTGATTTATTTTGACAATCCCATGAAGGTTTTTGTGGGAGGAGCAAATGCATATGCATACACAATACTTTTCAGAAAATAGATGTTTTAAGAATATAGATGTTTTAAGAATTTATTTCCTGAGTAATACATTTCAAAATCTGGTTTCTGAACTATGCCTTGAAGAAATAACATTGTGAACAAAGAATAGAAATCTCAATTGCTGATTGGCACCCATCTGTGCACATGCAATCATTTCTGTGTATCCACATGTGAATTTACAAACTGTTCAACATATTTGTTTCTCTCATTAATTATTATTGTTAAAAACCTATCATCAAAAACGAATGTGAAAATACCAAGTGGACGCCTGCAGCTTGTGTAAAACTGTAAATACACTTTGTAAAGCCCCTCAAATTTTACCAACTGCAGGCCCAAGCACTGTTGTTTGTCGAGCGCGCAGCGCAGCGCAGCACTAAGAGGCAGGCTGAACTCGGTTCATCAAGCATGATCGAGGGGTGAAGTGAGGGTTGTGTGCCAGATGCTTGTTGATCTCCTGACCTTCAAATATATTTAACTTTCACACTTTATTTGAATAATATCCCGTTGCATCCACATTCACAGCTCCAGCCTACAAGCTGTAAAGAAAACTGGACACTTTGGTTGGTTGGTGGATTGATTGGACCATTTGAATGACTTTTACTTTCACATTACACATTCATATTATGTAAATGTGGCTACTTGCTGACCATTTAGAAAGGTATTAAATACAGATATGAGTTAGTACTCCCACTCGCCACGTTTTACACTTAGGAAAATAGAATTTCTTCTGTGGAATAGGAGTTTTTATAGAGGATTTTTTTTTTTTTTTTAACTTTGCTGTCTTGCAGACTTTTGTATCATTGGGTAGGTGATTAAAAATTTTGGTGGCAGCATTGTGCATTGGTTTTTGTGCTAAAGACAACCTTAATGTGGAGTAATGAATGTCATTTTTTGTTCTGGTTTTGTAATTATGTACATCATTATTCCTTTTGAACTGCAGTGAATTATTTACAACAAACTTCCTGAGGAATAAGTATACTGTGAAGTAAAGTCAAAGTGCCTAATTTCTTAAACAGATGCCTACAAGATTATTGTGGATGAACACCAATATTATTCTTACAGTATGTTTTTGAGAAGTGAAGACTTTCTTTCTTAAAGCTGAGCTACCCCAGAAAATTATTCCCTATGACATTACCGAATGAAAGTACGTAAAATATATCAAACCTGTTAAAGGTAAGAGAATGTGCAAACTGCAGTATGCTATTTCAATCTCATTGGACCTTGCAAATAAAACAAAAGCCTTACCAATCCCACACAGTGCTAAGTTGTTATCCCTTGATGCCTGTAGTTTAATTTCAACATACCAGTAGGAGAATGTGTTGCTAGTCTGACAGAGCTGCTACACAGATCTAGTGTCAGCCTGGTGAAAGTAAATAGAGACTTTAACTCAGGCATGCATAGCACAAAACTAGTTCCAGTTCCAGGGAACTCGGTGCGAGCACTTATGTTGATTAACTTTGTGGTCATATCTGTGTCAACTTCTGGCAGAAATGTATATGGGCCACTTTGAAACACCTTTATTTAATAAAGAATGTCTTTAGCGCAAATATTGAATACTGTATCAGGTATGTAGATGATGTTATGTATGTGTGGACAGGCACTACATCTACATGATCACTTTGCAATTTGCACTTAATTGACTGGCAGAGGGTTCAACGAAACACCTTCTAGCTATTACTCTTTCACTTTTGAGCAGCATGCAGGAAAAAAGCACACTGAACTCTTTTCATGAGAGCTCTGATTTCTCCTATCACTTCTCACCATGTAGGTGGGCACCAACAAAATACTTTCTCATTCTGAGGAAAAAGTTGGTGACCAGACGACAATGCAACACATTCTGTGGTTACACAAACAGTCAACACTGAAACATTCTGCTCACAATGAAGATTGATGTAAAATCTATAAAGTTTCCAGATCTTGACTTAGGCGTTAGTACACAAACACATTGTTTCAAAATCTACCAAAAAAACTGCACGAGACACAGTAATACCTTCTTGCACTCAAAACCGATCTTCACACAAACATACAGCTTTCCATTCCATGCTGCATTGTTGCATACCTGTTCCCATTTTTGTAGAATATTTCCATGCAGAGTTAGATACTATAAAATTTATTGCTTGTACAGTACTGTTGCTCGCCGGCCGGTGTGGCCGAGCGGTTCTAGATGCTTCAATCTGGAACTGCGCGACCGCTAGGGTCGCAGGTTCGAATCCTACCTCGGGCATGGATGTGTGTGATGTCCTTAGGTTAGTTAGGTTTAAGTAGTTCTAAGTTCTAGGGGACTGATGACCTCAGATGTTAAGTCCCATAGTGCTCAGAGCCATTTGAACCAAGTACTGTTGTTCATAATAGGTGATTAGAGGCCAAACTGATTGTATGAAGATAGTTGCATATGACTTGCATTTAAAAAGTGATCATCACAACTTAGCTATTCGCACTCTATCTAACCTTTCAAATTCCAGTTTTGTCATAGTTATGTCTTTTCAAAAACCCGCCATGTCGTGTCTCTCTTATTTCCTTTTGTAGTGAAATATCAGCAACTTCTTTAGCACATTATTGTACAAGCTATATGGGTATACAACAATCAAATTCATCTTTTTTTTTTTAACTCTTCTGTCTGAGTAAAAATACTGGGGTGGTGCAATAAATGTGATACGTCTTTTATAACATGAGGCAGTATATGCTGTCTTGTTACCTGCCTTTTAACAATATTGCTTTAGTTCATCATTTTAGTATTGAATGAAAATAATGTTTCCTATAGTGTAACATACATTCTCCGGCCGGAGTGCTATGTAATTAAAAATCCTGTCAGTCATTAACATACCTTATCAAAGTGTTGTACATTGAGTCAGTTTACAGGAATTTAAAATTTATTTCTGTATGTGAGTCCATGGTACTTATTTTCAGATAAGTCTGTACCAAAATGAAAATATGTTACTTTAACTGATTCTCATGCCCAACGCCATGTGCCTGGCCTGCCAGTGCAACATCCATCACAAAGCGTGCGGCAGTCAGCATGTTAATATTAGTAAATGTGTTATGCATTTACGCTCTACGCATTTACACTCTGTTGCTGCAAGTCTGTAAAGAAAAACTCATATATGAGTTAGTTGTGTAGAAGAACATTTTTAATTTGTTTGTAAAGTTAATTTTGATATCTGTTCAGCATTTTATATCATTGGATAAGTGATAAAATTCTTATCAAAAGAATTTACCTCTTTTTCAGCCGACTGAAGAATATGTGATCTTTTTTATTCTAGTATTGTAATTGTGAACATTCTTATTTCTGTAGAGAGTATACATACATTCTGTTTGTAATTAACCACACTAAAAAGGTACCTACTAAATAAAAAAAAAAAAAAAAAAAATGTGCAAAGTCTCTTAACACTAGCCTGCAGTTACAAGTGATAAATAACCATGGCTCAAGTTTCTCATGATCAAATATGAGAGACCACACACAGAAAGACTACCTTTCCATGTTGTTCCTCAGATACTAAATGAAGGATTGTGATACAGAGGTGTGTGTGCATGCTCTTGAGTTGATACCGTCACACTTCCCTCATAAAAATCACCAAAATAATATTGCAACCTGTGTTAAGTGTGTGACTTATTGCAGCTCGTGGAATCATAATTTTTTCTGGTCAAAAGCAATAATCATGGTAATGAAACAATCTAAAGCATTCTATTGCATGTGGATTTTGGGCAGGGGTGCCATCCAGCCATCTACCTGGTCCACCTATGTGTTTTATGACTCTTACAATCAGTACACTTACCTTCACATGATTGATGAGTGGACATATCCAGAAGTAACCATTGTTGGAATAGATGATATAATTATATTCCAACCCTGAGTATCAGTGGAAAGCTGAGTAAACTGTTGTTAAACGACTGGGTCTGACGGGTGACAAGACTTCCGTACACCATTGCCAAGGCCTCAAAACAGCCTGAATGTCAGTACAATGGACAACCTGATTTTGGGATCTTGTCTAAGATCCTCTGTTACCCCGCAGCAAAGGCACGAAAGAACATGTTTATTCATGAACTTTTATGTTGAATGTGAAGTGTTTCATGCAGTTATTGTTGAGCTTTAATGATGTATATATGTATGCCTAACAGTTTATCATTTGCAAAATAAATGTTTGGATATTATTTTATATTATGTCCTGGTATAATGGAACCCTGTATATGTTATATGTTCCCAAAAACTGTCATGCAAATTTCAGAATGCACATAATTTATTTCAATTTTTACCTAAAGTCAAAGGCAAACAAGTAACTGCCTAGTATTAAAAGTTGAATGAAGACATGTATACAGAATAACCCAGTGAATATGTTGCGTCTAGGAATCCTGCATACTTGGTTAGCTAGACGAACAATCAGACATCTCTTATTAAAAATGGTTCAAATGGCTCTGAGCACTGTGGGACTTAACTTCTGAGGTCATCAGTCTCCTAGAACTTAGAACTACTTAAACCTAACCAACCTAAGGCCATCACACACATCCATGCCCGAGGCAGGATTTGAACCTGCAACCGCAGTGGTCGCGCGGTTCGAGACTGTAGCGCCTAGAACTGCTCGGCCACTCCGGCTGGCATCTCTTATTAATGAGTTTCATTACAATAAGACAGTTTAAAATACTTAACTTTGATAGATGTGTCGCAAGCGAAGGGTGACATACAAAATAATCAGTCTTTGTCAGAATAGACAAACACGAGTCTGTGCTACATAGAGTGTCCTAATAAAGTGGCAAACGTTGATGAAGTGGGTGCCACCAGTCGGTCGCAGCACTTATGTCCTCTTCATCTAGGGCTGCTGCTGTCGCATTGTCATCTTGGAGGGAGGTCAACCAGCGTACAGTTGGCTGACCTTGTCTCACAGCCATCTCTTCTCTATCATTCCCAAAGGGTGTGCCAATGCTGACTTTACACCGTAACAGAATAAAGAGGGTTTCAACACTGTTAAACTAAAAAAGATGTGCTCAAGATATACAGTGGTGAAATATGACCAGCAATGCCCATGGTGTTAAATTAAAAGAGAGAAAAAGTGGTAACACAAAAATGGTACACTAGATGAAGTACCAGGATATTATCAGTACTGGCTAATACAGTGCGAAAGTTTTTGGTCAGCTGAAGATGTGACATCCTGTGTAAGATGTGGCTAATACTGCTGCTCAGTTTGAACTTATTTCAAGCCTGCAAGTATAGTATTTCCACTGAAGAGGAAATTTCAGAGTTAATATGTGTAATAAGTTTGTTAGTCATTAGTCTCATTTTTAAGTAGATGGAGCATTGTCCATTCTCATTCCCTGTTTTCTCATTAAAAAGAGGCATCATCATTAGAGTAAATCACATAGACACAACAGTAATTGAGTCTGTAAAACCCATCCACAATGACACAAGTAATACTGGATGGTTCTAATTAATGTGCAACTGAAACTTCCTGGCAGATTAGAACTGTGTGCCCGACCGAGACTCGAACTCGGGACCTTTGCCTTTCGCGGGCAAGTGCTCTACCATCTGAGCTACCGAAGTGCGACTCACGCCCGGTACTCACAGCTTTACTTGTGCCAGTACCTCGTCTCCTACCTTCCAAACTTTACAGAAGCTCTCCTGCGAACCTTGCAGAACTAGCGCTCCTGAAAGAAAGGATATTGCGGAGACATGGCTTAGCCACAGCCTGGGGGATGTTTCCAGAATGAGATTTTCATTCTGCAGTGGAGTGTGCGCTGATATGAAACTTCCTGGCAGATTAAAACTGTGTGCCCGACCGAGAGTCGAACTCGGGACCTTTGCCTTTCGTGGGCAAGTGCTCTACCATATGAGCTACCGAAGCACGACTCACGCCCAGTACTCACAGCTTTACTTCTGCCAGTACCTCGTCTCCTACCTTCCAAACTTTACAGAAGCTCTCCTGCGAACCTTGCAGAACTAGCACTCCTGAAAGAAAGGATATTGCGGAGACATGGCTTAGCCACAGCCTGGGGGATGTTTCCAGAATGAGATTTTCACTCTGCAGCAGAGTGTGCGCTGATATGAAACTTCCTGGCAGATTAAAACTGTGTGCCCGACCGAGACTCGAACTCGGGACCTTTGCCTTTCGTGGGCAAGTGCTCTACCATCTGAGCTACCGAAGCATGACTCACGCCCGGTACTCACAGCTTTACTTCTGCCAGTACCTCCGCTGCAGAGTGAAAATCTCATTCTGGATCATCCCCCAGGCTGTGGCTAAGCCATGTCTCCGCAATATCCTTTCTTTCAGGAGTGCTAGTTCTGCAAGGTTCGCAGGAGAGCTTCTGTAAAGTTTGGAAGGCAGGAGACAAGGTACTGGCAGAAGTGAAGCTGTGAGTACCGGGCGTGAGTCGTGCTTCGGTAGCTCAGATGGTAGAGCACTTGCCCGCGAAAGGCATAGGTCCCGAGTTCGAGTCTCGGTCGGGCACACAGTTTTAATCTGCCAGGAAGTTTCATATTAGCGCACACTCCGCTGCAGAGTGAAAATCTCATTCTGGAATGTGCAACTACTTATGGAGGTCCAGTGTGGGCTGTAATTATTGAATGGCAGTGAAATTTGGTAGATATGTTAATGCGAAAACAATTTATGCTGGGAAAAAATTAGTTCCAGTTTTGGCCATCAGGTGCAAATCTGGCACTGCACATTGCAGTGAACTTGTTTTATGTGAACAGCAGCAATTACAGTGTTGCATTGAGAGATTATCACTGACTGAATGGTCTGAGGAGAGGCCCAATGTCATTAAATGTTTTAAATTAGATGATAACAAAATTTTAAAACATGGTTGAACTGGGTGTGGCACCTGGAAGAGGAAGGTGTCCTATCCCGGTGGAAATTATTGACAAGGTAGCTGTTCCTGTAACTGACCATTTAGCGTGTCTCCTGGAAAGTGCTAGTGCTCGTGCAGTATCACAACAATTGTCCTTCCCACGGTGAACAGTACGGAAAGTGTTGTGGTCTACTTTACACTGGTATCCATACAAGATCCAGGTGGTGCAGCAACTGAAACTTCATGATCAGCAGCAACATTCTGAATTTGCTCTAAGGTTTCTGGCGTGGATTCAAGTTGATGACGTGTGACCAGACAATATTCTGTGGAGTGACAAGGCACATTTTACACTACAGGGTGCAGTGAATACACAGAAGTGCCAAATTTGGGCTACTGTTAAACCTTGTGCTGTACACAAAGAGCCATTGCACTTACCATATGTGACTGTGTGGTGCGGATTCACAAGCACCTTCATTGTCAGTCAATTCTTCTTTGAAGAGAACACCCAAAGGGCCTGTGATGTGTACTGTGACCTCTGCACATTATTAAGAACTCCCTGTACAGCATGTGATTCCTGCTATGGATGAGCACAACTGTGTGGAAACCACTCTTTTTGTGGAAGATGGGGCAACACATCCTGTTGCTTGCCCAGTGAAAGAGCTGCTTAATGCAACCTTCCATGAATGTGTTATCTTCACAGGTTTTCCAGATGTATGGTCTGTAAGATCACCTGATCTGAATCCATATGACTCTTGGCTCTGGGGATATCTAAAAGAATGCATTTTCTAGGGATGGGTTTGGTCTTTAGATGATCTGAAGGCCAGTATACAGGAACAAATTGCTCAGATTCCACTGCAACTGCTGCGAGCAACTGTTGACCAAGTCACTTTATGGATACAGCTTCTTGTTGATATCTCTGGTCCTCGTATTGAACATATTGTGCAAGTGGTGGTTAATAATAGAATCAACATTATACCTTTCTCACATGTTTCACCTTTTCTGCCCACGTCCCATTCCTAATCCATTACATATGGAAACACATGTATACATCTTGCTTGTGTTGTTCAAGACACGAGATTTTCACATGGCGACCAAAATTGGAACTTCTTTCTTCCAGCGAAAATTGGTTCGCATTAATGCATTAGTGTATCTACCAAATTTCACTGCCATGCGATAATTACCGTACTTATTTGTGAGTAGCTGCAAGTTAATTGTACCAACCCAGTATGGGATATTTAATTAACTCTAGTTTGTTGTATTTAATGCTAATATATTGTTACTTCGATTTTTGAAGTCCCTTTTCTGTTCAAATGGTTGTTAGCAGTGTTATGAATATATAGGAGGGGAGAAGATTGATATGCTGAACTGATAGTTGAAAATATATAGAAGAGGAGGTGCACCACCACAAGCCGGCTGGTGTGCCCGAGCAGTTCTAGGCTCTACAGTGTGGAACCGTGCAACCGCTACGGTCGCAGGTTCGAATCCTGCCTCGGGCATGGATGTGTGTGATGTCCTTAGGTTAGTTAGGTTTAAGTAGTTCTAAGTTCTAGGGGACTGATGACCCAGCAGTTAATCCCCATAGTGCTCAGAGCGATTTGAACCACCACAAATGATCCAGTGGTAGAGTTCCTCTGATCTACATCTACATCTACATCCACTCATGTTCAGTAAAACAGAACACCTTGAAAAGACTAGAGACAGAATGTTCATATTCACCGAAAATGTTCATTAATATGTTCTGCAGAAATGATTAGCATTTCAGTCAACTCAGTTCAACATGTGTCCTGTTGCGTAGTAGGCACAAGGTCTGCCATGGGTCCTGATAACTTGTTCCATGGACGACAGCATTGACATGTATAAGGTGCGAATGGTGTCCTGTAGTATAACCATCCGTGATGTATTCACCTGGTTCATCTGTGGGGTTTGGCATTGGGCCACAGCGCTGCACTTGTCATTTCACCATATCCCACACGTTTTTGAGTGACGACAAGTCAGGTGATCTGGCAGGCTGGGGCAAAACTCTGACATCCTCTGACACCAAGAAGACGTGTTCATGCAGCAAAATGTGGTTGTGCAGTGTCTTGCTGAAAAATGGCATCTGTGGTGGTGTACAGTAAGGGTATGGCTATGGGTTGCATGACGTCATTCATGTAGATCACACTGGTCACAGTGCACAGTACACACATCAACTGTGATTTGTGGTTATATTCAATAGCATCCCACACCATAAGGCCTTGAGTTGGTGTTGTATGTCTTACGTAGTGCAGTCACTGTGATGCCACTCCCTCTGTGTGAGGCGAACCAAAATGCAGCCATCATTTGCAAACGGACAGAACCTGGATTCATCCGAAAACACTATCTGATGCCATTCCTGTTCCCAGTGATGTCATTCCAGACACCATTGCCCTCTAGCATGTTTCTACATATTCGTCAAATGTAGGCAGAGAAGTGGACGACATGCACATAACCCATACTGTAATAAACGGCAACAGACTATCATCCCTGATAGTTTACAATCTGTTACGCTGTTGCCTCTGCACTGCCAAAACACTTCATCTCACTTGAGCAGCAATTTCCCGGAGGGATGCTTTACATTCTCTAATGCCAATAATGTGCCCTCTTTCAAACTCACTCACTTGATGGTGCAGTTCGTGCGTACATCTGCGAGGCTTCCTGTGTTTCTACACAGGTCACACTGATCCATTACCTTCAGTTTATAGTGACAACAAGAGCCACAGGCTACATTTCACCAGTAGGTGGTGTTGCATCGCGATATCGATGTTGACCTTGAACCCGCAGGCCAACATGATTCAAATGCTAGTCGTTTCAGCAGAACATACTAGTGTACTTGTCCTGTGAATATAAACATCGTGTCTCCAGTTGTTCAGGGTGCTCTGTTTTTTCTGAACATGAGTGTACATACTCCAAAAGCAGCCCTATGATGTGTGGCAGAGGGTATCCTGTACCACTACTATTCATTTCCTTTTCTGTTCCACTAGCTAAGAGAGCAAAGGGGAAACAATTGTCTATATCCCTCCATGAGCCATAATCTAATCTTATCTTTATGGTCCTGTGCATTGACAACAGTAGAACTGTTCTGTAGTCAGCCTTAAATGCCAGTATTCCAGTTCTCTAAATTTTCTCAGTTGTGCTCCTCAAAAAGAATGTCACCTTCCCTTCAGTGATTCCCATTTTAGTTTCTGAAGCATATCCGTACTACTTGTGTGTTTTTCAAACCTACCAGTAACAAATCTAGCAGACCGCCTCTTATTAGCTTCGGCGTCTTCCTTTAATCCAACCTGGTGAAGATCCAAAGCACTCAAACAGTACTCAACAATGGTTTACACTAGTGTGCTATATGCAGCCTCCTTTACAGATAAGTCACACTTTGCTACAATTCTCCCAATAAGCCAAAGTCAATTATTCACCTTCCGTGCTATAGCCCTTACATGCTCATTACGTTTCATATCGCTTTTCGACATTATGCCAAGATACTTAATCCATGTGACTGTGACAAGCAGCACACTACTAATACCGTATTCGAACATTATGGGTTGGTTTTTCCTTCTCATCTGCATTATCACACATTTTTTTACATTTAAAGCTAGCTGCCATTCATCACGCCAACTAGAAACTTTGTGTAGACCATCTTGAATCCTACTACAGTTACTCAATGACTACACCTTCCCGTACACCAGAGCATTGTCAGCAAACAGCCACAGACTGCTGCTTACCCTACCCACCAGATCATTTATGTATATAGAAAATAACACCAGTCGTATCACATTTTCCTCAGGCACTCCTGTCAGTACCATTGCCTCTGCTGAACACTTGCCATCGAGTACAACAAGTGTGGTTTCTGTTACTTACGAAGACTTGGAGCCACTCACATACCTGGAAACATATTCTGTATGCTGATTATAGGTGCAAGAAGTTAAATATCTTATTCAGACAAACTGCTTAAAAAGAGGTCCAAACAAATGAAGTAATAACATGCATGCATGTACGCGCGTGTGGAGTATCAGAATGTCAGAGCATGTAAAAACTAAGTTAATAAACAATTTTAATCATGGCTGAAAGCAGCAACCATAAATAAACTTTCAATAAATCATATTTACAGCTAATCAGTTGTGTAAAATTTGTTTTAATAAACCTTCACCAGATTTCAGTACCTCTAGACACCCCTGTTGGTATTGAAACCTGGCCAAGGCTTATTACAATAAACTTTATGCAACTTATTGGTTGTATGCATCATTTATTGAAAGTTAATAAACTTCTTACCTGTTTACAAAACAGAGAATCTCTAAAGGAAGATTGATGTATTACATCTGTCTGTACACAATGTAAGTACAGGGACCCATATGTTAAACATAAAAAAACTATTGAATCCAGGAGGTTCTACTTAGATCAGTAATGGGTAGCTTGCCCTTGGAAATTTGTGCTACTGGCGAAGTCATTTGTAAATATGACAATACGTAGAGCTCCATTGAGAAATGATAAAATTCTTAGAAAAATGTGAGTCATTGCTATGCCACTATTAGATTTTAATATTAATTTTCTGAAAGATTCATATAAAAGAAACTCTTGGGAAATGTCAAATAAACCTTAGTTCTGTTGTTAATTTTTCGACTAGAATTACGTAGAAAAACACTAAGCTAAAAGACAACATATATGTATGTGAATGCTTAATCAATGATAACTGACAGATTAAAACTGTATGCCAGACCGAGACTTGAACTCGAGACCATTGCCTTTCATGGGCAAGTGCTCTACCAGCTGAGCTACCCAACCATAACTGATGACCCATGCACACAGCTTTACTTTCACCAGTACCCTGTCTACTACCTTCAAACTTCACAGAAGTTCTCCTACGAAACTTGCAGGACTAGACCTGTGGAAGAATGGATATTACAGACAAATGGTGTAGCCACAGCCTGGTGGATGTTGCCACAATGAAATTTTCACTCTGCAGCGGAATGTGCCCTGATATGAAACTTTCTGGAAGATTAAAACTGTGTGCCAGACCGAGACTCGAACTTGGAACCTTTGCATTTTGCGGTCAAGTGCTCTACCAACATGCTTGGCTAGCTCAGTTGGTAGAGACATACAACAAAATTTAAAGACAACATTACAGGAAGTTGATTGGAGAGATGTGTATAATGTGATAGCTGTCAATTCTAAATTTGATGCATTTATGGGTGGATTTCTGTCAAGCTTTAATAGCAGATTTCCAAAGAAAACAATAAATTATGGCATTGATAAATCAGAAAAAGCATTGGTTTACAGAAGTAATCAAAATATAATGTACAAAGCAAAGGAAATTGTTTTAAATGGTTAGTATAACCAGAGAAATGGACTAGTTTCATGTACTATGCTGTCCTAAGGAAAGTGATTTAAATAAAAAACAGACCTCTATATAATGTCTTAAATTAATAAATCGGATAGTAAATTTAATCTTTTGTGGGCAATAGTTATGAGAGAAATAAGGAAATCAGTTAAGGAATGCGAGGACTTCATCATTAAAGAAATCTGCCAAATAATACATTATAGTAGTTGATTACCGTACATGTTTAATAACCACGTCCTGGACGTAGCTCGGAATATTAGCGTTGACAGTTAAAGGGTTAAAGTAGTAGAATGAACTGATAAGTCAAAACATTATGACCACGGCCCACCATGACATTGGATACTACCTGATGGTGTTGCAGGCACATGACACAGTAACAAAAGTATTTAAGCACTGCAGACATGGTGGGGGATCACCCTAGTGAAGATGTGGGCTATAAATGGGAAAATCCATTGAGATAAGTGACTTTGGCAAAGGGCAGATTATTATTACACAGAACCTGTGAACGAATATCTCAAAAGCAGCAAAGCTGGTCAAATGTTCGGGTACTACTATCATAACCATCTATGGAAAGAGGCAGGACGAAATTGAAACTACTACTAGGCACTAAATGGTTGGATGTCCATGACTCTTCACAGAACATGCAGTTCATAGACTTGTCTGCTCTGTAAAGTAGGATAGATGGTGATCTGTGGCGTCTCTGCCAAAAGAGCACAGTGCTGGTGCATGCACAAGTGTTTTGGAGCACAGCATTCATCGTAAATTGTTGAACATGAAGCTCTGCAGCAGATCACCCCTACGTGTTCCTGGGATCAAGTGTCATTGTCAGTTACGATTGCAGTGGGTATGGGACCATCGGGATTCAACTGTCGACCAATGGAAATATGTCAGCTCTTCAGGTGAATTACATTTTTGCTACACTAGGTAGATGGGCATCTCCACAAATGCCATCATTGAGGTGAAAGGTAGCTCGAAACATGCAGCATGCCATGAATGCAGGATGGTGGGATCAGTGTTATGTCATGGGAGATATTCTGCTGTGCTCGTGTGAGACCTGTGATCATAATCGAGGACACGCTGACAGCTCCAAAGCACCTGCATCCTTTCATGCTTGATGTCTTCACCAATGATGATGATCTCTTTCAGGAGCATAATTGTGCACGTCTCGGAGCCAGAACTGTGCTACAGTGGTTTGAGGAGTATTATAGTGAACTCATGTTCATGTCTTGGCAACCAAATTCACCTGACGTAAATCCTATGAAACCCATGTGGGTCGCTATCAGGTGCCATCACAGTGTATGCTTATCAGTGGCCCATTATTTATGTGAATTACATGACCTATGCGTAGATGTGTAATGTTGCTTACCTCCACAAACCTACGAACAAACTGTTAGACCCCTGATTGCAGAATCAGTGATGTATTCTGTTCCAAAGACAAACAAACAAGTTATTAAGCAGATGATCATAATGTTTTGGATCATGAGTGTACATGCAAGAAACAGTGTCACATAAAAAGGCAAATTACAATTACTCCACACTTTACCAGAGAAAATAAGAATGTAATTAACTCCATCAGATCCAAAAACCCTCATGGAGTTAACAATTTATCAGGTATTGTACTAGAACTAGTACCCGGTTATACACACATGTGCACTGCATAACAGTTACATATGCAATACATAATCATCACATTGGATATTTCCAGACAGACTGAAACCTGCCATTATCACACCCATTTACAAGAAAGGTAGTAAGACAGATGTCAATATACACACATCAAAAAAAGTTTTGCATCACTCCGGTTCCTAGAACTCCTGAAGATAGACATTGACTGTGGATATTGTATCACAGACACAGCCACTTTGATTGTTCAGAGATGTCACTAAACCCGCCCAAAGACGTAAACAACCATGCATGTGCAGTGCCTATTAGACGGAGGGTGTCCGGCAGCCAATCAGTTCCATTCATTCCACCAGGAAGGAGGTACACAGCTCATGTTGCCTGTAGTTTAACCATGCGTAGATGCTCCGTGGTTTGATCACGTTCGCATTGTTACTTTGCCCCATGAAGGGCTCTCAACAAGGGAAGTGTCCAGGCATCTCAGAGTGAACCAAAGTGATGTTGTTCGGACATGGTGGAGATACAGAGAGACAGGAACTGTCGATGACATGCCTCGCTCAGGTCGCCCAAGGGCTGCTGTTGCAGTGGATGGCCGCTATTTATGGATTATGGCTTGGAGGAACCCTGGCAGCAATGTCACCATGTTGAATAATGCTTTTCGTGCAGCCACAGGACATTATGTTACAACTCAAACTGTGTGCAGTAGGCTGCGTGATGTGCAACTTCACTCCCGATGGCCAATGCAATGTCTAGCTTTGCAACCACGACACCATGCAGCGCGGTACAGATGGGCCCAACAATATGCCAAATGGACTACTCAGAATTGGCACCACTTTCTCTTCACCGATGAGGGTTGCGTATGACTTCAACCAGACAGTCGTTGGAGACGTGTTTGAAGGCAACCCGGTCAGGCTGAATGCCTTAGACACACTGCCCAGCAAGTGCAGCAAGGTGGAGGTTCCTTGCTATTTTGGGGTGTCATTATGTGGGGCCGATGTACGCCACTGGTGGTCATGGAAGGTGCCGTAATGGCTGTATGATACATGAATGCCATCCTCTGACTATAGTGCAACCGTATCGGCAGCATATTGGCGAGGCATTCTTCTTCATCGTGCACATCTTATGAATGACTTGCTTCAGGATAACGACATCACTCGACTAGAGTGGCCAGCATGTTCTCCAGACATCTACCCTACCGAACGTGCCTGGGACGGATTGAAAAGAGCTGTTTATGGAGAACGTGACCCACCAACCACTCTGAGGGATCTACGCCGAATCGCCGTTGAGGAGTGGGACAATCTGGATCAACAGTGCCTTGATGAACTTGTAGATAGTATGCCACGATGAATGCAGGTATGCATCAATGCAAGAGGACATGCTACTGGGTGTTAGAGGTACCAGTGTGTACAACAATCTGGACCACCACTTATGAAGGTCTCGCTGTATGGTGGTACAACATGCAATGTGTGGTTTTCATGAGCAATAAAAAGGACGGAAATGATATTTATGTTGATCTCTATTCCAACTTTCTGTACAGGTTCCAGAACTCTCGGAACTGAAGTGCTGCAAAACTTTTTTTGATGTGTGTATATTGACCTGTCTCAATATTTACCACCTCCTCAAAGGTCTCAATGGTACTAGGAAAGATTATTTGCACAAAACCCATAACATATTGCTTTCAAAATAAGATGCCGTGTCGCAACTTGAATTTCAGAAGCGTCTTTCCACAAAGCATAGCCAGTATTTTCCTAGATAAACTCAAATATTACACTATCAGAAATCTTAGTGGTAACCAAAGGGATGCAGTGTGTCACATTAAGAAATTCAAGGAGTGTATGCAGCAAAGCAGCATTCTCAGAATAGGGATTATTCACTACAGACCTACCATAGTGGCTGATATTGGGCTTGCTCTTGTCTTGTTGTATAGAAATAATCTTCCATCATATGTTCAAGAAGAAGAAATATTTCTTTTTGTTGACACTGTAAGTATTGTAAGCAATCCTAATGAGGAAACTTCAAGAGTTAAAAAATGTAAATAAAATTTTCTTGAAAATTAATAACTAGTTCTCTGCAAACAGAATGTCGCCAAATTTAGATAAAACTCAGTGCATGCAGTTCAGTGCTGCACAGTGCCTGACCACACCATTAGAAATAGTATGTTAGGGTAAATTGGTAAATGAAAGAGAATATTCTAAATTGTTAGCTGCTTATGTTGAAAAGAAAGCGAACTGGAAATTATACATTACAGGTCTTGTTAGATGTCTAAGCTTTACAAGTTTTGTATTATGGGTAGTATCAGATTTTGGAGATGAAAATATCAAAAAGATGGTTTACTTTTCCTGTATTCATCCACTAATGTTTTATGCTGTCATATTGTGAATTAACTCATAATATAGGAAGAAAATGTTGGTTACAAAGAATTGTGTAATAAGGATAATACCGGACCTCTCACGTATACAGCTCTATAAACTGTTGAACGTACTAACAACAGTCTAATAGTACATTTAGTCCCTTATGTAGTTTGTTGTCAACAATCAATCATAGTTTGAAAACAACAGTAACAGTCTTAAAAATAAAGCTAGATGGGGAATGGCTTCCAGTATTCTTCACTCAGTTTTATTATGGCACAGAAAGTAGTGAGGTGTTCAGCTGTAACAATCTTTGATCACCTATTCAGTGATGTAAAGACATTAATAGATAATATAATGAACCTCAAGCACAAACTGAAATTACACCTGGTTGACAACCATTCCTATTCCATAGAATATTATTTTATCGTGTAAAAATATTGTGTGTGTGTGTGTGTGTGTGTGTGTGTGTGTGTGTGTGAGAGAGAGAGAGAGAGAGAGAGAGAGAGAGAGAGAGTAGCTGAGTATAAGTCACTGTTATGTAAACAAACATAGTTTAAGACACTCATGTAAATGATCAACGTGTTGCGATATATTATTCACAGAGAAAGTGTATTATAAAAGTGATTCACTCTACATCATGACAAATTGCAATTGTGATCCATGGAACATGCAACTAACTATGCTAAGTAAAACTCATAGCTTGTAATCTATACAAATACTTAGGGGCCTACAAAATCTGATCTTTTGCAAAGAAATTGTGGTAGTAGGGAAAACAATGTTCAAAATGTAATTTTCGTCTGAAAATCTATTGTGCTATTAATTTTTTTCTGTTTGCAGGTGTACTTCATTAACTATAAATACAAAGTAAAATATAAAAGAACATTTCAGTACCCAACTTAATTAACCCTGCGTGAGCTGTAAAACAAGTACTACAACTCTTATTTGTAGTAATGATTTCATTATTTATATAATTTCACTTAAAAATAAAACAGCATTTTCACACAGTCTGAAGCAATAGAGTCACATAACTCTCACTTGATGTAAATGTCAAAATGATGAATGTTTATTACTTTGTTATTGAACATTTTTGTATGCAGCAGGCCACAGATATACATAATGTTCATGTCAATGTACAATCCCATCTGTAAAAACAAATGTAGTTTCAGGTGAGGAATCACTGTAAAATGAAGAGGTATATGTTGCACGACTTTCAATAAATAAAAAAAGTGTTATATTTTATAGAAATGAAATGAGATTGGAACATGACATATGCGTCGAAACATAGTTGGGTAATGGAGAAAGATTGTGTTTTGCAGAAGGTGGTGTTTAAAAATCCTTATTTAGTATCAAAATGGTACTGAACTCTCCTCTGTGGTTCTGTGCTGTTGTCTGTGGTACTCTGTTTAACACTGTGCAAAATATTGTGATAAATTGTCCATATTTCTGTGGGATTCTTTGCTTTAAGAATGGATCTTAATATTTTCCACAGAAAAGCGGCTAAAATATTGTAATTTGCTTGAAGAACATACTTATAAATTGTTGGGGACACTAGATTGGAAGCATATGGTGATTAATAAATTTAGCAAGACAGGTTCTCTGTTCTTGAATTACAAGAACTTATTTCTATCATTTCCTTTGTAACAGCTAATTCAGACTACAAATTTCTCTACTTTGGTGTAAGCTCCTTAGAAAGAAAATTTGACGGTAATGTATTTGAGAAGTTACAGTTCTTTGGATTTAAAAGAAATGATTGAATTATTCTGATCTGTTATATATAGCTTTACCAAATTACTTTGCCTATCGGGTATCGTCCCTATGTGGGGAAAATAAATTGTAATCATTTAGTTGAAGATTTCTGAGGATCACAAAACTTATTTTTAATTATCCGTTAAGTAGTGCTTGAAGATTTGTTAACTGTCCATTTGACTTGAAAAAATGTGGTAATTGAATTTTTAACAAATGAATAAATGTTAAAATGAGTTTAACTGCCAGTGTTTTTAAGTGTTGCTATATTCCTTGCAATGATTCTAATACTAGAAATGGACAGTTGCTGTAGGTGTCCTGCCAACATAATGTTCGGGTGAGTTTCAACGGTTCCGATGAACTTAGCAAAGAGGAAGTTACTCAAAAAATGTAAAAAATAGGTATACTGATTGCAATTATCTTGAACAGTTGTCATTACAGGACACATAAATCTTAATAAAAACATTAATTATGAAGAGACAGAGTGATTGGCCAGTACTTACCTTAGGGTCCAAAATTCAAGTGCTGTCGATGGAGATAGATAAATCTGAAAACACTAATCCTGCCTTTCAGTACTGTTAGCTTCTTCCTCATGGAGGAAATAGGAATGGTCATTCAGACACCAGGATGAGTGGGTCACTCTTTCCCTCATTTGTGCTGTCCTTGCAAGGCAGTGATTGCTTTGGGTTTTGTGTTAATGGGAAGTAAATTTCCATTTAACTTATTATGTGCTTGCCATGTCACTGGAAACAATAATCAGGAGTTTTGGTGGTAAAATAGTTACACATAATATTGAAATGATGATGTTAATTATAATAATTATTATTATTATTGCAATGCTCATTATAGTTTCCATACTGAGTTGTGGTACTGGATAAGGCACTGGACGTGGAGAGAAATGGGATTAAAACTCCTACTTGGCCATTCGGTATAGTGTTCCATGGCGTCCGTGAATTATTATAAGTGAATGCCATGATGTTTCCTTTTGAAAAGGATATCTTGGCCCTATATGAGCTTGTGCTTAACCTCAAGTGACCTCATAATTGGCAGAACATTCAACCCAAACTATTTTTCCTTTTACAGTCTCTTTGCAGAGAAAACGCTGAGACTGCTGTTTGACATCTTTAGCTATGAGAACTATTATTATAAGACATTTGTCCAATCTGTCATATTTTGTCTGTTTTAATAACTGCATTTTAAGGTTTATTATCAATCCATTCTTGGGCGTCTGCTGTCAGTTACTGCATACTAAAATTAAGTCTTAGCTATGTTCCATAGTCATTTTCAATTATTTCTGGATAATATTAGATTGTAAACCATGATAAGTTGGCAAAGAATATAATCACCTCAGCTATTCATTGTTGTTTTCTTATTTCAGGGGTCAGTTGCGTTATTTGACATGGTAGAATATTATGAGGCAGCTGTTCATTTGAACATATCTTCCAACCCCAATATTGGTGTTCGAGGATGGCAGGCATGTTCACGTATGATCAAGAAGGTAAGAAACGTCTCATCATTAGTGTGTTATGCATGGGAACAGAAATGATGTATGTAAAGTTAATGTCACTGTGTCAGAATGGAGTGGTAGAAGAACTTGATAACCTGATTTATTGCTGAACATTATGTATACACTAATTACAAAATGTTTGTTCTTTTTTATTGATGAAAAACCGAATTATTATGACAACACAGTGAGACTGTATCTTTACAGACTCTTAAACATTTCTCTTCTCTGTTATGATGTACTAAGCTGTCATGACAATAAAACACAAAACTAGCAGTAGGATAATAGTTTAAATCATGTGCTGACAGTGTCATGTAGGCTTTTCCTTCTTTCTTGAAATCACTCAAGAGAATACTACAACAATACAGAAGTTAAATATAGAAAGAAAGAGGAAAATATAAAGACAAGGTCATCACTCACTCTAAATGACTTTCTCTTTTCCACAGAACCATGGTTGTGTGCTCTCTACATGAAACTCTTCAAATAGGAATGTGATTCATCACATTCATATCAGTACAAGATCAACCAATTTTCAAGAGTTATCTGCATTACAAAAACAAATAATTTTGGCAACACACTTGTCTCCTGCAGTTCTCAGCCATTTCCAAGCTCCATATGGGAAGTCCAGACCAATTGGTCCTTTGGTCTCTATGCCAGACTTTCAGAAACCATTTCACCGCAAAGCAGAGACATGGCTGCTCATTATGAAGTCATCAACATAGAAATTGGTCCACAAATTAATGAAGAAAATCTTAGTGCAGGAGGGAATTTGGTAGTTGGTACAGACACAAGTACATTGTGGAAAGAGAATAGTTTGCTTGTGGTTGGGTCTTGGTGTGGCCAGGCTTATTTTAGAGTGATGGAGGTGGCTCCATATCTTAATTTGTGTTTGGAAGAATGCAATTAACAGCAAGAAGTACATGCATGTGGTACTGCAACCACATTTGCGACTTTTCAGAGATGTAGCTATTCCTGTTGACCCTATCTTCCCCATCATCAACAATAATGCATGGTTGTTTAAAATTTTGTAAATATTGGGAGCAGCAACCATAGGATGAAAGCTTCTTGTAGAAGTAATGGACAGCCAATCAGTTGCAAAATGGAAGGTTTATTTAAACCCCTGTGTGTATACTATCTCTTTACGAATATAAAAAAAATATTCGGGCTTACTGGGTTACATGTTGCATTGAAAGTATGTTAAAATATAGCCGAAAGGCATCAGTCAGATATAAAATTTCACCTCCAAAATAATTTAAAACATGCACAACATTGTTGTTGTCAATTGGCATCACCTCACCAATGTACAGTTGGTGCACAAGTGTTGCGTACATAGCACTTGGGCTAAGAAAAACTTCTGGCAAGGGATGGCACCAGTAGTATGTGCGAGAAGGGTGCGCGATAGTGAATGAACACTGTTGTGCTAAACTTGCTTAAAATGTTAAAATTAAAATTTTGACATTAAAACCCATTAGCTGTGTACATATTTTAAACTAATAAAATTGCAACAAATAATAATTACCCTCCATAAAAGGTCATTGTGGTAAAAACCAATTATGTAAACTGTGAGATAGTGCAAATAGAAAACAATAGCAAAAAGACCAGGTGGAAGACAGGTTGGAAGAGGGAGTAGGGGGAGACTGGGAGGTAGAGGGAGGGGAGGGAATGAAGGAAAGGGGGATGAAGAGAGACAGGTTGTGGGAGGTGGTAAAACGTGTATAACTGTCAGATGTACTGACAAAAATAATTGCAACACCAAAAAGGAATAATGCGACAAACAAAAGTTGGAAGGCATGTTTCTATTCAAATTTCACATCAGTCACATAAGAGTGGTGCTAGTAGCGCCACCAAGAGGATGCATATCAGATTTATTTTGAGTACCTGATGTGACATTCGTGAGCGTTAGTTATCTTTGAGATTGAATGAGGTGAGTTGATGTTATTCAAGAATGCCTTAACACAACAAAGACACCATTATTAGCACCTCACTGAGTTTGAATGAGGTAGTGTAATGGGGCTACGAGAAGCTGGATGTTTCTTCTGCAATATTGTAGAGAGACTTGGCAGAAATGTAGCCACTGCACGTGATTCTTGGCAGTGGTGGTCATGAGAATGTACGGTCACAAGAAGACTATGCTCCGATGGCCATGTGGCTCTACCAAGAGGGAAAACCATTGTGTTTGGGCGTATGGCTCTGGTGCATTGTACTGCATCTGCTGCAGCAATTTGAACACTACTTGACACCACAGTGACAGAATGAACTGTTACAAATTGGTTACTTCAAGGACAGCTTGGAGCCAGGTGCCCTGTAGTGTGCAGTCCACTGACCTCAAACCAGTGCCATTTGTGATTTCAGTTGTGTCAAGTCAGAGATGATTGGAGGGCAGGGTGGAGGTCTGTTGTGTTTTCTAATGAAAGCTGGTTCTACCTTGGTGCCCATGATGGCCGTGTGTTTGTTAGAAGGAGACCAGATGAGGGCCTGTAACAAACCTGTCTGTGTGCTAGACACACTGGATGTACACTTTGAGTTATGGTCTTGGGTGTGATTCCGTATGACAGTAGGAGCACCCTCCTGGTTACCCAATGCACCCTGACTTCGAATTTGTATGTCAGTATGGTGATTCGACCTGTTCTGCTGTCATCTGTGAACAGCACTCCACGGGTGTTTTCAAACAGGATAATGCTCACCCATATACCACTGTTGTAACCCAACGTACTCTTCAGAGTGTTGACATGCTGCCTTGACTTGCTTGATCACCAGATCTGTCTCCATTTGAGCACATATGGGACGTTATTGGACAACAATTCCCACATCATCTGCAACAGCATTGACCAACCAAGTACAACAGGCATGGAACTCCATCACACAACCTGACATCTGGCACTCGTACAAAACAATGCATGCATGTTTGTGTGTTTATATTCATGTTTGTGTGTTTGCATTCAACATTCTGATGGTTACATCGGTTATTAACGTACCAGCATTTCACTTTTGCAGGGGCTTGTCTCGCACTTACATTAAACTGTGATCTTGCAATTTTCATCACTTATATATTTTACTCAGACAAATGTATTCCCAAAATTTCAGTACTCTACATTAACTAATTTTTGGTGTTGTTATTTCTTTTTTTGTCAGCATATAACATATCTTAAAAATTGTGAGCATCATAACCACCAGAAATACATTTACATTACAACAAAGAAGAAACATAAGTACAATTGGCATTAACAGATGAGGAAAATGACATATCCAGTAGTCATATGGAAGATGAAGCCATTTCTCTGTTACGTTAACGAAAGTGGGGGCCTGACACTATCTAGAAAATTTCTACTTTTGAGTTGCACCTGTTCATTTGAAATGGATCCATCTTCATGAACAAAGCAAAAACATGTGGTGTGGTATATGGGTTTTACCGTGGTCAGTATATCCACCACATAGTCTGACTGACAAGGTTTTCAGATAGAAATGCTATAAGGTATGTCTGGGATGAGTTGTGGAGATGAATTGCGCCCCACCAGCAGCCACCAAGGATATTTCCAGACTGACACAGTTTTCTCTCAATGAGACTGTCTGCCAGCAGAGCTCATGAATCACCTCACAGAATGTGATAATCGTATCCTCTACTGATTGTTTTAGTTTTGGTGGAAGAGTTTTACTGAGGTCATAACGTTTTTCTGTGTATTTTCAGTTTTAATATTTTTCTAACTACATATTGTTGATACTGTTGTGTGTTAAATGTCTTGTGATTAACCTTAATTTTTTCTGTAGCAGTTCCAAAATCCTATTAAGGAAATGTACAGGCAGTTTTTGACTTGCTTAACTTTTAAACATTGGTGTAAGAAGTTATTCAGACAAGGTTATAACTATGGACTTACTAGTGTATACTGAAAACATGTAACACACTTGTCATGTTTCATCATAGTTTACAAGATTTTTGTTATTTGTTTCAGTCTCAGGAACGTCTTTTACAAGTACTATCCTAGCCCAGGGGGTGGGGATGGGAAAGGGTTGAGGGGTTAACTTGTTTTTTATTTCTACATAATTTGTCAGTGTAAGTACAGTGCAAGAAAGTTTTCATCTTACCACTGCACACTGTCATTTCCATTCTGACTGCTGATTGTCATATTTTACCCCTTTTTTTTTTTTTTTTTTTCAAGCACCATATCTCGATTAATATAGATTCCACAGTACTATTTGATACATTTTCACACAAACTGTTTGTTTAGCATCTAGAATGTTGTAATTTTTTAATTAGTATTGTTCACATTTTGTTTGCTTTCAGTCCTTATTGGCCGTATAGTTCATTTTTAGTGTATACATAGTAAAATTGTCACTGAAGCCGGTAATATTTATCGAGTTTATCATTCCAAATCATTCTCAGTGCTAAATATTAAACTTCTGTGGTGAAATAATAACTATGATTTATATGAGATATTAAGAGTTCAGCATCTTATGTGAAAATAATAATCTAAAAATTTTCCAATCTTTGATTCACACTATTTTTAAAAATTGATAAAAAAAACAAAAACAGATGTGACTAATGTAATGATCAGAAATTTCTGTGGCGTAATGGGTGACGAATTTTCATTTTTGTTTTATTGTAATATTTTAGGTTTTGTCGTGTCTAGAAAATGATGAGCTGTCTTGCCACAAATATGACCTCTTTTGTCCTAGTACTGTTCCCATTTCACTGTGAGTTGGGGAAGGCTTCTTTCAGACTCTCCTTCAGTGTTCATGATGAAGTCTCCATTATCGCATCAGTTAAGTTGAAGTGGCATTATTCCAACACTGGTTTTTTAACTCTGGAAACAAGATGAGTAACAAGTAGTGAGGTCTGGAAGAACAAGCATTTCCTTCTATGGCACAGAACTCTTGAATTGACAAAGATGAGTGCACAGTTCTGTCGTCATTGTGAAAGAACCATGGGCTGTTTTGCCACAACTGTAGTGTCTTTTTGCAGATTGACTTGTACATTCTTCTTTTTATAATGATTTTATGGGAGTGATGATTGTTTGACCTTCAGCCAAAAATTCAAAATGCTGAATTCCCTGGACATAAGGGGAAAAATACTGTGAACCTCCCTTTGGCATTGTATTGAGAGTTTCGTATCGTTTCCTGCCACTAGAGCCTTTGCAAACCCATTGTGGTGACTGACCTCCCACGTCAATGTTGCAGCAGTAGACCCACCACTTGTCTCCTATAGTGTTCCTCTGCATGAATGTTTCATTATTGTCATTTTGCTGAGAAGAACCAAACTTTGCTACAGCGTGACGCACACTCAGTTTTTCAGTTAAAATCTCATGACACTAAACAACTGAATGACATTCCAACTTCTACTATGAGTTCTCTGACAATTAGAAAATTATTGGCTGCACTGGAACCTTGTGAGTGCCATCAGTTGATGTCAGACTCCTTCCTTGGTGAGTATAATCTTCAGTTGGTTAATGCTCATTTGTGAGTGGGAGAACCATTCATAACACTGTGTTTGACCTGGAGAATCATTTTCATAAGCTTATTTATGAAATTTGTATGTTTCTGTAAATGTTTCTCCACATTCATGCAAAATTTCACACTGTATTCTTACATAAATTAGATATTGTAAAAATTGCCATGAACACTGTTCTGCCCTTCTCTCAAATATTAATACCTTGGATTCTAAATGAAATATGTTCAGTGTTGAAACAATCAAATTATTTGGGGGGGGGGGGGGGGGGGCTGTAACAGACACAGTGCTTACAATAGCACATTACTGCATGAAAAAGTTTGTTTATTTTTGAACAGACATCACAGCAGTCAAAACAAAAAAGCAAAAATGAAAATTTTCAAGACAAAAATTGACTGGTGTAACAGTAGTGGTCCAAAGGGCAAGAACTCTTTGTTAGGTTGACAAACACCAAAACTGACTCAAGTTCTGGAAGCATAGGTTTCTTTTTCCAGAGAGCAAAGAGAAAGGAGTGGGCATAATGTGCATAAGAATGAGGGAGGGAATGAGGTCTGAAGCCAGTAAAAGGGGGAGTGAGCATTTGCAGAAGAAGAAAACAATGCAGATAAACTTGTACGCATATACGAGGTGTGGCTATAAAATAACGGGACTGTTGCTGTAAAGCATTTTGTTTCAAAGACATACGTATTTAGTTATTTCCACCCTCAATATATTTCCATCCTCTATCCTTACTACACTCCAAGTGAATTTTCCATTGGTGGAAACAGAGCTGGAAGTCTTCCTCGGTGAGCTCCTTGATGACATGTGGTGCTATTTCTGTCACTGCTTCAAGAAACTGAAATGCCGATTTGACCTTGGAGAATATGTAAAAGTTACATGTTGCTTGGTCAGGTGAATAACAGACAATGCAGTTTGAGCCTGAGTGTTGTCGAACTCTGGCTAACCCCCCCCCCCCCCCCCCCCCGCCCCACTGCCTATGGAGTTGATCAAGAATCTGAAGCTTTGAATCTTGAATCTTGATGTGCTCATTCGAGCTTTTTTTCACTCTTGATGAAGTTGGGCCCTCTCAGTGCAGGGATTGGCTCTTAGTTTCTGAATCATAAATGAAAAACCAAGATTTGTCACATGTTATCACACTTTCCACAATTGTGAGAATTTTCACACACATTTTTCTCATGTTAAATTGGTTATGTAAAATTTGCCTTAAGCATTCTTTGTCAAATCCTGCAGTTTCAGCAGTCAATGAAATACTCAGCTGACTATCAGATTACCTACTTTTTTGATATTTTTATCTTTTTCTGATGAAGGATGTCCAGGGAGTTTGTCATCTCAGCCATCTTGGAAATGATTGAAACACACAAGAACTCTTGTATGTGATAAGCAGTCTTTGCCATTTCCTTCATTTAGCAAAATATAGTTTTCACTAGCAGTTTTTTTTAAATTTCGTGTGAAAGTTCATGACAATTTGTTGCTTTATTATTACACTTTTTTTCTGGAAAACAAAAAACCGCTATTACACAAATTAAGGCCACAGCCACACTAATGTGTCTGCAGACACCAGAGATACTGCATTCAGCTGTGGAGACTTCACCCTTCACAGGCATTGGTCATTCATCTTTGGCTCATGCATACTTACTCTGTAACAGCATCAGTCCCATTATTATATAGCCACACTTCGTGTAGACAGTGGTAGAGAAACCAACAATGAAACTGTTACTATTCATATACATTTTAATTTGTATTTCATCATTCTGGAGTGCCCTCCTTCCAATTCTGTTTTCCTGTACCCTTTTTCCTGTCTTTAATTTTTAATTTTTTTTTCCTTCATTCGCCATCCAGACATTGTATTATCACATTAATTTTTCTAATTTGTCGCACTGAGCAAATTTAGCCAGTCTTAAGAATTCACTTTGACCAGATCTTGAATTTGTTTTAAAAAGAGGGTCATGCGTACTGTGACCGTATCACTCATAAGTTACATGTGCTCTTTGGTTGGTGTTAAATGGAAACAGTTCCAAGCTCAGACAGCAGAGATCTGGATTTCTCAAACTGTAGTACACCATTACAGTAAGCTTTGGACATGCTTAAGTAACCACCATTCATCACAGTTGCGGAGTGTGTGTTGCAGAGGGATGAGATTTTGTTATTTAGTTGTCTGCATCGCAAGGAAGGTAGAGACATAGAGGGAAAGGGTAGGGAAAGGGTGGAGGAATGAAGAGTGTCAACCTCAAGGCGAGCTTCTGACAAATGGAGTGGAGTAGCGGGTGCAAGTTTAGGTAAAACAGTCAATAGCAGACCTCTGGGGCACTGCTTCATAACAGTTGTGTGAGAATGGATTGGGTATATGGGTCCCGCCTGAGTTGACACATGTTTCTCTAGCTCTTCATGAGAACGCAGTGGTTTCTCTCTCACAAATTAAAAGTTGTCTGTATCTACATACTCCATAAGTTACCGAATAGTGTTGCCCACAGGATGGATCTGTCGTCTGGGAGTTATAGCACCCACCCAATCAAAAGAATAACCGTTGAAAAGTTGTGCACTAAATCTGTACCTTATGTCATGGAATGAAGTTTTTATATGAAAAGGTAAAAGGCTCTTTGTTAGTGGAACACCTAAATTAGAGAAACAACTTAACAATGATATTCCATTGAGGCCTACCTGATTGGAGACTTTAGACTACTTCTAGTGATGTGTTGACACAATGCCATGATGCCAGCCGGTCATGCTGATGTGATTTCTAGTATAAAATTTTGTTACAAATGTCTAAATCATCAGATAACATACATTTCACATTAATAATGTCACAACTGTAGATAAAAAAGATGGAATAAAAACTGTAAAAACTGCTCAACATTATTACCTTAACTGTGTAAAACATAAAGGTTTGACCTTATCAATACTATGTAAAAGATGCAGATTTAAATGATATAGCCATATGTAATATACTGCCAAAATATACAACTGTAACCTCACTCGGCATAGAAAGCAAAATTAAAAAGCAGGAAGAGCTAGAAAAGACACACCATTACACATAAATCTGCATTCATTGGGGAAGTGTAACTACCTATTACCTGCAGCATGGTTTGCAAGGCAACTGTTATTTGTTTTGAAATAATTACTACATAAAATGTTTATCAATACAGTAAATCTTTTCACTGGTATCTTTTCTGCAAGTACAGGTCTTAGAAAAGTGAGTCCATTTAACTACCATTTCCAAGAAGCTGCTTAATCACACAGCTGATTTATGTGAAACATTTTGACTATTCAGTGACAGTTTGAAAAATGAAGTCAAATTGTTTCTGTAATCTGCCCTGCTGCAAATAGAGTATTGCTCGCCAAAGCAAACTGCAGACTCGACTGTAGTGGGAACTACTTTGGTCATGTGAATAAGCTGAACCATTTTTCAGTTTGAAGTAGTATGTGATGATACCTTGCTGTAGAAGAACAGAAAGTTACCAGGAAAATTTCTTCACTGGCAGACACAACTACTTCCTTTTAACATCATTAAGTTTATTGACAGAAGAAGGACAAAGGTTTGATACTGCCTAGTTAGTTAGTTAGTTAGTTATTTAGTTGGTTAGCTACGTGTTCCATTGATCAATCTCATGTTAACCATTATGATGTGCAAAGTGTCAAGTGCATAAGAAATGCACACATGAATCAAGGTGTGTGTGTGTGTGTTTTTTTTTTTTTTTTAGTTTAAAATTCTTATTACTCACCCCATTCCCTTAAATGGCACAAAATGTATATATTATACCTATAGATTCATTTGTTCCTCTTCAAGAATTCATCTATAGTATAGAAGAAATTGTCAGGGAGATATGATTTCAATTTATTTTTGGAACTATTACTGCTGTCTATCATACATTTTATTTCATCTGGTAATTTGTAGAGAAGTTTTACAGCAGCATATTTTACCACATTTTGTGCCCAAGTTTGGTTAAGTAGAGGATAGTGTAAGTCTTTCTTTCTTCTGGTGTTATAATCATGAATGTCAATGTTGTTTTTAAACTGGTCCACATTGTTGAGAACAAATTTCATTAGTGAGTAAATGTACTGTGAGGCTGTTGTAGGAGTTTCTAACCTTTTAAACAGATACCTACAAGATGTGCGACTGTGAGCCCTACGCATTATTCTAACCACTGTCTTTTGAGCAGTGAATACTTTTTGCCTAATTGTTGAGGTACCCCAAAATATTATTCCGTATGACATCAGAGAGTGAAAGTATGTTAATTTATAATTTCTGTATCCTCAAAATTGGCAATTATTCTGATTACAAAAGTTGTTGAACCTAGTCAGTTTAGGAGATACAAAATACAAATTTTCCAATTAAGATTCTCATCTATAAGTACACCCAAAAACTTAACATGCTCTACCCTGGCTACTGACTTCTGTTGATGTTTTATATTTATTGAAGGAACTGTACTCTTTGCAGATTGGATGTAATGTGTTTTTTCAAAGTTCAGAGAGAGCCCATTCGCAGAAAACGAATTTATAACTTTTCCAAAGACATTATTTGTATCATTTTCTATTGGAGTTTCTTTTATTGGATTAATAATGATGCTTGTGTCATCAGCAAACAGTGTCAGTTTAGCTTCCTGTTGCAGGTAAGAAGGGAGGTCATTACATATATCAAGAACAGAAGGGGACTCACGATCAAACCCTTTGGAACACCTAATGTAATTTCACCCCAGTTTGATGAAGTGACAAACTTCCTTAAATCACTTAAACTGTATAAAGAAACTTTTTGCTTCCTGTTCTGTAGAAATGATGTAAATCACTCATATGCTGTTCCATTTATACCATTGAATTGTAATTTCTTTAACATTATGTCATGGTTCACACAATCAAATGCTTTGGATAAGTCACAAAAAATTCCTATTGGTGACATTTTACCATTTAACGACTATCATGTGGGCAGTAAAATTGTATATTGCTCTGTCAGTGGAACAGAATTTTTGAAATCCGAACTGTGATTTGGTAAGTATCCCATTACTGTTGAGATGACTAACCACTCTTGAGGATATTATTTTCTCGATGAGTTTTGAAGATACTGTAAGCAGGGATACTGGCCAGTTGGTGTCTGTGAGTCCCCTTTTGTGTTGAGAGGTTTGACAATGGCATATTTTAACCTGCCTGGGAAAATACCTTGCGTTAGTGATGCATTACATATGTGACACACAACATCAGCTGTAACTGCTCCACATTGTTTTAATATCTTGTCAGAGATATCATCTACTCCAACAGAACATTTATGTTTTCAAGATTTAATGATTTTCCTTATTTCACAAGAGGTTGTTAGGTGAAAATTAATGAGATTTCTCAAAACTGACTCTTCCATGTACTGCTTGGTTTTTTCATTTGAACTATTCACACCAGTTTTTTCGCTTGCACTTAAGAAATGGTTGTTAAATATGTTAGCTACTTGTGTACTGTTGGGTAAGATGGTCTCATTCTCATTAATAGTTATACTTCATACCACACAGTTGTTACTTTTCCCGTCTCCCATCTTTTGACATTCCATATTGATTTGATTTTATTGCTCGAGTTGTTAATTTAATCTCCAACATACATATTTCTTGATTTTCTAACAACTTTTCTCAGTATGTTACAACAATTTTTGTAATGTAAAATTACTACTTACTAATTCTTGCTGTCTCATACAATTTCCTTTTTCTTGGTGAAGACACTTTAATAACCTGTTGTAACCTAAGGTTCCTTTGGAATCTGTCAGGTGTTACATTTAGTAATTTTTTGGGTAACAATGTTCAAAAAGGGATATAAATTTATCAAGAAATATGTTTCATTTATCATTAGTATTTAGCTCATTATACACATCTTCCCAATTAACATTTCTTAAACTTTCTCTGAACTGTTCTGTAGATATCAGGTTGAGCAATCTTACACTTTTACTTAATGGTTTGTGAACTGTACACCCTGCTAGGTTTTGTAAGTTAATCAATTGTGCATCATGGTCTGATAATCGATTTATCATAGGGAAAGCATGTGTTAGTTTGACATACATTATCTATTAGAGTGCTGCTGTCTTGAGCTATACGTGTAGGGAAATTGATTACTGATTGTAAGTTGTATGTCATTAATAACACTTCTAGTTCACTTTTCCTATTAGAATTGCTTAGATAGTTTATATTGTAATCACCACAGATTAATAACTTCTTCTTTTTGTCTGACAGACAGCATAATAGGGAGTCAAACTTTTTTATGAATAGCATCCAATCTCCGAATGGGGACCTGTACACTGCTGCCAATATAAGCACTGTAGTTCACATGCACAAACATCAAATTGCTGATGGACACAAAATTTGATTACTTCTGAGTTTTGTATTTATACCCTTGTTTTGTGTAAATGGCAACTCCTCCTTTGTTCATGCTCGATCTGCAAGTGTAAGATGCTAAATTATACCCATTTATACTGACACTTTCCATCTCCACAGTTACGTGGTGTTCAGTCACACAAAGTATATCAGTCTCATTCTTATTTTTGAGATCATCTAAACACACTAACAGCTCATCTACTTTATTTCGTATTCACCTGATATTTTGATAAAGTAAATTGGTACTACCCGTAGCTTTGTCCCTGTTTACTGTACATGAAGCTTCTTTTATTCTACACACACCAAAAAAAGTTTTGTTTCACCCCAGTTCCTAGAACTCCTGAAGATAGACATTGACAGTGGATATTGTATCACAGACGCCATCCCTTTGACTGTTCAGAGATGTCACTAAACCCACCCAAAGATGTAAACAATCATGCATGAGCAGTGCCTATTAGACAGAGGGGGTCCGTCAGCCGATCAGTTCCAGTCTTTCCACTAGGAAGCAGCTACATACACGGTTCGTGTTGTCTGTAGTTCAACCATGCCTACACAGTCAGTACTACAGTTCGATTGCGTCCGCATTGTTACTTTGTGCCAGGAAGGGCTCTCAACAAGGGAAGTGTCCAGGTGTCTTGGAGTAAGCTGAAGTGATGTTCGGACATAGTGGAGATACAGAGAGACAGGAACTGTTGATGACATTCCTTGCACAGGCCTCCCACTACTGCGGTGGATGAGCACTACCTACGGATTATGGCTTGGAGGAACCCTGACAGCAACGCCACCATGTTGAATAATGCTTTTCGTGCAGCCACAAAACATGGTGCTATGACTCAAACTGTGCGCAATAGGCTGCATGATGTGCAACTTCACTCCCGACTTCCAATGCAAGGTCCATCTTTGCAACCATGACACCATGCAGTGTGGTACAGATGGGCCCAACAACATGTGGGTATTAAAGGTACCGATGTGTACAACAGTCTGGACCACCACCACTGAAGGTCTCGCTGTATGGTGATACAACATGCAGTGTGTGGTTTTCATGAGCAATAAAAAGGGCGGAAATGATGTTTATGTTTATCTCTGTTCCGACTTTCTGCACAGATTCTGTAACTCGGAATCGAAGTGATGCAAAACTTTTTTTGATGTGTGTATTTGTTTTGATTGTTGTCTGACTGGAATTTGGCTTTAAACTAAAATACTTGCCTGCCTGGTGCCATTAACCACATGGATCATCCCTTGTGCACCTGTGGTTCCCCTTACAGTATCTGCTAATAGACAAGCTAAGTTATCTTTCCCCTTCCTATTTAGTTGCAGGTCATGTATAGTGTATCCCCACCTGCCAATAGCATCAACTGGAACAACACTTATGTGAGATTTTGCTGGTGTTTGGAGCATCCTGTTCAGCTCAATGTTAACATGCCTTACAGTACTGTTTACCCAGGGCTGGTCATAGTGTTGAAAGTCCTCCACAAACCCCACATTTGTGTGCAGAATTTCTGCTCGTATTTTATCCAGGTCACTCCTAATACTATATCTTGGATTCATAGTCAGGCTGTTTCGTGCTCCCCCAACTATAATTACCTGATTTTCCTTCTCAAAGTCCCTGCTTAGCTGACCCAGGTTTTCTGTCACCTGGCTAATGCTAGCACTTGGTTTCACAAAACTTGTGACCTGGTACCCGGCATCTAATTTCTCCTGAATCTGCTAGCCTACACCCCTCCCATGTGTGCTACTTATAAGCAGAATTCCTCTTTTCCTTTTCTGATTTGATCCCAACCTGTCATTTTTCTTTGAGCTAATATTCTGCTTCAACCCAAACTGTGTGATCAAAAGCATCCAGGCACCTAGATGAAAATGACTTTCAAGTTAGTGGTGCACTCCATTGGTCATCCTGGAATTCAGTATGGTGGTGGCCCACTCTTAGCCTTGATGACAACTTCCACTCTCGCAGGCATATGTTTAATCAGGTGCTGGAAGGTTTCTTGTGGAACAGCAGTCCATTCTTCATGGAGTGCTGCACTGAGGAGAGGTATTGATGTCGGTTGGTGAGGCCTGGTGCATAGTCGGCATTCCGAAACATCCCAACGGTGTTCTATAGGATTCACATCAGGACTCTGTGCAGGCCAGTCCATTACAGGGATGTTATTGTCGTGCATTATGAACAGGTGCTCGATCGTGTTGAAAGATGCAATCACCATCCTCGAATTGCTCTTCAACCGTGAGAAGCAAGAAGGTGCTTAGAACATCAACGTAGGCCTGTGCTGTGATAGTGCCATGCAAAACAACAAGGGGTGTAAACCCCCTCCATGAAAAACGTGACCACACCATAACACCATCGCCTCTGAATTTTACTGCTGGCACTACACACAATGGCGATGTTTACCGGGCATTCACCGTACCTACACCCTGCCATTGGATCGCCACATTACTGTGACTCTTCACTCCACACAACGTTTTTCCAGTGTTGAGTCATCCAATGTTTATGTTCCTTACACCAAGTGAGGCGTTGTTTGGCATTTACTTGCATGATGTGTGGTTTATGAGCAGCCGCTCGACTGTGAAATCCAAGTCTTCTCACCTCCTGCCTAACTGTCACAGTACTTGCAGTGGGTCCTGATCCAGTTTGGAATTCCTGTGTGATGGTCTGGATAGATGTCTGCCTATTACACATTACAACCCTCTTCAAATGTCGGCAGTCTCTGTCAGTCAACAGATGAGGTTGGCCTGTACGCTTTTGTGCTGTATGTGCCGCTTCATGTTTCCACTTCACTATCACATTGGAAACAGCAGACCTAGGGATGTTTAGGGGCGTGGAAATGTTGCGTGCAGACATATGACACACCTGACACCCAACCACCTGACCACGTTCGAAATTCGTGAGTTCAGCGGATCACCCCATTCTGCTTTCTCATGATGTATAATGACTACTGAGGTTGCTGATATGGAGTACCTGGCAGTAAATGGCGACACAATGCACCTAATAGGAGAAACGTATGTTTTTGGGGTTGTCCAGATACTTTTGATCATGTAGTGTATATTCAACTACATCTGGATTAGGTCCTTCCTCCACTGCTTCAGATAGCAAGCCAAACTGATTTACTAATGAATTTCGGAAGTTTTTTCAACAGTTTCCCTTTTTTGCCTTTTGCTTGTTACTTTTTCCCAGCACCCCATCTCTTTTTCCTCCTTTAGCCTACATAATTCCACCTTTTCATTTTCTGAATGAGATTTTCACTCTGCAGCGGAGTGTGCGCTGATATGAAACTTCCTGGCAGATTAAAACTGTGTGCCCGACCGAGACTCGAACTCGGGACCTTTGCCTTTCGCGGGCAAGTGCTCTACCATCTGAGCTACCGAAGCACAACTCACGCCCGGTACTCACAGCTTTACTTCTGCCAGTACCTCATCTCCTACCTTCCGAACTTTACAGAAGCTCTCCTGCGGAGGTAGGAGACGAGATACTGGCAGAAGTAAAGCTGTGAGTACCGGGCGTGAGTCATGCTTCGGTAGTTCAGATGGTAGAGCACTTGCCCGCGAAAGGCAAAGGTCCCGAGTTCGAGTCTCGGTCGGGCACACAGTTTTAATCTGCCAGGAAGTTTCTTTTCATTTTCTAGTTCAACCTTAAGGGCACAAATTTTTGCCTTCTGTTGAGCAATTTTTCTGTTCTTTCTACATTACCTACATTGCCATGGAAGAACCTCATTATCTACCACCATTTCCTCGCTGCCACATTTGCCTCAATGAAACCATAACCTATAGTCTTCACAGAACAGCCCCTCCTTCAGATTTCTACAGCAGCTGCCACATTTTTCGCACATGGTTTGATAGGAAAAATTACACAGAAGCAGAGAATTACTTGGCACAAGAACACAGAAGTTTTAGTAACCTGTACTAATACACAACTAAACACTAATGTCAACAAACTTTTAAACGTACTTTTGAAGGTATTAATTGACACTACGTGACAGGCATGAATTAATTTAACTTTGAACTGCTAGGTCTAGTCAAAAATAAAGATCTACACTCACACAAAATTTATGCCTAAAATGTAAACAAAACTAACGACTACCGGCCTTTGTGAAATACTTTCTTTTCAATCGAAACATGCTCAAACAAGCGAAACCTTCAATAGCTATCCTAGAACCTACATAAAAGGCAACAGTATGCTTTAACAAAAGCAAAAGTTGATTAATTTGATGGTGTGGAAATTATGGAAGGAGGGTCACAATGTCAGGTGGAGTGGGGCTCAAGTACCTATTCCAGAGAAAAAGAAGCAAAGTGCACACAATTAAGATTTCATTGACAAGTGGACGAATGTGGGATTACTCAATGATTTCCATGAGCTTATGAATGACACAAGGAAATATCAAGTATGCATAAACTTCACAGCTTTTATCACACTACCTGAATTTCAAGGGTAGCAAGGAAACTAAGAAAAAAGTGATTCTTCAATATCTCCAAGCGTATTTCATGACAAAATGGTGTACATCAGCACACCTGATGATGGCAACAAGGTTGAATGCCAAAATATTGTGTCCTTTGTACACACTCACACCAGGCTGTTCACCCGAGATTTATTTCGTGAAGAAAAAACTGTTGTCTGTAGTATTTTGGTTTCAAAAGGTGTCAGGACAAACAAGTCATAATCTATCATCTGCAAATGAGATGACATTAGACTTTTAAAAGAATATGAAACACTTGAATTGAGGTGGCTTGTGGTTTATTTAGATGAAACATTGATTCATATAAATTACACTTGAATAAATGTTTGCTAAATGAAAAGGAGTATTGTCAAAGGAATGTGTCAGTCAATATTCAAATGTAGTTTATACATGTGACGATGTAAACCTCGTCATCATTGTTGTCTGCATCTGTAACAGCAGATTACAAATCAACAGAGACAGCTGAGGAAGATATTGACGTCACTGTAGAAGATAGTTGTATGGATACAACCAGCAAAGCATCATGAGAGCAAGGTTAAGATAAGTATATTGTATGCCCTGTTTCTGTTCTTGTTTTAATTGGGCAGTTAATTTAGTGGCACACATAAATATGTAACATAGTGTTTGAAATTGACAGCTTAAAGGAAATATCACAAAAAATGGATTTTTTCCACATCAAATCATGAATGTCATGCAAACCATGCCTTAAAATTAGAGGTTTTCAGTACCTTAGGCACTCTCAGTGTAGGCTCTGGAGATTTCAGTCCACTGTCAATAACCTGACCCTTCTAGAAGTGGCTATTCAGCAGGCTTCCCTATAGAAACATCACTGTATTGGTATGTACTTTGACTTCAGTAAGGCATTTGACACTGCTTGGAGACACAGAATTCTAGAGCAACTTAATCAGTGGGGCTTTAGTGACCACCTCCCCATCTTCATATGGTCTTTCCTGTCTAAATGGTTTTTCAAGTCCAAATTGGTGACACACTGTCACATTGTTTTGAGCAGGAGAGTGGTGTCCCTCAGAGCAGTGATTTGTTATCCTCTTTGCCATAGCCATACACAGTATCATGTCCTCAGTAAGGGGTGCCTTACAATGCTCCTTATTTGCAGATGATTTTGCAGATTTCTGATCCTCCTCCAGTGTTGCTACAGTGACTTGTCAGTTGCAATTTACAGTGCAGAGGTTAGAGGAGTGGGCTGCAAAGATGTGTTTTTCAGTTTTCTGCATATAAGTGTGTTTATGTTGACTTTAATTGTTCTCGTCGTATTTTTAATTTACCCAACTTGCATATGAGGGGTACCGTTCTAAACTTAAAAGACTCAGTGAAGTTTCTGGGCCTCATTTTTTACTCTAAATTGCCATGATTGCCACACATAAGAGACAGAAAGCCAGAACCCATCAGGCACTGAATGTCATAAAGTGCCTTAGTCACAAGACTTGGTGAGCAGACAGGGTGCATCTGCTCCAGTTTTATAGGATTTTGTGTGTACGTGGCTAGACTACGAGTGCACAATGTATAAATCAGTGAGGCCTTCCTGACGCTGCCCACCAAGAGGGGATTAGGCTGGCCATAGGTGCTTGAGGGATCCGCCCCATATCTAGTTCCTGTGCTGAAGCTGGGGGGAACCGACACTCTCCCTCTGGTGGCAGCTCCTTGTTGTGTATCAGGCATATAAGTTCCTCATGGCTCCGGATTCACCTGTATACCATACTGTTGCTTTTCCACCTCTGGAATGCATTTTCTCCAATTGTCCATGAGCAACAAGGCTGTCTGGGATCCGTGGGAGGTGTGTACTGTAATCACTTGGTGTGGAGCAAGTATAACCTCTAATCCAGTGTTTTAAATGCCTGCCAACATGGTTACCGCAGAGGCCCAGACTAACTTTAGATTTAGTGCAGTAAAGGAGAGGTTGCACTCCTACATATGTTATTAATACATTATTTAGTGATCCTTTGACTGAGGACCACAACTCTACAGCTTTCTTTACAGATGGATGGAAACACAGGGACTCTGTTGGTTGCTCTGATGTTTTCTCTGATCATGTGCTCAGCATCCGACTACCTCAAGACTTTACTGTTTTTGCCATGGAAGTATATGTGATCTTGCAGGCACTGGAGCTCATGAGATGTGCTTCAAGTACAAAATTCCTTGTCTGTTCTGATTCTCTGAGTGTCCTTTACTTTCTACAGTGCTTGTACCCAGGAGATAAAGTAGTCCATAATATCCCGGATGCCCTCCTCCAATTACAATGACTGGGCAGGGAGGTGTCTTTCTGCTGGGTGCCAGGGCACATAGGTGTTATGGGGAATGAAAGCACAGATGTAGCAGCCAAGGATCCATGTCAGAATCATCAGTTAGTTCGATGTGTCATCTCCTCACTGTTGAGATTCAGAGTCATGAGTCAATAGGAGGTTGAGTGGCCGGAAGTGACAGATAATAAGCTCCATCTAGTAAAATCCACAACATGGCCGTGGTGTACCTCCTTCCAGCCACATAGATAGGACAAAGTCTTCCTTACTTGTCTTCATACAGGCCACGGCCCTATAACACGTGGCTTCTTGCTCCGGTGAGAGGACCCTCCAGTGTGTGGTGCTTGTAGTGTACAGTTCACTGCATGCCATATTTTATAAGACTGTGTTTTATTTTCAGATCAGAGGGTGGCATCAGATTTGCCGACAGACCTGCCCTCTATTTAAGTGACTTTCAAACGAATGTGGTTAAAGTTTTAAAGTTTTGTGAATCGCCCAGTGTGTTTCCTAAGATTCTTAACGTGTTAACCAGGTGATGGGCTCACCCACATTTTTTGAAAGTGGTCAGCCAGTCACATTTGCCTGTGCCATTGTCTTACCTCCTCTGCCTTTCCACCTGTGTTTTAACCCTGGAATAGCACCTTTTATCAATTCTCTCTTGACTTAATGCATGTGAGATTGAATGATTGTGTGGGTCAATGCGAGGTGAGTATGGGTGCAGGAGTATCATTTTGTAGGTCTCATCCACATTGTTTGGAACAATTTTAGCGATTTTGTCCACATTTGTTTCTTTTAATATATGTCAGAGTGCCGATAATCTCATCATTGAGTGCCCATAAAGTCAAAACACACTCTCTCACTCACTCACTCCCCCCCACCTCCTCCTCCTCTAATGATGAGGTTGCCGTAAAGTCTGCTCTCTCTTTCAAGTTGCCAAAAACACAAAACACAGGATATAACAGTATATCTAATCCAGCGGTTTTGGGCCGACAAGCAAGCAAAGAAAATGTATCTAGTGTCTTCCAGGCTGTTAAGTTATCACATCTAGTCCCGGAGGAACAACTTTCAGGGGAAAGTAACAGATCTTTCATAAAAAAAAAATAAAAAAGAAAATGGCCAAATCTGTCAGTCCATACCAAATTAGTCCTGTCCAATGTGTCAAATATTGACCAACTGGTAAATGGAATATGGACATTGAGGTCAACCTGAGGCAATATACAATCCCCTAGTATAAGCCATCAATCATTATAAGATCACCAAGTGAAGCAAGTGTTAATGGACAGAGGGAGCCTAACAGCTAAAATGGCTCCCATTTCCCAATTGAACAACTTTTAACACAGTAAAGACCCTGCTGCTTACATCTACAGGGGACACAGTATAAATCTACTGATACCCGTATTCAAAGGGGGTTCAGCTTCCAACTGAACCAAAGGTCAAGTACCTGTCATGCCAACAATACATATCACTTGTCACCTGTGTGATACTTGACAAGTGTACAAGCAAGGGGCTCTCACTAATCTGATTTTACAACTTTCACAAGAAAGAGAGAGAGAGAGAGAGAGAGAGCACAATGTGGTATGGCATTCTGTATGCACCTGATGCAGGAGTCAAGTTAAGAGTATCTGCAGAACTTAACCTTCTGTGTCTTGTCAATATGGGTGATAATAGGTATTTCAGTACTGCGATGGTGTCATTCTTTGTCATTGATCTTCAGTTCTCCTCCCCTGTCTTTTTAAATACTGATGAATGAAAAGAAGTTGATGACTTCCACTTAAGTGACCACCTTTCAGACAAAGCAATCCTCGAATGGAAAGAGGGCACTGCAATGAAAGCTTATCAGAAAATATTCAAAATGATCAGCTGTTAGCTGTTTTTAACACAGACAAAGTTCAGAACTGGGTGGATCACATTTCCAATATTATCAACCATGTGACTCTTCAACCGGCGAATGTGTTGTAAATAGTCTTTAACCGCGCTACTGACACATCTATACCAAAGTTCTCATGACTGCTTAAAAGGTAGCCTTTCCCTCTGTAGAATAAGTGTTGCTATGCAATCAGGGTCATATTTGGGGCAGATTGTTCAGTGTATTACTGTTGTTAACCTTAGGAGCATTCAGATCACCAGAGTCAAGAATCAAAAGAAATATCTGATAGAGAGAGTGAGAGTGTGTGTTACTGGATAGGATTCATTATACCATTGTCTCAGCAAATGGGTGAGAGCCCATCAGGATGATTTCTGTCAGGATGGCTGCCCACGGTTAATTTCTGTTCTGTAGCAAAGATGTCTACAAACAGCAGCCAAAGACATTGACTATGCAATATTGGAATGTTTCCTCTGCTACCATTACTGTAAACCAGGTTCCAGCTTTTAATCACCACCATACATTAATGAAAAAAGGTGACAGGGGTAAGGATAGGGATAGTCCCAACAACAACAGTGAAGACAGTAATCGTCCACTCTTCATCTGGGACCTGGATTCCCTGTTATCTAAGGCTTATGAAAATGCTGCTGGAAGTGACTGAGTTTGATGTAACATGTTATGGCAGGTAGTAAATAAGACCAAAACTAAAACTTGTCTTACCTATATTTTGTAAATTTGGGCCAAGTCAGGTGGTACAGTGATTACCACATTGGACTTAGGAAAATGGCATTTATGTACTCATCCATCCATCCAGATTTAGGTTCTCTGTGGTTTCCCTAAACTGCTCAAGACAAATGTGAGGGGGCAGTTCCTTTGAAAGGACACAGTCGATTTCCTTCCCCCATTCCCAGCGTATATTTCGTGCCCAATGACCTAATCATCAACAGGACATCAAACCCCCCTCCTTCCTTCTTCCTGTAATATAATTTGACTGGTGGAACTGTGTCAGCTTGTGGGGATAGGCTACCTTTGTTCTTCTTCTCAGATCCATCACCTGCCTTGTGCCCTTGCTAGCTGCATATCAAGGAACAAAGAGTATGTGGTCAGCCTTATTTTTCTTAGAGAATTTTGTATGTGTAAAATGGAGGACACTGTTCTCGTTTAAAAAAAAATGCATTAATGTTTTTGAGCTTCACTTTTGGTGGAAAAGTTGACATAGTTGTAGCATATAAATATTTTAATGGTCAAATACCTTAAACCATTGAATATCCTGAAGTGCATTAGTTATAGATCTGGGGTAGCAGACAGATCACATTGATCAAATTCTACTACTCCTTTGAGTAATCCCAGCTTCATTATGAATGCATACTTCATGGTTCACTGAGGTCTACATGCTTCAAAATGTTAAACACTGTGCATCATGAGGATTTTAGGATGGAGACTGGTGCTTCAAAAACCAGCCCTATATTCAACTTCTATGCTGAGCCAGGTTAGCTAATACTTGCCACTCAGTGACAGATCCTTGCAGTATGTCATGTATGAAGAGTGTTGTCTGTCCTGCAATTACCACCATTCCATATTGCTGCTCAGGTGATGGCACTTGGTGCAGACAATATCACTGTCCTCAACTATACGTGGAATCTGCTCTCTCTCTCTCTCTCTCTCTCTCTCTCTCTGTCTGTCTGTCTGTCTGTCTGTCTCCCTCCCCCCCTCTCTCTGCTTGACATAGATTTATTTCAGCTTAGAAACAATTGCAAAGTTTGATTTTTAAAAATTTGTCATATGATATTTTAATTAATTGCCATGAAGTATCTTCAAAATTCAGTTCCCAAATCAAGTTAGTTTTTGATGTAGATTCATGTGTGACATAAAGAGCGCTATGCAGTGCTTGTACCCAGTGGATAAACTAGTGAAAAATATACTGAAATCTCTTTGTCTCTCTGCAACAGCTGGGGAAGGAGATGATGTTCTACTGGGTACCAAAGAACTGAGAAATCAAGAAAATGTGTGCAGTCATAGCTTTAAGTGTGCCACTGTGGGTGACACAGTGGTACAATGTATATACAGATCCCTCTTGCATGCTGGTATCTTGATATAGAGATAAAGCATCATGTCTCCATGGGAGCAAGGATGGGTGGAGCAAGGGTCAGTTAGCTGTGGTTGGTAGTATACGCCATCCAGCTGTAGCTGTAGCTGTATCTAATTACTCTTGTAAGATAAGGTAGTTTGAACGTACATCAATATAGGGTACAACCGTATGAAACCTGGATTCCTGCTTTGGAGGTTGGAGCCACCTTTGTTCAATTCTTGTTGCATACAGATTTTGAGTTAAATGTATTTCATGTCATGACAACAGACCAGTTTCTGTTTTCTGGATGATCTGCCTTCTATTTTAAGTGACAGGGAGAGTAATATTGTAAGTGTTTTAAAATTTTGTGTATTTACCTGAAATAACGTCTAAAGTTGATAGATTTTCATTGTTAATAGATAGTCATTTTTTAAAGTGATCAGCCAGCTACAGTTTGTTGATTCATTAGTTCTGTTGTGTCCTGTTATTATGTTTTAATAATACATTTTCAAACATAGCTATGTACAAAATTTGATCATATTATGGAGTGGTATAAATGAGTGAGTGAGTTGAGCTGTAATGGGGGAGATTGGTTTTTATTTAATGATTCTGTGTACCAGTGTTTCAATATTGTTTTTATTATCATATAGTTCCAGAAATCTTGTGACAAGAGTATTAATAACCATAATGTAGAGTCCCATCCTTATATCATCAGAAATTTTATGCCAGATTTTTTGCTCCAGCAACTTAACTGTGGAACTCCTTGGGTTGACAGAAATGAGGTGCATGGGATTTTAGAACTCAAAAATATGAAACAGTATTGGTCAAAATTTGCAATAACTGAAAAAAATAATCCTAAATAAATTAACTCTGAAATAAACTGCCTGTAACATTTCTACATCTAATTGTACATATCACACAAGAGGAGCTAATATTTTCAAGAAATCTTCTAAATTGTGGAATTGAGCAAACAGGCCCTTGAGCCATGTGTTTCACCATAGGTTTACTGGCTCAAGCTGAAAACTGTATGGTCCGATAAATAAAACAAAATGAGTCTTGAATTGGATAAAGTGTTGCAAATTGTTTGAAAACTATTCATACTTTGTTTCAAGTTTTGAATTGTTGCTTCATAGCTGATTGTCTTGAGTTATGAGAAATGCCCCAAATCACGAGCATATCAGTGACCATATGCTTCATTTCTTACATTGAGAGATTTAAGGAACTGAAATAATTAATGACACCAAATGTATAAATGTGGCCCGCAGTCCACTGACAGACACTTGCCCTCTTTTCCACTGTCTCTAGGAATGTTACAGTCCTCCCAGAAGACAAGTGCATAATGTTGTCCTTGTAGTTGGTATTGTAATGGAATTCCTATGAGTGTTTGTTTCCAACATATAACAGAATAGCACCATAATAAAACATTTTGCGTGATCTTTCAAATTATATCTAAAAATAAAGCAAATCCCAATTTTCAATGAAAAATTTGGCTTCTCTGTATGTTCACTTTCAAGACTAGTGCATAGACAATATATTATATCAAATGCAAATCATAAATCTTACATAACACAACTCGTGTTGTGAGCAATATTGTGGACATGTGACCTGTCAGGAAGGTAGGTATATTTCTCAGATTGATATGGAGACTATGCTGGTGTAATAGATTTTGGCTGAAATCTTCCTTTTCCTTTACACCCATCTGTCCAACTCCCCTCTATCTTTGGCATGCTGGGTAAGAGTGCAGGTGCAGTATTTGCGCCTGCAGAACACTGTTTAACCATACCTATTTCTTCAGTACCATACTGTAAGTTTGTTGGATAAAAATTGTGGGATGTGCTTGTGGGAATGAAATTTTCTGTATGATAAACTGTATTTTCAAGTTTAGTAATACATTTAAGTTGCTGTGCAGAAGGTTTTATAATCTTTTACTCATTGTGATAATAATTTTGTATAGTAATTCATTATTAATATAAGCATTAAGTGCGCTCAAAAGTAACTTATTAATAATACAAGCGTTAAGAACACAAGAGTTCCATCAGTAGTGGACACCCTTCCACAACCAAGTGATTAAACTAAGACCATATTGTAGGTTGAGCACATATTCAGCATATGGTTCTTCCCTTTTTGATATATGACCAGTAACCAAAATAAATCAGTTTATGCATATGAACAACAGTCACATGACGGAACATGATACATGTGACGTTATTTATTGATTCAGTTTTCAGTTCCTTTTTTTCCATTTACTTCTTCAATTTTTGGAGAGAGAGCCTCCACAAACGTAAACCCCAATGGTCATATTGAATGGCAGACTGTGAGGCACAGTAACAAACTGTAATGAGCCCCAGAATTGGAAGTAATGTCTCTAAAAGGTAAGTAAATTCTAACATACATAAGAACATTGACATCAGCTTGTAAACCTGTCAAAACTACTCCTTGGGAAATATCTATAATGTTTAATTAGTTGTATGCTACAATCATTAAGAAAAAATAGCAGAGACAATTCATTCAAAATTTCTACACGGCTTCTCCATTTTGGTTTTTAGTTTCCCACATATCATTGACTTCAGAGTCACAGTTCATTGAAAATTTAGCAAAATAATCAATGATTAAGTTGTTCTCACGCATAAAAAGAGCAAAGCACATGTTTTTTGTCATTCATAGTCTTGTGGTATAACTTGCATATGTACACTTGTGCACAAAACTTAAGAACGAAAATAACTTCCGCATGATGTGTCGCTATCAAGTAACATAGCTCAATGAAATGTGACCATACATAGAAAGAACTGTTAAAAGTATGGCACAGAAGGTAACTGAAAGAAACCTGAGATAAACATAAATGACACTTTTTATTCAGAGACAATGATTACACTGTAGTTACCATGGTTTATTATGATTCCTTGAACATTTCAAAAGGTTGGGTATGGTTCTTAATTGGGCATGTGATAATCACAGACAGCAGTGCACGTTCTGCAACATGTTGCCGTACTGTCCACAAAGTTGGTAAGGAGATCTTGTGGTGGGGCATTCCATTCCTCCACCAGTACGATTGATAACTGCCAGTTGGTTGTTTGGAGTATGTGAATGTGCTGCAATACATCCTACACGGGCTTGATGGAATGTAAGTGGGGGGAATGGGCAGGCCAGTCCATTCATTGAATACCCCCTCATTCCAAGAGCTCCTCCACCTGCACTGTTTAGTGTGGTCGCACATTGTGCATTGTCAATCATAAAACTGGAATCAGAGCTAAATGTGCACTTAAAAAGAGCACAGGGAAGGAGTACAGGGTAACAATAGCATTGACTAGTGAGTGTACTGTGTACAAAGATTTGAAGGTCAGTACACCCATGCGACATTGTGTCTCCCTACACAACAAAACTATGACCACCAAAACGATCATGTTCAACAATGCTCCAGGGTGCATTGTGTGTTCCCACCTCCACCCTGTGAAGGTGTCTCCAGAATAACTACCCAGACTGAATCTGCTCTCACTCAAGAAGAGCATGTGACCCCACTCCTCATTGGTCCAATCCATAAGCTCTTGGCACCATCACAAACTGTGCCACTAATGTGGGAGTGTAGGTGGAACACAACATACTGGTCATCGGGCAAAGGGACAACCTCCATTCATTTGCCACGTCACTGAGCAGCATGATATTGTGTACCATGCCGTCCTATTAAATGTGATTGCAGTTGCACCCATTGTTTGACATGGGAACTTTTTGTGCCTGTTGCACGACGTAGCCGACATCTGCTGCTGTAGTTGACCATTGTTGACCACCCCCTCACCTTCAAGCAGCAGTACCTTTGGTTTGGATTGCTCCCCATGCTAACGAAACAATACTGCGAAAAATACCATACTCCTGTGCTTCACTAGCCACACTTTATCCTTCTTCCGGTTCCCTGATGATTCTTCCCTGTGTGAAGCCATCCAAATGTTGCCTTTGGGCCATGTTGTAATGAAAAACATCACCACAGGGCACCAAACTGCTTACTGATTGATATACACTGTCTCTTCCCATTCCTTCAACTGTCATGTGTTGCATGGTGAATCCCATTTGGCGCTATAGTCCCACTGACCTCACGCTAGGTGACATGCAACTTCCTGTGCACAACTGGGAGACCCCTGACAACATGCTTCTGCCCCTTCATTCATTTCCACCAAGTTGTTAATATTTTATGTTACTTTATCTAGGTCGTCAATAAGTTTTACAGAGCAGTGTATTTTAAGGTACCTCGTACATGTGTAGTTACAAAATTGATGTTAACGTTTGATTTGTCTATTTGCTATCAAAGTAAGCAATGCATGCAAAAATCAGACATTGGTTAAAGTTCCAGTGTGTGAGGGGAAAATGTACTAGGGTGATGAGAGGAGTGTGGTGGCTGATGTTGTTCACATGAGGAAGATGATTGTGCTCTGCGTTGAATCTCCAGATGTTACAGTATCTGTTTTAAGTTTCTGCCTGGAATATTAAACTGTAATGCCTATTTGAGATTGAGGTACTCGTCTTTCTTGCTGATTTTTGTGCCCCTTGCCCTACAGTGACTCTCTCCCTTTATTTTTAGCCCTTTCTTTTAATTTTTTTAGTACAATTTTTGCCTTTATTCCATAGTTCTCTTTGGTGATGGTCTACTGATCAGGTATGTGGGCTTGTCTAAATTGTATTCATTTGTCATGCTTGTTTTTCTGTTTGGCTGTCTTGCTTTGTCATGCCTAAGCCATATACAGTGCTCATACTCAGTCAAGCTTTTGTTAATAGTACATCCCTCCACGTTAATGTAAAACAGTTCACATTAGTAACTGAGTAATAAACACGCTTAATGTAGGTGTCTTTACCCCTTTGACTGCTACAAATTTGCTCGCTGCATTCCATGGTGAGTGTGGCTTTGTTGTTGTCTTATACTGCTACCTATGCCGAAACTTTTGTTGTTGCCTTATACTGCTACCTATGCTGAGACACTGTATTTAGGCCGTTACCTGTGTACTTCTTTTGCCACATGGTCTGGCTCACCTGTACTGAATATTGCTGTAGCAGTGGATTTGACGACTTCGTCTGCTGCCTTGGGTTTGCCATTCCCAATACAAAATAAATGCAGTTACTCTGACAACTTAAGTTTTTCACTTTAAATCTGCTCTAGAAATGAATTACTGCGTAGACAAACACATAGGTTTCCTGGAGTTTTTAGTAGGATTTTAGAAGCCAATGAAGAAAGCAACATGTCACTTTGGATTCACCTTAGTAACTTAGTGTTCTTACATAGTTACTCTTCCATACTAGCTGCTGTCTATCAAATATTCATAACTGTAATAACTGAAGGAAGGTGTGAATCTATCCTGTGATATCCGTCTGAAACACCGGCAGTCATTGGGAACTGTAGGAATAACTTCTTTTGCTCCAGGTTTGTTGGGGGACTGATGACCTCAGACGTTAAGTCCCATAGTGCTTAGAGCCATCCAGGTTTGTTGCTCCCGTTTCATGAGACGTCTTCCATAATTTCATGAATGACCTGTTTCATATACGATAGCAGACATGAACAGTTTGTCACAGGAGGACAGATTGCCAAACAATTAACAGGAAGTGGTGTGATGTGATTACGGTACTCTGTTCCGTGTGTGCAGCACAACTGCATCAGACAACCTATCAGTGACGTGCTTGAAGAGACATGCCATCCACTATGAAATACTTATCGTCCGATTTTAAAAAAGCTATGTAGTGAAAAAGTGTGATACTTTTACATCTTACGAGACATCTTCACTCAGTAGAGGACTGAATTTATTTTCATTACTCATTGTAGTTAGTGTGCGGCATGAAATTAAGTGAATCACTGCATCAAATTTTAAGGATTTTGCAGAGGTAAAAACATATGGTGTATTGTTAATTTAGGTCATTCATTGCTATGTATGAAATATAGCTGACATAGTGAACATGTATTTACAGCTGAGAGCAGAGTGATATCAATTGCCGGCCAAAGTGGCCGTGCAGTTAAAGGCGCTGCAGTCTGGAACCGCAAGACCGCTGCGGTCGCAGGTTCGAATCCTGCCTCGGGCATGGATGTTTGTGATGTCCTTAGGTTAGTTAGGTTTAACTAGTTCTAAGTTCTAGGGGACTAATGACCTCAGCAGTTGAGTCCCATAGTGCTCAGAGCCATTTGAACCATTTGACATCAATTAACGTTCTTGAAACTTTGGCTTTTATATCTTTGGGAGGGTTGTGCGCAATGTGTCCATGCACAACGTGAATCATGTAATCGTAACAACCATCTGTTTCATAAACAGTTTCAAGATATTGAAATAAGGTTTCTTGCAAATGGTAGAATTCAAAGAGGTGCATATTAAGTGATCGAGACATGGAAGTAGTTACAGTACCCCCTCCCCCCCTCCCCGCCCCCGCGATGGAACACTGTACTTCATTTAATATCTCATAAAAAAGAATAATGTGACATCACACACACTAGTATTTATGGTATGCCATATGAGCTACTCCACCGTAATGGAAGCCTGTTTGTTGTTACGTCAGAAGGTGTTTTAATTATTTCAGTTTCCATCAAGACTTTTGTGTATTTACAGTCTTTAAACACTTTATAGCTACATTTAGTGAAATCCACTTGCCAACTAGTCTCTCCAGCATCACTGGTGAAATGGTCTTTATCTGGAGGTGCCTGAAAACCTACTTCAGTTTTTTTTTATCCTGCAATGCCAAATACAAGGTATAATTGCCTGTCACTATCTTCATGATTTCATCCTCTGTACAACCACAACAGCATGTCATTTTCTTAGTAAAAAACAAAGGCAAGTGGCTGTGCACACACACACACACACACACACACACACACACACACACACACACACACACACACACATCTAGAGCACATGATGGAAGCATCAAAGGTGCGTGTAAACGTGTTGAGGGCACGCAGGGACAGTAGCAGTGGCATTTGTTAACATTTCCTGAGCAATCGAAAGATTAGTGAAGCATTGACTGTATACTGACTTTATGATGTCTCCTCAGTGAAGAATAATGAATTCAGTGAATTATGATAATAGAAAAACTAATTTGCGAAGAAGTAGACAAAGAAAATACAATTAAGATGTTTAGAAAAACAAAAGTCCATGTCAACATGACATATCCAAGACAGAGAGAGAACATCCTGCGAACTGGGTCTTACTGCAGTTTGGGCTGAGAATCAGTGTCTCCTTAATAACTGAGGCACAAGCAGAAATTGCAAATTTATTTCAAAGTTTAATATTAGAAAAAATAGGTGAAGCATGTTCTTTTCTTCTCCATACAACCTGCTTGAATCTTATAGACAGATTAAAACTGTGTGCTGAACTTGGACTTCAACCCAAGCTCTCCAATTTGTGCAATTCTTGCATATTTAAGCAAATCACAGGTTGATCAATAATGTGATTCATTGTCCATCTAACATTATATTGCTGAATGTTACTGTACATTTCAGATAGTAAGGAACTATTAATTATAAACTACATCAAGATATTCAGGGTGTATTGTAATTAATCGTGTAAATGCATACAGTTGAAAGTACAATGATCTAAAACGCATACATTTAGAGCTATAAGCACTTCTTCATATTTGATACTATGAAACGAATCTCTTGTACTGCAAAATATCTGCTTTCCATATTTTGAGATGTGGTATTATGGACGAAAACAAGAAAAAATGTCCAGTAAACATGGGCTCTAAAGTGCATACCGTAAGAGTTATGAGTGCTACTTCATCTTCGCTACCGTGAAACATTTCTCTTCAGTTGAACAAGTGCACGTAACCCTCAAGCTATGCATTTTAGAGCCCATGTTTACTACATATTTTTTTCTTATTTTTGGTCCATTCTACTACCTCTGAAAGTTTGTTGATGGAGTTTGGGTTCACCCAGTATAGCAATAAAAAGCAAATGACCCAGAACTGACACCATGCACCATGGCAGTCCTCACTTTACATGACTACTGTCACATTCAAACCTCTTCCATGTTTGGTGACATTGGAAGACAGCCCTCTGCTTCCCGCTTTCCAGATATGAAGTGAACTGTTGTTGAGCTTTTTCCCTAAACCCAAAATGTCACAACTTATGCAGAAGCATTGTATGGCCAACCAATCAAATGCTTTTGTTAAATCAGAGAAAATACATACTGTCCTTAACCCATTGTTTTAGCCCTGCTAGTGCTTCACACACAAAAGAATAAATTCTATTTACTGTGTATTCCCCTTTCTTAAAACCAAACTGTGAGTCTGATGGCAAATTATTTGTTCTGAGATGTGGCACTACTCTGCTGTGCATTGCTTTCTCAAAAACTTATATGTACTGCAAGGCTGTTACAAATGCCCATGACTCTTCATGTGGACTTATTGTGCTATTACTCTTATATCAGAAACTTAGTTTATCTAGAGAGTTATATGTGTGAATGGTAACATAGATTACAAGTGGACAGAAACTTTTTAATTGTGTGTGGAGAATATTATCAGTGTTGTTAGACTTTTCATATTTATAGAGAGTTTTTAGTTATCCTAAGTTCAGTAGAGTAATTCATTCAGCACTGCTTCTTTGATGTACAATGTTGCTTTCCTGCCAAACTATTTGAGCTAAATTTATAATGCCCGTTTATAAAAAGATTATTAAAAATAAATTTTATTTACTATTATCTTTAATGGTATCACAATCAAGGAAAATTATCTGTAGTTAATTCTCATTTTATTTTATTCCATAGTGTTTTTATCTTATATTCAAATAGTCTTTTCTGACACTATGCATGTTGATTCTTCTAACCATATAACTGTTTTTTACTTATTATATGAAAATATTCCTGAGACTTACCCTGTTCAGTTCCTTCAGTGGTTCATGGATTCTTCAATGAAATTTAAAAATAACTCTTACTTAATTCTTTGAGATAATTGTTTTGAAAGTTGGATACAAATGTATCAAGAAATTGATTAAATTTAAAATAAGCATTTGGCTCATTATAAAACTGATTCCAGACAACAGTTTTTTAAGCTTTTGCTGTAATATTCTGTTCTCAGATCTGTACGCAAGCATGTTGTTTTTCGTGACTAATTGTGCATCATGATCTCACAATTCCTTTACAACTGGGTAAGCATCCATTTGATTAACTTCATATTGCTCTATGAAAAATTATTTATCGATACAGTACTACTTGATTCGCAACCCGATCTTCGAACCACCTCTTCAGTTGACATTGCACAAAATATTCGGGAATATTGATAAAAAATAACAGCATTGATAAAAAATAACAGCACTTTGATACATTTGTGACTTATTGCAGGCTTCTGAGAATGTAAACTATGGTATATTTATTGCTAAAGAAATTAGTGTATTACATTACAGGAAATGTTGTAAAATGAATTGTTTCACAGGGTTCCACACTAGAACTGTTTCTTTTTGTGACAAACATTTATTACTTACCTTCAGCTTTAGTAGATAGCTTTGAAGCTGTTTTGTCTGGAGTGGTACTAACATAATTTTACTGATCCAGTCAGGAACTACTCAATATATGAAATCATGTTCTGTAGAGAAGCAACTCTTGTTTCACATCTAGCAAGTGAAATGTTAATTGCAATAAAACACAGTACATCAACTATATTACACACTATTCTGTCCATGGTGGCAATAGTTCTCTTACAATGGTGGCACAATCAGTGTAGCGGAAGACCTCATAGATCTGAGACTGGGAATAAATGAGATGCTCTCATGGGACACTCATGTTCTCAATCACTTACAAAGGATGAGTGGACAAATTCTACTTTTTATTACTTTTGTGATTGATGCACTCCAATCAGCTCAAGTGATACACTGAAATTTGTCTATTGTATATACTTTCATTCATTGATGTCTTGAGAAGATACATTTTCCACAAACCAGTTCATGCACAATGAATGTATTTAGCAAAAAAAGTGACCTTGAAGAACATACATGGTGTTAATTCATGTAGCTCATGTAGGCTTGTGTTTAAGGAGCTGGAAAATTCTTACATGTCATCACAGTACACCTTTCCACGTGTGAGAGTTATTGTTTCCACAATTTCATGTTGGTTTAATGGAACTCAGTCTACTCGACAAACATAAGATGGAGGAATGATCTGTATGTTCCAAGTACATCTTTAACTAGTGACCAAAAAGTATACAGTGTCTCTAACAGACATTTTCAATAGACATCCAAACTAACTGACTGTTAGTGGTAAACTGCAGGTTTACAAACACAAGATAAAGGCTCTACTCCTGGTAAACTATTACTGTGTGGAGGAATGTTCTGAGTTCAGTTAACTGGCTGATAAGTATGTAATTCAGTGAAATGAGTGGAATAATGGAACAACATTTTTCATATATGAGTACTTGAAGTAATCTTAGGTATGTTGTTATATTTCTGTGTCTAGAATGCATTGGGAAGTTTAGTAACTGGGGTTACCAACATCTTTACCTGATCCAGCAATCCTCATTTCATCAATTGTGGTTTTATAAAATCATTCCAGTTGGATTCTGAAATATTCCTAGTAACAGGTCATGGCCTACAGTACATTTTCCAATTTCCATGCCCTTTACCAAGATGTGTAAAATGATATATGTTCTTATACTACATGTTTGTTTAGTGTTGTTGTTGATGGTTTTTCAGTGTTCTCTTCATTATAGAATTTCATTATTCCATTTTTATAATTTGATTTTCTTTTAAGTAATTCTGTGTGTTACAATGTTCTCTAATACATGACAAGAATATAATGCTTGCAGAAAAAATTATCAGAAACATGTGAATGCAAGGCCAAGAGAATCTTGTTGACCACTATTATGAGACCTAAAGATCCTGAGTGTTCACTCATTGTACTTACATGAAATAATGATCCTGACTCTGTTCCTTCTAAATAACTTTGAGCACAGGTATGAAACAAGGGACAAAGAAAGTTTCGTGCTTACTGTACATAGATCTCATCTTTTCACACAGACAGTGTATGCGAATGAAAATATACCAGAAGCTAAAAGACACAAATTTTTGAAAAGTTGAAACTGAGTTGATGAAAAGGAAATTAAGTAGCGCTCCTAAGCAGAAATGTTATTACCCAGCTGAGGAATTTTTCAGTGATTATCTGATCATTTGAGCAAGTTATTATCTGCCCCTCCCCCACATCTTTTATTGATTGTCACTGACTTCAAAGTAAACTCTTTTAATAAGCTTCAAGAGGAGTAAGATTTACTATAAACTTTTTTTATGTATATTCTTTTCTCGTAGTTGGCTCCAGTTCTTCATGTCTAGGGATTGATTCTTGAAGCTGAAATTTTTGACATTTTAGGTTCTCATGGTTCCGATTGATGTAATAATTTCTGAAGAATTGCCCGTTTTATTTTGATTTTTATTCTTTCACATTTTTCTATATCGTATTGTCTTTACAATTTACACTTCAAAACTGATAATTATGTTGTTATTGCCAAACATAAAAACATGTCTGATTACATCAGAGGCATGCCCACTACTACTCACCCATTCTGCAGCACTAACAATATTCCAAAGAGTTTACAAACTTCCTTGAAAAATGACTTTCTATTAATTTATACCATTATTTTGTAAATGAATCCAGAAATAAATTTAATAATTAACACCAGATTGCATAATTAATGATAAGAATTTTAAGTGTACCATATATTTCGTAATTTCAGAGGTTTCTAAAAGAAAAGTAATTTTAACTGTACATACAGAGTTAGGAGGTATTGATTGTAACAACAAAAATAATTTCTTTTTATGCATTTTAGCCTGAAATATACATTATATACAAAATCATATGAAATTTTTCTAGTTAAACAGCTGAGATAATATTAACCTGTTTAAAAGGTAGAAAGCATTTTTGGTATCGATAACTCCTGTTGAAGAAAAGTAATGCTAGAGGAGGGTGTCCCTTTACAAAGTTAAAAAATTAAATTCTAATTTTGGGGTTATATGTTGATAAATTGTATTCCATGTACTTGTATAATATGTTATACATTACCTGACAAAAAAATATGAAGCACCCAGATGACATGGTCAGATGTCAATGTAACTTTATACATGTGCACACCATTGGTAGATATGTAAGTGATTAGAGTTGCAAATTTCTGTGGCAGGTAGATTGGTCCCGAGAATGTGTTAGTATTTTTCATGTTTAGTGTTTTTACCAAGCCTGTCAGGATATACAAGGGGCATGGACAGCGACCGATGTTGAGTGATCACTGTGAAGGAGACGGAGATGCAATGTCATGCTGATAAGTGGGATCATACTGTGAAGTTCTTTGTAAATTTGACTTGATTTTATAATCACTGAATTAACATTGCATAACCTGTCAACCCATGAAGTTTTATTTCATTTCCTCCTCCCTTTCTGGGTGCTTTAGTTTTTTGTCAGGCAATTACAAATATCACAGTACATCTACTCACGTATGAGAGTCATGGTTCACAGAATTGATGTTGTATGTAGGCAACAGCAGCAGGCATTCAGTGAAAACAAGGCAGATTAATAATGTTTGTAATGTGTGAACACATTGTTAAATATTACTAAAAAAAGTGTGTAGTACCCTGCAACATGTATTAGCATGCTTTAACAAGAGGTTAAGGCTGTTAGGGTGGTATACTTTAAGAAGAGAAGAATGTGGTGTATTATACATAGAATGTGCTGAGTTCTACATAGATGGATTTGGGGACTAGTTCACAGTATTTTTCAGTTTGCTCTTTCTCTGTACCGTACCACCTGCTCCAGCAGTTCTCTCATGACAACTGGCAACACTGGAGCCTGCTTCTGTGGGTACATAATTTGTACTTCTGGCTCTTTCCTTTGAAATCAAAGTACAAGGAGGGCTATTGTGCTGCATATGATGTGTAGAATAGGCAAAATGATGATAATGTCACAATTCTAGTGACAAGCCGTAGGTTTCCAAATACAAGTTGAAGACTTTTTTTTTCTTTGCATGTCCCTATTTCCCACAGGAATACTGGAATACTTGACATTTTCTTAATTGGATTATGATTGTATAATTCACTGAAATGAGTCAAAGAATAGATAGTGCTACTTTAATGTGAGTACTTGGTGTGTTTGAACATGTTATTGTAATTATGAAACAGCAAAGTTAATTGAAAAATTGAGAAATGCTGATCATGTTAAGAAGAATCAGACATTTTTATAATTTGGTTTTCTTTTAAGTAATTCTGTGTCTTACAATGTTCTCTAATACATGATTTTTGTTTTCTTGTTGTTGTTAGTGGTGGTTGTTGTTGGTGTTTTTTTGCCTCCCCCCCCCCCCCCCCCCACCCACCACCCCCCCCCCCCCCCCCCCCCCCCCCTCCAAGCAGCAGTAGTGGTGTTGACATTGTTATTTTACATTTGACAATTCAGTGTTCAGTGTTTTATAAGTCTGTTTTCTTTCTGTAGAGAAGTTCTGTTTTGTGATCTTATTTCATATGTCCAGCTGAATAAAGTTAAATAAAAGAAAATATTTCGTAGGTCGCCAAGTAATTTGAAGCAGCTGCTTATTACACTCTACTTCTTTTTCAGAATGAGAGTGATATGGGCTGTTGGTTCTGATATGAGAGTAAGGTTTCTGCACTGCTCCAAACTGTCTTTGAAGTGGAAAGAATTATATACCACTTTCTTTCATATGCCATATATGTTTATTTTTCAGTTTTATTCCTATTTCTAAAACTAGTGCATAATAATGTTTTGTAATGGAAAACGTGTTTCTAGTTGACTGTAATATTCTTTACTAATTGTCTGATTGCCCAATTTTGACGTTTAGGTCATTTTCAGGCACGTGTGGATAATCATATGGTTTATCATATTTGAGATGGCATGTAAATCAAATTACTATTCTATTTATGGCGACATTTGACATAGTCTATACACAAAATTATGCATGGACCAAAACCAAGTCCTTATATTGCATGACCACATGATGACAAGTCTTAGCTGTAGTCTGTTGCTATACAAACTGACTGTTGCCTGGAAGGTGTATGTGGGTGCAGAAGCATCTGAGAAATAAAATTGAGGAACAGTCGATAAATGCATAAAAGTATGTTTTTAAGGAAATGTATTTTTTAAATACTAAACCAAAATACTAATTTTGTAAATGAGAGAATTTAACATTTACAGTGCTTTTGTCTGCTTGACTTTTCTAAAATTAAAACAAAGATGATGTGACTTACCAAACGAAAGCGCTGGCAGGTCGATATAGTCCTTTTCTTTGTCTGTTCTCAGGAATTAATCATAATGCAGAAAGTGTATAGTCAGGCATGTCTTGAATAGAAGACTTCACCTAAGGAGAGCTTTGGTATTGAATGATTCTGTTGTATATGAAAAATACTTTAACCACATTTGGATTTTCCTCCTCCATTATTGCATAGTACTTTTTTGAACAACCTGTGGTTTGTTGCTAATTGATTCTTTTTTCCAGACCTTCTTCCTTTCTTAGTTTCAGTAAACCAAGTTTGCATGTTGAGCATGTATTTTTATGGGGAGTTTTAAATGGAAGATTAAAGTAGTGATAGAAATATGTTTGTACTTTGATAAAGAGCAAGTAGGAAGGCCTGATGATTCCCTTTTTTTATAGGAATATTTCCACATTTTGATTATGTTCAGCTCAGGTGGTAAATATCCTCTTTCAGACTTTTTCCTCGAATAGCAGCTCTCTCTGCAGCTATATGTTTTGATATCATTCCATAAAGCTTGTGCAACTTCCTTATCTTTTGTAGTGCTGTGGACTCCCTTTCAGTTTTTGGCCAGTAACTTCACTGTTACCAGGACTTTATTGGCCAAATCTAAGAGTTTGTCTTTGGACATCCCTGATGTTGCTTGAAATGTTGCCTCACATACAGGTACTGTCTGGCCATCTTTTATCCTTGAGCTGTACTGTATTGAAACACCATTTTACCTTTTTGCTTGTTTTGTTATGTTCCTGCATTTCAGTTACTCTCATGTATTTTTGTAAAAATTTATCAAGGTGCATTTTGTTTAAGCTATTCACATGACAAAAAAATTTTTTGATATCATCATAAGTGCACTCAGCTGCTCTGCATTCTTTTCTTCTTGGCGCTTTTGGATTCACTAGTGTGTCCAGTAGCCTATGTGAACAGACAGTAGATGGCATTTCCTTGTTCTTGTTGTACTTCTTGGATGTTTTCACTCTCGACCTGGTTTTCGTGCCACCTTTACTCTCAATTACATGTATACCGTTTTCTGAATCGCTTGTATTAACCTCAGTTTTATAGTTCAACAGCCAAATATTGTATTAACCTCAGTTTTATAGTTCAACAGCCAAATATTTTACTGCAAACTTCTCACTGACAAAACTGGCTTGAAATTATGATAATCAGGAGTCAAAGTTGTTATGTAAACTAATAATGTGTATTGTTGCTTCTGGTGACAATTGCTAACCTACAGTTTATGTTCATTGCTTTGCAAAAAACTCTCTCACATTATCATTGACAAAGACATTGTTATTGATGCCCTACTTGTTATTCTCCCTTCATGTGTCCCAGAAACGAAGCGCAGGTTGAATTTATTGACTTTTACTTTAACTGGCTGAGAAAAATATCGAATGTTGCAAAAACTCATAGTTTTCAACACCTTGTAATAACAGCAATTGGATTCTGACCATACTATTTCAACAGGGGGGCAGGGCAACACGCTTGTTTATTTGTAACTACAAAAATCTCAATTTTTAAAAATTGAGAATGCCCGGAGGGTATAAATGGGTCCAGGAGCACTTGGGAAGTAAATTGTTGTGCCCATAGGGCAGAAACACTAGGGATGCAAAATGATCATGTCTGAAGCATATGGATGAGTGCAGGAGCACTTGAGATGTAAAATTATTGTGCGCAGAGGGCATAGTTGGATGCAGGAGTACTGGAGAAACAGGGAAATGAGTGCTTGTATTATGCACATGTAGGATATTCATAAAACGTGTGCATAGATAAGGCACTGAAAAGAGGATCAGGAATTGGGTGCGGAAGTAGTCATGGGCTCAGCCAGGAGAAAGGGAATGGGCTCAACCACTAAGGTTTGCTGGTGGGAGTCACCATAAGGTCCATGCTTGAGGAAGTATTGAGTTGAGGGTTCTGGTGCAGCGTCAGAAGCAGGAAGCTGTGATAGAACTATCCGGAGGTGGTTCACCCTGAAGGTGCATCGGGGCTGAATCTGGGTACCTCCAATGTTGTAATGATGCTGGCTAATTTCTCCAAAAGATGTCTGTGAATCTGCTGCAAGTTGTGCAAGAAAGATAGAATTAACATACTCATTGCCAGTTGATAGGACAAAATGGTGGGAGGTGGCACAGGAGCCATTGATGGTACTGGAGCTGATGAAAATTTCCCACCTTGTTGCCAGATGATGGAACAAAAACATTGAGTGGTAGCACTGGAGACAACGGTGTCACTGAAACTGACGAAAATGTTTTATCACCATCACCAAATGGTGGGACGAAACATAGAAGCCATCGCCAGTGGTGGAACAAAAATGGTGAAGCTCTGGAGCCTAAAGAAAATGCTATTGACCTTTGATGGATGAGCAACTCGAGTCCAAAAGAAAATACCTTGTTGCCAAATGTTCCAGGACGAAGCTAGGAAGGTTGAGGGAGGGGGGGGGGGGGGCTGGGGCCCAAAAAAATCCTTGTTGCCAACTGATACAGGACAAAACATGGAGGAAGGAAGGGGGGGGGGGTTGCACTGGAGTCAGGAAAAGTTCTCATTGCCAATTCATATGTTGTGGGCCAGTTGAGGTGCAGTGAGAATACAGCCTTGGTAAACAATGCAGGAAAAGTTTATTACACATTCATGAACACAAGTCTCATTCATGGAGTTAATGTTTCATACAAATGAAAGTGCAGTTGGTTAGTTGAATGCCAACAAAGAATGTAAATAAAGACTAAGTGTTGGAAGGCCAAAGTGAATAGCAAAAATGTTTTAAGTCCAGATTCCCTTCGACTGTTCTGAAGTTAATAACACAATGAATCTTCATCTTGACAAGGGGAGACAATGTGCACTTAGATGGCGTAAGGCCAAATTCTGAGGAAGTAAAGTCACTGTCCTAAGCTCAATAGGGATTAAAAGTTAAACACACCATGAAGACTGTCTGACGATATTCCTTAGCGAGAGCATTGATTGGTGGGTGACTACTGTGGTCGGCATCCAGGTCAGAGAACACAAAGGAGTAGTCAGTTTGATAGCTATAAGCGAACTGACATTTCATGGTTGTGCATTGGCCTAAATACTGTTGCTGTGCAGGAATGTGGCACATTGTGTAGAAAAATAGTGCCTGTGGTCACAGCACCATGGTTATGGAAGTGCACTCTGCTGCCAGCAGACCAGTTGCCTCTCGTGGTGACTGCCAGAGACTTTGTGAACAACATCACTGTCTTGTTGTCTGGAACCTTTACCAAAATACAAGGCGAGGACAGATCAGTATTTGGCAAGATGCACTTGTGACTGTTGTGGGAGATAGCGCGTGAAGGGTGGCCACCCATGGAATGCAGTTGTGTTGCAGGTTGCTGTCTTGTAGGAGAGACACAGCACCCACCACCAGCCCTCACACAAGCAGGTAAATCTGTAGAAAAAGTAACTTAGAAAACAAATGGCAAACCACTATGTGTGACAACACTGGTGTTATGTGACTGTAACTAGAATTTAATGATACCACTGTGATATGTCTTGGTTTCTGACAGAGACAAATGGACAGTCTTATAAAGCCTCCGTCAATTATTGAAGGCACCACATCTCAGAGAACCCTTTAACACTCCTCTGTTAAGAAGTTCTACCCACCGTAAGAGTGATGAGTGATAAGGGGGTAAGGTGTTTGGAAATATCTTGACTGGGTACAAATATAATTCTTGACCTGTTTATCTTACCATTACTTTGTTAGTAATTGTGATGATAGTATTTGGTCAGTATTTAGGACTCCTTTGCTCTGTGGGGTCAAAGAATAAATGTGAAACCTTCATCAAAATGGCCCAGACATAGTGTATCATGTATGATACTACTGTATGATGTAATTACCCTGTCGAAGAAAAGTTTCATTAGTCATTCTTGGGTCATCTTTCTCACTGCTGTGTTCATTAAATTATTCAAATAAGATTCACCGGCTCACGTTGGCTCACCACACAAGGTTCAGTAGTTACAACTGCACAACTGGTTTGAGGTTTGTTGGTATCTTATTGCATTCAGTTAATCTGCAGAGCTGAACACTACATTAGAAGGTAAGCATTGTTTGTAATCTATTCTCAGCTGCCTAATGCCACAAGTCAAAATGTCATTGAATCTCTGGGTATAAAGGAAATCACGGCATAACTTTCTTGTTAGTAATGTATTCCATTGATCATTTTTGATTGAGTTTATGATAGGGACCATTCTATTGAATAAACATTGCATACATTACATACACAAATAGTTTTGTGGCTACCTGGTGAGCATTTATAAGTTTTTAATTGACAGCCTATTTATATTCAAGAATGCCTCTACAGTGCAAAAGGAGTTTTAGAGTAGAAATACATTTAATCTGCACTCAAAAATGCTGAAATTACCAGAATTTTATATGAGTGTGATTCAGAAAGTATGATAAGAACCCCCCTCTGGGAGAAAAAGCTAATTCAGGAGTCACGGTTACAATTGTCCGAGCATTTGTTCCATCAGTATACGAGTCTTTAAAAATTGGTGTAATTTTTGTGCAAATGTTGTTCATTCCTGTCCATTTACAAATTATTTCATACAAGAGAAAATACAGCTTAATAACAGAAGTAAGTATATAAATATTTTTTTTTTTTTTTTTTTTTTTTTTTTTTTTTTTTTTTTTTTTTTTACTTTATATATGCTAAAAGTCTCTAGACAGCAATATTCAGTGTAAGAGGAATAATTGCCAGGAAGGAGTACTTGTAACTTACTTTCAAAATTGCGTTTTTCATCTGTCACATGATTTATATCATTAGGTAAATGGTCATAGTTTTTGGTCGCAGCATTATTCACCTTTTTACAAACTAAAGTCAGTTTTTATGAACAGTAACAAAAGTCAATGTTACTTCTGGTATTTTAATTATGTAAATCATTATTCCTTCTGAACTTTTAATAGTTTACTTGCAATGGGCTCTTATCCTTACAAAAGGAGTCTGAGTGAGCTGCCCTTCCTTTTTAAACTTCCCCAAGCTATCCTCCTTTCCTCCCCTTGGAAGGAACCTAAAATTCTTAATGCTAGACTAGTTATTTCAGTGATTATAAAATTGAGTAAATTCAGGCTGAAATAATGACAGTATTAAGTTCAGCAGTCTTTTCTGGTGCGTCTGCTACTCAATGTCTTCTCTATACGATGAGTAGCAATCTATCCTTTTCATAACATTGACAAAATTGAGTAACATTTACAAAGAATTTGGCAGTATGAATCCACTTGTCAGTATAATGTTGCACTCCTGTAGACTGGATGCATGCTCTGATTCAGTTGGGAAGGATGTCATAAAGCCATTTTATACTCTCCTGTGGCAAGCTGGCCCACAACTCAGTAATTGGTTCTTGATGTCCTGGATACTGGCACTGTGACAGACTTGGCATCCAGGCTGGTCCCACACATTCTATTGGGGACAGATCAGGAGATCTTGCTGACCATTGGAGCTCCAAAACCTCACATAGAGACTTCATAGAGAATTGTATCCTGTGTACACAAGCATTGTCCTATTGAAAAATGGCATCACAATACCTCATGTGACAGATAACATATGAGGACGCCGGACGTGATGTATCATTGTACTGTCAGAGTTCCCTCAATCACTACCATCTGTGACCTCAAGTCATACCTGATGGTTCCTCACACCATGATACCACTCCAAAACATTGAAAGACTGGGACACTTTCCATGTCTCCACCATACTCGTGGGCAATGGTCATCTGGGGTAGTGCAGAACTGTGATTGATCACTGAACACAATGTGAAGTCATTCATCAACAGTCCATACTTCTCGGTCTTACTACCACTCCAAATGCAGCTGTTTCTGTTATTGCAATTAATGGCAGTATATGCATCGGACAGTAACTGCCTTGTCGGGCTGCTGTTAATCTCCAGCCACTGGTGCGTGATGGCACAGAATGTTTCAGTAAGTTCATTACTTGTTCTTGAATGGCTGAGTGATACGGTGTTCCTCCCTTGTGGTAGTCAGATATGGTCGACTGAAATCTTGACAATGACTACACCTGCCCTATCATTCTCGTGAAGTCCAACAGTGGGCCACTGTCACATCCGAATGCCCCATTAATCTGGATATTGCACAACTTGACCAGCCAGCCAAATGGGTATCCACAAAGAGGCCTCATTCAATCTCTGCCAGGTGCTTGTAATGCTGTCTCACATGAGTAGGTGGCAGCTCTGTGTCGTTTTTAGTGATAACTCAGCACCTGATACTCTCCATGCTCTTAATATACCTTACCAGTCTGGGTAAAAATACTAAATGTGAATAACACTTCTGCACTATGGTGGTCATCATACTAGTCAGAGAATTGCAACCATAATCATTTTCAAACCTGCCAGTGGTGTGTGCCTGTAGAAAGTTACATTGACATCAGACTATGTCTTCTGAGTGCTTCACATTTTTTGTCAGACAGTATATTTGTCTATAAGTTAATCATTTGTCTTTCCTTCTTCTATAAAACTAGATCCTTCTTTCTAAGAGGAGGATTACTCAAGAGTATAACTCTGTGTCTACATTTACATACATACTCCGCAAGCCACAGTTTGGTGCAGGAGGGAGGGTACCTTGTACCACTGTTAGTAATTCCACTGTTAGTAATTTCCTTTCCTGTTCCACTCGGAAATAGAGCGTGGAAAAAATGACTGTCTCTATGCTTCCCTGTGAGCTCTGATGTGTCTTATCTTCATAGTGACCTCCTTCCCCTTCTAGATGATTAACTTTTTTTGTTAGCTGATATATATTTAGGGAGTTATGCATCTTAGCTACAGCATCAAAGTACATGTCAGCTTCAAATGCCAGTTCTGTAAATTTTCTCAATAGTGTTTTACGAAAAGAACATTGTCTTCCCTCCAGGGATTCCCACTTGAGTTCACAAATCAACTTCGTAATACTTTCATATTGATCAAATGTACCAGTAACAAATCTAGCAGCCTGCCTCTAAATTGTTTCGATGTTTCCCTTTAATGTGACCTCATGGAAATCCCAGACACTCAAACAGTACTGAAGAATGGATCACAATAGTGTTCTATATGCAGTCTCCTTTTCAGGTGAACCACTCTTTCCAAAAATTCTCCCAATAAAGCTAAGTCAGTCATTTACCTTCCCTACTACAGCCCTTACATGCTCATTCCATTTATCTCCATTTAATTTCTGTGAGTGTCTCAAGCAGTACATTACTCATGTTGTATTTGAACATTATAGGATTGTTTTTCCTCCTCATCTGAATTTACTTACATTTTTCTACATTTAAAGCAAGCTGCCATTCATCACGTCAACCAGAAATTTTTTTTCTAAGTCATTTTGAATCCTACTACATTCTCAATGATGAACCCTTCCCATACACCACATCATCAGCAAACAGCCACAGATTGCTGCTCACCCAGTCTGTCAGATGATTTATGTATATATAGAATAAGAGCGACCCTATCACTCTTCCCGTGGGCACGCCTGACAATAACCTTGTCTTGATGAACACTCGCCATTGACGACAACATACCAGATTCTATTACTTAAGAAGCCTTCAAGCCATTCACATATCTGGGAACCTATCCCATTTACTCATACTTTCATTAATGGTCTGTAGTGAAGCAACGTGTAAAACATTTTCCAAGAATATGGGAATATGGAATGTGCCTGTTGCCCTTCACGAATGGTTCACAGGATACCATGTGAGAAAGAGGCAACCAGAGTTTCACACAAGCAATGGTTTCTAAATCCTTGCTGATTTGTGGGTAGAAGCTCTTCCATCTCAAGGACATTTATTATATTCGAACTGAGAATATGTTCAAGAATACTGCAGCCAATAGATATTAAGAATATTGGTCTATATTTTTGTGGATCCATTCTTTTACCCTTTTTTCACCAACTGCGACATAATCACGTATATAAACAATGATCCAATACTGTCAAATGTTTTTTATTTCAGTCTCTGATCACAATATCAATTTTTTAGACGATGACCGGTTTCAGTGCGTAATGACCATCCTCAGATCTTTTTTACACAATGTCCTAAAGTGATAAGGCCATAATGGCATTGTCAAAACATATAAATATAATCAGCACAGCATCGTCTCACAGATCTAAAATGAGGTGTAGAATAGGCCACATTGTCCACATAGTGATTATACGAAAGCATAGTGCCGCACTGACCGCTAAGCGCCTAGTGAGTTGGTGACGCAACCCTCCCAACTAGGCTCGGCGCCAGGCTGGCGCACCAGGGCGCAAGTGCTGCTAGAGAGACTACAGCATGTGTACGGGATAACGCCCCCCTGCCAGTGCCTGCAGAGTCTAAGTCCGTTATTAGTGCGTTACGTAACCTAGGTCACTCTTCTCCTATATAAGCGGGCAGTGCACGCCAGCGGAACCATTCCACTGTGAGCTCTATCTGCAACAGCATTGAAGCACTATGCCTCGTCAACATCTGTCTCGTCAATGCTGCCACCGCCTCAAGAATAAACTTGGAGGAAATGGAACTGTGCAAGCTGTCATATTGAATGGACCTATATTCTTTCGTGGCTGCAAGGTTAATTTTACTCTGGACATCACTACTGCAAATTCTGGTAGTGGTTGGTCTACACTAGCCATAGTTCGTTGTGAAAACGCCTCCCTTCCTGGACTTGGATCTTTCGCCGACCGAGATGTCATCGCCTACAAGACGTGGCATTGTGGTATTGACCCGAAGACCCATAGTAGACCTAGCTATGTGTATAGTAATATGCCATTTACATTGTATACATGCTCCTGTAGAAAAGTTAGTAATATGAAAAAATACATGTATGGATGAAAGGACTTGGTGTACTTGCTGAAAATGTAACTGTCACTGGTGATATTACTTACCCTTCTTATATACAGTATCCAACTGCACTTTTTTTCAATTGCTTGGGAATTCGCACTAGGCGAAAGATTTTCAATAAATGCAATGTAAGTAAAGGGTCAGTGCTGTTGGGTACTCCCTGTAAAACCAAATTGGAATTCCATCAAGACCTGGTAACGTATTTGTTTTCAACTCTTTCAATCGCTTCCGCATGCTGGGGAACCCTGTGACTATGTCCTCCATACAGGAGGCTGTACAATGGTCAAAGAATAATATGTTTGTACAATCCCCATTCGTGAATGCTTTCTTAAATTGTAGATTTAAAATGTCAGCTTACCTTTTGCTGTCTTCTATTGCCACACCAGAATAATCAGTGAGTAACTAGATAAAAGCCTTCAACCCCCTTAGTGATTTTAAATAAGACCAGAATTTTCTCAGGTTCTCTTCAAGATCTTTTGCTAAGGTATGGCAGGGGTAGTTATTGTACGCTTTGCAAACTGATCTTTTTACAGACACATGAATTTCTATTAACAGTTACCTGTCGTCATTTGTATTCCTAGAATGCAACATTTTCTACTTCCTGAGTAACTTCTGAATTTTGTCATTAAACCCCAGTGGGTCTTTTCCATCATTTAGCCACTTAGTCTATACGTCTCCAGCGCATGAATTACAATCCATTTAAACTTTGCACATAATTCCTCTACGTCCATCATACTGGAGCTAAACAGTGTCCATTCATTTTCTAAGTGGGATGCTAACAACTGCTTATCTACTCTTTCTATCAGAAATAATCTCCAAGCCTTCTTGATGGATTTATTAACTTCAATTACCATTGCCGTTTTGATGACATTATGGTCAGTAATCCCTGTCATTATACTGACGTCATCAATAAGGTCCAGCCTATTTGAAGCTACAAGGTCTAAAATATTTCCATTGCATCTTGGCTGTACTGTTAGACTAGCTGCTGAAGACGGCTTTCAGAAAAGTAATCAAAAGTACTTTACAAGACTGCCTGTCCGGACCACCTGCAGTCGTTGGTGAAACTGGCCTAATGTGGCATGTTCCGAGCAGTTGTTTGAAGCAAAGTGATCTGCTTTGGTCTACACGGTGGGAGACTAGATAAGTTGCTTGTTGACGGAATTTCCCAGTGCTCTCAGCATCTACACCTGTCTACAGAATAATGTATAACCTCTGTCAGGTCATGACTCCCAGCAGTTTGCACTGTGCCAGTGATATTGACATCCTTACCAAGTGGTGGATCAGACTTACTGCATCTTTGTCACTGCTAGAAGAAGATACAATAGAACATACATAACCATATTTTTTCTTTATTCTAGTTCCTGCACATGTTGAAACAAGAGTAATAAACACTCCTACACAGGTTGTACCAAATAATATGGCCACCTTTTGTAAATATGTTGTTTGTGGAACTTGTTTAAATGATTTGTCTCTAATCTTTTGACATTATGTGGTTTACAATTGTGTTATGACATTTCTGAAAGTGTTCCTAGTCACCAGAATGTCTTAGGTTGTTGTGGTCTAGGATGATCCTCAATCATAACAAACCTCAGGTCTTGTAATAAGCAATTGTTGTCAATGTGTTTGTGGTTCAAACTTCTTGAACAACAATTTCTAATTTGTTAGGAATATCTAGGACCATTATACATACTATCATGACAGTGTAAAATAACTGATGGAAAACTATTTACTAAACTCCATAGTGGAATAAAAGCAAAAGTTCCTGCAGTATGTGGAGAATATAACAAGGTTTGTTGTCTCAAACAAAAACACCACTGCTAAGAGTATATGACAGGCCACAAGAAAATCTCAGTACCAGCAAAACAAACTTCCATGTGTTCTGTAACTGACCACCTGATGGGTATTTTCTTTCCAAAACAGATTTCTCCCAATCCCAATAGATGACCATAGTTAATCACATGAACATTTCGAGGGTTTAGAGTCATAACAACATATCTACAAAAGTAGCCATTTTGATGTATCTACTTCTCCACTGTCTTAATGTTAAAGCTGGCAATTGTTGAATGAATGTAAACGTACTCTAAGAACCATAAGGCATCACAGTTATCAGCAATGTAAATTTGGTGGTGGCAATGATAAGTGTTTCTACTATTACAAAATTTCTTTTGTCTTCATCTCAAAAGATGTATTTTGTAGCATTATGTTTGTAAACCCCTGATTCTACAGTGCGTTAATTTTAGTGGCAAGCTGGGATGAGATGAGTGATTACTATCTAACAAGATTCAGTAAAGCCGCAGTGACATGTGAAAGCCCAGGGTGTTAACAGACTGCAGTACCTTGTTAACATGACACAGTTCTCCTCCTCATTGGTACAGTCAGTGAACAACGAACACTGAGTGTCTGTTACAGTTACTAAACTACACACATTCATGAATGGTAGTGTTAGATATTCATTCATGACATGGATAGATAAATTGCTTACCGAAAATATGTATTTCAAGAATTTAATATCATATTTTGTATGATTTAACAACTCATTCTTGCATACATTTTACAGCCTCATTAGTGGTTATTAGTAAAACATTCTTGTGCAGTTTTGATCATTAGCACTAAAATGAAGAGATTTCTGACATCATATTCATCTGATAGGAATGCACTGATAGTTATTTGCTGGCATCATGTTCATCTGATGGAAATGTGTCACTGTGCTGATTGGGTAACATAAGTTATGTGATTGTCAAATGGCTATGGATTTTCTAGTGAACTGGATTCACCCCAAGCAGTGAATCTTTTACTATGAGACTCTTGGTTTGTTTAAATGTGATTGTGCTTACCTTTGTACTGACTTTTCTATTTGAGCTCAAATGAAATAGATTCAGTGCTTCATTTGCGCTATGGGTTTACAAGAAATAGAAGGTATTAAGTTTTCAATATTTTATGGAGGATAATAATGATGCTTATTGCAATATTTTGGTAGTAACTTACAAAAATATGATTTAATATTGACTGAATTTTATAAATATTCTCTTTAAAACCCTTGGAAAAATTTGTGCATTCAAAGCAAATAATGAAAGCTGTGTTTATAGAACCATAAACCATATGGCTGCAAGCACAAGAATGGATGCAATCATACCAATGCAACAGGAAACAGTATATATCAATATACAACTCCTACCAGTAAAAAATCAAAGCCACCAAGTATAGAGTTCCATGGGGTTCAGTAATGGGGCCATTACTATTTAATCTGTTTGTAAATGATATAGGTCAGACTCTTCTAATGCAGGGCCAAAGGGCATGGGCCATCACTAGCGCTCGTTAGCTTGCCCACATGCAGGCACAAGTAGTGCAGGCTACCTGCAAGACAGCCTGATTACATATGTGCTGCACATGTGCGACCTGCTTGGCCTGCGCTCTGCCATTGTAGCACGATTCTATACATTTATGGCCCAGCTGTGAGACTGCCTGTGTGTCAGCCATTTGTCCTCTGCTGCTCACTTGTGCCTGTGCCTGCCCTGCTGCTTGAAGGAAGGAAGGCAGGCAGGTGTGTCAGCGAGCAGGAACAGCCTGATACAGGTGCTGAAGAGAATGAGAAGAAAATGTTGTATGCATATGACTTGACAATAAGGAACAGTGACCAAAATGTGCAACCTCTGGAGAGAAGAGCATATATTTCTGAAACACTGCAGCTCAATGGCTCATGGAAAATACAGTGATATAACCCAAAACAGATTATATATACAGTGTTCATCAACCAAGAGAACTATGTACAAATGGATTTCGAGGTTGGTGATAGAAACTTGGAAGAAGTAGAATCCACTAGATTCTGTGGATAATGGAGTTGAAATGGAAACAGCATATTAATTTTGTCTGTAAGAAACTCAGATCCATCATATTTACGTTGAAACAGCTATTGCAGTATGCAAATAGCTTCTATGTACAGTGTACCATGGATTCTTTGAACTGTGCCTGGGTTATACTGTGACAGTGTGGGGAAACAAAGAGACCATTGACATTACAACAACAACAACAACAACAACAACAAACTGGCAATTAGAATCATTTTCAGAAGAACTTCTGAAACATGCAGAAACTGCTTCAGAAATCTAGGCATTTAACTTGTACACCTTTGTACTTATATAAAACAATAATATACATCATGAAAGAGAGGTCAAAGTCAATTTGAAATGCTAGTGCACACACCCGCAAAGCGCTGTGGAAGAATGATGTACAAAGCATACCCAACCAATTGACACTACTTCATAAAGGACCTCTGTACTCTGATATCAGGTTACTAAGAACTTATCCTAAAACCTGTATGATAGTATACATGGCAGTAACTTGACAAAGAAACTCAAAGAATTTTAGAGTGTTAAAGATCACCTATTAAATCAAATTTTTGTACATTGTTCTTTATAAGTGATGTTAGAGAGTGTAATCAAAATGGTCACTTCTTAGAAAGCAAGTGATAATGAATGGTTTCTATTTTTGATGTGTTCTATATTACATATACATTTACAGTACACAATGTAATCATAAAGGAGCAAATAAAATTGTATTCAAGATTCTTCATTGTGTAATCAGTACCTGTGAGATTTCTTAGAGCACATCCTGTGGACATTTTCTACTACAGAGTTTGTACTCCACACTCTAGGAAAAAATAGTTTCCTTCCCCAGTTTTAAAAGCAGCATTGGTACATGTTTTTGTTTTATAAATAGGTATAGCTCAAAATTACATGAATTTTAATCTCAAAATAACATGAAAACAAAATTCTACTAAAGCAGTGTTTTTGAATGAAACAATATTCTTATATCATATTTTTCTTTCAGACCCTGTGCCTAGAGCAGCTTGAGGCAAGGAACTTAACATTAAATGAACAGTTCATGCCTATACTTAGCCGAGCCCTACGAATTGGCACTCAGTTGCAGGTGCTGAAGCTGGAAAACTGTGGTCTTGCAGGACGACCCACTGTTATTCTTAGTGAGTTGAAATACATCATTATTTAAAGAGTTAAAAGATAAGTAACATTTACGTTCATTATATATTAAAAATCAAAGAAATGATTGATTGCTTAGAAGATCTTGAGATGTAGAAGCAAATTGATGTCATCTGAGTCTCCGAACACTATTAGGATTGAAATCTGAATTTGGTGGTTATAAACTATTTTTGTATGAGTGTAGCTCAAATATGGTTAAATATTATGTGATTGTATTCATGAGAAATGAGCATAAATTGAAAAATGTAGAAATAAGTCCATTCTTTGTTGGTCAGTACAAATATCTTAATTTTTTTACCGTGGAAAGATTATGACCATTAGGCCTTTTATTTTATTTTATTTACGCATAAAGTTCTGTAGGATCAAATTGAGGAACAAGTCTCCAAGGTCATGGAACATGTCAGTACATGAAATTACAACATAAAAGTAATAACAGATAAAAATAAGATGTTTATGAACCCAAAAAAGTCAAACTATAAGTTTCAGTAAACACAGTTAACAATATAATATAAGAATCAGCTTACTTTTTCAAGGAACTCCTCAACAGAATAGAAGGAGTGACCCACGAGGAAACTCTTCAGTTTCGATTTGAAAGTGCATGGATTACAGATAAGAGTTTTGAATTATTGTGGTAGCTTATTGAAAATGGATGCAGCAGTATACTGCACACCTTTCTGCACAAGAGTTAAGGAAGTTTGATCCTAATGCAGGTTGGATTTCTGCTGAGTATTCACTGAGTGAAAGCTGCTTATTCTTGGGGATAACCTGACATTGTTAACAAGAAACGGCAGTAAAGAATGCATATATTGAGATGCCAATCTCAAAATACCCAGTCTAGTGAACAGGGGTTGACAAGAGGTTCACGAACTTACACCACTTATTGCTCAAACTGCCCGTTTCTGAACCAAAAATATCCTTTTAGAATGGGAAGAGTTGCCCCAAAATATAATACCATATTATATGAGTGAATGAAAATAAGCAAAGTAAACTAATTTTCGTGTTGGACGATCACTTACTTCAGATACCGTTCAAATGGTAAAAATGGCAGCATTAAGTCTTTAAACAAGATCCTGAACATGGGCTTTCCACGACAGTTTACTGTCTATCTGAACATGTAGAAATTTGAACTGTTCAGTTCATTAATCATATACAGTGAAATTAAAACGTCGGGTTTTGTTGAATTGTGTCTTAGAATCTGTAGAAACTGAGTCTTATTGTGATTTAGCATTAGTTTATTTTCTACAAGTCATGAACTTATGTCATAAACTGTACTATGTGAAACCAAGCAATGTTACACACAACATCCTTTACTACCAAGCTAGTGTCATCAGCAAACAGAAATATTTTAGAATTACCCATAATACTAGAGGGCATATCATTTAAATAAATAAAGAAGAGGAGTGGCTCCAACACTGATCCCTGGGGCACCCCCCATTTGACCGTATCACACTCAGACCCCATATCACAGCCATTCTCAACACTGCGAATAATGGACCTTTTGCTGGCTGTTGTTAATATAAGAGGTGAACAAATTGTGAGCTACTCCCAATACTCCATAATGGCCCAACTTCTGGAGCAATATTTTGTGATCAACACAATCAAACACCTTACTTAAATCAAAATATATGGGTAGTGTTCGAAACCTTTTGTTTAACCCATCCAGTACCTTACAGAGAAAAAAGTTGTTAAATGACTTCTAAAGCTAAACTGTACATTTGATAGCAAATTATGTGATATAAAATGATCAATTATCCTTACATACACAGCCTTTTCAATAACTTTATCAAACACTGATGGCATAGAAATAGGTCTAAAATCGTCTACATTACCCTTTTCTCCCTTTTTATAAAGTGGCCTTACTACTGAGTATTTTAATCGTTCAGGAAACTGACCGTTCCTAAAGGAAAAATTACAAATATGACTAACATATACAGCACAGTACTTTAATATTCTGCTAGGCACTCCATCATATCCATGAGAGTCCTTAGTCTTCAGTGATTTAGTTATTGACTCAATCTTCCCCTTGTCAGTATCACAGAGAAGTATTTCAGACATCAGTCTCTGAAAGGCATTTGCCAAGAGAGTTATATGATTCCATGTAGAAACTAAATTTTTATTTAAGTCACCAGCAATGCTCAGAAAATGGTTGTTAAATACTGTACAAATATCTGATTTATCAGTAACAGAAATATTTTTACTATGAACTGACTTTATATCGTCGACCTTGTGCTGCTGACCAGATAATGTTACTCATAATCTGTCTTGATTGCAAGAATGTTTATTCACATGACTATTTTCGGTTCCTCTAGAACCATCTTCAGATCTGCAATTTCGGTTACAGGAGTAACCTGTCCACACACAGCAACCTTCACATGCTGCCTCACATTTGTGAATGTGCATTGGGCTACTGTAGCTTGATTTTAACTACTTGTATCATTTTGATATAATTCTCGCTTTGTTCTACATGATACCCTTATCCCACTAGTCAGCCACCCGGGCTATCTTTTATTGCTAGAACATTCTAACGGAAAGCTACTCTCAAAAAGCATGAGAAATGTGTTTAGGAAAGCATTATATATAAGTAGGAATTCTGCTTATTTTATGTTACATTCATTATGCCACTTGTTTTAAGGGTCTTAGATTTAATATGAATACTTATAAATATTTATGAAACAAATAATAAAAACTGTAATAGCTGTTGCAGAAAAAAAACATAGTTTATGTTTTTGTGAAGAGTGGAATAATAAAATCAATTTACAGGTAAGTTTTAGACTATGGGCCATGATAGCAATGGACAAGAGAGGAGAGAAAGCAAGCTATGACTGTACCACTGAAGAAAGGAGAAAAATGGAGGTGTTGACTGAAAAATAAAAAGAGAAAGAAATGTGACTGGGAGAAGAAGTGAGTGTTTGCTTTACTGTTTGATGGAGAGCAATGTTAATCTAATAGAGAAAATGAGGAGTATGAGAAAAGGAAGTGCTCTGACTTTATCTTAAATGCTACATTATTTGTAATTGAGCATAGAGTGCAAGGTTGAGTGTCCCAGAGGCTGATAGCTAAATTGAGAAGTAATTTGACAGTGTTTTAATGTTATGGATAGATACAGCTAGCACACTAGATATGTGAGACCTTGCATTGCAATTATGATGAGATGGTGATGTGGTACTGGGAGGGGTGCTTAATGATGTGTCAGGGAGGTAGACGTAGGGGTGAATGATAATCAAGTTTTCATTTCATATCATGTTGGAGTATGTTCCAAAATTTCTGGAGTGCATAGAGACAAGCAGAAGTCTTCCTACGTGTGGTGGCAGTATTTTCTATGTAGTTGATATGTTAATCTAATGCTAAACCCATGTTCTTCACACATTCTGATGCAATAGTGGGCTGCCATCATGAAGTATTGGTAGCAATAATTGCATAAGTCAGGACTAATTATATTCTGAGATACTGAAATTACTTGAGACTTCGTCACATCTAAGCATAGGCACAGTTTTTCACCCATCTGTACTCAGAAGGTAGATTGTAATTAATTTGGATGATGGTTTTGTACTGATATCATTGGATCCAAAACTTAAGTAAAGGTGCAGTTTATCAACATAGAAATGATATCTTCTGAAAGACAGAACCAATGACATGTCGTTGATATGTAAGGAGACCAAGAGTGGGTACGGGACAGACCCCTGTAGCATTCCTGAGAGAATTTGTTTCCACGTGACTTTTCATTCCTACAGACAACATACTGCTGTCTACACTCATTAGTTAATACTGAAAAGTGGTTGAAAATTACAGGTTCTCTCGTAGAAACAGAAGAATAAAAACATTTTGACAGAAAAAGGGGCCAAAAATGGCTTTTAGACACTTACGAGTTAGCAACAGTCTTTAATTTCCGTAATCAAAAAGCTGAAGGTAATAATATTGCGATAAGTAATTTTTGAATATAAAAATTTGAAGGAAAATGAAGACTTGCCAATCCTGTAGCAAATGGTTAATCAGCTTACGTCATACAGGATGGAGAAATACAATCCTATAGTAAGATAAGAGTAAATTGAACAAAATTTTCCAAATATCGATAAGTTGGAACTGCATGATTATGAAACTATGGCCATGAAATGACAACCAGCCAGTGATGAGCTTTGTGGAAGTGTATGCATTTAAACTGACTTGCCCAAGCTAATACCTGTTATGCTGAAGTGCAAAGCTATTACTTAAATTATTTGAAGATAAATAATGGTTTTAGCTGAATGCTCAAAGCTGGGCATACTTCCAATTCCTATCCATGGCTGGTTATGATAGATGCAAATTTTCTGTTATGCTATGGCTTGACTGCTAAATCAACTGCTCTAAAAGTGTAATAATGACATTAATTTTGTTAGATAATAAGCTGTGCTGCAGAAAGAACATTGCAGTAAGATATTCGACATGTGGTAGAGTAAGGCACAGTGTTATTAAAGAATGAAATCTAAAGGCCACATGTTTTAATGAACAGAGGGTGTGAATGAATTTTAGAATCATGTTCAACAGATAAGTAAGTGTGAACTGAGATAGTGGGCAAAAAGAAAACAGAAATTAAATTTTAAAGACTTTTTTATCATATCACACTTTTTTTGGAAAATGTTAGAGATCCCTGTCTTGAACATTGCTACAAAATTGTTATCGTTGAAGAAATGATTGGGGAACTGCTCAAAAATTTGTGTCATGTTGTGAATGATTGTTGTGGCCTCAAAAATTCTTGCATCCAGCTCTTGACTGGTGTCTTGTAGATACTGCCTTTCATAAAATCCCACACAAAAAGTCAAGTGGTGTTAAACTGGCCAATCTGGGAGGCCATTCTCAGAGACCACTGTGCCCAGCCAGCACGTGCTTGAGCACTTAATTTTAATGTCATCTGACTACCGTATTTACTCGAATCTAAGCCGCACTTTTTTCCGGTTTTTGCAATCCAAAAAACCACCTGCGGCTTAGAATCGAGTGCAAAGCAAGCGGAAGTTCTGAAAAATGTTGGTAGGTGCCGCCACAACTAACTTCTGCCGTTGAATATATGTCCCGCTACACAGGCATGCTTTGTAGGCACAAAGATAAATACTGGCGCCAAAACCTCTGCGTCAGTAGATAAATTTAAAAAAAAGGTGGAAGACGAGCTTTTTTTTCTCCGCCCCGAGTTTCAACCACTGCATTTTCATACATTATCCAACGAAGTAAATACGAATTCCATATTGTTCATCTTCGAATGTAGCAGAATTTCAATATACTACGAAAATCCGACTGACAGGACTGTTTGGGATGTTTCTCAATATGGCCAACTTTACGTTCTGAATTTTTTCCTGACTGTGAGAAGAGATGGTTGCTAATAGGAACCTGATGAAATGTGAATCACATGCAGTATTCTCTTCACCATAAGAATAATGCGAATATAAACATTTTGCCATGTATTCTTTCGTGTTTGCTGCTATCTCATTTAAATCCTGTCTGACAAACTACGAAACTAGAGTGACACAACAGTAAATGCGGAAGAATATACGTATCGTGTCATGTTTATATTCATTTTATTCTTATGCCTAATAGTGATACAGTCAGAAATTAAGCACGGCAACTGACTAGATTTTTAAATCTAAGATGACTCTAATTTCTGTGCAGAATTTGATGTACTAAAGAAGTGGCCGCAAAGATTTTCAAACTGAGAAAAATTTTCGCCTAACTCTCGTTCAGCACATGTTCTGTCATACGCAGTCTATTATTTGGTTCTTGTTGATCATTATCAAAGAAAGCAGCAGTGTAAGTAACAACAAATAGCAGTCTCTTGCCATTGTTTCGCTAATGAGACGATTCCTCTCTCTCTTTTTTTTTTTAATTGTATGCGGCGGTAGCGCGCACAAAAGCAAGCCATGCCGCGAGCGGCAACAGGCCGTAAACATGCACTATCAGAATGCGACAAACAATGCATGACACAGTACAGTAATGCATTTTCAGCTTAGAGTGACGTAAACACGTATAACAAAGAAAACGTCACTTATCAGATCAAAGCAAAATAAGCAATCGATTCAAACCAGACGAAGCACGTGGAAAAGGAAGTGTACCCGTATAAATACGGACGGAGCGCCTAACGCATAGCAATGGCTACCTGGTAAAGCTTAACTGTTAAGCTTACGACTCGAACCAAACTACTGTAGCTGTATCGTCATTCATTCGACCTAAATTGTGTCTCATATTACAATGGACCGACTTTGTTTCGATTTGGAGGTGAGGCCTAAAACTTTTCTCTCCCCTTGAATTTCGAGTCTCAAATTTCAGGTGCGGCTTAGATTCCGGAATTATTTTTTTTTTTTATTTTCCTTTATTTCGAATCTCATTTTTCAGGTGCGGCTTAGATTCGAGTGCGGCTTAGATTCGAGTAAATACGGTACTATAGTGGAATGCAGCAGAGCACCACCCAATTGGACCAACATCCTTAGGCATTTTTGCCGTGGAACAACTTCTGACAGTATGTGCAATTCCACTTGCAAAAATTGTGAATAATTGTATTGTTCATAAATGTAACAGAAATTTTAATGCGCCCACTGGTGACAGCTCTGGACATTAAATACTGCTTCCCTAATGAAAATTGCCTTATCTGTAAACAGGATAAGGCATATTAGCACTGCCTTAATGCACAGACAGAAAAATAAGTTCTCACATAGGATAATAATCCTCTGCTCTTAAAGCTTGGCTCTTTATGAATGCTAAAGATGTAAACTGTTTTCCTTTGTGACATTCCAAACAAACCTATCACTAACACCGAGTTTGTGAGCTCTTGCTGTGACACTGGTTGGAGGCATTGTTGCAAAATGAAAGAGTTCAATTCCAGTCTGCCCACTGTTGCGTGACATCTTTTATTCAGCCTTGTTGGGTGTAAACATTCCCATTTCTCTCAAGTGACAACCACCACAGCATAACGTAGTAGCAACTGAAAAACCACACCTCTGGGCACATTCAAACTTGTTCGTTTACTGTACAAATTTCCATGTACTCATAACTGATTAGCTGCCTTTTATGATTGTAGCACCACTACTGTCTATGAAATTTTGCTGAATTTGATATCTCATACCCTGCTCTGACCTTATTATCAGGTTGTTTTTCTCCACCCTTAATAAAAAGTCACATTACATAACTTAACTGCATTCACATCTCATAAACAAATATCTTAATTGCATTCACAGTTCAGATTCAGTCACTGAAAAACAATGAGACTAGTTGACGAAATGGCAATATAAGACTTTGGAACAGGTTTCAATATGTTGAATGGGATGACATTTATAATTAGCCTAATGCTGAAAGTAGGTTCAAAATGTGGCAACTGGACTAAATAATATGGACTGTTTGCAACAAACACTTCATTTTCATTATTTCCCCCTTCTTTCTTTTGTCCTCCTCACCTATAAGAAATTTGTCATTATTTTTACTTTTCCCATTATATCATATGAAACATTGTGAGAGTTTCCATATATGTCTGTGATAGGTAAGGTATTCTACTCTTACAATTTTGCAACTGTGGTGAGTTGTTAGTGCAGATTTAGTATGAACATTTGAGAAAACAACCCCGAAGCCACTAGGAATATCTAGAGCTATTGTCTCTAGTATCATAACAGCATAAAAAGTTATGGGTAAAAATCAGTTGCTCCATACAACAGTGGATGAAAAGTTAATTCACTTACACAGAAATGAGGGCATGAAAGGGCATTGTTACTGTATTACTGTCACTAAGACCTCAGTTACAAATGGGTTCAACAGGTGAATATGTATCTGCAGAACACTGTGGAAAAATAAACATCATGAAGGAAGTGCATAAACAAAAAAACTGTGGTAAACATTAACACCAGACCTCATGTGAACCAGATGAATGCAAAGAAGAGTAGTTCCATGACTAACAGCCATTTACTGTGATCTAAGTAGTCTACTTTTTTTCTATTTCTTACCACAGGATATTTTTAAGTGTTCAAAACACAATGCAAGTATACAATCCAAGCTATTTTCTTTTAACTGTTAAAATGAAAGTTCTACAATAGTTTGGGCAGTCATGTTGTGACTTTTAGTCTGGTCTGTGATCGCACTCCAAGGAATGGTAAATTGTAATGTATATGAATTTTTTTTAGATGACAGTGCACTTTCCCTTGAAGAGGCATTGTTCATTGCAGTGTATTACACCTTTCAAGATGGAGATGTCGAATAATGATTTGTTGAGCATGAGGATACTGTAATGTGCCTTCCCTTGCCTCCACAAATGTAAGATTTGAATTTATGAACATCTGGAGGTGTGTCTAGGAAAATCAGTTATGGTATAATATGCTTCCTAGCATCTGACTGATTGTGGTTGTAGGCAGATATCTTCAGCTTCAAATGATGTTTGACAGTTTTAACTATCCTCAACAAATTCTGAGTGTTTCAAAATTTAGTGGTTTTTAAAGATTTTGAGTGATTTGTGACTACTACTGTAGATCAGACACTTAAGTTATCCATTCTGCTCAAATGAGTTGATGATCAAATGCCTCAGGCTTCCAGTTTCGTCAGTTGGCTATACTACAGATAACGAGCAGGTGGAGCTTGCTGGCTCCTGTTCTTCAAAGCTTTTGTACAGTGTTGGGTAGGTTGCGGATGCACAGTGTGTTCAACAAGGCAATCATACTTTAAGGTCAAAGACACTATTCACTTTGAAGAAATGAGCCTGTCAGTTGTTACTTTTAAGATAAGGCATCTTTGATAATTTGCCAAATAACATAAAATGTCGGAAGGTGTCTAAACAATTTTTTTAATCTAAGCTGAAATCATTTTTTGTGGACAACTTCCTCTATTCCATAGACAAATATTTTTGTATATTTTTGTAGAAAAATGTATTTATTTGATTTAAAACCCTGTTTTTCACTTGTAACACGGATAGTAACAAAGTGTAATATGTGCAATTTTTCTCAGTTTAAGGCACTGTGCTTTAACTGTTTTCTCCCAGGTGTGCTTTTTCATTTAGTATAACATATAACTAATCTATATCATGCCTCTGTATGTCCATCTTTTCAAAGATGGTTGCAGGACTTGGCTGTTCAGTAAAGGATGTCAAATGATACTCCTTTCAGCCATCTAATTTCCAAACTGTTATTTTATTTGGCTACCAGTTTTGGCGATTTGCTATGCCATCTTCAGACCCTCTGACCAACTTGTAGGCAGATTCCAACCTCGGTTCTGGTCAAAATAGGGACCAGCATTCAAATACTGGTGTCTGTATGTTTCTGCTTGATACAGTGATTACTTCAACCAAAATCTGCCACTGTAGTCAGATAAACTGGTAGCCAAATAAAATAACAGTTTGAAAATCAGATGGCTAAGAGCTGTGCGATTTGACGTCCAGTCTATATCATGGCTGCTGAACCACAGCTCACTATCTTCTGATAATTCCTCAAAGTGCATATTTTACATTATGTTTCATTTGTGCCAAAATTACTCACCTACCATAATGTTAACCACCCATCTGTTGATCAAATTTCATTATTTGTTAATCAGCAACAAGGCCACAAATGATAACACAGTGTGTCTTTCCATTTTTTATGCTTTATTTGCAATACTTCATGAACCTGTTTACTGTCACCAGTCATGGCAGACAGAAAATACACCAGTGACCTCCATTTTGTCTAATGGTAGAATGTTAGATATTGCAGGGAACTGGGCTCTTGGCTATGATGCAGACTGAATTTTGTGTAATATAGTTTTCAGCCTTGAGGTGAGCTGTGTGTAAGGGAGGTGAGTGGCTGTTGAATTATAATGGACATTAGTTTTTTTATAACTGGAGCATCTTGAGCACCTCAGTTGCATTAAGCTTGCCGAAGTAGGTTGGGTTCTGTTTGGCTTGACTGCAATTACTCTTTTGTCTTATAGGACCAACCTGAATCTAACAACCAAAATAACAAGTCTACTGGCTGTTTTAGTGGGTATTTGCGGAGCTCTGACACCAAAGCTATATAGAAAGATGATTAAATTTCAGTTAAAAAATTAACAGGGCTCATCTTTTGTGAAAAAATACCTCTGTTGTGACTGATAGATATGTATGTAGATAAAAAGCACATTTAAGAATATCTCTCCTTCTGTATACTTTAAAAGCTAGGGCTATGTATCCTGAAGGCATCTTTGCAATGGAGAATTCTTTGTGGATGCTGCTGTTTCCAGTTAACCAAACAACCTAATGGGAAGAAAGTATCTCGTTACATAAGAGCTGCATAGTTGTTGTAGCAAGGGTGTTGTGATGTGCAGAAAACTTAAATGTCAGTACAACAGATTTTCAGGAGAAATGGAAGAATTAGTGACACTGTAATCTTCAAAACTCAATAAAAATTGTTAACAAAAAATTCAAAAAATAACTACTGCTTCTACATGAATGTTCAACTCAGCAGTACTACTTAAATATGTTAATGTTGGGCACACTCGACTTTTTTTAAAGTGTGGCTTTATATTCTAAACCCTAGAGGTACTGTAAGTGACAATGTCAACACACCACACTGCCCTGCAAAATACAACAAAGGGTGCAGCATACTCAGCTCCACAAGTATTTGTGATCTGTTTAGAAATGTACACAGTATCAAGCATGGAGTGCCTATTACTTCTCAAAGTATAGGTGCAGATAATGTATAAATCACTACAGCTCAAGTATTTACATAATTTTCTTAAGCCCTGAATACGTAAGTAAAAGAGCAGGTGTACATATGCAGACACTGCTTACTGCTGCACTAAATGATAGATGTACTTGCAAATGCTACTTTGTGAAGTATCTAAATTTGACACCAAAAGTATAAGAAAGTACAAAGAAAAATAATAACAGACTTGAAAACACACTCACTAAACTGCAAGTTAGAACCAGGGTAGTGCCTGGCGATGAATATTTTGTCACAAAAGATAGAGACAACAATATCTGAATGGGTCAGTTAGTCCATCAAACACATAATATATTTATGTCAGACTACCCACTTATGCAGAATAACAAGAGAACTTGAAACCTCACCGATAGAAATGTACATATTCTACTGTGGAATGTGCATGCTTTAGGACATGTGTAGGGAGAGAAAGGACGAAGACAGAATAGCAATGTTCATTTGTAAAACATACCAATCCCCCTGCCTTTGGCTCTGATCTGTCCACAAAAGTAAATGCTGTGATAGAAAATGTCCATAGGAGAGTCATAGTATGCTCCATGTTTCTCTAGCCAAATGAACTTGTTGAATGCAAGACAAAGTCATCTAATTAATCCATTCCTCCTTCTAGAATACTTCATTGGTCATTATCGGCCATGAGCCATCACTAGGCCAAGGAATCAAGTAATAGCAAATTTTATAAGGTGAGGAAACGCATTTCATCTGAATACAAGATCTGAGTCATATTTCAACATTTGTTGCAATGTTCTCCAGAAGCAAAAAGCTCTCATTCTACTTTTCTGCTGTTGTAGACATGGTTCAGTGGGAAGTTAAGGATGACCTCCATGTGAGTTAACACTTTTCCATTTGGGTTTACATGTCAGACAGAACACAGCTGAAATGGGTATTTGCCATGGCAAACTGTGAAGTGTACAGAGAAATGACTGATTTTAAACACTAATAAAGTCAGCATCATGGATTTATCACGTTTCAAATGTCATCCATTCTTAGGGTCTCACATTAGCACAAGACATAGCCTGCAGTTTGTTGGAATGAGGAATGTCACTCTGTAGTGAGGAACAGGCTGGTAATATTGCAAAGGCTTTTTATGGTAAAGTACTTACGGCATGTTACAACACTTAACAGTGCGGTGGCGTGTTTCCTTTCATCCTGTACCTGGATCTACCTGTGAACTCATTGCAGCAGATCGCCGGTAGGAAAGTCAAGCAGAAACCTACTGTACTGCAACTCGCACAACGTGACTATTCCAAGAATCGGGAAAAGGTCTTAATTTTGAATGAAAGGTGGAAATACTGGGAAAACTTCAGTATATTCTGAACCTTGATAATGTAAAAGTTCACTGCCAAGCTCATGCTGATCATAACACAGTCACGCAAGTTTATGGTAATGTATTTCCCAAAATCTGAACAACTATGAAGCACGGATTGTTCTTAAATGAAAATGCTCACCGTACTATTAAGTTTATCGATGTCAAATGCACTCAACTTATTAGCCACCGATCTGCTCAATATGCCATGCAGAATTACTGTCTTTTCTCATACACAAAATTACTTAAAAAATACGTACTTTCTAAAAAACACACCGGAATGAATATGCCATCACTTTAAAACAGTTTTGAAATATGTAGCACAACTAAAATTGGCAAATTATAACTTCCTTCACAGCTCATACTACACATGACTGTACCATTGAAAGGCTGGGCTCCGACTTCTTTAGGCTGCTGTAAGCATTCTCTATCTCCAAGAGAAAATACGCGCGAAGAATACTCCATTCTGATTTATCAGTTGTCTTTAAGGCCAATAGAAAAATATTACTCTCCTGCGTTAGTTCGGACTTTCTATGACAAACCAATCAACAAATAACACACTTCTGAACTGTACTTTTTCCCGAAATAAATATTTAAGATTCTGATATTTTGTTTATACTTTGTCATTAACTATTTACATTTGCACTCAAATTAGCTTTCCTTTTACCATAAACTTACTTAACATATTATGATACAAAATTCCCCGTCGTCTGCACTCACACTGTCTTAAAAATTTCTCACGCTAGTTCATACAGCATTCATCAGTAGAACAATGATCTACATATTTACTTTGGACCACATTCATGCATCATTCACACTACTAAAGCATATACACAACTGTACAAACATAAAGAAACACAAAAGCTGTCAAGAAATAAACAGAACAATTTAAAAAAATCTTGACCTGTTTCTTGAATGTCACTGTGCACTACTGTCCTCTAGCAGATGAAAATTAGAACTACGTACTTGAGTGTACCCACTTCAGACCATCTGTTACTGTGCATGCATGAGTTATTCTCCCGATACACAGGCTCTAGACAGGAGCGATATGAGACACCATGCCTCAACAGGTTCTGGCAAGAAAATCCAACTCAACCTTTATGTTGTTGTTATGGTCCTCAGTCCTGAGACTGGTTTGATGCAGCTCTCCATGCTACTTTATCCTGTGCAAGCTTCTTCATCTCCCAGTACTTATTGCAACCTACATCCTTCTGAATGTGCTTAGTGTATTCATCTCTTGGTCTCCCTCTACGATTTTTACCCTCCACGCTGCCCTCCAGTGCTAAATTTGTGACCCCTTGATGCCTCAGAACATGTCTACCAACCAGTCCCTTCTTCATGTCAAGTTGTGCCACAAATTCCTCTTCTTCCCAATTCTATTCAATACCTCCTCATTATTTATGTGATCTACCCATCTCATCTTCAGCATTCTTCTGTAGCACCACATTTCGAAAGCTACTATTCTCTTCGTGTCCAAACTATTTATCGTCCATGTTTCACTTCCATACATGGCTACACTCCACACAAATACTTTCAGAAACGACTTCCTGACACTTAAATCTATACTCGATATTAACAAACTTCTCTTCTTCAGAAACGCTTTCCTTGCCATTACCAAACTACATTTTATATCCTCTCTACTTCATCCATCATCAGTTATTTTGCTTCCCAAATAGCAAAATTCCTTTACTACTTATGTGTCTCATTTCCTAAGCTAATTCCCTCAGCATCACCCGACTTAATTCGACTACATTCCCTTATCCTCGTTTTGCTTTTGTTGGTGTTCATCTTATATCCTCCTTTCAAGACACTGTCCATTCTGTTCAACTGCTCTTCCAAGTCCTTTGCTATCTCTGACAGAATTACAATGTCATCGGCGAACCTCAAAGTTTTTATTTCTTCTCCATGGATTTTAATAGCTACTCTGAATTTTTCTTTTGTTTCCTTGACTGCTTGCTCAATATACAGATTGAATAACTTCGGGGAGAGGCTACAACCCTGTCTCACTCCCTCCCCAACCACTGCTTCCCTTTCATGCCCCTCGACTCTTATAACTGCCATCTGGTTTCTGTACAAATTGTAAATAGCCTTTCGCTCCCTGTATTTTACCCCTGCCACCTTTAGAATTTGAAAAAGAGTATTCCAGTCAACATTGTCAAAAGCTTTCTCTAAGTCTACAAATGCTAGAAACGTAGGTTTGTCTTTCCTTAATCTTTCTTCTAAGATGAGTCGTAAGGTCAGTATTGCCTCACGTGTTCCAACATTTTTACGGAATCTAAACTGATCTTCCCCGAGGTTGGCTTCTACCAGTTTTTCCATTCATCTGTTAAGAATTCGAGTTAGTATTTTGCAGCTGTGACTTATTAAACTAATAGTTCGGTAATTTTCACATCTGTCAACACCTGCTTTCTTTGGAATTGGAATTGTTATATTCTTCTTGAAGTCTGAGGGTATTTCGCCTGTCTCATACATATTGCTCACCAGATGGTAGAGTTTTGTCAGGACTGGCTCTCCCAAGGCTGTCAGTAGTTCTAATGGAATGTTGTCTACTCCCGGGGCCTTGTTTCGACTCAGGTCTTTCAGTGCTCTGTCAAACTCTTCACGCAGTATCGTATCTCCCATTTCATCTTCATCTACATCCTCTTCCATTTCCATAATATTGTCCTCAAGTACATCGCCCTTGTATAGACCCTGTATATACTCCTTCCACCTTTCTGCTTTCCCTTCTTTGCTTAGAACTGGGTTTCCATCTGAGCTCTTGATATTCATACAAGTGGCTCTCTTTTCTCCAAAGGTCTCTTTAATTTTCCTATAAGCAGTATCTATCTTACCCTTGTGAGATAAGCCTCTACATCCTTACATTTGACCTCTAGCCATCCCTGCTTAGCCATTTTGCACTTCCTGTTGATCTCATTTTTGAGACATTTGTATTCCTTTTTGCCTGCTTCTTTTACTGCATTTTTATATTTTCTCCTTTCATCAATTAAATTCAATATTTCTTCTGTTATCTAAGGATTTCTACTAGCCCTCAACCTTTATAATACCATATAAAGTGGACAATTTCCCATTATGTACCTGGGACTCAGTTTAGCCACTTGATTTTTGTTATTGCTATTTGCTTATATACCCCCATCTACAATAGTTCTTGACCACAGCATGGATTACAGACACCCTCTACATGCTATATAACATATTCATATATGCCTTCTTATGACCCATTTATATATTTAATTTTATTGTAATCATCTACATTGTTTTTTTATAGTATATATCATTTCAGTTGATTCTGTAGTAGACACCTCACATCTAGTGAGGCTGGTATCTGCATCAGGATTGGATGACTTTTGAAGTAAGTTCAGCACCCTTCCCTTTTTTCCTTTATATGATGCTTTGCAGGGCCCATCCAAGTCTGGCCAGTTTAGCATTTGTACTCACACCAGTCCAGTTTTCTTTTTATGTCAGATTGCTTTATTAGTTAAAGGTACATGTTTTATATTTTTTTTTATTATTGCAGTTGTTTCCTCACTGTCAGTAAACACACAGCATATAATTACTACAGATTTTATATGGAGCATAAACACATGGTAATTTTGTGTGTGTGGCCCGGTGGCATTCCTAACTGTTATATCTGCCACTTTGAAAAGTCCATCTTTATTTCTGGTGCACCGCTATTCATTGCTTGTAGTCACAGCATGTGATCATTTAGCATTTACTACACAAACCATCCAGCAGCGAGGTAGATAACTTTGCAGTAGGTCTGCCACCTCTATTTTAATACTATTCCAGCAACGTAGTGCCGTGTGGCAAGCTTGTGAGAATCATGTTCGCCACCAACATGCCTGGGTGATACGAGGATTTTATCAACTGTGTGCATTGTATTTTTATCAAGACATGTATATATGGGGTGTGCCTTTTATGCTTTGACTTCAAGTAATGTAACACAGCAGTTTTCTACATCTACATTGATAGTGTGCAAATCACATTAAAGTGCCTGGCAGAGTGTTCATCAAACCACCTTCACAATTCTCTACTAATTCAATCTCGTATAGCGCACGGAAAGAACGCACACCCATATCTTTCCATATGAGCTCTGATTTGCCTTATTATATTATAGTGATTGTTTCTCCCTTTCTAGGTCGGTGTCAACAAAATATTTTTGCATTCGGAGTAGAAAGTTAGTGATTGGAATTTCGTGAGTGGACTCCTCCACAGCAAGAAAAATGCCTTTGTTTTAATGATGTCAATCCCAAATCCCATATCATTTCAGTGACACTCTCTCCCCTATTTCGTGATAATACAATACGTGCTGACCTTCTTTGAACTCTGTCAGTCCTATCTTGTAAGGATCCCACACTACACAGTAGTATTATAAAAAAGGATGGTCAAGTGTAGTGTAGGCAGATCTGTTACATTACCTAAGTGTCCTGCCAATAAAGCGCAGTCTGTGGTTAGCCTTCCCCACAACATTTTCTATGCGTTCCTTCCAATTTAAGTTGTTTGTAATTGTAATTCCTGGGTATTTAGTTGAAGTTATGACCTTTAGATTTGACTGATTTATCATGTAACCAAAGTTTAACAGATTTCTTTTAGCACTTATGTGGATGACTTCACACTTTTGTTATTTAGAGTCAATTGCCAATTTTTGCACCATAGATATATCTTTTCTAAATTGTTTTGCAATTTGTTTTGATCCTCTGATGACTTTACGTGTCAATAAACGACAGTGTCATCTGCAAACAACCTAAGACAGCTGCTCAGATTGTCTCCCAAATCGTTTATATAGATAAGGAACAGCAAAGGGCCTATAACACTACCTCGGGGAACACCAGAAATCACTTCTTGCTTTACTCAATGACTTTCCATCAGTTACTATGAACTGTGAGTTCTCTGACAGGAAATCACGAATCCAGTCGCATAACTGAGACAATATTTCATAGGCACGCAATTTCAATACAAGCAGCTTGTGTGGTACAGTGTCAAAAGCCTTCCAGAAATCCAGAAATATGGAATCAATTTGAAATCACTTGTCGGTAGCACTCACCACTTTGTGCGAGTAAAGATCTGGTTCTGTTTCACAAGAATGATGTTTTCTAAATCTGTGGCGACTGTGTGTCAATAGACCATTTTCCTTGAGGTAATTCATAATGTTTGAACACAATATATGTTCCAGAATCCTGCTGCATATCAACATTAATGATATGGGTTTGTAATTTAGTGGATTACTCCTACTACCTGTCTTGAATATTGGTGTGACCTGTGCAACTCTTCACTCTTTGGGTATGGATCTTTCGTCAAGCGAACGGTTGTATATGATTGTGAAGTATGGAGCTATTGCATCAGCATACTCAGAAAGGAACCTAACTGGTATACAGTCTGGACCAGAAGACTTACTTTTATAAGTGATTTAAGTTGCTTCACTACTCCAAGGATATCTACCTCTATGTTACTCATGTTCGCAGCTGTTCTTGATTCAAATTCTGGAATATTACTGTGTCTTTTGTCTTGCCACTAGCATACTTCTCATATGACCAGAATCTTTTTTGGATTTTCTGCCAGGTTTTGAGACAAAAGTTTTGTTGTGGAAACTATTATAAGCATCTCGCACTGAATTCTGTGCTAAATTTCGAACATCTGTAAAAGATTGCCAATGTTGGAGATTTTGCGTCTGTTTAAATTTGGCATGTTTTTTTCGTTGTTTCTGCTACGGTGTTCTGAGCTGTTGTGTGTACCAAGGAGGACCAGCTCCGCTGTTTGTTAATTTATTTGGTATAAATATCTCAATTGCTGCCAATATTATTTTTTTGAATTCAAGCCACATCTGGTCTGCACTTACATTGTTAATTTGGAAGGAGTTGACATTGTCTCTCAGGAAGGCATCAATTGAATTTTTATCTCCTTTATTTGAATTGGTATATTTTTTTGTTTATTTTTTGAGCATTTGGGGGTTACAATATTCAATATTGCTATGACAACTTTGTGTTCACTAATCCCTGTATCAGTTTTGATGATCATTCTTAACTCAGGATTATTTGTTGCTAAGAGGTCAAGTGTGTTTTCACAACCGTTTTTCTATTCGTGTGGACTCATGAACTAACTGCTTGAAATTTCATTTTCAGAGAATGCATTTAGCACAATTTCGGATGAGCTTTTATGCGTACCTCCGGAATTAGACGTGTATTTTAGCTAACATATCAAGGGTAAATGAAAGTCATCACCAACTACACTTGCATGAGTCGGGTACATGTTTGATATTAAACTCAAGTTTTCTTTGAATCGTTCAGCAATTGTATCATCTGAACTGGGAGGGCGGTAGAAGGATCTAACTATTATTTTAATCTGATTGCCAACGGTGACCTCTGTCCATACTAACTTACAGGAACTATTTACTTCAATTTCACGACAAAATAAACTACTACTAACAGCAACAGAAATTCCACCTCCAACTGTGTGTAGCCTATCCTTTTGGAACACCATTATGTTCTTCTCAAAATTTCGGCTGAACTTATCTCTAGCTTTAGCCATCTTTCAGTGCCTATAACAAGTTGAGCATCAATGCTTTCTATTAGTGCTTTAAGCTCTGGTACTTTCCGAACACAGCTATGACAATTTACAACTATTTTATATACGTTCTTCCTGTGTTCGGCCTGCACCCTTTGTGACTCAAGCCCTTTTTGTGTTTTCCTGAGACCCTCTAATCTAAAAAACCATCCAGTCCACGCCACACAGCCCTTGCTACCCATGTAGCCACCTCCTGCATGTAGTGGACTCCCGACCTTTTCAGCAGAACCCAAAACCCAACCACCCTATGGCGCAAGTCAAAGAAGTTGCAGCCTACATGGTCGCAGAACTGTTTAAGCCTCTGATTGAGACCCTCCACTCAGCTCAGTACCAGAGGTCCACAATCGGTCCTGTCAACTATGCTGCAAACGGTCAGCTCTGCTTTCATATTACAAGCAAGACTGGAAGCCTTTACCACTTCTGTTAGCCGCTCAAAACCAGAGAGAACCTCTTCCAATCCAAAGTGTCACACGTCATTGTTACCGATGTGAGTCACCATCTGCAGTTGACTGCACCCTGTGCTCCTCATGGCATCTGGAAGGACCCGTTCCACATCTGGAATGACTCCACAGGGTATGCGCCTAAAGTTTGAGCTCCCAACTATCAATAATCCCACCCTCTGTGATTTCCCAGATCTTGCAGGCTGGGAGGCTTCCTCTGAAACAGGACAGGTGACGGCATCTGGCTGAGTGACAGTGTCAGCCACAGACAGCACCTGGAACCTGTTTGTCAGACTAACTGGGGAGGCCTTACATGCAGTTCCCTGGAAGTCTTTTGCCGCCTGCTATGCCCCGGGCCGACCTCCCACTCGACGGCAGGTGATGGGTCAACCTCAGTGCGAGCAGTAACTAGGCTGGCCACCAGTGAGGACCAATCGGAGGACTCAGACATGCTGGACGCCCGTTGGACCGCGACGGCCGGCCCACAGCAGTGGTGCCCATCCACTGCAGCTCAAGCTGTGTAAATGAAGCCATCACAGCCTGGAGCTGAAAGCGAAGTGTCACCAACTCGGATCACATCTGTACACAACAATCACAGTCCCTATCCACACTAAAGACCGTGGAAAACTAAAATACCCAGGTAAGGGACCATCAGCACGTGCTGTGGAACTCTCCTGTAGATGCTGACGAAAATGCAGGAACTATGTCTAATACATTAGATTAATACGCAGAGATTCAAAAAACTACCTACTGAAGCACTCAGTGGAAACTAAATAATTCACCCCTGATTAGGAACTTTTAATATGTTTACAAAGTTGGTTTACTTTCTGACGCAAACAAAAATGCGAGAACTGTGGCTATCAGATGTTAAATTAACACGCAGAAACTCAAGAAAGTAAACTATCGAAGCAGACAGATGAAGTTATGCAATTCACTCCTTGTTAGGAGCGTGTAAAAAACTTTCCTTTTGGTGCATCTGTCTCGGCCAGTGGCTACTGCCTGATTTTTACAACAAGTACATGGATTTTTTTATGTTTTATATAATCTGTGATATGAATTTTAGTCTCACTCCGCACTTCCACACACACACACACACACACACACACACACACACACACACACACTCTCACACTCTCACTCTCTCTCTCTCTCTCTCTCTCTCTCTCTCTCTCTCTCTCTCTCTCTCTCTCTCTTTCTCTTCTTTATCACCTTTATGTTTTTTTCCTTAGATGAGATGATGGTAGCATAAGAGCGTGGAAACCAATCATCTTGGAAAAATAAAAGTGTCTGCACTGTAATCGCAGTGTGCGAAGTGTGTTCAATTTCAACTGTACCGATCGCACCACAGCACAGCATGTGTACCTTACAATTTCCCATTTCTTGGAAGGAGGTAATTTTAATCCCACTCCTCAAACTAGGGAAAGACTTCAGTAGCCACAGTAGGTCTTTCCCTCACTTGTTTTGTGGACATTGATTTTCTAGTAGTGGCATTAAAATCTTAAGTCATCCTAAGTCACTTCCAGCATGGATTCAGAAGTTATCACTCCACACTTGATAATGTTACCCTGTAGGAGGCAGATATAAAAGTGACTTTCTAGTGCAGACATTATTGTGTCCAAGATTCCGTAGAAAATTGGGAGCAACCAAAGAAACCCACTCAGGTTGGACTGACTGGCCAGGGTTCATCAACGGTGGTTCGCTGACTGTGAACAGGAAGGAAACAGCAAGAGGAAAATGGATGATGGAGATCGCATAGCAGAATAGAAAAGTCCAAACAAGATACCATGGAGTGAAAATCTAAGATGTAGCAACTACAAGACCAAAATCAACTATGTGTAATGAGAATGATAGGAGAGTGCCACAGATTGACAACTGAAAATGGACGTGCAGCACGGCATGACTTATAATGCTGTGATGAGTATTAATTGCCTGGTGAGATGGGCTTGGTCTAGCACCACATCGTGGCCAGACCAGTGTGCAGTGATAAAAGTGCTCATAGCTATAACACTGCTGTCTGTTTGCCAAGATTGCGTTCCATGCCTTCCATCCGGCTTTCTAGATTGCCAGGGTGGGGTGCCAGATTCCTCCCCCCTGAAACAGTGCTGTAGGGCTGGAAGCATCCTGGATGATGCTTTGTAAGGTGAACCAGCAGCGCGATTGGTGTCTTGGCACTTTATCCCATTGGCTGATGTGAGGTATCGGGAGCACCTGGCAATGTACTGTGTTGCACCGGCGTAGGCAACAGTGGCCCAAGTTGTGGAGTTTGCATGAAGACCTCCACCTCTGTGCCTGTGGCCATGGAAACTGCCGCTTATATTCTGGGAGCGCAAATTATAACTGTCCATTTGTGGAACCAACAAAGGTGGGCTTTCCAGGTCAGGTTTTACCTCAGGTCGCGGTGCAGTCAGTAGGTGGGGCCGAAGTTCGTTGATATGACAGCACTCCAATCTTTCGGAGTTTTAACAGTCATAAGACTCTGCCCATGGGTGGTAACCACTGTAGCTGGTATCCATGTGTCTTTCGCCCTATACAAGCGTGCTCATACTGCTGTGCCTTGTGGATATCATCTGACGTGCTGTGTCCGGGACTGCAGGGCTAGGAGGTGGAGGGAGTTCACAGTTGCCTCCCAGGGAGGAGCTCCGCTAAGCTGCAGTCATGGACGAAAGTGAGTGGTCCTGTATGTGCTCAGGAACATCAGTAGCATTGCTGTGGTGGTGTTGGTGGTGGTGGTCCCTGCCACCTTTAAGATTTGCTGTTTGAATGCACACACAATGTGCACCGCTCCACCAGTGAAGGATGGTTGAAACAGTGGATTAAAGAGGTGTTTGATGCCATTTGAGGTGCAGAATTGTTCGAAAGCGGTTGCCATGAGTTGGGGCCAATTGTCCAGTATGACGGTTCAGAGAAGCCCTATGATGATGAGAATGCAGTTGAGGACATTAATAGTAGTGTCTGTCTGTTGTGAACACCATGTTAACCACATATGAGGAGTTAAAGTAAGCATCCATGACAGTGAGCCACACAGAGCCTGGAAAGAACATATGACTGTGGTTCCAGTGGCGACAGGGCTTGGATCAGGGGGCAAAAGATTGGGGTGGAGCAGCCTGATACCAGGAACAAGTCGAACAGATGTGCACCCATGGCTTTCACATTCTTGGTTAGCCCTGGCCAGTAGGCATGTTGCCAAGTGAGGGCCTCCATTCGTGACATTCCCCAGTGCCCACAATAGAGGAGTTGTAAAAACCAACACTATACGGAGGTCAGTTTGGTGAAACAGTGAATATCTGCTTCAGTGTCAGTCAGGAGAATATCAGCGGAAACTGAAAGACAGAAGAGGTGAGCCAAAATTTGGAGTTCCAGATTGGCATTCGTTGTATAGTATGTGGACCGCCCATAGAGTATTTATTGGGTGACATGCTGTAAGGTAAGGACACAACAAATGTCTGCAGCAATTTGAGCAGCCACAATGGAAACCCATCCAAAGTTTGTCACCGTTTCATGTCTTTGTGGAAACATGAGATTTCCTGCTGGTCAAAAGTCGGGTCTTGTCCTGTGGATAGACAAGGTAGAGCATCTGCATTTGCGTGTTGTGCTGTGAGCTTGTATTCAATGCTTTAATTGTAGGAGCTGAGGGATGGTGCCCATTGCTGGAGCCGTTGTGCCCTCCATTATGGAAGATGGGAGAATGACCTGAATAATGCTAACAGTGGTTTGTGGTCCACAAAGAGTGTAAATTTTGCCCTGAATGAGTAAACAAGGGAATCCTTAATTGCAAAAATAATTGCTAAAGCTTCTTTTTCTGTCTGCTAGTAGTTGTTTTGAGAACTTGTCAGGATCTTTGACACATAGGCAGTCGGTTGCGCAGTACCGTTCTTGTGTACCAGCACTCCACCAGTGCCATATGGGGAGACTTACATGGCTAGAACCCATGGACATGATGGTGAAAAGTGCGTAAGACAGGATGCCGAGTGCATTGTGCACTTCAGCTGTGTGAGAGGCAGCCACCTATCTGCACTAAATTAGTTTCTTTTGCAACTGGTTAACTGGATTCATGATGTGGACCACTCGTGGGCAGAACTTAAAATAATAATTGACCTGTTTCAAAGAAGCATCCAGCTCCTGTAAGTTTTGGGGATGGGCTAGAGACTCAATAGCTGTGACATTGCAGTCCTTCTTTGTTGAGCAAATGCCCAAGGTAAGGTATTCCACTTGCTCATGAAAAAACTAACATTCATCTGAACAGCACTTTAGCCCTGCATCACACAACATAGTGAATAAGGTGCAAAGGATTTGCAGGTGGTCTTGATGCATAGTGCCCATGACAGTTAAGACATCAAGACAGATAGTGCAAGCAGATATTTTCCAGATATCTCTGCAAGATTGCTGAAATTGAAGAGATCTCAAAAGGCAAGTGCTTGTATTTGTATAAGCTGAAGGGAGTGTTGATAACCGTGATGCTTAGCCACTCCTCACATGGTGAGATCTGCCAATATGCTGCAGCAAGGTCTATCTTAGAAAAATATTCTCCTCCAACAAACTTTGTAAGACCTTCAGAATGTGATATAGGCAAGAATTCCGCTTGTGCCTGGGCATTGATTGTCAGTTTAAAGTCTCCGCATAGCTGGAGGGAGCCATTGAATTTCTTGATTACTACTAAGGACATTAACAGGTTCAGTCATTTAAGCCTTCTGGAGGCAATCAAGTTCTTGCTTAATGGCATCCGTAAGGGGGCTGGAATAAGTTGCACCTGGCGGAAATGGCACACAGTGTTGGGATCCAATTAGGTATAAGTCTGGAAATCTGTGGTGCACCCCAGGCCAGGTTCAAATATAGGTGCGAAAATGCTACGAAGTTCGAGTTTGTGGCAGGAAACTGAGGCGGAAACGACCTGTACCTTGCCATTGATGGAGAATCCAAATAACAAAAAGGCATCCAGACCAAAAATGCTGATAACTGCGTAACTATCAACAACAAACAGCATGACCAAGCAGCAGTGATTGTGAATTATTCCAGAGGGGAACTGAACTATCACCATACCCAACCAACATATGGGAGGGCAGGAGGGAGAGAGAGAGGCAGGAAGAGAATGAGATAGGTATGTGATACCGGTGAGGTCACCCGGGTGTAGGCAGGATGAATTTTATGTGGCACACAATTATGCAGAGGAGTGGATTGAAAGAACGAGACCACAGCGAGAAAAATCTGAGTGCGAATTGGGGAGGTTAAGTGGGGGCTATGAGACAGCTGAAGCTGGGTGTGTGGTAGGAGCTAGGAGACACTGAAACCATGCAAAACCTGGGGTGGAAGGATAACTGTGTAAGGATAGTTCCCAGCAAGGCCATTCATTTGGGTGAACAGTTGGTTCATAGTCAATAGAGCTTGTATATGACGTAAATGCTTTCACAGGGGGTCCTGTCTCAGATAAGGTAGAATATGCCTGTGACAGGATTGGAATGGGATGTGCTGGGTGGGTGAATAGGACAGGTCTTGAACTAGGGATGTGGTCTGTGTGCCAAATGGTTGAAATTAGGTATGCCATTAAGATGGGCCAGGATATTTTGTAGAATGAGTGCATGTTGAAATACATTATTATTTATTTTATTTATTATCAGATAAGTGAAAGTTATGGAGAGAACATGATGAGTGGAGGTATGGTGCGAAAGTGGGTCAGCATGTTTACCAAAGGAAGGGAAAACATCCACAATGAAGAGCACAGTGGATGCTCATCATTGATCACTGAAGAATTGGTGCACTGGATTGACACACAAGTTCATTTCGATAGGTGTGTAACAATTTCTGATTTGTCAATACATTTTCAAAACATTTCATGATCTTTATTACACAAACTGTGTCTGAACATTTGCACTGCAAAAAATTGTGGGCACGAAGGGTACTGAAAACACCAACTGACATTCAAAAACCGAAATACATGGGAACAGCCTTGGACTTTTTGTAGCATTAGGCAACCGAAAGAAATGATTTTTTGAAATGGATTGCCACAGGCAATGAGATGGATTTGTTACGAGACACCTGAAATAAAACTGGAATGGGAGCATACTGGTTCCTTGAAAACCAATTTCTTCAAAAGAATTATGTGCACCATGTTTTTGGACTGTCGAGAAATTTTGTTTGTTGACTGGATGGAACAAGACATAATAATCAGTGACATAGCTTACTGTGAGACATTGAAGAAGTTATGATGTGCAATACAGAACAGAAGGTGTGAAGTTTTGAGTTGTGGTATTGTGTTTGATAACACATATCACACACAGAACAATGATGCTGCTCAATTCATTTCACTGAGAACAGTTCTGTCACCCTCCTTACAGTCTCAACCTAGCTCCATCTGACTTCCGTTTCTTTTCTCATTCTAAGAAATTTCTTGCTGGCTGACACTTCGCAAATGATTCTTCCAGCGGACAAGGGTTCCACGACCGTGGTACTTGATCATCGGGAGTATGTGGCTGAGGGACTGCGTCAGCTTTCAGACAACACTACATACAAAGTTTGCCGAGGTAATTCCATTCCTAATGTCCAGGCGGAGCTTCAAGGAATCCTCAGAACCTTAGGCCCCCTACAAAACCTTTCACCTGACTCCATCAACCTCCTGACCCCACCAACACCCCGCACCCCTACCTTCTTCCTAAAATTCACAAACCCAATCATCCCGGCCGTCCCATTGTAGCTGGTTACCAAGCCCCCACAGAACGTATCTCTGCCTACGTAGATCAACACCTTCAACCCATTACATGCAGTCTCCCATCCTTCATCAAAGACACCAACCACTTTCTCGAACGCCTTGAATCCTTACCCAGTCTGTTACCCCCAGAAACCATCCTTGTAAGCATTGATGCCACTTCCTTATACACAAATATTCCGCACGTCCAGGGCCTCGCTGCGATGGAGCACTTCCTTTCACGCCGATCACCTGCCACCCTACCTAAAACCTCTTTCCTCATTACCTTAGCCAGCTTCATCCTGACCCACAACTTCTTCACTTTCGAAGGCCAGACATACCAACAATTTAAGGGAACAGCCATGGGTACCAGGATGGCCCCCTCATACGCCAACCTATTCATGGGTCGCTTAGAGGAAGCCTTCTTGGTTACCCAGGCCTGCCAACCCAAAGTTTGGTACAGATTTATTGATGACATTTTCATGATCTGGACTCACAGTGAAGAAGAACTCCAGAATTTCCTCTCCAACCTCAACTCCTTTGGTTCCATCAGATTCACCTGGTCCTACTCCAAATCCCATGCCACTTTCCTTGACGTTGACCTCCACCTGTCCAATGGCCAGCTTCACACGTCCATCCACATCAAACCCACCAACAAGCAACAGTACCTCCATTATGACAGCTGCCACTCATTCCACATGAAACGGTCCCTTCCCTACAGCCTAGGTCTTCGCGGCAAACGAATCTGCTCCAGTCCGGAATCCCTGAACCATTACACCAACAACCTGAAAACAGCTTTTGCATCCCGCAACTACCCTCCCGACCTGGTACAGAAGCAAATAACCAGAGCCACTTCCTCATCTCCTCAAACCCAGAACCTCCCACAGAAGAACCCCAAAAGTGCCCCACTTGTGACAGGATACTTTCCAGGACTGGATCAGACTCTGAATGTGGCTCTCCAGCAGGGATACGACTTCCTCAAATCCTGCCCTGAAATGAGATCCATCCTACATGAAATCCTCCCCACTCCACCAAGAGTGTCTTTCCGCCGTCCACCTAACCTTCGTAACCTCTTAGTTCATCCCTATGAAATCCCCAAACCACCTTCCCTACCCTCTGGCTCCTACCCTTGCAACTGCCCCCGGTGTAAAACCTGTCCTATGCACCCCCCCACCACCACCTACTCCAGTCCTGTAACCCGGAAGGTGTACACGGTCAAAGGCAGAGCCACGTGTGAAAGCACCCACGTGATTTACCAACTGACCTGCCTACACTGTGAAGCTTTCTATGTGGGAATGACCAGCAACAAACTGTCCATTCGCATGAATGGACACAGGCAGACAGTGTTTGTTGGTAATGAGGATCACCCTGTGGCTAAACATGCCTTGGTGCACGGCCAGCACATCTTGGCACAGTGTTACACCGTCCGGGTTATCTGGATACTTCCCACTAACACCAACCTGTCAGACCTGTCGGTTGGTCGCAGTTAATGTGCTCCCTGCCGCCGTTGGATAAGCAGCTGCAGCAGCAAGTCGTATACTCCTAGCTCACTCATTTGTTACATAGTTTAATTCTTAATTTCTTTGCGTGTTTTTGGTACTTGCATTGTTTAATTCATAAATTTCGAGCGTATTATAGTATTTGAGAGTTGTAGCATCGCGTTTTAGTACCTGAATAGTGTAAATTCGCGTAGTCGTTTGTCTACTGTTTTGTTTTGAACGGCCAGTGTCGGTTGGTCGCAGTCAGTGTGCTCCCTGCCGCCGTTGGATAAGCAGCTGAGCAGCAAGTCGTATACTCCTAGCTCACTCATTTGTTACATAGTTTAACTCTTAATTTCTTTGCGTGTTTTTGGTTCTTGCATTGTTTAATTCATAAATTTTGGGCGTATTATAGTATTTGAGAGTGTAGCGTCGTGTTTTAGTACCTGAATAGTGTAATTTCGCTTAGTCTCCTTCCGCCGCCGAGCAGTGTCAGCAGTGCGCAAGTAGCAGCATTACTGCATTTACTAGGCAATCTTGTATTTTAATAACCGTTTAAATTTTGTCGATTTGTTTGCGCTCTCTGTAGATTAGTTCAGACGTTCTTAGCAAAACAGTTTTTAGCATGGATAGGGACTGCAACTGCTGTGTTCGGATGCAGGCTGAGTTGGCATCCCTTCGCTCCCAGCTTCAGGCAGTGTTGGCTTCGGTCACACAGCTTGAGGCTGTTGCCAATGGGCATCACTGTGGGGGTCGGGATGGGGGTTTGTCTGGGACAGCCAGCTCGTCCCACGCATCCATCCCCTGATCGGACTACGACTGTGGTTGCCCGGGATACTGCCCGCATTGAGGCTGATCCCTCACGTGTGGTAGAGTGGGAGGTCGTTTCAAGGTGTGGCAGGGGGCGAAAGACATTCCGGAGGGCTGAACGGAAAGCCTCTCCAGTTTGTCTGACGAACCGGTTTCAGGCTCTGTCTCAGGCTGATACTGATCTTCGGCCTGACATGGCTGCTTGTCCTGTTCCAGAGGTTGCCCCTCAGTCTGCAAGATCCGGGCAGTCGCAGAGGGTGGGCTTACTGGTAGTTGGGAGCTCCAACGTCAGGCGCGTAATGGGGCCCCTTAGGGAAATGGCAGCAAGAGAGGGGAAGAAAACCAATGTGCACTCCGTGTGCATACCGGGGGGAGTCATTCCAGATGTGGAAAGGGTCCTTCCGGATGCCATGAAGGGTACAGGGTGCACCCATCTGCAGGTGGTCGCTCATGTCGGCACCAATGATGTGTGTCGCTATGGATCGGAGGAAATCCTCTCTGGCTTCCGGCGGCTATCTGATTTGGTGAAGACTGCCAGTCTCGCTAGCGGGATGAAAGCAGAGCTCACCATCTGCAGCATCGTCGACAGGACTGACTGCGGACCTTTGGTACAGAGCCGAGTGGAGGGTCTGAATCAGAGGCTGAGACGGTTCTGCGACCGTGTGGGCTGCAGATTCCTTGACTTGCGCCATAGGGTGGTGGGGTTTCGGGTTCCGCTGGATAGGTCAGGAGTCCACTACACGCAACAAGCGGCTACACGGGTAGCAGGGGTTGTGTGGCGTGGGCTGGGCGGTTTTTTAGGTTAGATGGCCTTGGGCAAGTACAGAAAGGGCAACAGCCTCAACGGGTGCGGGGCAAAGTCAGGACATGCGGGGACCAAGCAGCAATCGGTATTGTAATTGTCAACTGTCGAAGCTGCGTTGGTAAAGTACCGGAACTTCAAGCGCTGATAGAAAGCACCGAAGCTGAAATCGTTATAGGTACAGAAAGCTGGCTTAAGCCAGAGATAAATTCTGCCGAAATTTTTACAAAGGTACACACGGTGTTTAGAAAGGATAGATTGCATGCAACCGGTGGTGGAGTGTTCATCGCTGTTAGTAGTAGTTTATCCTGTAGTGAAGTAGAAGTGGATAGTTCCTGTGAATTATTATGGGTGGAGGTTACACTAAACAACCGAACTAGGTTAATAATTGGCTCCTTTTACCGACCTCCCGACTCAGCAGCATTAGTGGCAGAACAACTGAGAGAAAATTTGGAATACATTTCACATAAATTTTCTCAGCATGTTATAGTCTTAGGTGGAGATTTCAATTTACCAGATATAGACTGGGACACTCAGATGTTTAGGACGGGTGGTAGGGACAGAGCATCGAGTGACATTATACTGAGTGCACTATCCGAAAATTACCTCGAGCAATTAAACAGAGAACCGACTCGTGGAGATAACATCTTGGACCTACTGATAACAAACAGACCCGAACTTTTCGAATCTGTATGTACAGAACAGGGAATCAGTGATCATAAGGCCGTTGCAGCATCCCTGAATATGGAAGTTAATAGGAATATAAAAAAAGGGAGGAAGGTTTATCTGTTTAGCAAGAGTAATAGAAGGCAGATTTCAGACTACCTAACAGATCAAAACGAAAATTTCTGTTCCGACACTGACAATGTTGAGTGTTTATGGAAAAAGTTCAAGGCAATCGTAAAATGCGTTTTAGACAGGTACGTGCCGAGTAAAACTGTGAGGGACGGGAAAAACCCACCGTGGTACAACAACAAAGTTAGGAAACTACTGCGAAAGCAAAGAGAGCTCCACTCCAAGTTTAAACGCAGCCAAAACCTCTCCGACAAACTGAAGCTAAACGATGTCAAAGTTAGCGTAAGGAGGGCTATGCGTGAAGCGTTCATTGAATTCGAAAGTAAAATTCTATGTACCGACTTGACAGAAAATCCTAGGAAGTTCTGGTCTTACGTTAAATCAGTAAGTGGCTCGAAACAGCATATCCAGACACTACGGGATGATGATGGCATTGAAACAGAGGATGACACGCGTAAAGCTGAAATACTAAACACCTTTTTCCAAAGCTGTTTCACAGAGGAAGACCGCACTGCAGTTCCTTCTCTAAATCCTCGCACAAACGAAAAAATGGCTGACATCGAAATAAGTGTCCAAGGAATAGAAAAGCAACTGGAATCACTCAATAGAGGAAAGTCCACTGGACCTGACGGGATACCAATTCGATTCTACACAGAGTACGCGAAAGAACTTGCCCCCCTTCTAACAGCCGTGTACCGCAAGTCTCTAGAGGAACGGAGGGTTCCAAATGATTGGAAAAGAGCACAGATAGTCCCAGTCTTCAAGAAGGGTCGTCGAGCAGATGCGCAAAACTATAGACCTATATCTCTTACGTCGATCTCTTGTAGAATTTTAGAACATGTTTTTTGCTCGCGTATCATGTCATTTCTGGAAACCCAGAATCTACTATGTAGGAATCAACATGGATTCCGGAAACAGCGATCGTGTGAGACCCAACTCGCCTTATTTGTTCATGAGACCCAGAAAATATTAGATACAGGCTCCCAGGTAGATGCTATTTTTCTTGACTTCCGGAAGGCGTTCGATACAGTTCCGCACTGTCGCCTGATAAACAAAGTAAGAGCCTACGGAATATCAGACCAGCTGTGTGGCTGGATTGAAGAGTTTTTAGCAAACAGAACACAGCATGTTGTTATCAATGGAGAGACGTCTACAGACGTTAAAGTAACCTCTGGCGTGCCACAGGGGAGTGTTATGGGACCATTGCTTTTCACAATATATATAAATGACTTAGTAGATAGTGTCGGAAGTTCCATGCGGCTTTTCGCGGATGATGCTGTAGTATACAGAGAAGTTGCTGCATTAGAAAATTGTAGCGAAATGCAGGAAGATCTGCAGCGGATAGGCACTTGGTGCAGGGAGTGGCAATTGACCCTTAACATAGACAAATGTAATGTATTGCGAATACATAGAAAGAAGGATCCTTTATTGTATGATTATATGATAGCGGAACAAACACTGGTAGCAGTTACTTCTGTAAAATATCTGGGAGTATGCGTACGGAACGATTTGAAGTGGAATGATCATATAAAACTAATTGTTGGTAAGGCGGGTACCAGGTTGAGATTCATTGGGAGAGTGCTTAGAAAGTGTAGTCCATCAACAAGGGAGGTGGCTTACAAGACACTCGTTCGACCTATACTTGAGTATTGCTCATCAGTGTGGGATCCGTAGCAGGTCAGGTTGACGGAGGAGATAGAGAAGATCCAAAGAAGAGCGGCGCGTTTCGTCACTGGGTTATTTGGTAACCGTGATAGCGTTACGGAGATGTTTAATAAACTCAAGTGGCAGACTCTGCAAGAGAGGCGCTCTGCATCGCGGTGTAGCTTGCTCGCCAGGTTTCGAGAGGGTGCGTTTCTGGATGAGGTATCGAATATATTGCTTCCCCCTACTTATACTTCCCGAGGAGATCACGAATGTAAAATTAGAGAGATTAGAGCGCGCACGGAGGCTTTCAGACAGTCGTTCTTCCCGCGAACCATACGCGACTGGAACAGGAAAGGGAGGTAATGACAGTGGCACATAAAGTGCCCTCCGCCACACACCGTTGGGTGGCTTGCGGAGTATCAATGTAGATGTAGATGTAGATGTAGAACTCCGGAGATGGGAACTTGCCCTTCAGTATATCCTCTCTTCTCGTTATCCGCCAGGCCTCAATCTCCGCTAATTTCTAATTTCAATTTGTTGCCACTCATACCTCACCTGTCTTTCAACAACATCTTTAACTCTGTACTTCTGCCTCGACTGACATCTCTGCCCAAACTCTTTGCCTTTACAAATGTCTGCTTGTGTCTGTGTATGTGCGGATGGATATGTGTGTTTGTGCGTGTGCGAGTGTATACCTGTCCTTTTTTCCCCCTAAGGTAAGTCTTTCCGCTCCCGGGATTGGAATGACTCCTTACCATCTCCCTTAAAACCCACATCCTTTCATCTTTCCCTCTCCTTCCCTCTTTCCTGACGAAGCAACCGTTTGTTGCGAAAACTTGAATTTTGTGTGTATGTTTGTGTTTGTTTGTGTGTCTATTGACCTGCTAGCACTTTCGTTTGGTAAGTCACATCATCTTTGTTCTTTCTTAATTCCCAAATGATACTTACTTCCTCGATTAGCTTTATTTAAGTACTTGGGTGTAACAATGTGTGGAGTTGTGAAATGGAATGAACACACAGACTTAATCGTAGCTAAAGCAAGTGACAGTCTTCTGCTCATTGGTAGGATCTGGGAAAATGCCATCAGTCTACAAGGGAGAATGCTTACAAAACACTTGTGCGAGCCATCCTAGAATATTACTCAAATATGTGGGACATACAACAAATAGGCCTAACAGGAGATACTGACCACTTACAAAGATGGACACCACAAACGGTGACAGGTTTGTTTAAGCCATGAAAGAGTTGTACAGAAATACTGACAAACCTGAATTGGCAGATGTATGGAAACAGATACTAACAATCCAATGAGAACCTACTTACAAAGTTTCAAGAATCAGTATTAGCCAAGAAACCAGAAATATATTACTGTGTCTTACGAATCACTTCCATAGGGAGCACAAAGACAAGATAAGATTAATTACCAGGAGCACAGCAGTATCTGAGCAGTATGTACAACAAAATTACAGGCTGCAGCGACACACTGCACGACACAATAGCCTCCAGTGTGGTAGATACCACAGCACCCAAATCAGTAACATTCATATATGCATTTGTCTCTACAGCAAACACTTACATCTTCTGGCACTACAGCTGATTAAAATTCTGAATTCTCATAAGATGCTGGGACTGATAATCTCATATTATTATCCTTAACTTCCACAATCTTACCACCTTCTGCATCAGTTAAACTCTGAATATTAACTACTTCTTCCTGACTGTCCACTTCCACAAAAGCATTGCACTTATTTAATTCTCCATCATGTCTTTCCTAACATAATTCATCCAAAGCATGTCCTTTTCCTTTTTCTCGATTCAAAAGTAAAACAAAAAAGTAGTATGCTCCCTGCGTCTAGCTCACACAAGTAACTGCACTAGCAGAATAGAAATGCGGAAAACACAAGTCCGAAAACAATTTATTGGACTCGCCAAAACGAAACAATAATACAATCTCCAAAAGAACAACCAACTCAATCCCAACTGCAGATTGACACAAATACAAAATAACAAACAATAATAATAGAAAAGACCTGGCTCTTCATGGGGAGCGAACACAATAAAAAATTGTAGAACGTTAAGAGGTTTGTCGACTATACCAAATCCATCTACAAGAGATCAGCCAGCTAGAAAAGGCATCTGGCTATGGCTGCTGGGGCAGCAGCAAAGTATCCTTCCAAGTGGTGAATCAAACTGCCTTTTGCCGGCAGTGTACCGCCTTATAAAGCCCGTTGGCGGGTGTATCTCCTGAAACTATTTGCGATCACATGCCTGGCATATCAGAGTAGTTCCTGGGACAGTTGCAACCTCTGGTGAAGCTGTTCTGCAGGCTCTGTGAACAGGTAGCGCTCCCTGGCAGTCATTGGTGGAGACCTGGTGTTGTGATGTGGCCACCAGTAAGTATTTGTATTGACAACACAGATGACGTAGGTTTTCCTCGTCAATATACGCCCTGTGATTCAGGCATCCCATGTTGGTTGGACATGAAGTGGTATACCAGTGCGGTAGGCCCTATGATGTTTGAAGTGGGTGGCCACAGCACTCACCTCTTTTCATTTCTTTTATGTCTCATCTCCATGAAATTCTCAAGAAGTTTAACTAGGCAATGGTAATTGTGGGAGCCGGTAAATTCTAAGAAGCCCTGTCCCCTTTTATAGTCTTCAATTGATTAAACGTATATGCATTATCTGCTCTGAACTGAGCTAATTGAACTGCTAAAGCTTGCCCAATGTCTCCTCAAGGGTAACACCCTCTGCATTTTACTTAGAGTTGTGGAACCTCTATCCAACACACAAAAAGCAAACAACAAAAAAAACAAAATAGGATGACAAGAAGGACATTGATGTGTCGGTAATTGAGGTGGCCAAGAAAGACAATCAGAAATGTGCAAAAGGTAATGTTAATTAGTTTATTTACCATATGTACACATAACTTTGAAGTGCTGTGAGTTCTCCTGCAGTGCTGAGCTTTACACAAGGAGAGTAATGTTCTTGATAGAAACAAATAGTCTTGAATATTAATACAGTCAGATAGTTTCTGACTAATGGTAATGTTTAGTAGCATTGTTCTACACCAATGTATTTTCTCACTGCAGGCTTCCATACTATGGTTGATACAAGTCTGAAAATGCACTGAATCTGGGGGTGAAGCTCTGAGTGTGGCTGCTTAAAAGATTGCACTGGTTAATTAGAGTCCCAGGTAGTGAGTTGCAAGTAGTGAAATCATGTGAATTTAGCATCCTCTGGTGTATGTATTGCGACACGCATTGCAGACAGCAAGCAGTGAAAGGGCTACGTTTAAATGTGCCATCTCGTACATAGCTGTGCATGTCGCGCTGGGTGCAGTCGATGAAGACACTGTCGATACAGCATTTCTTCTACCCAAAATTGTGCACCATCATCACATAGGATGGGTGCAGGCCATGGCGAGGGGGAGGTCTGTACAATGGTGCTGCTGATGGGGTTTGTTGTAGCGCAGTGGCAGAGGGTGCATCCCTATATTTGTCTTATGAACCACTGGGAACATCTGCAGAAAATTTGAAGATAGGATGTTCATCTGCTGGCACAGATGGATGCAGCACTGGCACGGTCAATCTCTGGCTAAATGACCTCACTGCTTTGAATGGCAAAGGATGTGATAGTTACTGTGTAGTTCGCAGCTGCTTCGTAGGCGGGCATGGGTCTATCTCCATGGCAGAATCATTGGAAGACCCATGTGCCAGATGTCAGGCACCTGCAGGAGCTGCGTGGGTACAGCAGGCTGGGTTGCAGGCCACATGTCTGAAGAATGAAAATCTGCGGCGGAACCAGAGTTATCACAGAAACTTATTTGGTTTTGGTGCTGTTGATGGGTGCTCGATGCTATGTGAATGGTATAAAGAGCGCAGCCCAATGTCTGAGTGACTATGCTACTTTTCCAGTTCTGAGTCTTGTTATAGACATGACAGAAAGGTTTTATCTTTTGTGCGGAACTTCACTCCAGAATTAGGTGAAGAAACAAGAGTGACAAGGGTGAAAGAGATGCAGCAGTGTGTGGTGGTGACAACCATGTAAAACTTCCACTGGCAAAGTGCCATGAGCCAGGTTGAAAGCGATAGGCGCTCAGAGAGAACAGCAAAGAACTTTCCTTTGAGTGTGAAGCATGAAGTTTGGATATCTGAGCCTTGAAAGTGCAAATGAAATGTTCAGCTTCATCACTTATTGAGGAGAGAATGGTGTCATTCAAAAATGCTGAATTCAGTTTTGTTATCAAAATTGTTGACATTCTAACGAAGAAAATTGCAGACCATTACCCAGAACAATTGTTTATGGCAAATCATCTAAGCAGAAGATAGAAGTGAGTGTGTCGATAGTGCTAGTAGTCAGATGCATTGGAATGACAAAAGGATATTTGCTGTATGCGTAGACGATCATGAAATGTCGTGTTCAAAAAGGACCAGCAAAAGCAGTATGAATATGTTGCCAAGGACTGTTAGGTAAAGGCCAATTGAAAAACTCAGCCTATTATCCACACATGAGTGTCAGCGAGCCATCATATCTACTATTTGTTTATCACACCTCTGTCATGTCCTGTGCTGGTTCACTAGCTGCTTAGTTTTAGTGATTCCATCAATGTCAATGTTTGAAAAGAATCGTCGACCTGCTAGGTGCTCAATAAGTTTGTCAATGCGTAGAAGCAGGAAGGACTCACTCATTACTTGAGAGTATTACTCTAGCTTTAAAGTAGGCACAAAGTCAAGCCTTCCTGCTTGTGTTTCTTGTGATCACAAAGGGAGGTGGCCATTGACTTGCAGAAACTGGTTTCAAAGTTCCAGTTTGTTCTAATATGTTGAGTTCAGAAGCAACTTCATCGCAAATGGTGTAGGGTACCAGGTGAGTGTGGTAAAACTTAGTTTTTGTATTGTCCTCGAGCATAATGTGTGTGTGAAAATTCTTGGCATGTCTCAGTGTTGCGTAGAACAAATATCCATATTTTTCACATAACTGATGAATACTGGCATGGGATAATTGTGTATCAATAGCAAGCATGTTGTCCTGAATATCTAAAACAAACAAATCAAAAGCATCAATGCCAAAAATATTGGGACTAAACTACAGTGAATGGCATTAATGTCATATTTCTACATTCTGCATGCAAATTACATGTTACAAGAACAGAGATACTTCACCATTATAGGCCAGAAGGTACAGTCATGATTTTTGTAATTGAGGGTGTCCCAATTGCTCATAAGTATGTTGATTAATCAGTGTAAGTGAAGCACCAGTAACTAACTGAATTGATTGCAAATCTGCAGGAGATCAACATTTTGTGGTTTGTCCTCTGAATGTGACTGTCTTTTCTGACTTGTGGAAGACTGTCTTTATTGAGTTATTATTGACAAAACATAGAAGAGCTGGTGAGAATGTGATAAGTTTTCTACTGTGTGTTTTGCCGTGTAATTTCGTCGCATTCATCCACAGTTCCTGTGTCAATTGCCAGGATGAGTGGGTACAGATTCAGAATGAGAGATAATATTTATTTCCATTTTCTCTGGTCAGGATTTGTGTGGAACAGAACTTATTTAGTGTTTCTTTTGCATGCACACTTTCTCTGTGTGTTCTGATTTGTGGCACTGACGGCATTCCGCATAGTGGAGAAGGCAGTTCTAGCAGTCATGTGTTACTTAACTTTCCACACAAGACTTCTAACGGTTTAAATTAGCCAAGGAAGCGGCTGGGTGTATCAAACTATATTTATGTCTGTGATGGCCATTGTACTGTGCCCTGCAAAACTGGGACTGCTGTGAGCAATCTGCAGTCAGCATTGCAACAACAAACACATTAAATTTTAGTTTGGCAAAGTCTTGCATTTCTTGAGCTTCGGTTACTTTTAGCATGTCATTTAGACCAGGACTGTGGCGCTTTAGAACTTAGTCCATATTCTGTTATTAGCAAGGTTTTGAATAATGACATCGCAAAGCATTTTATGTTGAAATGAGGCTCCACAACAGCATTTAAATTTGCAATTCCTAGTCATGTGTTTGAGATCAGTGATCCATTCTATGTAGAAATGTAAGACTACTTACTGAAAGCTTTGGATCAATGTGGTCAGGTAGATTTAGTATTTTTTGGTTTCTGAAAAGCATTGACTCAGTACCACATCTACACTTATTTTCAAAAGTATGATCATATGAGGTATAAGGCAAAATTTGTGACAGGAGTGAGGATTTTTGATAGGAATGACACAATATGTTATTTGGATGGAGATTCATCATCAGATGTGGAAGTGTGTTGGGATCATTGCTGTTCATGTTGTGTATTAATGACCTTTCAGACAATATTAAAAGTAACCTCAGACATTTTACAAATGATGCAGTTATCTATAATGAAATACTGTCTGAAAGAAGCTGCATAAGTATTCAGTCAGATCTTGATAAGATTTCAAAGTGGTGCGAAGATTGATAATTTTAAATGTTCAGAAATGTAAAATTGTGCTCTTCACAAAATGAGAAAATTGTAGTGTCCTATTATATCATTGAGTTACAGTTAGAATCAGCCAACTCATACAAATACCTGGGTGTAATGCTTTGAAGGGATATAAAATGGAATGATCACATACGCTCAGACATGGACAAAGCAAGTGGCAGACTTTGGTTTATAGAATAGAAGTTTATTGTCTCATAACATTCAGTTTCAAGTCATTGACTTAATGTACATGAGACCTGTCAGTGCACAAAAATTTGTTTGCAGTTTTCCTTAAAATATCATTAATATACTGTACTGAACACATATTTGACACAAACTGATGATTTTTCCAAAAAATAACAAACTATAATATCCTAAGTACGTGTTCTCTCCTGCTCAAATTTTCAAGTTGTCCTCCACAAAATCTTCATCTGAATAGTAACATTTCTGTGCCAGTCTGTCATGTAAGATTTTTTCACCATTTCTGAATTAATACCGAGCAATTCTTTTCCTTTTACTTTGTTGTAAATTTTCATACCCATATACCATGGAGTTTGAGCATAAAGTTATAAGCAGTTGACAGGTAGCATAAAATTATTTTGGTTCTTGTTACTGTAATCCTGTTGAAATTGATTTGCTATGAATAAATCAGGGTTACTATGTATGAAGATAATCAGCTCGCAGATGTAAAATGAGAGAACACTTAATATACTTAGATTTCTTAGGAGGGTTGACATGGATTTCTTCACTTTATATTGCACATATTTCTAATGATAGTTTTTTGAAGTTTATATTTGAGTCATATGGCTCGAGCTACCCCCCAAAATTTAATTTTGTACCTTATGACTGATTAGAAGTAGCTTATGACACACTAATTTCAGTACTTTCCTGCAAATGCTAGTTTTCTTCTTCTTCTTCTTCTTCTTCTTCTTCTATTGTCACATTCCATCCTGGATTTTCCATTGTTTGATTTACTTGAGCTTGGGTTAACTAATGCTCAGATATACATATAATATTTACATTGTGAATGTTACACAAATATTCTAATTCCAAAAGCTTATTTCTAATTCAACATGTGTTAATTTGTGTAAAAGTAAGAAGTTTGTCTCTATCTGTATTCCCCTGGGAGCTATTTATCTCTATATTTGAGGTTGTAGGCTCATTTACCGTATTTACTCGAATCTAAGCCACACTTTTTTTCTGGTTTTTGTAATCCAAAAAACCGCCTGCAGCTTAGAATTGACTGCAAAGCAAACGGAAGTTCTGAAAAATGTTGGTAGGTGCCACCACAATTAACTTCTGCCGTCGAATATATGTAGCGCTACACAGGCATGCATTGCAGGCACAAAGATAAATACTGGCGACAAAACCTCTGCGTCAGTAAGTAAATTTTAAAAAAAAAAGTGGAAGACGAGCTTCTTCCTCCGCCCCGAGTTTCGACCACTGCATTTTCATACATTATCCAACGAAGTAAATACAAATTCCGTATTGTTCATCTTCGAATGTAGCAGCATTTCAATGTACTACGAAAATCCGACTGGGAAGACTGTTTGGGATGTTTGTCAATATGGCCAACTCTACGTTCTGAATTTTTTCCTGACTGTTAGAAGAGATTGTTGCTAAAAGAAACTTTTATGAATTGTGAATCACTTGCAGTATTCTCTTAACCATAAGAATAATATGAATGTAAACATTTTGTCATGTATTGGTTCGTGTTTGTTGCTATCTCATTTAAATCCTGTCTGCCTAATAAACTACGAAACTAGAGTGAGACAAGAGCAAACGCGGAAGAATATACATATCATGTCACGTTTATATTCGTATTATTCTTATGCCTAATAGTGATACAGTCAGAAATGAAGCACGGCAATTGCCTAGATTTTTAAATCTAAGATGACTCTAATTTCTGTGTAGAATGTAATGTACTAAAGAGGCACCTGCAACGATTTTCAAACGGAGAAAAATTTTCGCTAAACTCTCGTTCAGAACATCTTCTATCATACCCAGTCTATTATTTGGTTCTTGTTGATCATTATCAAAGAAAGCAGCAGTGTAAGTAACAACAAATAGCAGTCTCTTGCCATTGTTTCCCTAATGAGATGATTCCTTTTTATTGACCGTTGATATGCCGGCTTTTACCACACAATCACTGGATCCCACACCGTGCTGAGCTGCAGGCCACCATCTCTGTTCAGGCTGTTATTGGTGATTTTTATTTAAATGGCTTCTTTAATTACACAACCCCAGAAGCTGTTTCTGCAAACCACGATGGATGTTTCATCAAATTTTATCCAATGTCCGTTTTCTAAAGCATGATCTGCTAAAGCAGATTTCTCAGGGTGGTGTAGGCAATAAAACTTATCATGCCCCTTCCTGTGTTTTCCACGGTGTATACTGTTTGTCCAACATAAGACTGGCCAGACTCAGAAGCTGTCTTGTAGCCCTGCTGTGTCTTTAACTGGTCCCAGTGATGGACTTTTGTTTGAGGCCTGAACATCAATTTGATCTTGTGTTGTTTCAGCATGTGACTTATCTTTGTCAGTGAAGTGGTCAAGCTATTTAAGCACACTCTGACATCTATTTTCTGTACAACAGCCAGTATTACAATCAGACAGACAGTGTTGCAATTAACTCATTAGCACTAGTACCAGCTTCATGTAGAATTTTGAGGATATTGCCTTAGACATGGCGTCTTTAAAGCCTAGTTGTTTCTTTTAGTACATTGATGGTACATTCATCATTTGGCCTCATGGATGTGAGAAACTTGACGATTTCATGGAACACCTCGACGACACTAATAGTAATATCCAGTTTAAAATGGAGGTACAAAAATATGACGCATTGCCCTTCCTTGACATTCTCATCCACCTCAAATGAAATTGATGCCTTTGTCCCAGCGTCTATAGAAAAACTACCTACACCGATCTGTACTTGCGTGCCATCAACCATCACCACCCAGCACAGAAGTGCACTGTTTTACAAACATTGGTGCATCATGCAAGAATGATATCAGATGCTGATAACCTGCCGCATGAGCTGAGCCACCCACAAGGTCTTCAGCAACAATGGCTACAACATCCATCAAATAAATGATTTTATTTAAGACTCGCAACAAGACCACCGACAAGGAGCAGGAAAAGAAATTTGCTATCTTGCCATGCTCTGGCTCCAGGTTGGGTAAGATGAGCCATCTGCCAAAATGACATGAGATCAAATCAATCTTCAGGCCTCTGATGAAAATGTGTCAATTACTGAGACCATTGAAAGACATAGCAGGTCTCAGAACACCCGGGTTCTACAAGATACCTTGCAAGTGTGGCCAGTCTTATGTCAGACAAGGAGTATGCACTGTGGAACAATCCAGGAAGGAACATCAGAGGCTGTATTGCCTACATCGTCCCAAGGAATCTGCTTTAGCAGATCATGCTTTAGAAAATGGACACCGGATAAAATTTGATGAAACACAAACAGGTTTGAGATTGTGGAATTAAAGAAGCTATTGAAATAAAAATCACCAATAATGCCATAAACAGAGGTGGTGGCCTTCAGCTCAGCAAATGCCCTATACGGCGATGGCACAGGCACCAGTGACGTCACAGCAGGCAGCTAGTGTATATAAGGGGTGTACCAGCATCCCAAAGGTAGTCATACTGTTTGACAATGGCCAAGGAGTACTTGGCCGAAAGCTTGTGCAATTTTAATTACTTGACCCAGCTGGAAACCTAAGAACTTTTTGTTTAAAGTAGTTAACAGTTTATATTTATACTGATTAACCAAAATGTTATGACCACCAGCCTAATAGTGAGTTGGGTCACATCTAGAATGCAGAACAGCAGTATTCTGCATGGTGTGGATTTGACAGGTCCGTGATAGGTTTTCAACGGTATGTGGCACTAGATGTCTATTCACAGGTCACGCAGTTCCTGTAAATTGCAGGCAGGTGGTTTGTGGGCAGGGAAATGGTGCCCAGTAGCATCCCAGTGCAGGCGCAGCTTGAAGTTTAAATGCTGTGAGATGGAGCTGTTGATATGGAGTGACATTTTTCGAACAGATAGTAGCTGGTCTCAAGGTGAATGGCCAGTTTGCTCTATGTAGCAGAGGTTTGGGGGCATGATTCTTATACCCAGTGCAGCTCTTATGGGTGCCCCAATGGCTTGATTCTGATCATACTGCCTAAAAGTGTCATGCCAGCCTCCACACTATTTTCATGTTACACTGCTTACATCAGAAAGGGGTGATCAGAGCAGCTGAAACTTCACTGTCAAATTCCTGATATGCTTTGATGCACTATTGATTGATATTTAGTATTAAAGTTTTGATAGTGATAGTGGGCAAACCTACATTTTTGTAGACCTAGAGAAAGATTTTGACAATGTTGACTGGAATACTCTCATTCAAATTCTGAAAGTGACAGGGGTAAAATACAGGGAGAGAAAGGCTATGTACAATTTATGCAGAAACCAGATGTCAGTTATAAGAGTCGAGGGGCATGAAAAAGAAGCAGTAGTTGAGAATGGAGTGAGACAGGGTTGTAGCCTATCCCTGATGTTATTCAGTCTGTATATTGAGCAAGCAGTAAAGGAAACAAAAGAAAAATTTAGAGAAGAAATTAAAATCCATGGAAAAGAAATAAAGACTTTGAGTTTTGCCGATGACGTTGTAATTCTGTCAGTGACTGCAAAGGACCTGGAAGAGCAGTTGAACAAAACAGACAGTGTCTTGAAAGAAGGATATAAGATGAACATTAACAAAAGCAAAATGAGGATAATAAAATGCAGTTAAATTAAATCAGATGATGTGGAGGGAATTAGATTAGGAAATAAGACACTTAAAGTAGTAAATGAGTTTTGCTATTTGGGGATCAAAATAACTGATGATGGTAGAAGTAGAGAGGATATAAAATGTAGAGGGCCTTCTGAAGAAGAGAAATTTGTTAACATCGAGTATAGACTTAAGTATCAGAAAGGCTTTTCTGGAAGCATTTTTATGTGGTGTAGCCATGGAAGTGAAACATGAATGATAAATAGTTTAAACAAGAAGAGAATAGAAGCTTTTGAAATGTAGTGCTACAGAAGAATTCTGAAGATTCGATGGGTAGATCACGTAACTAATGAGGAGGTACTGAATAGAATTGGGGAGAAGAGGAATTTGTGGCACAACTAGACTAAAAGAAGAGATCGGTTGGTAGGACACATTCTGAAGCATGAAGGGATCACCAATTTAATACTGGAGGGAAGTGTGGAGGGTAAAAATCATAGAGGGAGACCAAGAGATAAATACACTAAGCAGATTCAGAAGGATGTAGGTTGCAGTAGTTACTTGGAGATGAAGAAGCTTGCACAGGATAGAGTTGCATGGAGAGCTGCATCAAACCAGTCTTTAGACTGAAGACCACAACAACAACAACAACAGTTTAGATAGTTTTTTGTTTCTGGCATTGGCAGTTTGATCTGCTATGGGAATAAGTTCGCAAACGTATCATTGAAGTGCACCATAATATGGTAATATAACTGTCACCATCCAGTGGGAGTTTCACTTATGATTAGAGGAAATAAGCACATGAAATATGTCCCATTACCTTTAGTGTACTAGCTAGTTGACGGCATTTGTGGAAGAAAGTGCATTATTAGAAAGTCTCTTTGTGCAAGTGCATTGTGCCTGTGATCTAGTGGGTTTTATTTTATTGTGAATATCTGCAGCAGACCACAGGTCTGAAACAGCACAATATGAAATCAGTGTGCAATTTATTAGGCAAAAATTTGGAACATGAGCTCAGAAAAAAAGTGAAAGAATCTGATTTACTCAGACATAGTGTAAACATTAATCAAGAACAAAAAGTGTGTAAATCCAGTCAACATTATACACACAATTTCAACAGAACAATCTACAATGCAGCTGACTGGTTGTGATGTGTAAAATAGAATTTTCTGTTTCACCTGTCTTGTTACATGGACTGAGAATGGTACCACAAATTTTCATGCAATAGTGAAAAAACATAACTCCAATGAAAAGTAATTAAATGATTTAGTGAAATTTCAGTGCTAAGAAAAGTGGACATTGTGGTGTCACCGCCAGACACCACACTTGCTAGGTGGTAGCCTTTAAATCAGCCGCGGTCCGTTAGTATACGTCGGACCCGCATGTCGCCACTATCAGTGATTGCAGATCGAGCGCCGCCACGTGGCAGGTCTAGAGAGACTTCCTAGCACTCGCTCCAGTTGTACAGCCGACTTTGCTAGCGATGGTTCACTGACAAAATACGCTCTCATTTGCCGAGACGATAGTTAGCATAGCCTTCAGCTACGTCATTTGCTACGACCTAGCAAGGCGCCATTACCAGTTACTATTGATGCTGTAAAACATGTACCGTCAAGAGCGATGTTCACCAATTATGGATTAAAGTTAAGTATTCCAGCAGCTACATACGTTTTTTTGTTAGTCTCATTTCCTTGACCTGTTCCAGACCTCACGCCAGCCTGCGTGAGCTAAAACACGTGCCTTTCGGCTTCCTCTCATAGTGGATTGGCTGTCTTGCCAATCCACAACAGACATTATGTGCCAACTTGTGATAGTGCTTACTGCCTTAATATAAAGACACATTTGAAATGTTCAAAGAATTGGTGTATACTGAGTAAACTGATAGATGGTGTTAAATTTTGTGGCAAATTCGAACTTGCCTGAAGGGGCCATGAAGAAACAGAAAATTGCACGAACCCCGGAATTTTTGAAAGTTCAGTTGGTATAATGTAAGAGTTTGGATGCATATTGAAGCAGCACATTGAGAAATCAGAAAACCATATTTTCTTACGTATGCCCAAAACTCTTCAAAATAAATTCCTAGAATCACTTGATGAGGTATTCCTCAATACCATGAGGAATGAGCTGTCAAAGAAAAAATTGTTGGTAATCGAAGCTGCAATCACTGACTGACTGCAAATTTGTCACAGCTGGTTGTAATAATTCGGTATGCAAATTTGTCACAGCTGGTCGTAATAATTCAGTAAGAGCTACTGGGGGAAATAAATAAAGATTTGTTTCCTTTGTACGACCAAAAATTCACACTGTAAATAATGTAACTGTAGCTGCTCTCAATCAACAAGACAAAATGAAAGTAAATGAAATACCTGAAAAACTGATAGCTCAGAGTTACAGCAGTGCTACTGTTATGAGTTACCACAAAAGAGGTTTGGAATTAAAGATGTGTACAAAAATACTCACTTTATTCACAGCTATGCAAATCAGTTAAATATAACTGTTGAACATTGTGTGACAGGCAGTAAACGGCTATAGATTTTTTTCAGTAACTTCGCCAGAAATTTATACCCTTTTTTCCCCAGTCTCCTAAAGGCACAGCCACTTTTGATGAGATAGAGAATAAATGTGTTCCTGTTTGTCCTCATTCCATCAGTTGGAATTTCAAATTTGGAATGTAACCACTATATACAAGTACCAAAAGGAAATTGTTGAGTGCATGGCAAAAAATATTGACAATGATACTAAAGATTACATGACAGTTAACAAGGCTATGAAACTGAAGGGTTTCCTGCAAGTTGAAGATTTCCTCTTGTGGTTACAATTTTTTTTTTTTTTAAATTAAGTCGTGACTCATTATGATGATCTGATTGATGAATTGCAGCAAAGGAATATCACTGGAAACAAGAAGAACCAACCACAACATGGGGATATTTAAGGGAATCAAGAAAGGTGTGTGCACAAGGTGTCTACAATGCATCATGATCATCAGGAATGAGCTGTCAAAGAAAAACGTCTTGGCAGTGATCAATCCAGTTGGAACTATCACTTTCACAGCTATTTGAACCATCATTGTGTTTGAAACATCAGATTGATTTCCCAGAATAAGAACTGAAAATAGCTGTATAGCTATTTATTTGTTTAAATTACAGTATCAGACTGACATCATGAATTGAATGTGTTGTACATCTGAAAGGATTTGATGGAAGCATCATTTGCTTTTGACCGTATTGAATTGTCATTATGAAAACACCCTTAGAAAAGCTTTTCCTAAGATATTTAAACTTTTACCAACATAAACTGTCAGCCTTCAAGCATTTGGCAGAATTTTTTTTCTTTACGTGTAATTTGCAGTCATATGTTGACTAGCTCTGTTGTGATGACTGAAGAACATGGCTACTAATATTTGGTCTATTTGTTGTTAAAGTGCAGCACCTACTGCAGTTGGAGATATATCAATCATCAAGGTGGGAGATGCTTGTGGAATGGGGTACGCTAAACATGTGTTCTCAGATGTAGCAGTCTTCAAATTGTTGAAGATAGTTTCCGCTCTTGCTAGTCCACTGTAGTTAGTCACGTGGTTTTGACGAACCTTGTAAGAAGATGTTTAGTGGATGGCCAAAAGCATGTGGCTGTGCACAAAGTGGCAATAATAGTTAGCAATACCAAGAAAGTTTCAACAGTCACAGGCTGTGGGATGTTGTTCATGGCTTCCACTCTCTCCTGCGGCAGCTGAATTCCTGGTTCTTCAAACTTCTGTTTCTCCATTTCTCGAAGCACACACTTCAATAGGTTGATGACTAAACTGAATCAATAGAGGCAAGTGAGGATTTGTCGTAAATGATCCAAATGTTCCATTTCAAAGCTGGACATCACCAAAACATCATCAGGATGGACATGACAGATAATGACATCACATGTGACTCTGTTCATAAAGTGCTTGAAGGTTTGCATAGCACTGCATAATCCAGTGGGCCAAATGGAGTACAGACAATGATCTCAGGTGTCTCTTCTGGAGCAATGGGTATTTAATAAAAAACACATATCAAGTCTGTTGTTGAGATTATGTGTTTGTGGCGAAGACTGAATGAGAAATCTTCATTGTGCCAGGCAGGATACCACTCGGGAATCATTCTGGCATTAAATTGCCAGTAATCATCATGTGAATGTCATCCATTAGTCTTCTTTGGAGCAACATGCGGAGGCAAGGCTCAGTTGTTGTATGATGGATGACAGATCCATTGGGCAAGCATAGAAGAAAATTCCCACTTCACTACCTGCAATTTCTTGGGCAGTACCTGACTATGTTGAGTGTGAATCAACATTCCTGTCATCATTAGAATATAGTGCTCTGTTGGGTGCTACACAGAAACTAGTGTGGATAGCCACTGAGTGATCTGTGGAAACTGTCCAAGGAGTTCTGGATCTGGAGAATCACCAGTGATCTTGTGTATGGCAGTATTGTCCACATGGCTTAAAAACTCATGGCTGTCAAAGTTAGTGGTTGTATCAAGAAGGCACTTGTGGTACAGTCCAGTAGCAGACTGTAAAATGATAAAAAAAATCTGCTTCAAGGATGGGGTATACTACGTCCACCACTATGAAGGCTGAAGTCTCGTGAAACTGATACGTGACCATATGTCTTGATTGTGGGACCATTGGCTGCGTAGAGCAGTAATGTAATCAAGATGACAGGTACATCTATATGTGCTGACATGTGTCCACTAGCTACTGTAATTTAGAATAGTGCTCAGTGACAAATAGTCCGTGGCTACCATCTGGGCAGCCAGTTGCTGTCATTACAAAAGGCATGGGAAACGGCATTGTTGTGCTTTTGAACCAAATCATGTATGCTACCAGCATACCTTTTTCAGCTGAAGGCGAACAGTGGTGTTTGCTTGGTGATCGTTGGCACTGCGATGGGTGACAGACATCTTGTGTCTAAAAAGCAGCAACCTGTCTGGTAAACTAAGTGATTTGTGCTTGTAATGAGACCAGGCAATTCTCTGATTGTGGAAATACTGCTGCAACACATGTGGACAGATACATTTTGGCAATATGGTCCACCATTTTGGAGGAGGTTGAAGTTGCCAGTATATATAATGCGTATCTCCTGTGTGTCAGGCAGTAAGTGTGACAGCCAGATACTTTTGAGAATGTCTTCATTAACAAAATTGCTTGCCATGGTCCATAGATGATGCAGCAATTGAGAAGGAGTGCAATCACGCAATTCCTTTGTGTGGAGTAACATTTGCAGTCATTTGGCTTCTAATCGAGACAAGCGACTGATCAGAGCACTTTTAATTTAAGTGTATTTGTCAGCACTTGATGGTGAGTTCAAGAATCCTGGATTTTCCATGACCGTGTCCTTGTTAAGAGCAGCAATGATGTAACAGTGTTTGGTCTTGTCAGAGGTTATGTCAGCTAATTAAATTAAGAGTCAGTGCGTGGAAAATACATGGTGCAATTCATGTGACTGTCTCATATTTAGCATGCAGTGCTGCACAATTTGAAGTGTTAGTGGTCAACGAAAATGTTGTGTTTACTATTAATACTTTATCAACAACATTTATAACATACATGTGATAACATGAATGACTCGAGTAAACCAAAGAATAAATATAAAAATCAATGAACAGTCATGAAATCAAACAATAAAGAGAGGTCTGGGGGTTGGGGTGGGGGAGAGTGATGAAGAGTGGTAAAGATGCTATGTCATTATGAGCTGCATTGTATACCAATGAATCCTCTTTGTTCTTTGATTTCATTTTTGTTCATTGACTTTGAGATATATTCTATGGTTTACTCGTTATTTGTGCTCTCACCATTATAAATATAATATTTTCAATAAAGTATTCATACTAAAGCATAACAAACTGATTCATCTGTTTCAACAGAATGAAGACCATGAATTAAAAAGAAATCACATTTTTTAATTTCATTACAGACAGAATTTCAGTGCTGGGAAAATGAGTATATATAGTAACCTGTTAATTTACATTTCTCTTGTTTCATCTGATGCATACTGCTCAAAGAAACACGAAGAAGCTATAATCAGGACTCCATTAATAATCTGTGTGTAATTTGTATAAATATTTTGTTGCCACAGTGTTTTCATCTGCAATACATACAGTGCAAAGCATTTTATGTTACATATTGCATTCATTATGCGATGCAGCTAAAAAAATTTCAGATATTTTGATGGTGAACTGGCACAGTTGTGTGAATTGTAAAACCGTATACATGATAAAGTAGATTCATTATATGTGCACTTAATCAGAAAGTACCATATACAATGTGAGATTCTTATTATAAGGAATAATATGAAAATCTGCTGTCGTTGTCCTATAACAATGAACAGGTTCCAGAATGCTTAAAATATTCAGATTTAAGACTTTCTAGTATCTATTAAATATTTATGAAGTAATTTTTGCGATTCTTACCTGTTGATTTGCATATTCATGCTCCCACTACCCCATGCCAGCCCCCTTAACTGTTAGAGGTGATTACACAAGCAAAAGTTAGGTATGCCACAGTTACTATTCTTCCAAAATCTAGATAAAATACAACATTGCAGCAATGATATACACTGAGAGAAAAAAAAAAATCAGAACACCAAGAAGAAGTTGTGTGACATAAATCGCAGTTGGTAGGTGTGTTTCTACATCTGAAAGATGATGTCTATTAAAATTTCACAGCAGTCGCATAACAGTGGCACTGGTATCACCACTATGAGGGTGCAAATCAGGTTTGCTTTAAATACACGCTGCAACAGTCATGAGCATTAGTTACTTTCAGTCTTAAATATGGTGAATTGGTGTTAGTCAAGAATGCCTTTGAGGTGACAAAGATGCCATTGTCAGCACCCCAGTCAGTTTTAATGAGGTCATGTATCAGGACTGTGAGAAGCTGGATATTCCTTCTGTGATATTGCAGAAAGACTTGGCAGAAATGTAGCCACTGTACATGTTTGCTGGCAGTGGTGGTCACGAGATGTATGGTCGCAAGATGACAAGGCAGCAGTTTGAGCAGCATTTGGCACTACAGTGACACAACAAACTATTACAAATCAGTTACTTCAAGAACAGATCCGAGTCAGATATCCTGTAGCATGCATTCTACTGACCCCAAACCACCGCCCATTTGTGAGTTCAGTGGTGTCTAGCGAGAGCTCATTGGAGGGCAGGGTGGAGATCTGTTATGTTTTTCTGATGGAAGATGGTTCTGCCTCAATGCCAGTGATGGTCATTTGTTGGTTAGAAGGCCGGTTGAAGGCTTGCAACCAACCTGCTGTGTGTTACACACACTGTACCTACACCTGGATTTATGGTTTGGGGTGCAATTTCATGTGACAGCAGGGGCACACTCATGGCTATTCCATACATCCTGACTGCAAATTTGTATGTCAATTTGGTGATTCGACCTGTTGTTTTGCCATTCATGAGCAACATTCAAGGGAGTGTTTTCCAACAGAATAATGCTTGCCCATGTACCACTGTTGTAACCCAATGTGCTCTACAGTGTGTCAGCATATTGCCTTGGCCTGCTTGTACATCAGATCTGTCTCGAATCAAGCACATGTGGGACATCATCGGACGACAAATCCAACAACATGCACAACCAGCACTAACCGTCCATGTATTGACCGACCAAATGCAACGGGCATGGAACTCCATCCTACAAACTGACATTCAGCACTTGTACAACACAATGTGTGCATTTTTGCATGCTTGCATTCAACATTCTGGCAGTTACACTGATTATTAATAAACCAGCATTTCACATTTGCAGTGGCTTATCTTGCACTTATGTTAACCTGTGATCTTGCAATGTTAATCACTTAAGTATGTTACCTAAACAAATGTATTCTGATGTTTAGAACTACATGACACATCATGTAATGGCTGAACAACTAATATCTAATCCTTTAACTGGCTTCAAGATACAGTGTTTTGTGACATGTAACTTTCAAGGCTATTAAAATCTTTTTCATTAACTGTTCAATAGTTGTGACTGCATACAGTAACTTTTTTTTCCAGTAAATTCTTAGAGCACACTTTGGTGTCCACTTGTTGTAGTGTATGCTCAAGAGTGTAATTCTGACAGTTTAACTCTTTCAGACGTGAATTTTTTCTGGAGAAGAGAACATTTCTATTTACGTGGTAATGCTCTTAGGCGATTTTTTAATGATTTTTGGATGCAATATTTATACAAAAATATGTACCTGTTTTCAAAACATACTTTGTACACTTGGCTCGTTTTGTGGATTAAGATAACTAATTATGAAATATTTTCTATTGTAATAAATAGTAAAATGATCATTCAATAATTACCATCAAAAATAACAATATTCAACTATACAGTGGAATATAGCGAACCAACCACATCTTTGTATTCTGGTGGTCACAAGCTGCTGCACACTGACTTACTGATATTTTCATAGTGGTGCCCAATGGTTGGCAGCACTTGTGCATGATGAAAAGGACGAACATCAACATCTGTGTACCTCAGGTTTTCATTGGGGGAAAATACTTCTGTTGCAGCTAAGTCACAGTGAAAGTTAATGTATACAGTTGAAGCCAGAGGGTGTGAGAGGGTTAAATACTTCTCATTTATGTTTACATTTAATACTTCTTCATACAAAAACAAAACTGATTGACTATAACAACTTTAGCTCACAAACATATTAAATTAACTTGATCTGTATTGTCAGTCCAACAGAATGGCATTCTGTTTGTGGTATAATTAAATGGGGAATATAATAGATTGTACAATAGATACAGTTGTGTTGTAGTTAGTCTGTTCCACATATTGCCAACCATGCTTTAAAATATGATTGTACAACTGAACCTTAATGATATGAGCACTTTGGACAGTATGGCTGCTTGCTGGTGGTGGTAGTTTTTGTTGTTATTATCATTATTATTGTTGTTGTTGTTGTTGTTGTTGTCGTCGTCATTGTTGTTGTCACCATCATTGTCATTCGTCATCTGACACAGTGATTTACTCCATGTTCACCTCTTGCAGTAAGTGTTAGTAGCCCATGTCATCAGTACGTTGTGACCCATGGCAGATGATCCTAACAACAATGGTTTCCTCCGATTGTTGATACTCACATTACGCCCTTAACATGGGTACTCATTTAAAGTCCATACCTGCACGATGGATCCTGCAGTTGACCGTCACAAAGATCTCTCTCTCTCTCTCTCTCTCTCTCTCTCTCTCTCTCTCTCATCCCCCTCCCCCCTATCCCCTTCCCCCCTCCCACCCTAGTTCTCCTCTCTCCAACACCACAGCTATCTCTCATATAATTGCTTGTGTGTGCTTAATCTCATAACTTTAGTTTTTGTGTGGAAAACAAAAAGTTTTCTTTGTTTTCATGTGTTGCAAATGTAGTCAGAATGATTTTATTAAAAAATGTCAGATTGTTGTATAAAAAGATAATAATTTCATAAAGATAAGGGAGGGTACAGCTCTAGTATCCATGATGTACTGTTTGAGCTTCCTTAAGACGTAAAAAACTGTGCCATACCTATTGACAGATTCAAAACAATTATGATGTACTATTTTCCATATTTCACTGTTTCCATGATGAATAACAGCCACCAGACAAGTACAGAAGTGCTCAGTTTGTTTTCTAAGAGTTCATTATGTGTGTTCCAACTTTTATAACCTTTTATGAATGTCTGTGAATGTGTAAAAAAAGTTCTTTTTCCATCCTTTGGACATAAGTAATAACTGTCCTCAACTTGGAGATTGGTTTGAACACCACAGAGCTTTACTAAATGTAGCTCTATTGGAGATTATATACCCTTGCCTTCTTTACCCAGCCAGTTAAAGGGGAGCCCACAGTTTAATTTGGACTCCCAACCATGATGCAACTTGGCATTTTCCACATTAACAAATCATTGCCAGAGGTAAAAGAAGCAAGAAGGGACAGGAAAAAATCAAAGGCCAACTGGGAAAAAAACTTCATGCCACTGGATTTGTAGTCAGGCACTTGCACAGTTTAGACACATCTCAAATTTTATGCCCTCCACAGGCTGGAAACACATCATAATATGTCAGTAGCAGTAATTTTTTACCCAGAATACTGGTAACTTCTCTATAGTCAATAACTTAGTTGTATAGCTGGAAATTTGTCTTTTATAACTCTTTCCAAAGAAATCAAAAGGTCATCTGAAATAATCTGCTTTATTTTTGTATATACAAAATTGCTCATGTTATTATTGAAATTTGTGACTGTTTCAGCTTCTGCTCTGAAATTAAACAGTGCTCTGAAGGAATTGTATTTGGCTGACAACAATCTTGGCCCAACAGATGCTATACAGATTGGTGCCCTGCTTCGTGCAAATGAAACCCTTCAACTACTTGACATTAGGTGAGATATGATTAATGAACATACAGACTGTCTTTTTTGATGTGAAATTTGTTTATTCATTGTAATGAATACATTGCTACAGTAACAACAACATTCAAGATGCCGGCCTTTGCCATATAGCTGATGGACTAGCTGAACAGCCATCTGGGGCGGGACTCTGCATTCTTGTGATATGGAACAACCATTTAACAACTAATGCTTCAAAGCACCTTGCAAGGCTGCTGGTATGTATCACAGTGCTATAACAAAATGCATTTTATTTTGTGTCATTCTGATTCTTGGATTGTAAGATGTGTAAAAGAATTAGTAAACAGAGTTTTTTGGAGGCAGTTGCAGTTATAAGGTACAGTACCCAACAAAAATGGAACATTTAATAATTACTAAGAAAATAAACGAATGAAGAAGAATATTTTATTGAAACACAATGTTTGCTGCAGTAAAAATAACTTATGATCCAAACAATGACATATCATCAGTTCTGTCCCATTGTAAATACAATTTGCATGGTGATGACCTCCAGTTATATGTAAGTACAAAAACAATGAACTTTAGAACATTTATTGAGAATGTCATTGTTGACATGTATGCATCATCAAAATGAGTACAGAAAGTGGGGTTAAAGTTCTATCCATCTAAAACTGAAGTTATCCTTGTTGGTTACTCTTTGCTCGTTAGCCCTAAATTTCAGGAATCCTAAATGCCACAAACATTGCTCTTAACACAGAGCAACATCTTGTAAGAAGACACCAGTATCTTCCCACCCCCTACAAAAATATAAAATGTTCTTCCATTTGGGCCTGTAAAAGAAATTTGTACAAATGTTTGTGATTCGAATTCTTGTTTACTGCAGTGTTATGCTTCAATGTTTTTCTCGGGAAAGCTGATGAGACTTGGAGCTGGTGATGAAACGTCTGCACACAATACACCTGTGATGTTCATCATTTTGATCTTTTGTCACCTTATTATGCACAACTATCCTGGATACATATGAAGAAGTGCAGTTTTCCATACTGTCTGTCTACTTTACTGTTTGCTCAGTGTATACAGTCCCTCTTATTTCTCCATGACCTTAACGCTGTTATTGGAACAGCACACCCACCAGATCACAATCCTCTCATCTCCCTCCTTCACACAGCAGGCTTCCATAACTCTTCCTGGTAGCAGGAACCTTGCTTTGGAAGTATCCCCCTCACATTATCAGAGAACTGAATCACATCTCCAGCTTCTGAAGGCAGCTAATTACCTACTTTCTAAAACAACAATATATGCTCTTGTTTCTGAAATCTGCATTTTTGCGTTTACAACTAGGTTCCCTGATTTCCAATTGGGCATTCCTCATTTCCAAATTCCAGAGCTGGAGCTTATCCCCCATATTTCTGTCTATCTCTTCCTCCTCCCCCTAACTCTCCCCATCTCCTCCTCCCCCACCCTATTTCTGTCCATCTCTTCCTTCCCCCCCTCTATTTCTGTATCCATTCACCTCCCCCCACCCCCCACAACCTCTCTCTGTCCATTTCCTCCCCCCCCCCCCCCCCCCACTCTTTGACGCGCCAACAAAACTGTGATTGGGATCTGAAGTAGCTTAAAGTGAATGGGTGAGCTGGTTGGGATCATTTGTATATCGGGTATGAGAGACCTTTCCTACTGTTGGGTCTGTGAGGATAGTGGCTTCAGTGACAGTATTTTGCACAGTTTTAATTTGCAAACAGGTTGGATTACAAAGTGCAGGAGGATTCAGATTCTGTAGTAGTAGTAGTAGTAGTAGTAGTAGTATAATCATAAGCCATAAATACAACTTTCCTGTTTTCTGTTAAAACAGATTGTGAGAAAGAAAACAAAACAGTACATAGTTGTGCGTACAAATTTTGTTTAAAATTATGTATAAAAGGAGAAATAATATATATGGGAGAAACAGTTAGTCTGATGTTTAAATGTGCTGCTATCGTAATTAAAACTGACTGCAAGAAAGAAAATGAAACCACACTTCATCAGCAGAGCATTGCACAGCATTTACTTTCTCACAGTCGGTTGTAACAGGAAATCTGTGCAGTGTTGTTTTAAAAAAATGTAGAGAGATTTTTGGTAACAATGGTGAACAATGATTTGCCTTTGTATAGTAGTATACATTTTATATACGATATGTATAAAAAAATGCGTATTATATGTCTGTCCAAACTTTTATCCAAGTATTGTGTAAAAATCTGAAGTAAATCAGTCAAGAGTCTTTCAAAATTTTTGACAGCAGTTTTAAACTATGTCTTTATATAGTAGTACAGATTAACATTATTATTGTTATTGTTAGTATTAGTTCCTAGTCTAAATCTGCATCTACTTACATACTCCGCAAGCCATCATATGATGTATGGAGGAAGGTACTTTTCACCAATACTAGTCATTCCCTTTCCTGTTCCACTTTATAAATGGAGCAAAGGAAAAGCAACTCTCTGTGTGACTCCATACAAACCTTAATTTGTCTTGTCTTGTTCTCACTGCCCTTATGCGAAATGTACATTGGTAGTTGTAGAATCGTTCTGCAGTCAATCACAACTGCCTATTCTCTAAATTATCTCAAAAGTGTTTCACAAAAAGTATGTCTTCCCTCCATGGACTCTCATTTCAGATCATGGAACATTTCTGTAATACCCGTGTTTTGATTGCAGTAACAAATCTAGCAGCATGTATCTGAATTGCTTCAATGGCTTCCTGTAGTCTGACGTGGTGCGGTTTTGAAACACTTGAGCAGTGTTCCAAAGTGGGTTGCGTTAGTGTTCTGTATGTGGTTGACTTCATAAATGACTGACACTTTTCTAAAATTCTCCCAAAATAATGAAGTTGACCATTTCCCTTCCCTACTAGCAACCTCACATGCTTATCCATTTCGTATCACTTTCAACATTAATGGATAGGCCATTTATCGAGGATCAATTAATCTTCATTTATTCCTTCTTCTGTTGCATCTCTGTTGAGCTCATTTACTATATGTGTATCATCACCAAAGAGACCCTTTCTGCTTTATCTATGGAATATGAAAATCATTTATATATAGCAAGAACAAGAGTGCTCCCAGAATTGAATCCTGTGGTAGTAGTTATTTGTAGTAGTAGTAATTTGTCCCACTCACAAGAAGATTCACCACAAGAATTGTACGAGTTATCTAACATGACCCAACACTGTCCATAGCACTGGAGTTCATGCCTAGATGCTCATGACTTAAATTAGATCAGATGAACTTTTTGTTCCATGTATCCACAGTGAGGAGATCCTCAAGAATGTAAAACATGTCATAAAACAAGAACAGATAATAATACATATTTACAAGAAAAGAGAGATACCAATATCCTTCCTCAGTTCCTAAGTTAAATGGTACTCATGAATATGCAATAAATCAAAAAATCTTAAATATGTTTTCAGTTAAGTGGTAACTAGTCACAGAACATGTAATGGTATAATACACAGAGGTGCATGTGATGATTCTTAAGCTATTGCAGACACACATCATCGAACAAAAAAAAATTCAGTTTGCAACACGTATTTAGATTGATCAAGTTATTGCACCAAAGATGTAAAGATGTATGATTTTATGAACAGTCATGACATTTGATGTCAATAATAATGTTTACATCAACTGATTCTTCTATGAACTTCATCAGTAGAGTAGAAGGATTTGGTGCCCAAAAAATCTTTTAGGCTCCTCTGAAACTGAACTTTATTCGTAACCAAACTTTTTATGGCTGCTGGCAAGTTATTGAAAATGCCTATTCCTGAATAAATGATAAGTCTGTGGAATAAAATAAGTGATTTCAAATCTTTATGAATATTATTCTTATTTTTAGTATTGATTCCATTAATTGAGCTATTGGTTTGATAAAAAGGAATATTTTATGGCAGATTTCATTAACGAATAAATATATTGGGAAATAGTATCCTTAGTTCCCTGAACAGATCTCTGAGGGATTTTCTTGAGTTCACGCCACACAGACACTAGGAACGTAGAAGAAATTACCCTCAAAACTATCCTCCAGTACCATAGACATCTGTTGTAGAATCTTAGAAAATATTCTGAGCTTAAATATAATGAGGTATCTCAACTAGAATGGTATCCTCTGTACTCTCCAGGAACATCGACTGTGCAAGACCTACCTTGAGCTTTTCTCATATGACATTCTGAAAATGATGGGTTGGTGCAGTCAGATGAATGCAGTAGTTGTTTGTTTCTGGAAAGCATTTGACTCAGTGCTACACCAACATTTATTAAAGGAAGTCCAATCATATAGGGTATTGTACAAAATTTGTGACTAGATTGAGGTTTTCAGTAGCAGTGACGCAGAATATTATCTCTGATGGAGAGTCCTTGATATGTGTAGAAGCAACTTCAAGTGTACCCCAGGGAATTGTGTTGGAATCCTTCTACTTAGTGTTGCATATTAATGATGTGGCAGACAGTGTCAATAATAACCTCAGACTTTTTTCAGTTGATGCAGCTGTCAGTAAAGTACTATCGCAAAAAAAAAAAAGAGCCACAAATATTCAGTCATATCCTCATAAGGTTTCATACTGATGCAAAGAGTGGCAACTTGCTGTAAATGTTCAGAAACATAAAATTGTGCGCTTCACAAAATGCAAAATGTTATAAAATTGTGCCCCTCACAAAATGCAAAATGTTATATACTTTGACTGCAGCATCATTGAGTTACAATTGGAATCGGCTGACTCACAAAAATACCACAGTGTAGCAGTTAGTGGAGATATGAAATTGAATGATCACATAGACTCATTCATAGGTAAAGCATGTGGTGGTCTTTGATTCTTTGGTAGAATACTGGGGAAATGCAGTAACTCTACCAAGGAGATTTCTTACAAAATGCCCATGTGACTCACCGTAGACTATTATTCAAGCCTGTGCCAAATAGGACTAATGGAGGATACTGAATGTATGCAAAGAAGAGCTGCAAGAATAATCATAGTTTTCTTTATTCCATGGAAGAGCATCATAAAGATGTTGAAAAACCTAAAATCGCATATTTTTTAAGATAGATAGCAACCATCCTACGGAAACCTACTTACAAAGTTTGAAGTACAAGTATTAAGCAAGGAATCTAGGAATATAAAAGAACCCCTTATGTTTTGCTCTCTAAGGGACCGTGAAGACAAGATTAATTACCATGCACACAGTGGCATTTAAGCTATCATTCTTCTCGTACTCCACACGTGAATAGAAAGTGAATTGCAATTGGTCATTCATCCATAATTCAATGCCAAAATTGTGCATAACAGTGGTTCAAGGAGCATGTTAATGAATTCCAGTCAGTGCACTAGCACTCAAATCTACCATCTATCACCAAAGGAGGTGATGCAGTAATTGAGACATTGTATTCGTGTTTGGGAGGAGTAGGATTCAAATATCTGTCTTGATATCCTGATTTAGATTTTCCGTAGTTTTGTTAAATACATTTCAGTTCAACGCCAGGATGTTGTTTTCTGCAAAGCCTATGCTGTCTCCTTCCTGAATCCTTACTTGAATTAGCCTCAATCTCATATGAAGTTATCACTGACAGTGTGCTAAACTTTGTTTGTTCCTTTGCTAGACACCAGTCCAGTTTTGACACTTCTGGAATGTTAATACAGTCAGCTCGCTAACCACTTCATTGTAAACTACAGGAGTTGCATGATGTGTGGAAACATCTGTTACTTGTCACTTCCCAGTGAGTTCCCACCATCTTGCGTCTTTTTCTTTTTTTTAATATTTCATTTCATACCCCAAACTTCATGAATGTTGACCTGCATAGAATTTTCGTAACTTGATGAGTCAGTGTTTCAAACTTTTGAAATGAGAATTTCATTTTACATTTTACTCGTATTTTAAAGACTAAAATACATATCTAATGTCAATTCACCACAAGGCGAAGGGTTTGGGATGATCCCAGAGACAAGAATACATGGCACTAAATCTCATTTATTTGGAGTTTGAACTCTCTTCTTTTTGAAGAAATTGGGGGAAAAAATGAAAGAGTACTGAATATTCCAGAATTTAATTGCATGGTTTTTTTCTTTTTAGTCTCAGAATAAAGATCCTCTTGTGTTGTAAGATGAATGTGATCTTCTCAATTAAACAACTTTTCCGGTAGTGTATGTGCTCTGCAATTGTATTCTCTCTGACGCATGCATGTGCTCCGCCCCCCCCCCCCCCCCCAAAAAAAAAAAAAAAAAAAAAACCACCCCCCCCTCTCTCTCTCTCACACACACACACACACACACACACACACACACACCACACACCACATATGCTCACTCACTCACTCTTCCTAGTACGCACTAGAGAATTGACCCGTAGCCTGAAATTTAGGGAATGTGAAGCACACACATTTACTCAGTTTACTCACATCCAGTAGTGAATTAACCCATAACTTGAATTGTAGGAAATTTGGAGGATAAATAAATTAAAACTGTGTTTTAGTCACGCTATTATGTATATCTTGTCAAGTTGTATAATAAATAAAGTGGTGTGAGAGATGATAAGAATGTATCATGTACATTTTTTAGATAACAATTAAATCTACAACTTTTAAATTTGTGGTATAATACATAGATAAAATGGTAGAAATAAATTGCCATTATACAAGGTACAGAGAATATAAGTAATACTGAAAACCACAAAATTAATAGCTAGTGTAGGGGATTCAAATTTTTGTACTCCTTTTATTGGGCAGTGAACAGTATCTTTTCTTCTTCTTCTTCTTTTTCTTCTTCTTATTTGTATTAATTAAAGCAGTGACTGAAGGAACCTCAAGTGCTCCAAACCTGTACCAAGCTAGGAGATATCCTTGTCACTATTACCCCACACAAAAGCCTTAATAAGTCTCAGAGTATTATCTTTCGCAGAGGTCTAATGCGTTAATCTAATGAAGAACTCAGAGAAAATGTGTAACATTGCAGCATCCATTTTGTATGATGTGTATAGAGAGTGCCCAAGGAAAACCATTTGACAAAGGTGCAGTCATATTAGCATTTGAAGGACACATCTTACCAGTAAAAGTAAAGCTAATTGTATATAGATGTGATGTTAAACAATACTTCCCACCACTCATGAGGTTCTTCTAGTGTTTCTGTATTGATCACATATCATCCTGCTGTACTTTAGAACCTATCTCTGCAAATTGTCGTAGAACTCCTCACAGTGGTCACCCTTGTGAATCATCTCCTCTCTGCACAAACTGCTTGATCCACCACCATTTCTGGTCATAACTTTGCCCAATTTTTAGAAAGTAAAAGAAAACTGAGGAAACTAAGACCTCAATCACAAGTCATACATTGAAGCATGAAAAAAATATGAACGGCTTCATTGAGTAGATATGATGACAAATTTTGCAAAAGTTACAACTAGCGCCTCCTCTGAAGAAAGTTGTAAACCTTCTGAAGGAAAAGTTATCACCTACCTTCAACCCCACCCATGCATTGTCAATGCATTACCCCTCAACTGATGCAGCCAGAGGCTCTCCATCCTCCTTTGGCATCACCAGAGAGAAGGTCATCTCCCTGGGACATCCTCATCCTGTATTTTATCTGACCCACCTATACATAACAATCACTGGGAGAAAGGTTAAAGAAGACCATAGAATGGTCTGATCATCATCCTATTCCCCATCTGCATCCACATACATTCCCCACAAGCCACTGTATGGTGCATGGCAGAGAGTACCTGTACCACAGCTAGTCGTTTTCTTTCCTGTTCCTCTCACAGATAGAGTGAGGGAAAAACAACTACATATGAGCCCTAATTTCTGCTATCTTATCTTTGTGGCCCCTATGCAAAATATATGTTGGCAGCTGTAGGATCATTCTGCAGTCAGCTTCAATTGCTGGTTCTCTAAACTTTCTCAGTAGTGTTCTTTGAATTGAATGTCTTCTTCCCTCCAGGGACTCCCACTTGAGCTCCCAAAGCATATCCGTAACACTTGCATGCTGATCGAACCTACAAATCTAGCAGTTCACCTCTGAATTGCTTGGATGTCTTCTTTCAATCCAACCTGTTTTGGATCCCAAAGAAATGAGCAGTACTCAAAAACAGGTCACACTAGCAACCTATATGTGGTCTCCTTTACAGGTGAACCACTCTTTCCAAAAATGCTCCCAAGAAACTCAAGTTGACCATTCACCTTCCCTACCACAGTTCTCACATGATTGTTCCATTTCATATCGCTTCGCAACATTATGCCCAGGTATTTAAATGACGTGACTGTGTCAGGTGTGATACTGGTAATACTGTATCATAACATTACAGGTTTTTTTCCTACTCATCCACATTGCCTTACATTTTTCTCTATCCATCCATGTAGGTCTCTGTATGATGGTCGAACAATCATACATTTGTACGATAGTCCTGCATGAATGATTTCGTAGACGAGGAATGTAAAACTTCAGCCTTCCTTTTGCTGTCTTCTACTGCCAAACCAGGCTGGTCAACAAGTGACTGAATGGAAGCCTTAGGCCCATTTAGCGATTTTACATAAGGCCAGAATTTTTTCAGCTTCTCCACCAGATCTTTAGCCAAGGTATAACAGTGGTAGCATTGTATGCTTGCGCATAGATCTTTTCACAGACGCACTAATCTCTACTAATCTTTGCCTGTCATCATTTGTGTGTCCTCTTTTGAACCAAGAGTGCAACAGCCTTTGCTTCAGCATTTTCTGAATTTCATTATTAAACCAGATGTACAATCCCACATACCGTCATAAGAATTAAAATCTTGTAAAGAAAGTAAGAAAGAGAAAGAGAAAGAGAAAGAAAAGAAAAGAAAATGTAAATAAAAAACGTCTTTGTTGGTACTGCTCAGCCTTAAATCTTTCCTATAGAAGAACTACATGTAAATATGGATATTATACCAGTCATACAGAAAGACAGGAACAGCGACTTAAAGAAACTGCCTTTCACTTTTGCCGTCTTAACACCCCCTCTTTTAACAATGACACAATGGAATTGTTGCAGCTATTACTGTCACATGGGTGAACAATAGCTGTTAGTGTCCCTCTTCTCCACTGTATGTGTAGCACTGTAGGAATCACAGTTATTGGTAGTTTACCACTCACTAACCAGAAACTACCATGTTTTTAGTAACATATAAAATTTATTCACAGTTGCGGAATCTTTCTGACATTAGGTAAATTAGGTATGAAGATACATGAAAATTTGTGCTGGGCCGAGACTCAAACCTGGATTTCCCGCCTGTTGCAAGCAGTCGTCTTAACAAGTTCAGTTATCTGAGCACAATCAAAGTTTCATAATAAGGGCGTCAGGTGGCATTTGCACATTGGTCTATCATCCACATTTAGTGAACAGGTACTTCTTAACACCACACTCGAGACTGTAGTGATTAGAATCCAACTGCCTAATGTGGTAACGATTTGCAACTTATATATTCTGCCAAGTAGGGGTGTATCTTATGAAGAGGTGAAAGAACTATTACAATAGTTACCCTCCCTATTATCCAGCTGGATGATTTTGGTGCCCACAATTATCTGTTTAGCAGTGAGAATACAAATAACATAGGTCAATTAATCGAATGGCTCCTCATGGATTGTAATCTTTGTCTAATTAATGCAGGTACCCACATGCATTTTACCGCCAGTCTAGGCACCTATTCCCCAATTGATTTATCACTCTGCTGTCCTCTCTATGATAGAATGGTGTGTCCACAGTGATTTTTGCAACAGCTATCAGTGCCCCGTCATTTTATCAATGCCACGTTCCAAAGTGGTCCCTATAGAAAGCTAGTTATGTTGCCTAGTGCCCTGAAGCCTATATGATGATATCCCAAGAAAAGAACACAGACAAGGTAGTACAAGAACCTATGATTGTAACTATCTATGCAGTAAGTATTGTGATAACTTACTATTCTGCACATAGAACATAGACAAGATAGTGCAAGAAGCAACAAATGTGATTACCTATACTGCATGTAATGCAGTAGATAACCTATTATTCTGGTCATTCCAAGGTCGTCCCTACAGAGAGCCAGTTGGGATACCTAGATGTCTGAAGCCTGTGTCATGATAGCCCAAGGAAAGGAACATTGACAAGATAGTGCAAGAAGCAAAGACTGTGATTACCTTAGCAACATATAATGCAAAACCTATTATTCTGGACCATCTTGACACATCTTTATACCATGCTGGTATCAAGAAATGGGCGAGGCCATCACAAATGGACAAAAAGCTTGATAGTGACTAAGGAGAAACCCTTCACTAATAATCTAATTTTATATTAATGGCTAAGAGCAGAAGCACGTTATTTAATAAAACAATGGAAGTGAGATTGTTGCGAACTATACATTGTTTCAGTGACTGCACATGCAACACATGCCCAGGTGTGGGAAAAACTGTGAAGTATGCTCCAGCTGAAATACATGGATTTTAGACTGAGAAGCACTTTGACATAGCCAAATTACTGGCAATTCTGCCAAAATGTCAACTTCAAAAAATTTTCACCCAGATTTTACTCTACATTGAATTTCAACACAATATAGCATGCTCTCTTTTAACATCTGATAGGTAGAGACATATAATGCTCCTTGTACATGCTAGGAATTCAAAGGGTGCACTAGTACAATGAAAAGATAACACTCCAGGCTCACATACCATACACAACCAGGTGTTTCACCACCTTAGTGACTATAGCAAACAAAGTCTCATGATGTTTAATAACAAGATTTGGCAAGAGGGAGTTTTTCCACCCAATGGACAAGAATTATCATTCTACCAATATCAAAACCTTATACAGACCTCACAATATAGACAACTATAGACCAATCATTTTAATGGCGATCACATGCGAACTCCCAGAAGAGTGATCGACCATTGATCACTGACTTTGTTGGTGTCTGGAAGCAAGAAGTTTGCTTCCACCATTTCAGTGCAAACTTTGAAGGTCCAAATCACAACAGGCTACCTTCTACGACTGGAGTCTACCATCAGGAAGGTCTTTGTACTTTGGTGTCACATGATAGCAGATTTCCTCAACTTACAAAAGGGTCATTCCATGTCAACTGAGTGAGGTGGCGCAGTGGCCAGCACACTGGACTCACATTCAGGAGGACGACGGTTCAACCCTGCGTCTGGCCATTCTGATTAAGGTTTTACGTGATTTCCCTAAATCGCTCCAGTCAAATGCCAGGATGGTTCCTTTGAAAGGGCACGTCCGACTTCCTTCCCTGTCCTTCCCTAATTCGATGAGAGCAATGACCTCGCTGTCTGGTCTCCTCTCCCAAACAACCCAACCCCACGTCAAGGGGACCAGGGGTCCCCACTCAACCATCTCCAAATCTAATGAAATTTGGTTTGATGGTTTTATGTGGTCTTTGATGGTTATATACCAATTTTCAGTGCAATATCTTCAGTGGTTTAATTTTTAGGAGCTTTTAAAGAGAGGCTACTCATCTTTGCATCACATATGAAGGTGGAAATGTGCCACATTTGCTATGCTTTTTTTTAGAGTTCTATCAGATATTTGGTCATTTGTTTAATATACAGAGGAAACTTTTTATACTGAACCACACCTGGGAAAAATAAGATGTTAAGCCACATGTAAATGTAGATACAAGCCTCTAAAGTGGCTAAAAAATTGAACCAGTAACTACAAGACATTAGAGGGTTATACCTACCTATGATGTCTATATATGGACAAATTTAATTAACATTGGATGCCTAGATGAAAATATATGCATCTGCAAAGTTGGTCAAAATTTTCTGTGTGCAAATTTTAGGTTATCTTTAGGGGGCAATATCTCACCTTTGTGTTGTTCAACCCTTTTTTTCTTGCCACAGCTGAAAAGAGCGTCCTTTAAGCTTTAAAAGCTATATTGTTTAATTTCTAGGTCTTCCATTTTGATGAGTAAAAATACATTTCAAAAGTTATTATTTTAGCACTTCAAGGAGATTGAAAAGTGAAATATTTTGCTCATTAACTCCCATAATTAAATTTGTTCAAACATTAATTTAACACAGGCCATAAAAGCAAGCATAGTACACAACACAGCAAGTTTGCAAAACAAAAATACTAAAGAGTCAGTTCCATTTTTGGTTAAACAGTTCAACAATTTTGTTAAGGCAGATTGTGGATAACTGTATTGTCTTCTTCTTCATGATGATGATGATGATGATGATGGTGATGGTGGTGCTTCTGAAGTCATGAAAATATGTTGGTTAGGAGTCCATCAGGTGTCTTCAGGAGTTGGTGAGTTGAAGGGAGACCAGAACCGTGTGGGTGCTTAAAAAAGATGGAGGAAACCTTGTAGTTCATGTGAAACTTCACACACTTTTCCAACCCGCCAAAAACTGTCATACATACATGCAAATACTGTCCTGGTTATAAACTTGCAATTGAGATTACTGGAATTTATTCATCTGCTTTGAAGGCAGCATCTGTGAATGCTGTAGCATCATTGGAAACTCTGCTTACTTTGAGCTGATTACAATTAATTAGTTTAAACTGATGATTTTCTCTTGTTCCAGACATTGTATGTCCCACCTTGTTTCTTGGTCAGGCTGAATTTCTTCAATTTCTTCTCTTGGTGCATAAAATAACTTTGTCTGGAATACTATCATTACAGAATTTGAACAAATTATATGAAGTCAGTATTTGGTCATCTAAGGGCCTTTTCAGACTAGCATGGGCTGCTAGTGTTTTTGCTGTTCCCCCAGTACCATCACAAGGTGATTTACCATAGCTTGTTCCAAAAAAATTCCATTCGGCATTGATGCCAGAATCCTTTTCATGCAAACATAAATTGATGAAATTTTTTAAATTCTTATACTGAGCAGCTGAACCATCACTAAGATGATAAATGTTCTTAATGTTTTCAATTACTGTCTTTAAATATGCTATTAACTTTATTTGAAAGGTGTGGACACCAATGGTATAATGACAGAGACAGTCACTGATCATACAAATGGTAATACACGGACATTTGTTGCCACCAGAATAGACAACAAATGGATGTAATGGGGCCAGACTATTCTCCCAATGAAATCCTTGCACAGCATCTTGAACAACAAATGAATAATGCTCAGCAAAATCCATGAATATAATTAATTCATTTTCTGCAAGATTTCTTTTTAGCTGCTTAAGGTAAAAATTTTGGTGTTTTGACACAAAGTGACGGCTTCTTAAACCGGTAATTTCCAAAATCAGTGCCTCCATGAAATCTTCTCTAACATGTCTCTAATATGTGTCTGTCAGTATGAGCCCATTACTTGTATTCCATTGTCTCTTCAGGGTCATCTTCGAGGACGGCCTCTAGTTGTATTTTTCCTTTACATTCCCCACAACATTGCAGCATACAATATTTTGATTCCAAACTGCATACAGTTTTTTTCATCAAATGCTTGTAGTCATCTTCGGTGGAAGTTTGCTGAAGCCAGCATTAATTTGACATTTTGATGACTTGCGCATACACATACTGAATGAACATTCTTTCAGGTTACAAAGGAGCAGGCATTTCTGCTAGTGAATCTTTTCACCCTGGGCATAAGCAAGAAAACCCATTGCCTTCAAAAAAAAGTGAGGAAATTTTATTTTACTTTATCATTGAGCTTTTGCATCATCATTGAGCTCTTCTTCACCATTTTAGTTGAAACATTGAGTTCTTTAGCCGTTTTTTTTCCAATAGTCCAGCTGTTTGTGCTCAGGGCTTAAATTTGAACTTCACTTGCGGAATTGCTTGAAGTTTGAAGCTTAATCTAAAGTTAAGATGCCCATATCTTTACATTTTTGGCACTCTTCCATTTGTATTTAAGCAATATCTACTTGGCTCACAACAGCATCTGTGGCAGTTACCTTAATATTGGTGCCTTGGGCTTTCATAACTTTGTGGTTTATGTATCTCACTGAAGCCATTTTGCTGGTCCATTGAAGCTTTGGTGGTGGCTCTCCAGGTGGTGATAATGAAGTATCAGCAGTAAAGCAAGCTTCAAAAACATCAGTGTCATTAGTGGATGGTGATCTTTGCTTATGCTGGTGCAATGATTTTTTTTTGAGCCACTTCATGTCTACATTTGGTACCAGTTTTCTGACCAGGTTTAAAAACTTCATAACATCACGGAGACTTGGAATGTAGGGCATAGCCACTAGCCCTAGCATGTCAGAAATGTAACATCTGCTGTCCAGATTACCCGCTAAACAAACTAGAGATGGTTGTGTTGTGTATCAAGTAATACTCCCAACCATCACACCAGGTGCTGGGCCTGTATTGTGGTGACAAATACAATCTTCAACCATTCTCCTCAGAGGTCAGAGACATACATATATATTTGTTGCAAGGCTGTATGTTACAACAGGGACTCACCTGAAAAGACAACAAAGTGCCAGTCCTGTGTACAGTGTTGTCTTTGGTCGCACCACTGTCAGCATGTCTCTCTCTGTTGCTGTGACAAGTGAAGTAATAATAGTGGCTGAAAGTCAGTGGTGCTCCATTGTTGCACTGTGTGCCATGCAGCAAACAAGCCTACTTCCTACTTCTAGGTATATGACATGACTGTACAATTCTGCATGACTGAGCATACAGTATATCTGCCAATATGGTCCCTCTTTCAACAATTGTAAGAACATCAAAATGGCAGATATTGAGATAACTGATAATGGAATCACTTTGTAGTGGGAAGGCATCAGGACCAGATGAGATACCAGTGAGATTCTACAGAGATTATGTGAAAGTATTTGCTCCGCTTCTAACATTACTATTGTAGGTTGCTGGAACAAGGAAGGATTCCTAGCAACAGAAAAAAGTGCAGGTCATTCGCACTTACAAGAAGGGTTGTAGGACAGATGCCCATAATTATAGGCCTATATCAATGATGTCAGTCTGTTGTAGAATATGGAACATATTTTATGCTCATGTATTATGATGTTTTTGGAGAACAAGAATCTTGTCTATAAAAATCAACAAATTTGCCACTGAATTCAAGACTTCCTGGCATATAGAACTTAACATGTTGCTCTTAACAGAACAAAATTGACAGATTTAAAGGTAATTTCTGGGTTACCCCAAGGAAGTGTGATAGGACCATTACTGTTTACACGGTTTATAAATGGCCTAGTACCATGTGTCGGAAGCTCTTCAAGACTGTTTGCAGATGATGCAGTTGTCTATAACAAGGCAGTAGCACCAGAAGACAGTAACAATTTGCAAAAGGACCTACAGAGGATTGATGAATGTACAGGGACTGGCAGCTGATCTTGAACATAGATAAATATAATCTATTATGCATACATAGGAAAAAATTCCATTACTGTACTACTACATTATTAATGGCTAGTTGCTGGGAACAGTATCTGCTGTAAAATATCCTCACATATGTCTTGCAAAATCACCACAATGAGAAAATTTGATAAATTAGAGCTAATACGGAGGCTTACCGGCAATCATTCTTCCCATGCATCATATGTGAATGGAACAGGGAATGGGGATCAGGTAATGGTACCAGAAGTACCTTCTGCCACACACTGTCAGGTGGCTTGCAGAGTTTTGATGTAGATGTGGGGCCATTGAGATCCTGTATGGTGTTGAGTATGGCCCTCCTGAACCTGTTAATTTCATATTCAAACAATTGTGTGCTCTCGACCAATGCAAGCAACAGTATGACAGAACAGAAAACCGCAGTCTCAATAGATCTTCTGTCACTGTCGAATTCCAACACGTGCTGATAGATGCTGACTTATATGCAGAATGTATATGGCATTATTCCTACCTACTTGGTGTAGTTGTGTTAAAATGCTAATTGTTTCCATGTTGAAGTAAGTAGTGCACATCTTGTCTTTTGAGATTTGTTTCATGCTGTCTTCATGGTGTTGTAGTTTTAGTGGCCTACCATGTACTGTAGTAAGGAGCACATGTTGCTGCTTAATTTCTCCATTACTATAACCAATTGCTTCTTGTTGCTATGTGTGCTTATAATGAATCATAACACTTTTTTTCTTAACTGTGTTCTAGACTGGATTGGTAAATGATGAAAAAGAAAGATTTCTGCAGTAATAGACCTTTTCAAATACTGAGATGTAGGTGATTGGGAGAGAAGTCAGGTTCACGACCAGTTTGGCATGGCAATTGTCTGATATGGAAGCAGTGCATTGGGCTATGAAGCCGCCATCAACATATAGGAGTTGAGATCACATGTTGTATCCAGTGGCTTTCCAGATCATCAAACTTAGCTTCTGTTTACTGTGCTGCACAACTATGCATGCTGCTATATTATTATCACCATCATAGTTTTTGAGACATAGGCAGCAATTGCTGTTGGACAGATTGAAGCAAGACTTGTCCGGCCTATACATTTAATGATTTCATTTAAATCCCTTCCAGATGCTATACTTCTCCCTTTGATCTTTACAGGGGTTTGGCCACTTCTGAATAGATTGCAGACATAAACATTATCTTCAGGTGATTGTCTACTACTGGTTGCAGCTGTTCAGTCTCACCAACAGCTTCCAAAATATCCATGCCGATACTTATTGTAAACACAGCCACTATTTTGTAGAATTCTTAGGTGCCGGGCTAGGTCATATTGTAATTACTCCAACAGACTTACCATCTTCAAGTGGTCTGGGACCACCTGAAGATGACAACAGATATGTTTGCTGAAGTATTGTGTAGTAGTTACAATGTGACCTGGCCGGACACCAGAGAATTCTACAAGTTAGAAAGACACTGGGAAAACATAAGATCGCATAACAACCACTATTGTTACAGCCCCCTGCACACTGCTTGTCTGATATGTTTGTTGCACTCCCATATATGTAAGGCACCACTCTCATTGTTTATGCATTGTCACAAGTCACTCATCCACTATGGTGCTGCTCTTTCCCACCTCCATGACAGTTGAAAGCCCTTGAAATTGTTTGGAGAAGCTTTATTGTCATGTGTCAACGTCCATGTATTTTTCATCTAATGGCAGAATTGCAGAATAGAATGACAGAGTGGCTACAGTTCAACTCCCATAGTCAGGATACGACACTGAAGACTTCAGATTTGTAACCAGCCTGCTTCAAAATATACATACATGATACCTGTTTCATCTGGCATCATGGATGTAATGCTGTCAACAGATTTTTTAATCATTTCAACTGTCTTCATCCCTTAATTAAATTTACCATGGAGGTTGAAAGTGATGGGAGGCTTCTGTTTTTGGACATCATGGTTTACAAAAACAAGATGGTACTCTGGGACATAGTATTCACCGAAAGCCAACACACACTGAACAGTATCTGCATACTAAGAATTGCCATCCACCATGCCAGGCATGCTTTGGACTCTGGTACACAGAGCATATGCCTTTTCCGACGCAAACAGTTTAACCCAAGAACTTGCACTGGCTGTTTCTAAGGAATATAGATACTCTGGGAAGCAGATGTGTCTGGATGTGGAGTTTGGACCATACTCAGAGGTGCATGAAAAGGAACATAGGTCTGTGGCCTTTATTCCTTATGCTGAGGGCATATCATTTAAGACTGGAATAATTTTAAGGAATTTTGACATGAAGAGAGTGTTCTGCCCATCTATGATGATTAGGGCACTACTGGGCTCTGTGACGAATGATTTGGGGCTTAAAAAGCCTGGCATATATAAAATTCCTTGTCAGTGTGCGAAGGCTTACATCGGCTGTTCAGTTTGCACAGTTTAGGACAGGTGCGTGGAACATCGCCATCACACGAGGCTACAACAGCTCAAAAAATCGACGGTAGCAGCTCATTGCCTAAACGAGAGACATGGAATGAAATTTGATGAGACTGTAATGGTTGGCAACACTTCCAGTCTTTGGAACAGTGTTTATAAAGAAGCAATTGAAATTAGATTGGCAGACAGTTTTATTAATAGAGACAGCAGTTTTCCACTTGGCAGGACATGGAATCCTGTGCTATCCCACATCAAAAAAGGACGTTCTCTGGTGCGGCCAGCCTGACTGAGTGCGATGTATTGTTGCCGCCGGTGCTCTACTAAGGGTGATGCCACCAGCCCAGTCTTGGGTCATTTTGCAAGACATATGTGAGAGTATATTTTACAGTAGGTACTGTTCCCATCAATTTATCATCAATAATGTCTGTGATGGGTTGAGCATGCACTGTGTGCAGTATGTAGGTCTTTGTAGGATGATGATTTGCAGCCGTGGCATCAGTTTTCAGTGGGACTCAGGACCAGCAGTGTTCTCCTGAAGATGGTGGACAGTTAGATCACCAAAATATTGATTCATGTTGATGTTAGGATCCCACAGCAAAGTGAAGGAGACTTTCAAGACTTTTTACACCAGGAAGGTGTACAAAGTCAACTGAAAGCCCACTTGCATGTTTAGTTAAGTGTGAAGCACCACTTCTTCCCCAAATGTGTGTGGTGTGTGTGTGCAGTGCTGTCATACATTAATGCATGATTTGACACTACCCTTAGTCACATCTTTTTGCTAGAGCTGTCCATCATGTTATTCAAAGATTCCCTACACTCTTCGCCTCATTGTCATTTGGTGCTGCTTGTCAGTTGTCATTATGTCCACAGCACTGATATGTGCCATATTATACTTTTATTGTTTGTTACTGTGCACATATCCTATACATGTGGGTGACTTGGTTCTTGCCCTTTGAGTGGTTAATTATATCGAACAAATGCCGCGGTCAGTGCAGCACTTGTAGCTTGTCCATTTCTCACATAATGATAAATTATATTTGTTTGTTTAACAACAAAAAATGTATTTTTGAAGTGAAAAACACTGCACATATAATGAAGAAACATTTCCTGGTGTCTATTTGACTATCTTTTAGCTGCACACAAAGCACAGTTCAAAACTGCAACTTGCTGCAGTAAACTCTCAACACTAACGCTTCCCTTTTACAGTAGTACTTCCAGAAGGAGTGGAGGAAGTAGTAACCTGTAACAGGAGGGCCTACCTGATGGCTGCTAACATGATAAGTTTCCATGTTCTGTTCTGCAAATTTACCCTTTTCACAGTAATATGCGCTTAATTGTTAAAAGTGCTGTTATTATATATTTTAAAAACTCTTCATCTTTGAAAATAGTATATATTAAGTATACCGTTGTTTTAGTATCAACAGTAAGATACTGGATGAAATAAGAATGCCTTGTAATGTATTTAACTTAAGTCTTCCCACTATGATAACTAATCAACAGCCTTCAGGATTATGGCTGTCACAAAATTACAGCCTTCAGATTATGGCTATCACAAAATTTCTGTTATCACTTTGAAGCATGTTGTGAATTGCTTTGTTGCGAATTTACATACGTTGTTCTTTTTTTACAGTCTCACAGTAAAACATTGGAAACACTGAATGTAGGCCATAACACACTGAGCAGTGAATGCCTGCATATTATAAAGGAGCCACTTCAGCAGAACCGTAGTTTGTTACGTTTGGGTATGCAGTCAACACACCTCTCATGTGAGGGTGTCATAGCTTTGGCAGAATGCATCGCAGATAATAATGTTATTCAGGTAAAAGACAGATAATACGTTTGATATTTCTTGTATATAAAGTTAATTACTTTTAAATTTCAAAGCCGTTACATAGTGTAATGAACAAAAAGATGTTCAGTGGAACAGCACAGAAAATGAATGTATAGAATAAACCTTGGCAGTGTGAGAGACATTTTAAGACACACTGATCTAAACTGATTAGGTATTTACCTGGTCTGGGTAGCATAAGAATTGTAGTGCACAATAATCACTATTTAGATTACAAAGTTGGAATGGGCCAGGGGGAATAGAGGATGATATTACATTAGTTGCAAAGGTAATAACTTCTTAAAGCTATCTGCATAGTACTTTGAGCACCACCAGTCATTCTTTTATTTCTTAGTAAGACAGTTTTTAATTTTATTTATTTATCAGAGTCCATGGCACTATGCAAGATTCAGCTGCTTGGTTGCAAAATAAATCAGTACACAGTTTAAAGAATGCTAATTAGAAAAATTGTAAACAAAATATTAAACCACATAAAAACTTACAAGAGAGTATGCAAATGCATAACACATCACACACAAAAAATCTAAACTACTGCTATGAATATCTGTGCAGAATAGAAACAGCATGCCACAATCAAACCTTTCAATGTGAATTTTAATACTTGGGGTTTATCACTTAGCTTTTTTTTTCAGTTCTGCTGGAAGCATACTGAAAATGAAACCTGCTGAATAGTGCGCACCTCTCTGCATAGTGCTTAAGGAAGTGTTATCCTAGTACGCATCATTTTACATCTAGTGTCACTGAATGAATGTTACTGTTTCTTCTGAATGAGTTAGCAAAATCCCATGATGGATATGTACGTGGATGACAGAGTTAGAACTCCAAGACACCTAAACAATAGCCTACATGAAGTTCACAAACTGACACTGCAGATCAGTGTAATTGTCGTTGTCGTCCCCCCCTCCCCCCATTTTTTTTAATTTTAATTTTAATTTTTTTTTTTTTTTTTTTTTTTTTTTTTTTACTGCGAATACTCTTGGTGAGTGCAAAGAGTTGCTCCAAAATACACAAAAATACAAGATAAGAGAAGGAAAGTAAGCAAAGTAAACAAGTCTTTGCATTTCAATGCCAGTGACAGTGGAGATCATTCTTAAAGTGAAGATAGAATCATTCAGTTTCTGCACCTCCTGAACGTGATACTTCCAAGATAGCCTTCCATATACCCTCAGTCCTAATAATTTAAAGTATTTGACCTCATTGATCATTTGGCCAGTTTGCGACAATAAAAATTGGCTAAAGAGTTCTGTGTTAGAAACTGAATGCATTGGTTTTGTTGCTGTTAAGAGTTAATCTGTTCCCTGAAAGCCACATGCTGATGTTACTGGCTGCCCTATTAGTTATATCATTTATATTACATTCCATGTCTTTGACAATAACACTTGGGTCATGTGCAAATATAAATATTTTTGAGTCATCTGTCATGTTTAGTGGAAGGTCATTGATATGCAGGATGAGCAAAAACTCCACTGACTTTATTACTGTGAGACGCATCTTCTTTACTGAAAGCTCTTTGCTTTCTATATTTTGAAAGGTGGTAGTGTGGACCAAAACAAGAAAAAAGTCTGAAGTGCATAGCTTGCGAGCGATGAGCACTTTCTCATCATTGTTGCTCTGAAACACTTCTCTTCAACTGAACAAGTGCTCATTGCTCTGAATGTATGCATTTTAGAGCCCGTGTTTACCCATTTTATCTTGTTTTGGTCTATACTACCAACTCTAAAGTTTGTCGGTAGAGTTCAAGATAAAGCAATTGACCCAGAACAGATTCCATGACAACCCACACTTTACATGACCCCCATCACACTGACACTGGGAAACTGCTTCTGGTTCCTATTTTTCAGATATAAAGTGAAGAGTTGTTGAGCTTTTTCCGTATTCCCATAACATTCTAATGTATGCAGAAGTATTGTATGACCCACACAATCAAATACTTTTGTTAAATTAGAGAAAATACTTGCTGTCCTCAACCTGTTGTTTAGCCATGCCAGTGCCTCACACACGAAAGGATAAATTGCAGTTTTTGTGTATACCTCTTCCTGAAACCAAATTGTGAGTCTGACAGCAAATTATGTGTACTGAGATATGTTACCACTCTGCTATGCATTGCTTTCTCAACAATTTGGAAAAACTGATATCAGTGAAACTGGCCACTGATTGTTTATATTCTCACTCACCCTTTTATAAAGTGGTTTTACTAACGAGTGTTTCAGTCCATGAGGAAATTGGCCACACCTGAAAGACATTGAACAGCTGACTGAGTACAGAACTGATGTGTGGTGCACTTTTATTCATAATCCCACTTCAGATTGCATCAAACACATGGGAGTTCTTACTCTTTAATGGCATAATAACTGATTCATTTTCATATTTGCTTGTTTCCTGTAGAATGCATGTGATGTATTAGTGTTGTAACACCAGCTTTTTAAGATTTCTGCATATTTAATTGTAGGCTTACTAATAAAATATACGAGGGCGGTTCAGAAAGTAACCTCCGATTGGTCACAGTGCGGGTTGTGGGGGGAGTAGCGACGCCATCTGTGCGTTCACGCACTCAACAGGTCAGTCGGCATCAAGCCGTGGTCGAGTGAACGTCGTACCTGCGCTAGTTTAGTTTTTGTGGCAGTTTGAAATGTGTGCTGCAATAGAAAACCCCGCCAAATGTGAAGTGCGTGCTGTCATAAGGTTTTTTACAGCCAAAGGATATTCTGCAGCAGCTATTCATCGTGAGCTTTGTGCCGTGTACGGACCAAGAGTTATGAGTGAAGGAGTTGTCCGTGAATGGGTACGTTTATTTAAAAGTGGACGAGAAAACGTTCATGATGAAGAGAGGAGTCGTAGACCATCATTGGTGACTGACGAACTCGTTCAGACAGTTGATGCAAAAGTTCGTGAAAATCGACGTTTCTCAATGTCGGAGTTGTCTACTGGTTTTCCCACAGATTTCTGAGACTCTCTTGTACGAGATAGTGACAGCAAGATTGGGTTACCGTAAGTTCTGTGCACGATGGGTGCCCAAAATTCTTACCGACCACCACAAAACTCAAAGAAAGGCCTCTGCATTAGACTTTCTGTCACGTTATGAGGACGAAGGAGAACCATTGTTAAAGAGAATCGTGACCGGTGACAAAACCTGGATTAAGTACGTGAACCCTGAGACAAAAGAACAATCAAAGATGTGGGCACATTCAAATTCGCCTACCAAACCAAGAAAAGCCTCGCAAGATTTTTCTGCCAGAAAACTGATGGCAACGGTGTTTTGGGATGCCAAAGGGGTGTTGTTGGTTGAATTCATGGAACGTGGTACGACCATTAATCAAGACGTGTACTGTGAAACAATAAAAAAGTTACGACGGGCTATACAGAACAAACGCCGTGGTATGCTGACTTCCGGTATCGTTTTTTTGCACGATAACGCCCGTCCTCACTCTGCTCGCAGAACAACGGCCCTTCTTGAGTCCTTCAAGTGGGACGTTATCAACCATCCACCTTACAGCCCAGACCTGGCGCCAAGTGATTATCACCTCTTCATGCATTTGAAGAAATGGCTCGGGTCACAGCGGTTTGATGACGACGAAGAGCTCAAAGATGCGGTCACAGGCTGGCTCCAGTCACAAGCGGGTGATTTTTATGCAGAAGGAATTTCAAAGCTTGTGAAGAGATACGATAAGTGCCTCAATCGCTATGGAGACTATGTAGAAAAATAGTGCAAAGATGTAGTTGTAAGATGTATATATTAAAATATTTTTATTTAACTTGGTGTATTTTTTTAAATCAACCGGAGGTTACTTTCTGAACGGCCCTCGTATGTTTCCGACTATTGACTAGAGGTGATTATTAAATATATAGCACAACTTTGGTTTATTCTCATGTGAGAGAGTTGTAATATGTCGAACACCCACATTCTGCCCCAATATTTCATTCACAGTTGACCATACAGTTTCAATTTTGCACTGAAAGCTATTCATTCTCTTTGTTTTACCCTGTCTAATAGTAATCCTCAACAATTTGCAGTATTGTTTGTAGCAAAATTTTGTTATTCGTCTTTGACTGTACTTCGAATTATGATACAGCTCCCATATCATAATTTGAAGTACAGCTCCATTTTTGTACCCATAGTAGAATACTATATGTGTACCCCATGTAACAGTAAATGATGTTGAACAAATCGGCAGCAAGGTCAAAAATATTGGATTTCCTGGCTACAAACATGCAGACAAATCAAAATCAAAAAGCTTTAAAAAATGGGCCTTCTCCGGACCAGTTGATTAAAAGACTTGGCCTTCAATCCAAGTATGCCATTTAAACATAGAAGGCATTGGCCAAGCTAAAAGCTAGTACCTATCTAAACTCCTTGTAAAGAATGATATTTAAATAGTTCTAATACAGAAACACACACTCCAGCTTCAGAAGACCTGCGTAAAAGAGGTACAATCCATGGCTACGATCTTGTGGGTGCTACATATCACAGTGTGTATGGTGGTGCCACCTGTGCAAGGAGCAATATTGAGCATGCTCACCTTATTTCAACAAACACAGAAAATGAGATCCAGTATGTCTTGATACAAATGGAGGACATCATTATAAGTAATATTTGTAAGCCACCAAATGTGCTGTAGCCACTGGATGTTCTACCAATTACTGCCCATCATCTGTTTTATGCTAGAATTTAATATTCACCATGGTCATTTGAGACTATGCACATGACAGTGAATGTGGTATTACAGTCAGTGATTGGGCTGAACATGAAAATCTGTACCTGGTTTATGATGCCACCGATATGACCACATTCAGATGACTGCTTGGCGAAGAGGTTACAACCCAGATTTCTGCTTTGTGTACTGGGACTATAGAGGGCATCCACTGCCTATATGCAGAGAAGTCATACATGATTTCCCACACAGCCATCACAGGCCAGTAATGCTCGATATGGGGCTCTCTGTCCCTTTATCGCGACCAAGATGGAATTTCCACTGGGCTAATTGGCGGTGTTTTGCCAACCACATTGATAAATATATTTGTTTTATTCCACCAGAACCCAACCAAACATTACCCTCGATTTGTCAGGGCTGTTCTTACTGCTGCTAAGAAACTTATCCCCTGTGGGTACAGAAAGGAATATATGCCAGCAAGGAATGAACATTGCGAACAATTTTATGAAGAATATAGCAAAACTGGTGACAATGTTATTGCAGACGACCTCCTCCGAAGTCTTGACATGGCTAGAAAAGTAAGATGGTGCAAGACAGTAGAAAATGTAAACTTAAAACATTCAACTTGAAAGGCATGGTGCCTTCTGTGTAAGCTTGGCGGAGCCTCCAATAAACCCAGTCAGAAATCTGGTATTTCAGGTAACCAAATCGCTAACCATATAGTAGAAACATCTAGATCATCCTGTGACAAACAACATACTTCTAAAATAAAATCAGAATTGACCTCTGTAAAAGCTCAGTGCCCAAAAGAATCTAATTTCTCTTTACCATTTACACTGATGAAATTGGATGAGGCCTTGAAACAAACTAAACGTGCTAAAGTACTTGGTCTGGATAATGTGCACCTGGAATTTCTGATAAACGTGGGTAATGGTGGGAAAAAATGGCTGGTCAGCTTCTTCTCCAACATCCTAGATAATGGACTACTGCCCAATGAGCTAATGGAACAAAAATAGTGGCAGTTTTGAAACCAGGTAAATCAGCTGACCAACCTCAAAGTTTCAGGCCAATTTCCCTTTTTAGCTATTCTTACAAACTCTTCAAGAGACTCATAGAATTAGTGGATTCATTGTGGAAAATATCCCCGCTAAACAAGCAAGTTTCAGGCCACAGAGAAGTTGCTGCGATCAGGTATTGGTCCTAACAATTTTCATAGATACTAGTTTCCAAGAAAACATGAAGATATTTGTCACATTTGTAGACCTAACCACAGAATATGACCCAGTCTGGAGAGAAGGAATGGTATACAAATTACTAAAAACAATCTGATACCAAACAACTGTAACCTCCATCAACACCATGGTAAACAATAGGTATTTCCACATTTACTTGGGAGAAAATGTGAGCAAGGAGAGGAAATTAAGTAATGGTCTACCGGAGCTCTGTCTTAGTCCCCTATTATTCAACCTATATATCTCCAATCTCCCCAATAACAGGTCAACAGAATTCTGCTACACGGATGATATCACTATTGCTTGTAAAACCGAAGATCATGTACAAGTGGAGGCAGTTGTCACAGAATATCCAGCCATTATGAGATCCTGTTTTAAGTGGGGATTTAAACCCAGTACAAGTAAAACTGATGTATGTAAATTCCATCTGAACAACAACGAGCGAGGTGGTGCAGTGGTTAGCACACTGGACTCACATTCGGGAGGACGATGGTTCAATCCCGCGTCGGGCCATGCTGAATAGGTTTTCCATGATTTCCCTAAAATCGCTCCAGGCAAATGCCGGGATGATTCCTTTGAAAGGGCACGGCCGACTTCCTTCCCCATCCTTCCCTAATTCGACGAGACTGATGACCTTGCTGTTTGGTCTCTTCCCCCAAACAACCCAGCCATCTGAACAACAAACAAGCTAACAAGGAGCTCAGAGTGAATCGTCATAAAAACACTTCTTGCCATAACAAATACTCTAAGTACCTTGGTGTCACCCTTGACCGCACACTTTCATATAAAAAACATCTTGAAAATACTGCTCTCAAGATAACTCGTAACAATATTATTTAAAAATTGTGTGGAATGACATGGTGAGCTTCAGCAGATACCTTGCTCACATCATCCGTTGCACTGGTCTTCTCAGCAGCTGAGTATTATGCTTCAGTGTGGCTACACAGCTGTCACACCAACTTTATCAGTGTCTAGCTGAACCACACCATGCAGTTAATAATAAACAATACAACCAACTCCCATTTATTGGCTTCATCTGCTGAGCAACATCTATCCACCCGCAATCCATAAAAGTGAGGCCTTGCTTAGGGAATACCGCAAGCTACAGGAGAACCTGGAATTACCCATACAGGAAGACATACCAAGTCTACAATGAAATAGACTTCATTCAAGAAACCCACTGTTGTGGCAAGCAGAACAGCTAGATGACAGTAATATCAAGGTGAGAGTCCTGCGGAATCAGAACTGTAAACTTATTGAAAATCCTGAACAGCATGAGTGGTTCTGAAAGTATAACTTTGATACTGCTGGCACAGAACTTGACCGAAAACTATGGGTCAAATTGAACAGAACTCACACTGGCCATGGTCAATGCAGAGACTCACTTCACAAGTGGGGCACTACAGAGTCTCGAGTTTGTGACTGTGGGACTCAGAACCAGTCAGTCAAGCTTATTAGGGATGAATGCCCCTTTTGTTCCTATCAAGGGAGCTGGAGTGACCTCATGAAAGCTCATGATACAGATCTTATGTGGATTAGAAACTTATGTATTGCCCTTTAGATAGTTTTACATATAGTTTCTGTCTTGCTGTATTCTTTTTATATACATATACTGATGTTATATACCTGTATTTTTATACTGCTTGTGAGCCATATGACTAAATAAATAAACAGCTCCCATTTAATCTTACATGATATTATAATACCATTACTTGTTCAAATCGGTTACTTATTAGTACTGTGTGACTGGCTACAATTTTTTGATAGTAAAGATCTGTCAAAGAATGAGATACAAGTTTTAAGAAATATATTTATCATTCAAGTTGTTTGTATTTCAGACTTCTTACCAAGTTTCCCCTTCGAGATTGGCTTTAAATGTCTGCATTACAAGTGGACTCGTATCTCTAAATATTTTGTTCAGTGCTTCGAAATATGATTCTGCTTTTATTCCTGTCAGTATTACTGCCTGTGCTTCAGGCTCAGACAAGCCATTACTAATTTTTCTCGTGCTGAACGATTTGTGACTTATTACTGTTTCTCTGAATTTTAGTAGGAAACTATACTGCCTACACTAAGTTGTAAGATTCAAGTAAGTCAGCATTTGTTTTTCTGGAGAATCAGTCTGTAGGTTTATATTGAAATCCTCATACAAAATCAACTTAATGTTTTTCTTAAGAACCAAACCTAATGCAGGGTCAGGTCTGAAGAAAAGAACTCTAGTCTGAACAGCGTCATTTGCAGATGCCCGTAGTGAAAAGTTTTTTCTTTGAGAAATGAAACTCTCCTGCACAGTCTTCAGATATTTTATCTATACAGTGTTTTGATAAGTCAACACTTTTAAATGAAACATTACACTAGACATAAATTCATTTTGCAGTCCTTACATACGGCAGATTTAGAGTAGCTTCTGCATACCATGTACAGCAGTGAATACAAACCACAAATATTCAAATTTATCTCACCTGTAACTTAACAGATTTTGATTACAGTCTTGTGTGAAGCATTCAGATATGACAGTTGGCTGCTAGAATGTCTACCTGTATTAAGTATTTTGTCTGATGCAACAAGCAAATGATAAATGTCCAATCATAACCCTAAACTCAGATTATCAGCTGGTAGTGCAGCAGCATAGGCATATTCTTTCCCGGAGAACAATGTAAACCACTATAAACTGAAAACAGAGTTGTATGTCTCACCAGGGACATCTTTGTTTATGCAGTTGTAGTGTGTAAATTAGTGTAAGTGTTAAATATGAAGTACCATGATAAGACTGGTGACGGCATTAGGTAAGGTTTACAGCTTGCCAGATATTTCACTTGTTGTGTAAGTGAATCATTAATGGAATACATAATTATTAAGAATATTGAGATTTGATTGTAATATAAATTGTATTAAAATTTCAGTAAAGTGTTTTTACTTTCTATGTGGTGCACTGTCAGTTGCACGTCTACTTGTTTGTGCCACATGTAATTCAACAGTGACACTTATACTGTCCAAAAATACATAATAAATTGTCTTAGTGGGTACTTAATATTCTTTTTTTACTGTCAGGATAGCATTTAGATGACTAGAAGTGAATATATTGCAATTTTTTACAGTTTTCAGAGAGAGCAGTTTTTTAATTATGTACTCTGTGCTATTATTGTATGTACTGTAAATAGAAAGTGTGTCTTGTAGTGATATAGAATTCAGTGGCATATGTACAGCATTGGTAAAGCTGAACTACCTCTTGACTTATATGTGAATTCAGTAACATGGGTAGAACTCTCTGAGCACAATAAGTTGTATCCTTAATTGTCATTATGTACATGCTTCACTTATCATTCTGTTTGTATGTGACAAACAGAGCATTAGTTTCAGTCAAAGAAATTGTAGCTTTATTAATTGAATACTGGTAACAGAAAAAATGCATATGTAGGTTGCCTGATAGATTTCTTATTGAATGTGTGTAGCAGAACTACAGTTTTACATTGAAATCCAGTGATATGAGATTCTTTATCAAATATTTTACAGCGGATTGATCTGAGAGATAACAACATCCAACTAGCTGGCCTTTTAGCACTTACGCACTCCTTGAAAGTTAATCATAGTGTAACGCAAGTGGATCTGGATGACAGACCAAAGAAAAAGATGGTATGAAATACTACTATTTTCATATATCACTACAGTTACTTGTCTATATATAATATTCATCAAATTAAATTTTGTATATGATAAACAGCTTACATTCTTTTGAACATCTGGCATGGTATTGCATGAATAAATAAATGTAAAGTAGCTGTGTTAATGGTTTCATAAATACTGAATATTATGAGTTTATAAAGAAATAATGAAATATCAGTTAAGTAAGGAAACTGTGCAGATGGTACCATAATGTCTATTAAATGTAGGTTTTACATAAGAAATTACCATTTGATTGGGGTTCTTTTACCAATTGTGCTTTCTATCTCAAATAATTGAGAAGAAAGGAAACTGTTGAAAGTGCCCCAGTGTAGTAGCAGTAGTAGGTGGAAACTGCTGACAGACATTTTACACAGAGCTACAAACAGTACAGCAGACAGTCATTGCAATGTGTAAATATCCCTTTCTACCTTCTTCTGGTACTTGTTCACTATGGTCACAGATAACGTGATATAATTTCTCTGATGCAAATTGAAAGGATATAAGAAACATGCCATACCCTACTGTAAGTACTTTTATTAATGTATACATTAATAGTATTCAGAGACTATGAACATAAAATTATATTGTTAATATTACTAACTAGTTACACCTGATAGCCAGGAAACATTAATATCCACACTTATTTATTTGCATGTTTGGTGAATACTATTAATTACTCTCATGCTGTGAAGTGCAACAGGTCAAATTTATGACCACAATACATTCAAAACTACCCTAAGCACAAAAATAAGGATGAAGAAAACTTGTTGGTCCTCAAAAGAAAAAGTATGAGAAGAATCTTTAGACCTGTCCAGGAAGGGAGCTCGTGGAGACGTAGAAAAAAACCAAGAATTGTATGAGCTGATGAGGCAACTGAACATCGTTCAAAAACTGAAAGCATGGAGAATAAGCTTGACAGGCCACATTGGTAGAAGACCAGACACCTCTTGGCTAAAAGCCATACTTATGGGAAGACCTGATGGTACCCATCCAATTGGAAGACCCAGGAAGCGATGGGAGGATGAACTACAGAAAGATCTTTGCCAGCTTGGAGTGCATGACAACTGGATCCAAACGGCACAAGATCGCCATCTATGGAAGAGCATTGTGAGCTCGGTGCATGATCTTCAGGGTACTCAATCGCCGATTTGATGATGATTTAGAACTGTTGTGTGGTATGTGGGGAATATGAACAAACATGATTTCACTTTGTTTTTAAAGTTACGTTTTGTTGTCTGTCAGTCATAGCCTTATTCAGAAAAACACACAAAACACACACACACACACACACACACACACACACACACACACACACACACACACACACACACACACACGTATTCACAAAAGCAAATACACTTCATGCACATATGACCACTATCTCCTGTTGCTCTGGCCAGAATGCAATTGTCATGTTGAACAAAAGCAGTATTCCAAATTAGGGATGGAAAGGGAGAGGGATAGCAGGCTGTGGGTGGGGGAAGAGAAGAGTACTGTCTGGCAGAGCATGCAGGAACTAGATGGTGGCAGTACAAGGCTGCCACGTGCAGTGCAATGTTGGAAGGTTGGGGTGGAGGTGGGGGGATGGGGAGCAGAGAAGGGACAAAGACGGGAGGGTGTGTTGGCAGACAGTGGCACACAATGAGGGTGGCGGGATGTGAATTGGGAGGAGATGATATGACGGGGCAGAAATGGTTGTGGAGGGTGTGGGGATAGTAGGTTACCATAGGTTGAGGCCAGGATAATTTTGTGAATGGAGACTGTGTTGTAGGGATAACTTCCATCTGCACATTTCAGAAAAGATGGAGGGGAGGAGCCAGTCGGCCATTGTGAAGCAGCCATCGAAATGAAGCATGGTATATTCAACTGCATGTTGTGCCACAGAGTGGCTCACTTTGCTCTTAGCCACAGTTTGGCAGTGGCCATTCATCCAGGTGGACAGGTGGGATATGATCCCTGTGGCATGGGGTTGGGATTAGGAGTGGCAGAGGGATGGACTGGGATGTTGTGGAGGTTGGGTGGGCACTGAAACACCACTTAGGAGGGATGGGAAGGATCTCGGATGTCCCTCATTTAAGGGCATAATGATAGATAATGAAAATCCTGACAAAGGATGTGGTTCATTTGTTCCAGCCTGGGATGGTACTAGGTGACAAAGGGGCTGCTCCTTTGTAGCTGGTTCTTGGGGCTGATGGGAGGATTGGGGTTGTGTGGGGATATGGCACAGGAAATCCATTTGTGGACTACGTCTGGGGAATAGTGACTTTGTGAAGCCCTTTATGAGACCTTCAGCATACTGGACAAGGTAGTTATTGTCACTGCAGATACACCATATCCAGGTGTCCATGCTGTGTGGGAGGAATGGCAGCTGTTGAAATGCAAGTACCAGTGGTTGTTGAGGTGTTTAAGGTGGACAGATGTGTGGATGGAGCCATCGGAGAGGAAGAGGACAACATCCAGGAAATTGGCACGCTGGGTTGAGGAGGACAGAGTGATGTGAATGGGAAGGAAGTTGTTGAAGTTGTGAAGGAATGAGAGTTGGATGTCTTGGTCCTGAGTCCAGATCATGAAGATATCATCAGTGAACCAGAGTCAGACTAGGAGTTGGAGTTTTGAGAGGCTGAGAAGGATTCCTCTAGATATCTCATACACAGGTTGGCATTGAAGGGTGCTATGCAGGTGGCCATGACTGGGCCATGGACTTATTTCTATACCTCCACTTCAAAGGAAAAGTAGTTGCATGTCAAGATAAAGTTAGAAAGGTGTATGAAGAATGAGGTAGTGGGTTTGGAGCGTGAAGGGGGGTTGGGAGTTTTCAATAGTGGCAAGACCATGGACATAGGGGATTAGTTGTTGTGCAGGGAAATTGAGTCAACAGTGACAAGAAGGGATCCAGGAGTTAAAGGATGGAGAATTGGTGAAGGAAGTGGTTGGTATCTTTGATGTGGGAGGCTAGGTTTCTGGCAATTGCTTGAGGTATTGGTCAACAAGAGCAGAAATTCTTTCAGTGGGAGCACAAGGTGGAAGATTGGAGGGGGTCACATTTTGATGGTGGTATGAACTGCGAGAGGCTTGGTTGAGTGTTCGGATTAGATTGGCTTTGATTGAAGGGATTGGTGGCAAAGAAGTGTTTCCAATGCAGGGATTGGGATAAGGAGAGTAGGTCTTTGACAATCCCAACATGGGTTAAAATTGGGTGTAGGGCTGAAATGAGGCCTTTGCATAGGGCTGAAACTTCTGTGGGACTGAGGTTTTTGGTGGAAAGGTTAAAAACAATTTCTTTGGTTTATTAGAGGTTCTGGTTTTTTTTTTAGGTGTTGGGAGGGAGTTTTAGAAGATGTGGTAAGCTGAAGAGGTCAGCTAGGCACGGTCTGGGTGCTATGATATCAACAGGTTTGACAATTTATGGAGGTGGTGGTTGGAATGCTGCTGTAGGTGTTGACGTGCACAGGTTTCTGTTTTGAAGATTTTGTTTATGTACCAAGAATTGCACAGTAATAGTATCTTGTGGAGGGAGTAGAGGTGGTTATGGGATGCCTGTATCATGGAAAGATGTTTCTACAATACTAGGTTTGTGAGTGATGGAGACTGGTGTAATCTGAAAAGGTGAAGGTTGTTGTGAAAGGATGGATAGTATCCAGAGAAGGGGATTTCCATGGTTAGGCCATTGATGGACAGGGGTACCATGATCCAGACAGCATTTAAGGAACAGGATTTGGGACTGGTTTTTAGCCAGGGAAAAAACACTGTTTTGAACTGGTGCAGAAAGATGGAGCTGGCATCCATTGGGGTAGGGATGGTGTTAGGAGATAGTCAGTGACGTGTGAAGTGAGTGAGTGAAAGTGTTATGTGGGTATAAGAAGAATCAGATAATATAATGGTAGTTCGGGGAGTGAAAAGGATAAAAAAAAATGGTGTTGGAGCAATAGAATGGTTTTGTGGCATGAGGACATTTGATCGTGCATAAGTTGTAATCATACACAGGAAAAAGAAAGGAAAGACCTGAATATCTGGCTGGAGCAATATGGGAGCAGGGATGGTGGGTGGATTCTGCATTGAAATGTAGTGGTTAGTTGCTGGCAGATGCTAGAACTGTGAACCCGTGGATGGGTGGTACGTAGAACAGCATGTGGTGCAGTTATAATGGCCATGCCCGGTGCTATAGACTTTCAAAATACCCCAATGTGTAATTTCTAAATGAATTTATGCTATTACCTGTTAAGTTTTTTTATGCTGGAACTTGTGAGAGTGTTTCATTTTTTAATACTTCTTCATGGTTGTACAGGAAGATGACGATAAACAATATGAACAACTGGTGGCTGAAGTGCGTAGATTCTGCACTCGTAATCAAGAGCAAGCATCGGAACATCAAGACACAGTTGGAGCTGAAGTGCCAGAGCGTCGACTACGTATTCCAAAATCTGTTTCTCGAAAAATCTCGTTAACCTGTGAAACATTGATGCGGAATGTGGAAACAGCTAATCACCAGCAGCCACAGCCACATCACCTCTTGCCAGAAACTCGACCACGTGGAGGTGGTGGTCGTCTACGCAGCCCTGCTCCATCTCCAAGCCCTAGTCCTGTCTCGAGTCCTATCCCTAGTCCATCTCGGAATCGCTTCCAGGTACAGTTCCTTTTTAAAAACATTAAGTCATAAGTTATGGTTTATGCAACACAGATACCTGTTCAGAGTAATACATTTTGGGAATGAATTTGTGTTTTTCGGAAATGACTCGTTACTTATCACAGACGGTGATTCAGACTATAATCTAACATGGAGATACATGTGTGTAAGATAAAGAGTTCTTTGCAGGCTCTTTTTTTAAATTCTCATTTGCTCTTTTAATTCATTTTTGATTTTCATTAAGGTCTGACAATGAATGACAAAACAATGTTTCTGCTGCACCAGAATAGTTAAGGATGAGACGTTCCTAATCCATATAGGAAGTATAAAACTCTCAGTTGCTTCGCAAATTGTGCTAGTTATTCAAGAGCACTATTCGATTCTCATTTATGCATTTTTAAACTTTCCTAACATGTTTGTCTTTACTCGCTTTTCCTCACATTGCTGCACATCAACTCACTGTTTTCAGTTTTATGTACAGTAAGACTGCGACAATCTGGCACTCAATAATCCGGCAGTGTCGATAGTCCAGCACATGAGGTGTGATCAAAAACTAACAGGAATGTTTGTTTTTCTTAAATAATTTTTATTTATTGGTCAACATCAACTTTGTTCCCTTCAAAGAAATCCCCCTCAGATATAATACACTTTCACCAGTGCTTTTTCTGATATTGTAAGTCCTTCTGGAACTCACTTTTCATTATGGTGTTCAGCTCCTTCAGTGATTCTGTTTTTATCTCATCAAGGGTGGCACAATGATATACTTTCATGGTCCACTTCAGTCTTGGAAACAGAAAGAGGTCGCAGGGGACTATGTCCTGGAAATAAGGTGGCTGAGGCAACATAATGGTTTTGTTTTTTGCCAAAATACCCCGAGCAAGCATTGAGGTGTAAATGGGATATCATCATGATGCAATTTCCGTAAGTGGTTTTGTCACATTTGTGGTCATTTTCTTCAGATTAATTCACACACATAGTGCATAACTTCCAGTTAGTATTCCTTACTGATCGTACAAGTGTAAGGCAGGAACTCATGGTGCACTATCCCATTGTAATGGAAGAAACCATTGAGAAACACCCTTCGCATGTGTTCGAAATTGTCAAATTTTTTTTCAGTCTTGGCTCTTCATTCTTTGATTGGGATGATTGGGCCTCAGTTTTGACATCATATCCGTATACTCACATTTTGCCATCTTTCCTGAGAAGTTCTGAATTACTGTCAGCTTCATTCAGCAGTTCCTGAGTGATGTCTACATTATGTCCTTTTTGCTCAAAATTCAACAGGTTCGAAACAATCTTTGCTGCACCATGTTTCATGCCCAAAACGTCTGAAAAAATCGCTTGGTATAATCCAAAGAATATGCCGACATCATCAGCTACCTCTCTGATGATGATCTGGTGATTTTCCAGAACCATTTTTGTTACTTCTTCCACACAATTGTCAGTAATTGATGTGCTAGGGCATCCAGGATGGTCGTCATGTTCAGCGTCCTCTCACACCTCTTAGGAATGTTTATACCACTTGTAAGTTCTGGTCTTACTCATAGCAGATTCACCAAAAGCCACAGTCAACATTTTGAATGTGGTTCTACACTTAATCCCATTTTTCAAGCAAAATTTAATACAAATTATTTGATCCATCTTTTTTTAAAGTAAAAATTCACCAAGTACTCAAAAACACTTATACATTTCTGACTGTCAAAAATAAACTAAATATTCAGATCTGCTGAAAATGCAAACATACATCAGAAACACATCTACCAAAAAGATTTTAAAACATTTGAAAAATGAATGTAGAAAGCCTGCAAAATTAATAAAATAATTCCTGTTGCTTTTTGATCACACCTTGTTCATCAGAAATTTTCTCATATTTTTAGCTTGGCTCAATTGGCAGTACACTCGGATGCCTTTGAGAAACATTGGAACTGTTTGGTTCAGCGTCTCATCCGTAATAGTTGTCTGCCTCCCTGAGCGATTATATTCTTGTCAAGATAAGCCAGTTGCATTGTTAGCTTTGTGCTAGTATCAGTGATTCTTTGTTCACTAGACCTAAATTTACAGCACTTACATTTGAATCAGTGCTGCGAGGTTTTATGTAGTAGTTATTTAATAAAATCATTGTACTGTATCTATATTCAGTCAAAAGATTACAACACAGTAAAAAGTTAATATGTACAATGAATACGTTTTCCAGAGCAAAAATGTAACAATTCACTAAAAACTGGACATCATATGAATCCTGGAAAAAGGCAAGAACTGAGACAATATTATGAGTAAATTTAGTATCACATATACAACTATATATGATATTAAAAAAATAAAAACAACAGCTAGAGAAGTTTGTGTCACAATCTGCTTCGGTTAAAAGCCCGGACATGAGGCATACTCTAAAAATACCTAAGTAAGGAACTGTAGATGAATTTTTGCATAAGTACTTCATTGCTAAGAGAGCAGAGGGAAATGCATCAATGAGGCATATGTTATTTGAAAAGCCAAATTTTTTTACAAGGAATTAGTTATGCCCGCGCATGAAGTTCTTCCATTATTGAAAGGGTTGCTTCATAATTCAAAATCTGTCAGGCCATCCGTAAACTAGATGTTTCTGGTATAATAAAATAAAATCAACCAATGAGGGTGTTGCAGATGAGTACAAAACAATGTTTCAAAAGCTTGTTGATGAGCATAAGTTGTTCCCACATCAAATTTACAACACTGATGAGACTGAACTGTTACAGCAATGTTTGCCAAATTCAACCTTACTGGAAGCTGAGAGGTCCATCGCAAAGCATTTGGAAAAGAATAAAGGTAGAATAACTGTCTTAGTGTGTGAAAATGTGTCAGATGATCATAAACTTCCTTTGTTTTTGAGTGGGAAACATCAACAGCCTAAACCTGAAAAAAATATAACGCATGTCCCAGATATTTATGGTGCACAGATTAATTCCTAGATGAAAGCCGAGTTGTTCAAAGACTGATTCTTTCACCATTTTGTCCAGCTGTGAAAGAAAGCTTTCAAAAAATTGGACTATCTACAAATTGTAAGGTGATTCTCATGCTGACACCTGTTGAGGTCACCGTCCAGAATCTGACTTTGTCTTGTGTAGAATTTTTTTCATGTATCTTCCTGCCAGTGTTACAGCTCTAATTCAACCCATGGACCGAGGGAACAAACAAAATTTCAGGTGCTGGTACAGAGGAATTTTTGTGCACAAGCTGCTAAGCTACTGCATCATCAAAAAGTTCCAATGCAATGTTAACATCAAAGATGCTATTTAACTGCTGCAGTTGCTTGGACCTGTGTGAAAAATGCAACATTGCACATGTTCTGGAGAAAACTATGGCCTAAACTGCTTGAAGAATCCGAGATGGAAAGTGATGTAAACAATTAGGAGTCGAGAACTGATCGCTCTGAAATTGTAAAAGTGATAAATTCTGCATCCACTTATGAACTGAGTGCATTTTCAGCCAAAGAAGTTGACAAATGGATTGACATTGATAGATATTTAGCAATCAAAGAAGAGCAGACTGATGATCTGATGTTACAAAGAGTTTTCAACCCACAGGAGCTGTCAGAAACTGAGAGTGATAAAGAAGATATGGCTAAAACTTATATCTCCTGGGCTTAGGCTTCAGAAGGACTGTTATGAAAGTCACTGAAAGTAACCAACAATACAGTACTTCTGAAGTTATGAATTTGCAGATTATACAAAATGATGTTTCAAAAAAAAAAAAAAGGGGGCTCATTCCAAGAAACAAGTTAGCATTTCCTGCAATGTTCAGGAGAGCTCAGAACAAACTTTCAGCTTAACCACTGGGGTTAAATATCAGTCCAAAGTATTCCAATTAAACTGCACCAAATCCTTGGTAACAGTTTTTATAATTAGCTTGTTCTTGATCCTTTCAAACCAGTGGTGCCTATTGTATTTCATAACTGGCATACAAAAAAATTGTGTATATTAAACTTTTCTAAAACTTCGAGCCTTAAATTGATTTAATAGAACATTACAGTATTCGGCTTTTAATTCAGTGTTATTTTTATAGAAAAGTAATACATACTTTAATTTTTTATACTGTAGTCTCTCCTATTGTATTAAACAAATAACAGTCACTTGTTTTTGTACATTAAAACTGTAGGTTTTACTTATATCCCTTTTTTTAAACCAGGTTTTTATAAATAACCTTCATTATCTGGCATATTTGTGACACAGCTCCAAGCATAATAGGTTATCAAGATTGTCAACCAGAGCTTTATATCAGTGAACAACTTTGTTCATTTGCAGAGTCATTTTCATTTTGTTCCACTATCTTCGATAATGGCTACTTGTGAGTTTTCAGAAATCAATGCTTGTAATACCAGTAGGGGCTAATTACCTATCAAATGCTGTAGTTCTCAAAGTCTCAGAAATTTAAAAATTTCTCCACTTAATCTGATTTATTATTTTTCGTACACTTAAAGTGCTTGCAGAATGAAATTTAAACAGAGCAGCAGTGTGTGTGTGTGCTGATATGAAACTTCTTAGCGGATTAACACTTTGTTGCCAGACTGGTACTCAAGCTGAGGACTTTTTCCTTTTGTGGGCAAATGCTGTACCACTGACCTACCCAAGCATGTCTCCTGAACCACCCTCAAAGTTTTACTTCTGCCGGTACCTAATCTCCCACCTTCCAAACATAACAGAAGTTCTCCCGCCTAACTTGCTGGACTAGCCTTCTGCAAGAAAGGATTTACAGAGACATGGCTTAGCCACAGCCTGGGGGATTGTTTCCAGGATGAAATTTTCACTCTGCAGCAGAATGTGTACTGATGTGAAAGTTCTTGGCAGATTAAAATGGGTGCTGGACTGAGACTCAAACCAAGGACCCTTGCTTTTTGCTTGCAAGTGCCCTACCACTGAGCTACCCAAGCATAACTCATGACCCATTCTCACATCTTTACTGCTGCCAGGACCTCATTTCCTACTTTCCAAACTTCACAGTTCCCCTGCTTAACCGGCACGACAGTCATGCCTGGGTAGCTTAATTGATGAGCACTTGCCCGTAAAAAGTAAAGGTCCTGAGTTTGAGTCCATGTCCATCACACAGTTTTAATTTATCAGGAAATTTCTCATCATCGCACATTCCACAGCAGAGTGAAAATTTCATTCTGGAAACAATACCCCAGGTTGTGGCTAAGCCTAGTCCCTGCAATATTCTTCCTTCCAGAAGTGGTAGTCATACAAGTTAGGCAGAACTTCTGTGAAGTTCAGGCGGTAGGAAGTGAGGTACTAGCAGAAGTAAAGCTACGAGGATGGGTCATGAGTCATGTTTGGGTAGCTCGATGGTAGAGCACTTGCCTGCAAAGGGCAAAGGCCCCAAGTTCAACTTGTGATCTGACACACAGTTTTAATCTGTCAGGAAGTTTTATTTCATATGATAGTCATGACACCCAGTCAATAACAGTGCACATGTTTAGCATATTTTCTACTTTAATTGAAAAATATGTTCTCCTTCTTATGTATTGTAACAACTAAATGTACTGATTTGCCTGCCACCTGTGAATGTAGTTTTCAGGCTTATGCTTTACTTGTTACTGAGTACAAACGGCACAAATTAAACGGGGTCAGCCACTTAACAGGTATGTGTTACACCTGTTGATGAACTACCAAAGTATGCACACATTTGGCAAATAAAAATAGAAATCATTATGCCATACACAATTTTGTTGACAAAATAAGGACACCAGCATTCTGGCATCTGTTGTTGTTGTCGTCGTCATTGACGATGAGGAATGGAATAGAAAGGATGAAACCAAGGGTGCCTGCACATAATGTACTCCTCTCGAATAGCACCAAGGGGATCACAGAAGGTAACACCCCCATCTGATCAACAAATCACCTTCCACAATGATACATGTTCTCATTCCATGAAACACTGTGGAGCAGTTTTAATCCTTCGCTGTGAATAGAATGCTAAAGTCATGAAAATAAAGAAAGATTAGTATTGTTCATCATAAATATTTCATAAAAATGTTCTGAAAGTGTAAATATATTATCATTTTTTAGAAAAGCTGTTTTGTTGTTCAGATGTTTTTGTTTCTTGATGAGCAGAACTATCAGTGGAATAAGTATGAGTATCTCTCCAATGCATGCTCCTGTTTAATAGATGCGTACATATGATGCATTTTTCCAGTTTTAAAATGTTAGTACTATTGTGCCACCTATCTACTGCATTATTATTATTATTATTATTAATACAGATCTTTTCTGTAGCTTAACATTTTCTGTACATACTTGTATTATCTTCAAAACTAATTATGTGGCTGAGAATAAAATACACATAAGAGAAATATGCAAGTACTAAGTGTATGATGGGGAATATTTACCATTGTTAGTTTACAAATGACATATTTTTAATCATTTTAAAATGTGTGATCATGCAACAAACTTTACATTAAATTCTGATAAAATAAACTGTGTCTATAGGTATCAAGAGTATCCGAGATGTCTTCACCGACAACTTTCTTCGAAGTATCATCATCTCCATCATCATGTCCAGTAACAGCATCACCATCTGCATCATCATCCCGGTTCCAGGTGACTTCTGTTGAACCAAGTGTTTTAAATCCAGATATAAACAGAAGGATTGGGAGGACTGTCACACCTGGCTTTTCTTTCAAGTTGAATGACAATGATGTATCTCCAAATAACCATTTAGAAACGTCAGATGAATCTAAGAAATCAGAAACACCTTTAAAGCCATCTGTAGGCGGCCTCACGGATGAAAGTGCTGGTCTTAGAGCAAGTGAATTGTCTTGCTCATCATTATCGTCATCAATAATTACAGGCGATACAACCCAGAGTTCTCCAGGTATGCCGACTCAACTCATCGATACATCCAAAATATCGCAGAACATTGCAAAACAAATGCAAAGTTTGTCCAGTTGTGCAAGTTTACTGTCATTAGCTTCTGACACTTCTGAAGATAATGATGACATGGAGGTTAGGAGGCTTATGGATCCAGAAAGTTTCACTGAAAAGCATAATCAACTTGTAACAGATATCCAAAGTAATTCTTCTCTTCAGAGCACAAATTTTGAAATTCCAGTTCCAAAAGTGACAACCCATTCAGATGGAGGAGTTACAGTCAGTTCTAATCCAACAAATGAAACTCATTCAAATAGTTCGAAATTAGTTAGTAGGTTTGGACATAGCACAGTTCCTCAACCACAAAGAAAGATTTCATGGGTTGCACCACCAGACATCCATTTCAGTGACCAAAAACCAACTTCCAATTTAGAAAAACTTATGGGATTGTTTCAACAACCAGGCAGCTTCTTCAACAAATCCCAGCCTCAGTACAAAGCAACAGCTGCTATCATAAATCAACAGCCTACATCAAATAGTGATGCAGCATTTCTTTTGACTGCAGGGCCATTGGCTAATGCAGTTAAAGATGCAATGCTTCAGAAATCTGGAAAGCTAATCCCAGAGGGTCCCGAAGTTCAAGCATCACAATCTCCAGTGCCAGATTTCATCAATAACAATAAAACTGGAGAAGCCAAGGTTAGTGAATGTGATGATAAAAAGGAAATTTCACCAGTATCATATGAGAAAGGCAACCAGCCGAGAATAAGGCATCATGAGGATGAAAATTTTAATCTAGCCAAACCTTGCCTACCAGTTGTTACAGGTGAGGATGATCGTGATAATGATGATGACGATGATTGTGATACCCGAATGTGGTGTCCCGTAACATCAGTCTGTGGCAGTGGTATTAAATTGTGGGATTCAGCTGATGTAGATTTCAGTCAAAGTGCTTGTGGTTTTCAGTGTGGAAATTTGAGTGTGATTGATGATGCACGGACAGTGATGAAACTTCATGTGAATGAAGCTGGATCTCCTACAACTGGTGAAAAAAGTGACAGTGATTGCCATAGTCCATTTTCTTTCGAAGAGTCGTGTAATCCTGTAAAATCACCTGAAAATGTTGAGACTACTGACCCTGATCTGAGACAGGCTCAACTAGTTGACAAAGCTAATAACTTAAGTAGTGCAAGAGATGATGATCAGATAACTGTGGTACCTGACTGAATAACTCATTTCTGTAAATCCTTTTTGCAGGCACTTCATGTGTATTTCTCATTTGTGGAATCACCAGTATTTTTCAAGTGTTCTTGGTTAAACCAGAGCTCTAAATTTCATTTATATATTAAATAATACCCTATTTCCTCTTCATTTCCTTTCTTCAGGTATTCCAGTTGTCATTGTGAGTCTCTCCCCAGTTGTTGCATATATATGTACATTCATTGTAATTTTTATAATTTTGAACATTGTTACATTTTTTTCTCTGTCATGACGTAATGGTTGAAAAACAGAGAAGTATCTTCCATTAAACTAAAATCTTAGCTTCATTGTCAAAACAATTTATAATAATGGACACTACTAGAGTTTGAAAGCAGAAGTGACAAATGCATAATGTTTGTGTTTTTTATGACTGTTATGTTGCATTTCAGTGTACCTTTGACTTAGATTGTCAGTTCACACCTTCGTGAAAACATCTAGAGAGTGGAAGTGTTGCAAGTATCGTCTCAAAAGTAAATTGGTTCTTTAGAACCTTGAAAATAGAAGTGGACCCTCATTCATCAGATAAATGCAGGACACCAAGACAGAGAAATGCTTACCTGAAATAAAGAATGTAATTAACTGTAGTTAGCAGCCGTTTCATTAGATCACAAATTTGTTGTGTTTAGGGTGGATTTATGCGATTGAGGTTGAGGAAACATACAGCTAAAGTGCTAGATTAATTGTTTCTTCAAGTGGTGATGTATGCACCTGTTCTGGAGTGCAGACTATTCGTGGCCTGTACATTAGAGCAGATGTCATAAGTACCACTCACATACTATTTACCAGAATATTTAATTAAAGCAATGAGTTAATGTATACTTGTAATTGGTTATAGACAGATAACTATTTAAGAAGGTCATTAATGTGTGTCATTACAAAATCCAGTAAATTTACAGCTTCATACTCCTTCTATTAATTAAATACTGATCTGTCTCTCTGTTAGGGGCAGTTATCATATTGTATGTTTGCAATTCAGCACATTATTTTTGTATGTGATTCATTGCTGAATGTCAGAAGTATATCACTAAATCTCTCTCTCTTTGGCAAATAATTAGATTGTATTTCAGCTGGTTCTATCTGGTAATATAGATCTGATTTAGAATTTGTATGGCGTGTCCCTCTTCCAGTAATTATTTGAGAAAGTGTTTCTATTCATATCTTACATGTTTGCAAAGGAAAAAAAAGGTGCGCTTCATTCTGAATTAGCTTAACTTTTGTGCTTTCATTCCTGTACATTTCAAATTATTCTCTTTCCATTTTCGCATCTACGATGCACTATTTTACTACAATTTTCACACCGTGTATAAAGTACTGGGTCTTATTTCAGCTGGTGGCTGAATAATTAATTAATGTAAAATTGAAACCATTAGCTTGTTAATGTAGTTAAATATATGTAACATTTTCCCATGAAACTGCACTCTTCAATTATGTGTACATAAATGTACGCACAAGAAAAGGGTTTTTGCGGAATACAGTTTGAAGTATTCTTTTATATGCTGTAGGAGCACTAATCCTAATTAATCTGAACACACATCTTTTTTCTCAGTACAAAACATGACAAAACTTGCCATTTTTCTCTCTCTCACTTAGAGCAGAAAATGTAATATATAATTTATGGTCGCAGTTGCCTCCATTTAGGAAAAAATTGCCTCTCTTGACTAGATGTATCTTTAGTATATTTTGAATAACTTCATTTTCGTGTCGTCATTATGTGGAATTTATACTACCGTGCTCCTAATGCATATATTGCATGCATTTTCAAAAATAACAAATTTTATGTGTTTGAGGGCTAATTTCAATAAGATTTGTTCCCGTCAGCTTTAATTATCACAGCCTGTACTTACAGCTGTCCTTATTTTCATCATAATGCTTGATTGATGATGTAAACAAATATTCATGGCTAGTAGTGCCACAGTTCTCTTATTAAAACAGAGATCTCATAAGATTTTTCTGTCTTATTTTGGACATGCTAGTTTAGGAACAATAAGGATTTCAGTCATAGAAAATTGCCTAGCAGTTCTCTTCACTCTCAAATTTATTTAACATTCTGCTCAGGACTTAGCAATACTAAACAATTCTTCAGATTGCATGAACTCCATGTTTAAATTATGATTATTGATTTGCTTATTCTTATAATTTTGTGGTGCTGCATTGAGACTAGACAGTATTGAGGCCAGAGCATCTTTATTTCTAATTACTTTCTTTCACAGCAGACATTTATCAATCGGCTATCACAATATGGAGAACTGTATGTTACCATTGCATTTTTGGTTTAGTGGATGGTGGTTTAGCACTCTGCTTAATTTCATTGAGTATTTAGTTGAATAAGAAGAACCTTTACATAGAAACAAAGTGTAGATTTTTTAAAAAAGTTATATCGTGACAGAATCATAAGTAAATTTTATTGTTTGAATGTTGTGGAAAAAACTAATCCATCGCTATTGACTGGTAATATTCGTGCAATCATCTAAAATAATCTTCAAAATAAAAGATTTTCTGATAGATAACAGTACAGATTATGTTGAACATCTCACAAGAAATGAAAAAAGATTGCTGATGTTCTAAATCTATTTAAATGATATACTAATAAAGTAAACACCTTTTTCAAGAGTTTTCAGCACTGAAAAAAGTGAGTGCAAGTACTTATTTGTGACACAACTACATCACCCATTCTCTAGTACTTTTTGTATTTGTGGGAATTCCATCACAGCAAAGTGTTGGCAGTGATGGTCTAAATTGAAGTACATGCTGATTTCATATTTGGAACTAATATTTAAAGAGAGAGCACACACCTCATTAAAAGCAGCTTGGTTTTGTTGTCTATATCACACTATTGTGAATTGCTCATAATTACTCGTTGAAATAGATAATTGTAATTATAAACCTTTGTGCACATTTGTATTGTGTGTCCTCCTGTCACAAAGCGGAGCTAGGAGGAAAGGAACTAATGCCTGTGTGAAGTACCCATTACTACATACTGAAGAGGAGTTTGACAAAGTTACTAGTGTATGTAAAACTTTTTCAAGTGGAATGAAAATTTAGTACTTGTTGTATTTGTGGGAATTCCATCACAGCAAAGCGTTGGCAGTGATGGTCTAAATTGAAGTACATGCTGATTTCATATTTGGAACTAATATTAAAAGAGAGAGCACACACCTCATTTAAAGCAGCTTGGTTTTGTTGTCTATATCACACTATTGTGAATTGCTCATAATTACTCGTTGAAATAGATAATTGTAATTATAAACCTTTGTGCACATTTGTATTGTGTGTCCTCCTGTCACAAAGCGGAGCTAGGAGGAAAGGAACTAATGCCTGTGTGAAGTACCCATTACTACACACTGAAGAGGAGTTTGACAAAGTTACTAGTGTATGTAAAACTTTTTCAAGTAGAATGAAAATTTAGTACTTTTTGTATTTGTGGGAATTCCACCACAGCAAAGTGTTGGCAGTGATGGTCTAAATTGAAGTACATGCTGATTTCATATTTGGAACTAATATTAAAAGAGAGAGCACACACCTCATTAAAAGCAGCTTGGTTTTGTTGTCTATATCACACTGTTGTGAATTGCTCATAATTACTCGTTGAAATAGATAATTGTAATTATAAACCTTTGTGCACATTTGTATTGTGTGTCCTCCTGTCACAAAGCGGAGCTAGGAGGAAAGGAACTAATGCCTGTGTGAAGTTCCCATTACTACACACTGAAGAGGAGTTTGACAAAGTTACTAGTGTATGTAAAACTTTTTTAAGTAGAATGAAAATTAGTTGGAGTGGGGGGGGGGGGAGGAAGGGGGAGGAGTGGGGAGTGAAAGCATTCTTTATATAAAAGAATAAAAATATAAATTGCTTTGGCTTTGGTTGGCAGTCTGTGAAAAGTCTCACTCTTTCCCAGTTTTTAATTTGTATATTCTAGCTGTGGTCCATCTTAGTTCCGTTGATTCATTGTTATAGCCAGTCAACATCTCCTTTCAGTAATTTTTCATACACAATTTCACTCTAAAAACTCTGCTTGTTAAATATATTTTTTTACCTAATCTACACCTACTTTTAATCATCAAATTATGATGACACCTTTCTATGTTCTATACCCTTCATCCAGGAAGAAATTTATGTCTGCACACATTGTCCAGTAAAAGAAAGAGAGATGTTGGTATATAATAGCTGACTGTTGTATTTTTTCCAGTGGCCTGAATTAAACTCCAATTATATGTTTAAAGTTCAGTAAAAGATGATTATAAGTTACTTTTGATAGCTATAAATTGGCATTTTAAACTCAGAAATCCTTTTGGTACCTTTTAAGAGGAATAAGCTCTTTCTCCTTTTTAGATTTCATCATCCTGTCTGTCTATTTATGTGTGACATTACAAACAAATTAATAAACTTCACAATAATTAAATTTCCTGTTTCGAAGTGCTATAGGAAGAGAGCCACTGCTCAGAATGACATTAAATTTGAACAGCATGTTATTGACACAGGAAGAATCACCAGGGGGGGGGGGGGGGGGGCGGAGAGATTAATGAAAATTTCACCATCTTACCAATAAATGGTGTCAGGTAAAAATGACAGATGAATCGCAAAGTGACAGCTGTAGTTTGAGTTGCACATTACACCATCTGTACTGTTCAGTGTGCATGTCTGTACAAGCTCAGCAGTCTACAGTTGTGGCGCTGCTAGTTAGGTAAGCCCATCCAACGTGGCAAAGTCGTACTACATTTGATGGGAAAAATCAGTTTTTTATTGTCCTGATTCCAAAAACCACATAGAAAGCAAAACTATATCAGTTTTTAATTGTCCTGGGACCAGAAACCACATAAAGAGTAAAAGGACAGTGACTTATAATTGTTGTGAGACTGGCACAAGACATGTTCAATATGCTGTCCACTCTTTTCTGCCTCAAGTTGAAATAGAAATACAGCATGTTCCACAACAGATTGGAGTGTGACAGGAGTTACATTCAGAATGTGGTGCAAAATGTGGTCCTCCATTTCAGCTACATTCATAATTGGAGCACTGAACACAACATCTTTCAGATAACCACACAGCCAGAAGTCACACGCATTAAGATCAGGTGATATAGATGGCCAGGCTGTAGGAAACGGTGACTGATAATTCTAGCATTTGCAAAATGCCTCTGCAGCAGCCACTTCACTGGTTGTTCAATGTGTGGAGGAGTGCCATTTTGCATAAAAATTATCCGACTCTTGCATTCATGCTGCAGAAGGAATGGAATAACGTTGGTGCGTACAAGATTCTCATAGCATTTACCAGTGATGGTACAAGTAACAGGATCCGCAGGACTCATCTCCTCGAAAAAATGCAGCTCTACGATAAATAATGCAGTCAACCTGCATGACACAGTCACCTTTGCAGAATGAAGTGGTACCAGTTGATTTCTGTGCACATTTTCTGTTGACTATATTCTGCAATTCTACATATTGACATGTCTGTGGAGGTGGAACCAGGCTGTGTCTGTCCACAGAATGTTCCATGGCCATTGATTATCCATTTCCGTGCAAGCAAGAAATTCCAGAGCGAACATTTGTCTTGCTGGCAGGTCAGCAGGAAGCAATTCCTGACCATATATGATTTTGTATGGCTAACAGTTCGGTATGTTTTGTAGTATTTTATGCAACATGCTCACAGGCATGTCCAACGTTTGAACGGTTCCCCATGCAATGCATATTTGGATACTACTGACCCCTCCTGCAGTGCTGTGGCCACATCTTCGACAAATGTAGGATCAACTGCTTTCCTCCCTCTGCCACATTGCACTTCAAAAGTACCTGTCTTTTTGAATTTTGTAATCATTTTCTGCAGAACCTTCTTCATATCCTTGAGTATCTGGAACTTCCGCAGGGTTACTGGCGCACAGTCACCATTCTTGTAAAAGGGCTTTACCAGCAATGTGCGATCCTTCATGGAGACAGTTATGTTGGACGTCTCAGATGCAAACTGAGGAACAGCTGCGTGTTTGACGTCCATTGGTGAACAACTTCTGATGCTTATAGCACTCTCTATCAGTCAAATTTTTGTTAATTTCTTTTTTATTCCATGGTGTTTCCCTCTGCACGAATAATATGCTGTTCAAATTTGACGTCATTCTGAGCAGTGGTTCTTTTTCTACAGTGTTCTGAAACGTGTAACTGGAACTTTAACTATGAACACCCTGGATATATATACGCATGCATCATGAGCAAATGTGCTTGTGTGTGTGTGTGTGTGGGGGGGGGGGGAGGGGGGGTGCATGCATTTGTGCCCTCCTCCCCTTTCCTGTGTGCGTGTATGCACTTGCACGCTCACACACACACACACACACACACACACACACACACACACACACACAGCATAGTTGAAAGAAAAAGCAGTGACAGATTCTATTTACTAGAACCTGGCCATGGCAGCAACTTGAACCTTGAGCATTTCTTCATTGTTACCACACTCGGTCATTTAAAATGTACACTTACAGTCAATGTTTTGCTTATGTGTTTCATCTCACTGAATTTTTGCTGTTTTCTCTCTTTCTCTCTCTCTCTCTCGTGTGTGTGTGTGGGGGGGGGGGGGGGAGAGAAAGGGGGGGGAGGGAGCCCACGTGTACTTGTTCGTGTTTACGTAAGTTCTTAGGGGAACATTTCCCTAGCATTGTACCTAATATTCTGCCTGATGACTGATGGCCCACTTCTGTTTCTTACAAAGTCCAGTGTTTCTTAAAACTACAGTGACTAAACTGTTCACACTTCACAGGAGAGAGGCTAGATTTGCTTGACAAAATTATTTTGTAAGTTAAGAGTGAAACAGAGAATTAATATGTTTTGTGTGGATGGATGTACTTTTAATGTGCACATACAATACTGTTTTGTAACATTTTTTCAGACACATTCTTCGCATTGGAGTTTTTACTTTCAGGATGTGCAAATGTGGCTGTAAACTGTGATCAGAATTTGGCTTGTACAGGGTAAAGTGGAAACAAAACAACAGTATTAAGATAGAGTATTTGAAATGTCAGTTGTGAAACAGCTTACTTTATAGAAAATTATAATAGGCTAAAGTACTTCTCCCATGTTTGTGATAAATATTGTCATGCATTAAATGTGTTATTTTATTTTCAGAAACATCTATGTTCACTACACCAAACAAGTTTTAAAGCTCTTAAGTAATTTTTTAATGAATGTAGTACGCCTTTGTCACTGTCCTAGTGATTGTAAAACAAAGACATTTTTAAAAATTACCTGTCCTGGTCTTATTTGTGTTATATTTAAATTAGTGTACCTATAGAACACATGCTGATGCAGTTTTTAAGTACAATTATATAATTAATTCAAATCTGTTTGTTACTTAGTACTTCTGCTTAGATTTATTGTTATACATGAAATAGAAAAACTGTAGGGGTATGGGTGGTGAAAACACACATGAAGTGTATTTGTGTATTCTGAAGACAGAAAGAAGAACTGATAATTCTAAGTAGCTCTGAAGAATAGGTGTAAGAGTACATTTCCAAGCAAATGGTGACAACCTACACAGAATTTCAGTAATACGCAGACTGTCGACAAATTCAGTCTTAGGCCATGATTAAATTATTTAATTCGTAGGGAATGGAGTGCAAATACAAATGAGACATATTTGATTGTTGTTATTGGAACAGAACAGTTAACTGTGTTGTATTACTTCATTGAACAGTTAATGGATCCATTGGCAGTTGATTATCTTACACTAGCAGTTAATGAATTTGACTGATCATTAGTTACCACAATGTGTCTACTAAACAGCAAATATGTAGAGTTATAACATAACACAAAATTATTATTTTCATGTGCATAGTTTTTCAAATTATGAAAGCATACATTTCAGTGATGAAATCTTCATCATCATGTTTGCTCCCCTTTTCAGGCCGTTTCATGTAGCTGTACATACACAGTTTGCTTACACGTGTAGCACTAGACATCTTGTAGGCCATTATTTAATCTCAGCTTACAACTTCTTATGTGTGTGGGTAAATGTTTCAGAGATTGAAGTGGCAACAAATGCATGAAATATTTATCCAAGACTATAGCCATGAAGAACTGCATTGTTCGTAAGTTTATTTGTACCTAATGTGTTACTGTAAAAACCAATGGCTGTGTGTGTACATTAAGCATAATATAGTGTTTGCATTGTTGGAAATGGGATTAACTTAAAATCAGTAAAACACCGGTTAATTTAATGTTTCTGTTGAGTGAAGAAATTACTACTGACCTTCACTTGGTAAGATATTGCTGGGTAGTTTTGCTTTGGCTTAGAACACAGTTAAACAATTTGTCTTTGGAACATTACCTTTCCTGTGCAGCAAACCCAATATGCCAGTGAAAATGATTTCTCCCATGGAGCCACCCTGTCAGCATAAGGTAGAGGAACTACATGAGTCCTCTACAATTTGTTGACCTCCACCACAGAAGCGGGCAATGCTGTCATTTTCTATCTAAATACACAGAAAAGTATTGGTTTGTAACCATAACCATGAAAAAGTAATTTTCTTATTGTAACTGTATGAGTAATTAATTATGAAAACATTTAGCACTAATGAAAATTTAAATGAGAATGGAAGTAATCATCTGTAGTGTGTTGAATGCTTTTCATAGTTCCCCATATAATGGCTTGAGGCTACTGCTCATACTGAGCTCTCTCAATCTCTCAACCATCCTACTGTGAAAGTCTTAAGCTAGGAAACCAGCGAAAGAAACTTTTCATTACTGCTTACTACCCAGCTTGCTTATATATGTGAAAACAAAACAGAAGGAACTCATGGACAGTTGAAGGTGCTATGTGGAAAAGGTCCTGAGCATACCTGTAAGTGTGGTACTGAATTATTGATTTTTCTGTTTTGATTCAAGAACAAGTCTCATTTATAGTTGCTGACTCCATAATGTACTCCAGAAATAATGAATGAAAACATAAATATGTGTCTTTTGGCACTCACCCTTTGTAGTAGTAAGATTTTGTATTGAGTGAGAAAGTAACATTTCATGTGTTTAAATTAAAAATATAAAAATATAAAGTTAAATGTAAGTGTTAGCATTATTTAAGACTGAAGAAAAGTGTGAACTTACCAGTGGTTGAAACAGCTCAAATTAGAACACTACTGGTTCATGCACAAATGGGGAAATTTGTATTGAATCTTTACCTTTCAAAGCTATTCGAACAGTTCCTGCATTAGTAGGCACACACAAAATTGAAATAAAGAGAAACTGTAAAATTTTAGCTCTCACCTCTAGGATTAAAGGTGAAATATTCTTCCTTCAGATATCTGTAAAACTCTCTTTTACCTATTTCTGTTCCCTGTATGTCACTTTATACTGATGGACAAGCAGCTTGAAAAGTTCTGAAAGCTAGAGATTTAACATCTCTCTCCTCTCTGTGTGTGTGTGTGTGTGGGGGGGGGGGGGGGGGGGGGAGCAGGCTTGTACCAACTGTTTCAATATATGATAACCAGATGCTGTTCTTCTTTTGTAATGTTTATAAAATGTTATAATCTTATTACGTATGTGATAATGTGTTGTGTTGACAATACCAGTTATAGATGTTTCAACATATTTTATATTTACAGTGACATAGATAGTCACTGAAACACACAACACTGTACAAGCCAGTCAAGATTGGTAGAATTTTAAACAATCAAATGTCAAAAATTCATGTTATATTATCAAAATTATAGTATGCAAAATAACTGTAATAAGATTTTCATTCTATATGCCCACCAATGTCTTGTTCTTCATACTCACAGGCTTGTTGCAACAATACAGACATAAACCAGTAACTGTTATGATTATAATATTCAGTTTTATTCTTCAATGCTGGTAGACAACACACGTTAGTTCCACATATCTGTAAGATCAACCCAGCAGTTAGCCTGTAATACCTAGACTGTTGTTAAAGAATAGCTCCATAAAAGTTGTTGAAGTTCCTGATAACAGAAATTATCCTTGGCAGCTTGCCTCATTTGTTATTAGTCTTATGTATCACAAACATTAAATTAGGAATATTATTCAGAAATGCATAAATATTTGTAAATCAGACTCAACACATTTCTGCAGCCAGTGTCAGCATAAAAGAAATCCTCATGGGCTATAGTGCAGTGTGATGTTTAGAAATGAAATTAAATAAGAACCAATATTTTGACCAGCTTTCAGCCATTTTATTTACTACATTTGCTCCCTTGGATTTTTAAAGTTTGATTGAAACTTCAGCTCTAATTTTAATCTGCTTCATTCTGTGCAACAACATTATATCTCAAAAAAGTAATATTCAAGAATACACACAGTTTTTGTCACCAAACATCATTAGGGACATTTTATTTACCAAAAATTTAAAAATATTTTCAAGGATCTCTATGTTTAGAAATTTTCAGTTTATATTCTTTCAGGTTATTTTGAAAATTTCTCTGACAAAGCAGCTTCTACATGTTTCAGCAGTGTGTGTGTGTTAAACTGGCTTTCACAAAATTTCCATTTTTGTTTGTGGGAGAGAAGAGAATGACCCCAAGTTAATACCCATCAGGGAATGAGAGAACTGAGAAATCATTTACAGACTAATCATCACTGACATGTATGCAGCAGGTGACTCCATTATTTGTGTTTGCTATTGCAACACTTCTCACCCTTCAGTCTTATGTATCCATAAGTCTGTTGATTCAATTGTTGGCTTCTTCAAAATTCCCATAGCACCTCTTAGAAAGTGATAAAATTGAACGTTGTTAAAGTCAGTACAGTAATTTTTACTTCTGGTGAAATGTAGTACGTTCTTCATGAACCACACATGCCATTGTGCCTTACAAAACATTTTTGGGGTAGATGACTTCACTGTATGTAGAATTATGAATGCCTGTCCTTACCACCAGCTGCTTTATGACTGCGACAAATGGCTCTGTAAATAGTAATTGGCACCATTTCAGCAGAAAGTGAAAATGATATCACTTTGAACTTTTACATTCTATTGAAGTAATTGGAGACTGTTTCAATTATTTAATACATCATCACATACTACCCTTCAAGCACTTTCTTAAAAGTATGTTTCAGTTCTAGTTTATGCACTTTTAAAATTCTGAAACTGTATAAGCGATCAGCATTACACTTTGATATTTACTTGTGGATTAAAACTGTATGCTGACTGGGACTCCAGCTGGGAGCCTTATCTTTTGCCGGAAATCCTCATGAGCCATTCTTACCTGTTGGGAAGTTCCAGAACAGCAAACATTAACTGCAATGTGAAACCATCATTTTCATTTATAATAATTTACTTGTAAGTAACTAGTTAACAATCATCAGTATCAGATCAGTTGAAAATTATAATGCTGAATAAACGGTTTTACGATCAGGCTGTTAAAGTCCTCTACTGAAAGGTCATGACCAGTTTTGCATTCTTAATATGCATCTTCAAGTAATCTGTACATTGGGGGAATAACCTATTTACTTTTCAGAATAACCAATTTATAAAAATAAGTGATCAGAATCACATAATGCTGCTATGAATAGTATACTTATCTTTTATTTTAAGTCATTGTAGTGTACAGGAAAAACAGATGTAGGCAAGTCCCATTATTCACCATCAAAACAATAAAAATAAGTAGCTCACTGTAAAGCGGTGGTCGAAGTTAAAATGACTGGGCCCAAAAAGCAACCTGTAAAAGAAGCGCATATCTCAGTAAATATGAAAAAAAAAGAAACTGGAAAAACCATAGGTGCCGTAAGAACATCCAAATAAACAAAATCAAATAAACATAGCTTAACTTCAAACAGGGACCAGAAAGGAAGAAGCAAGGCTGAACACATACCTTATATGTGGACTGCTTATGGAGGTAGCATGGCATCAAACTGAGCTAAACTGGCAGAATGCTGTTGTGAGGCTGTGCGGAAAATAGCGCATGCACAAAGTTAGAGAATGGCCGAGTGGTGTGTGCCAATGAGAAGGATGGAAAGCGGCTGTATAATTTTAATAAACTAATCCTCCAATGAGCCAGGGGATGCATATACTGACATCTAAAGGTGATGTGAAGAGAATATGCTTCTGGTAACCTATAAACTACTTATTTAAACAGTCAAAACTCGCCGAAATGTTTCTGTGGCATAAATTCATATGTGCTTTGAGTATTTCACCAGGAATTTTTTTCAGGAGTAATAAATTTCCAATTCTTCCAAACTATTAAATGTATAGCCTTTTGTTTCTCGAGGAATTATCTGAAGATTTGAGGAGAGAACTGTAATTGAATTCCCAATTTCCTGTAGGTGAATACTTACACTGATTTGGAGTGTGGGTTTTTATTGTGCTCCTTACAATGTATCTCAAAATTTCTGCCGGTTTGACCAATATACCTTGAACTACACCCATCACATGCAATTTATATCTTATAATTACAAACCTCAACTTTCCCTATGTCTGAATCTCTTTCTATTATTTATAGGAATGAAGTGATGAAATGGGCTTGAACTATGTTTTTAGAAATCAGATGTTGTTTTGTGTTCAAAATTATAGTGCTTTACAGCCATCTTTCTCATTTAGTTCAAAATATTAAATGGTACCAAGCAATTTGACCAATGTAGGGGGTATAGTGGGTAATGTGCTGGACACATTCTGGAGAAGTGACATTTAAATCTCCAACCACTCATCCAGATCCAGGTTCTTCATGAGTTCTCTAAATCACTTCAGACACATACCAGTGCCCCTTCAACTAGGGTGTTTCTTTTTAATACACCTCTGTGGACCCCAATCCCAAATGGATACAAAACTGTAACCAGCATCCTTTATTATTAGGTGGTAATGTCATCCTTTTGATAATGCACATTAGCTGCCATTTTTTAACTCGGTCATCCTTTGTTGTTGGGTATGTATGGAAAACTTATGTTTCTTAGATAATCTACATTTCATTAAAATATTGTAAGGTAAAAAGCTGTCCTCAACCTGAAGGTTAGTTTGAATATAAAAATGCTTTAATAGGCATAGTTGGTATGCTTTTACCTTCCTCCAACCTCTTAACTGACTTGTGCAGCCAGTTGTAGGGAGACCTACAGTTTAGTGTGATCCATGAGGCATAATGCAATGTGGCATTTTTCACATTAAGAATTCATTGCCATAGAAAAAAGAGGTAATAAGTGATTCCAAGACCAACCGCTGAACATACCCATACCTTTGGATTTTTAATCTGTGCTACCAGGCCAGACTAATGATGTGAAACGAGTCAGATTACAGGCCATTAAATTAGTTCATTTTTAAACATTTCTGCATGCTAACCATTTCTTATGAGTTTATGTAACAGAAGCAAGTATATAATTATTTCCCACAGTATGAACTGTATGATTTTCAATAAAAATTCTTCTGTGGGGTCAAAGTAGCCCAGCCTACTTTCAAATTTAACTTTGCTGCCTATTGCATCCTCATTCCCATTTCTAAGACCCAGAGTCAGACAGGGTAGTGAAGAACTGTAGTGGGAAAAAAATCAGTTAAGTATTTTTGTAGTATTTATTTAGTTTCAGAGGGTAATATTGTCAAGACCTCAAAATTTCAGTCTTTGTCGTGAACTATGAGCCTGTGCATTTTTATGAAAAAAGAAAATAATTATTAATATGCAATATTTTATTCAGCTGATTGTTCAGCTTCCACAGAAGCAATATCTTCTACAAAATCAAAATTGAACTGTTAATTGACACTAAGTAAACTGTTGAGTGTGTTATTTCCTCATCATTCCTGAATGGAAATAAAAGTAGGCTGTATTTATAATGAAATGAGAGGTGCAATTAATGATTATTGGAAAAAATCTCATTTTTATTACATTAACAAAATCTGGACATTTTACTTAATCGTTCTCCACCACACATAATACCAATTATGTAATTTATATCTAAAAACAAAGATGATGTCACTTACCAAACGAAAGCGCTGGCAGGTCGATAGACACACAAACATACACACAAAATTCAAGCTTTCACAACAAACTGTTGCCTCATCAGGAAAGAGGGAAGGAGAGGGAAAGACGAAAGGATGTGGGTTTTAAGGGAAAGGGTAAGGAGTCATTCCAATCCCGGGAGCAGAAAGACTTACCTTAGGGGGAAAAATGGACGGGTATACACTCGCACGCACACACACACACATATCCATCCACACATATACAGATACAAGCAGATATGTCTGCTTGTGTCTGTATATGTGTGGATGGATATGTGTGTATGTGCGAGTGTATACCCATCCATTTTTCCCCCTAAGGTAAGTCTTTCCGCTCCCGGGATTGGAATGACTCCTTACCCTCTCCCTTAAAACCCACATCCTTTCGTCTTTCCCTCTCCTTCCCTCTTTCCTGATGAGGCAACAGTTTGTTGCAAAAGCTTGAATTTTGTGTGTATGTTTGTGTTTGCTTGTGTGTCTATCGACCTGCCAGCGCTTTCGTTTGGTAAGTCACATCATCTTTGTTTTTAGATATATTTTTCCCACGTGGAATGTTTCCCTCTATTATATTAATACCATTATGTAATTTGATTGAATTCTCATCTTTATGTGTCCCAGTAATGTATTTGTTAACTATTTCCATTCCTTTTGATTGATGTTTTTATATTGAAAGTGTCAACATTAAAGTCACAAGAAGATTTTTTTTACTAATATTTGTATTTGCGAAATAATTTGCTTTATTGGAATACTATGTTAGCCATTATTGGCTCAGTATATATATCAATGAAATGATTGTCATTGTCTTTTATATACATTTTTAAACTCCTATTATTGATTTTAACCTTGTCCACCATGCTTATGTAGTATTCTGAGTGATTTATCATCCTCCCATCAAATTTTCCATTTTTTGGGCAAATTTTAAGTGGGCTTTCCCTCGCTGCCTCCTGAAACAGAACAGTCATTATTGTATTATTAGATGCCTGTTACTATAAAATTTTTAACTATAGTTATTCTGTTTTCCTTTAATGTAGTTTGGTTTCAGGCTAATAGAGATGTTCATAGAAAGTATTTATTCATCAGTGTTTGTCATTCCAGTGTCAGTAATGTTGTTGAAGAGAATCACAAGCTCAGTATCTAATTTGGAAACACTAATAAGAAATTTATCTGACCTTGTTACAACTTTTATGGCATTCACCAGAAAATGAGGCAACCCTTTGTTAGGATAGCCATGCCAGTATTCTTCCTCTGCAGTTCTGTTGCATTCCTCACTTGGTGACAGTAAATGTGGCTACTAAGGGGCCAAAGCAAGTGTACTCTGGAATTCAACAAATTACAAAGTATACATGTTCTGAGGCATCAAGCAATTTTAGTTTTATTTCATTTTCATTGACAATGTAAACACAGCATAGATACAAACATATTATTATTTGCAGAATAAGGAGTTAACATGTTCTGTTCCTTGCTGCCTGGAAGATCTTCACTTAGTTAATGAAGAGGATTATAATATCAAAGTCAGAAATGCCTTGAAGAACAGTACCCATCTTACTTTCACTGAAAGCAGTATACCATGACCCATGTCAGGTGGTGATGTAGTTGGGATACTAGATACTGTGATTGCTAGTCTGATTTATTTAACAAGGCTATAGCTTATTTCTTTCCCTGTGTTACACGAAACAGACCCTACACTGCTTCATGTGTTAGTTATCATTAACACTAACAACAAATAAATAAACTGGGAAAAGAACCCACCAAGAAGAACGCTAGCTATTATCACAAATCCATTTTTTTAGTCCACAATACATACAAAAATTTCTCGTATACTGGAGTGTGGGGGAAGGGGGGGGGGGGGAGAATAGAGTTCTCAATTCTTGTGACACGTGTCAATACCATGTATGTAAGCATAAATGAATATTTTTGTGGGGAACAGTGCTATTCTTTCTTCTTCAGTCAAACAGTAGACCAAAAAGCCTTTTGCAGTTTCTTGTGGTTATGACTTCCAAAGCAAGTACAATCTCACAGAAAGTTTAATTATAATAATCCTTCAAAAATAAGAATATGTGATGTATATATATCAGATGGAATTATAAAAATATGTTATTGTATGTTAGTAAAACAGCTCTCAGTTGCTACTAACAACTTCTTCAGGGAATCATATCCAATTGAAATTAAGTAAAATAGTTTACTTTTTATGTAGGCTTGCATTATATCCTGACATGAGGAACTATTTGACTGACTGTAGTTTTGTACTTTGTGAGAACCATCCATTTTAAGTCAGTAGGCAGCATAAAAAATTGGGTCCAAGAGGGCTTTGCGGCTGAAAATGTTAATGTTTAGCAGTCTTTTCATTGTGCCTGTCTGTGACTGAACACCTGTGATGAGTAGAAATCTATCATTTTCATAATATTGTTGTTATTCCATCCTGGACTTTCCATTGTTTGGGTAAAAATATAGTTTGAGGATAGTGGAGTAAGGAAAGTGAGGAAGAAAATTTATACTGCCACTGCTGAATGAGAAACCTTGAGTACATCAATTCATGTCAGTGGATCCATATGGGGAAAACAAAGTATCCTCCTTGGAATGTGAATCAGAGATATGATGGTTCCCAACATGTTTATATGTATGAATGTTTAATTATTTGTTCTGTCTGATGAACTGCCACTGTGCCAGTGCAACTCTCTGTTTGACCATAATGTTTCTACTTTTGCATGATATTTCCAACAGTTGACTCCACATTTGGATGTATGGACTGTTAATGAAAGAAGCTAATAAAAAATGGAAAAAAATGATAATTGCTGTAGGGTACAGCTGAATTTGAATTTCTAGAAACAAAACCACATTTACAAGACATGTTGAGACGTCTGCCTTAAGTCTTAATATTTTATCAGGCAAATGCAAGACATATTGACAAGTGTTGGGAAACAGCAAAGCAACTGTAGTAATAAATTTTATCAGCATTGTTGTAGTTTGGAGCTAATTTTAAATTTAAACCATTTCATCTGATAGAGCAGTGAAGGCAGTTACAATGAGAATCATAATAGTACCAGCAATCTGTGCTGAACTGCCTATCTGTGGAGATAAGTTCTCCATTTGCAGAGAACCATATACTGTGTACATGGAAAATGCAGTACCTTTTTAAATGGCTGAATACCCTGCAAAGCAACAGTATTTGAGAAATTGTATAATTTGCAATAGTTGTGATTGGTGTGTTAAATCAGCTGATGCACTCAATATTACTATTCTTCCTTTGTCATAAACTAATGAATAACACAGAAGACTGCTTTAATAGTAATATTACAACCATCTCACAAGTCCTGGGTTGCAGAAATGTGGCGGGATTGCCACTTTCAATAATCTCATTCTTCTTTCCTCTGTAATTTATTAAGTGAACAACTGTGGAGCAAGTAGTTCTGATTATTTGAAAAACTGTATCTTTCAGGATTGTTGTGTAAAATGTTTTATGATCTCCATTAGCACAGAATAAACTTATTGACATAGTCTGATTATTCATTCAGATTAAGTCACTACCATATTATTTGACTTTGAGAATGTCTTAGTAGTAAAGGAAAAGTATTGCCCACAAAAGTTAAGTGTCAAGTTTGAGTCCTGGTCTGTTTTAATTTGTTGCAAAGTTTCTTTGGGTCAATGTCTCTTGTCAGGTGGGATATAAAAATTCGACTGTGCACTGTTTGCATTCATATTACTTTTACTTCCTCTTAAATAATAAAATCATGTATGTGAATGTAAGTACAATGGAGTTAACAAAAATTAGTTGCCCTAGTTATTGTCTTTCATTATGAATATTATTGCAGCTAATTCACAAATAATGTTCATGCAGCTTTTTTATTAATGAAATTCAGATGATGTATATCAATAATATAAAGATTTATTTGTAATAATTATACATATTTGTTTGTTCCTCTTGTGATACCATGATAACATGTATTTTTTAAACAAGGGCATCCAAGTTGTGCTACACCATCTAAAACTGTAAACAATGTTCGTACACAAAAATGTGTTGGTAGTAGTGGTTGAGTTTGCTTATTGGTGTAAGACAGTTCCATAAGAATGTTACCATGATTCTGTTACTCATTACACAATATTTATCAACACTGCTTTTACACACATTACTCTTTACTTTCCTATTTCAGAAACTGACATATGCGCTATTCCATACTATAATATCTCATGTACAATGTGAAGGGGCCAGAATATATTGATGGAAATTATTGTTTTGTCTCCCATTGTCCTTTTATTACAAAATGAGGCACTGTCTCAATAAAATATGCAATTAGTGTGATAGCAGATTTGTGAAAGGAATATGATGTGAAAATATGTTACCACATAGTAGAAGCCATAGTCTCAAGAAGAGAATGATACAACATATACAAATGCATACATATATTTTTATTGCCATGGATTTTTTTTTTAAAGTGTTGGTGATATTGATATATTTCATGTTGCAGACTAAAGCATAATTTGTAAAAGTGCCCATATATCAATTCTTAGACCTTATAAAGCGATTGCATTTCAATTATGTGCTATAAAATATTATTTGTCATCATCTAGTTTAATATAATGGCTGTTTGCTAACTTCCAAATTGCATCCCGAACTGAAAAGTTTATAGAAAAGTTCATTAATACACTTGTGTCTGTGAAATATCTTGTTCCTCAGAATATACCTCTCAGCATTTCATTGTAATGTATAATTGTGTACAACAATCATGTAGCTATCATATTAGTTGATAAATGACATAATGATGAAGTGTGCTAACTTTCCATCATTGCTATATGTGTCACCTTGTACCTGTTGCATATTGTTGTTGTACTCACTGAATGATAGTAGTGTTTCTAAGTATTGTACATATTTTTGACCCGTATATCTGACAATGTGTGATGTACTCAACTTGTGCAATAAATGCATTTTCTTGCACTACTTTTTTAACAGTTGAATTTTTAATCATTGCAACAAAGGCATACATTATGCTTGAGTATCAGTTTCCATGAATAATGTCCTTTGAATGCCTTATGAGACCAAGGTCATTGAGAAATCTAACTTGAACAAGGATGAGGAAACAAACTGATCATGGTTTTGTTGAAACCATAATCCTCACATCCCACAGGGAAACCATATAAGATTAACTGGGAAGGTTGAGCAAGGATTTAAACACTTCTCCATATAAATGCTTATTCATTGGCTGAAGATTATGCAATTTCACTCAGTTCAGTTGTGAAGCTAAATAACATATAAAGAGGATCTTGTTATCAAAAGATTTATGAAAAATGATGGAAATGTGTTCTGAGTGAGAGTGAAAAAATATTTTTGCATCAAGGACCCAGTTACTGTAGCCCCATGGAGACTTATTAACAAACTTGCAGCGTACTGATTTCTCTTATTGCAGATTTCAGCTGACTGGAAAGTCTGAGCTTGGAGTGCAATGTTTCATAAACTAAAAATAAACTTAACTTCCCACAAAATCATGTAGGAAACTTGTAAATGACTGAATTTAAATTTGGATTAAATAGCAGGGAAAGTGTTCTGCCAATCCTCCAGTTGATTATCTGCAAAGAAATGCAGAACATTCTGTAGAAAACATCAAAAAAGTTCATCTCTTTTTCAGAAGCTGCAGTCTCTTTAGACCATTTCTTCATAATTCTGCTTAACCTTTCAATGAGATGATGTTATGATTTTGTTAGTCACTACTGCAGTATGATTAATTACAACTATCAGTATTGCACATACACTATGTGATCAAAAGTATCTCAACACCCCCAAAACCATGTGTTTTTCATATTAGGTACATTGTGCTGCCATCTACTGCCAGGTACTCCATATCAGCAACCTCAGTAGTCACTAGACACTGTGAGAGAGCAGAATGGGGCCCTCAGCAGAACTCACAGACTTAGAATGTGGTCAGGTGAGTGGGTGTCACTTGTGTCATACGTCTGTACATTAAATTTACACACTCCTAAACATCCCTAGGTCCATTGTTTCTAATGTGATAGAGAAGTGGAAACATGAGGGGATACGTACAGCACAAAAGCGTACAGGCCGACCTCGTCTGTGTACCGACAGAGACCGTCGACAGTTGAAGAGGGTCGTAATGTGTAATAGGCAGACATCTATCCAGACCGTCACACAGAATTCCAAACTGCACCAGGATCCACTGAAAGTACTATGACAGTTAGGTGGGAGTTGAGAAAACTTAGATTTTATGGTCGAGCGGCTGCTCATAAATGACAGTGGAATTATGTTGTGTGGAGTGATAAATCACGGTACACAATGTGGCGATCCGATGGCAGGGTGTTGGTATGGTGAATGCCCGGTGAACATCATCTGCCAGCATGGGTAGTGCCAACAGTAAAATTCAGATGCAGTGGTGCTATGGTGTGGTCATGTTTGTCATGGAGGGGGCTTGCACCCTGTTGCGTTATGTCCGCACTATAACACAACAAATATTCTGTGATAACCAAATTTATTTGACCTTCTGTCACTCAAAACAAAACTTAAGTTTGACTACACAACACTTCGCTGGCTGTAGCGCCAAGGAGAAATCAGAGTCACTAGTAGAGAATACCAGTCCAAACCACTGCCAACCAGTCGATACCAATGCGTCGCAAGTTTCCAGCCAGGGAGGCCACAGTACGGTTCGGTCGTCATGAATCCAGCAGCCGGTTAGTAACACAGTCATCGGCGAAGATTGAACTGGTTAAACGGGCTCAGGGAGCTCGCTTAAATCCGTAGGTCCAGCCAATCAGAGTGTTGGTAGATGGCGCCCTAATACGGTTGCTCACTCTGGTGTCAAGGGCAGCGCTGCCAGGGTAATCCGTATTGATAGGGGTGTGTATGATGCCGCTAACCCTGCGACGACGCGTTCACTTGCACCAGTTGTTGACATCGTGTGCGGCGCCAGCGGTACTCGCTGTGTGCCGCATGTGATGTAGCATGCAGTGCCGAGTTGATGGCTGCTGTGCGGCAGCCGATACGACACACCCCTTGTTGTTTTGCATGGCACTATCACAGCACAGGTCTACACTATTGAAGAGCAATTCGGGAATGGCGATTGCATCTTTCAACGCAATCAAGCACTTTTTCATAATGCATGGTCTGTGCATGGACTGGCCTGCACAGAATCCTGACCTTAACCCTACAGAACACCTTTGGGATGTTTTGGAACACTGACTTCGTGCCAGGCCTCACCGACCGACATCGATACCTCCTCTCAGTGCAGCACTCCCCAAGAAACCTTCCAGCACCTGATTGAATGTATGCCTGCAAGAGTGGAAGCCTTTATGAGGGCACCATGAACTTGTAAGTCATTTTCAGCCAGGTGTCCAGATACTTTTGATCACATAGTGTATGTGGCTCCCTTACATCCAGCTTTTTAGATAAAAACTTATTTAAAGTACAACATTTAGGAGGCACTGCTTTGGAAAATATTACAAATTTACTTTAAAAAGGATACCTAAAGGTTCCAGATCATGTACACACTATTTTTGGTAAGAATTCAGTAACTGGTACTGTAATAATTCTGATACCTCCCGTAATTCAGTATAATCTATTTTAATATATGTCTCACTCAGGTTTGTTCAATGTCTTATGTTCTGATACCCTTTCCACAGTATTATATGCTGTGGATTGATTTAGCTTGCTATAGTCCAGAAGCAAAATTCCTTTTTTTTATATATATATATATATATACACCAGTCTTCTGTTGGCAGAGCCTACAGGTTTCCGGAGTCTCATTACTTTGGTCTTTCCCACATTCACCACATTTGATATTCTTTTTCCCACTTTTACTATCTTCTCAATCAGAAATTGTAGATCTTTCTCTGATTCAGTGAACAGTGTTGCTCATCTGCATATTCATTGTATTTATTCTTTCTTCTCCTTCTGTTTTTCTTTTATAATCCATTGCCTATTAGTTCCTCAGTATAAATATTGAAAAACGTTGATAACAAACAACGCCCTTGACTTACACCTCCTCTGACGATCATTTCATCTGTTTTATCACCAATCCGGGCCACTATACTCTGTCTTGAATAGAATTTATTTGTCAGTCTTCTGTCCTTTCAGTTTATGTTAGTTTCTTTTAAGATCTTCAAGTTGATACCCCAGTCTGCTCTTCAAACACCTTTTCTCAATCAACAAAGCAGATATGCATATCCCTGTTGACTTTTAGAATTCTTTGTTGTATCATCATCATATCCAATGGCATCTCACATATCCAATGGTATCTCATCGTAATTTTCATTTCCTAAGTCCAATCTGACCCTCTCCCATGTTTTGTTCAATTTTTCTTTCTGATTTTCTAAATGAATGTGTTCACATAGCCTTTGTAATGTGCAATATGAAGTTAACTGTCCTGTAATCTTCGCATTCTTTGGCATTGTATTTCTTTGGTAAAGGGAGTAGAAGAGCTTTAAATACATTTTCGAACTTGATGCCTTCATGATATGTTCTGTTGGTAAGAGTGGTGAGTCATGATATTGCTCTATTTCCTTTAAAATTTCAGCTGGTATTTTCTCACAGCATATTGCTTTTCTCTTTCTGTGATTAATAGTATGTGCCTGCATTCATTATTGCTGTCATTATATGCATGTTAGCTACAGGAACTGTGACTTGTCATTAACCATGTTATACAGCAAGGTAAAATGGAATGAGGAGAGAATAAAATTGTATAGACCAATAAAAGAACCATGTTATTTAATAAACAGTATTTGTTGAAAATTATCATTTTTGTGAATGCAAACTACCTTACCCTATTCAGAATTCATATTAGCTAGAGGGTGATTGAGAGAATTGAAACAACCAAAAAATCTGCAGAAGTGAAAATAGTGTAAGTCTGAAACTGTTATTGATTGGGATGGGGTAGGGATCATGGGATCATTCTGGCAGCCAAGATGGTCAGAGATTTGCTCAAGTTTGGCTATCCACAGTAATAATTACTTTGCAAGTAAAAGTCCATGGCATTGCAGTTATCTGTGGTTATACATGCAAATATTCACAATAATATTACTCTATGGTTAAAAGTTAATAAATGGTGTCAATATTATGACTTTGTTTATTTGGATTATACAAGGTGGTCCATTGATAGTGACCGGGCCAAATATCTCACGAAATAAGCATCAAACGAAAAAACTACAAAGAACGAAACTCGTATAGCTTGAAGGAGGAAACCAGATGGCACTATGGTTGGCCCACTAGATGGTGCTGCCATAGGTCAAACGGATATCAACTGTGTTTTTTTAAATAGGAATCACCATTTTTTATTACATATTCGTGTAGTACGTAAAGAAATATGAACGTTTTAGTTGGACCACTTTTTTCGCTTTGTGATAGATGGCGCTGTAATAGTCACAAATGTATAAGTACGTGGTATCACGTAACATTCCGTCAGTGTGGACAGTATTTGCTTCATAATAAATTACCTGTGTTAAAATGGACCATTTACCAATTGCGGAAAAGGTCGATATCATGTTGATGTATGGCTATTGTGATCAAAATGACCAACAGGTGTGTGCTACGTATGCTGCTCGGTATCCTGGATGACATCATCCAGGTGTCCGGACCGTTCGCTGGATAGTTACTTTATTTAAGGAAACAGGAAGTGTTCAGCCACATGTGAAATGTCAACCATGACCTGCAACAAGTGATGATGCCCAAGTAGGTGTTTTATCTGCTGTCGCGGCTAATCTGCACGTCAGTAGCAGACAAATTGCGCGAGAATCAGGAATCTCAGAAACGTCGGTGCTGAGAATGCTACATCAACATCGATTGCACCAGGAATTGCATGGCGATGACTTTGAACGTCGTGTACAGTTCTGCCACTGGGCACAAGAGAAATCATGGGACGATGACAGATTTTTTGCACGTGTTCTATTTAGTGACAAAGCGTCATTCACCAACAGCAGTAACATAAACCGGCATAATATGCACTATTGGGCAACAGAAAATCCACGATGGCTGCGAGAAATGGAACATCAGCGACCTTGGCGGGTTAATGTATGGTGGGGCATTATGGGAGGAAGGATAATTGGCCCCCATTTTATCGGTGGCAATATAAATGGTGCAACAATGTATGCTGATTTCCTATGTAATGTTCTACCGATGTTACTACAAGATGTTTCACTGCGTGACAGAATGGCGATGTACTTCCAACGTGATGGATGTCCGGCACATAGTTCGCGTGTGGTTGAAGCGGTATTGAATAGCATATTTCATGACAGGTGGATTGGTCATCGAAGCACCGTACCATGGCCCACACGTTCACCGGATCTGACGCCCCCGGATTTCTTTCTGTGGGGAAAGTTGAAGGATATTTGCTATCGTGATCCACCGACAGTGCCTGACAACATGTGTCAGCACATTGTCAATGCATGTGCGAACATTACGGAAGGCAAACTACTCGCTGTTGAGAGGAATGTCGTTACACGTATTACCAAATGCATTAAGGCTGACAGACATCATTTTGAGCATTTGTTCCATTAATGTGGTATTTACAGGTAATCACGTTGTAACAGCATGCGTTCTCAGAAATGATAAGTTCAAAAAGGTACATGTATCACATTGGAACAACCGAAATAAAATGTTCAAACGTACCTACGTTCTGTAATTTAATTTAAAAAACCTACCTGTTACCAACTGTTCATCTAAAATTGTGAACCATATGTTTGTGACTATTACAGTCCCATCCATCACAAAGTGAAAAAAGTAGTCCAACTAAAACATTCATATTTCTTTACGTACTACACGAATATGTAATAAAAAATGGGGGTTCCTATTTAAAAAAGCACTGTTGATATCCGTTTGACCTATGGCAGCGCCATCTAACAGGCCAACCATAGCACCATCTGGTTTCCCCCTTCAAGCTAGACAAGTTTCGTTCTTTGTAGTTTTTTTGTTTGACCCTTATTTTGAGAGATATCTGGCCTGGTCAAGATCACTGGACCACCCTGTATACAATCAGTAGTAATAATTATTACTGTCAATATTAGTATCCATTTGGGGTGAACTACAACTGTTGGTTGGAATTCACAGCATGCTGTAGAAGGTATATGTGTTGATGATACCTGCAAGTTCTAAAGATGGTGACTTTCCCTTTTTCCTGCTCTTCTGCACGGTTAGATGTTCATCCTTATCATACCAGCAGGCTGTCGTCTGTCTGAGACATTCCTGTTTTGTTTACATTAAAACTTGAAATTTCAACACTAAATCTCTGTGATGCATGACTCTCTTGTGGCATCTGCCACAGGAGTTTTCTGAACCTCTCCAAAATGCACTCACACCAAGTAAACAATCTGATGATGAAATGCACTGCTCTTTACTGGAACTTGAAAGAATAGAGGAATGCGAGTCTTGCAACCTATGTGTTTGTGAAATACATGTTGATTTTTATAAAGGAGAGTTTTGTTCTCCAAAAACATCACAACAGCTGAACATAAAACATGTTCCTTCATTCTACAACAGATTGATGTCAGCAATGTAAGCATCTGTACAATGAACCCTTGTGAAAATGGCAATGACTTCTACTTTTTTTTTTCCAAATTACTAGGTAGCCTTAATTGCTCCAGGAATGTAAGATAAACTACTACTAGAAGGTGAGTAAGTTCTTTCGCATAATCCGTAGTATCTGACTGGTATCTCATTGAGTGCAGTTGGTTTTCTGCTGTTGAGCTGTGTTAGTTGATTTTCTATACCACAATCACTTATTTCAATATCTCCCATTTCAGCATTCATGCAGTGCTTCAAATGAAACAACATACTATTATCTTCCATCGTCAAACAGTTTCAGAAGACCAAATTCAGTATTTCAGATTTCTCTCTGTCATCTTTTGGTACAATTATGGTCACTGAGGGATGGAATAAATGACTATACAGGGTGGAGAAAATTTGTGTCATGAAATTTTAACCCTGGATAGCTGATGCCATTAGGAACCAAAATTACTAATGTTATGTAGGTCGACAATGCACCATTTTTAAACTACAGAAACTTGGCGCACATGCTCCGATTGGCCGTGGGATTACCCTGTTGCCATTTGTCGGTTCACGTGCAGCACTATGGTTGTCGGTTCACACATACAAATGTCCCTCACCCTGTCACTGCCCCAACGTGATATGCACATGTGTTGAATAGGTCTTCCTGTTTGTCTGTACCTCACGTCAGAGGCGTTCACATGTAAGCTTCACTTCGGAGCACACATACGTCACCTGTGATTTATTTATGCAGTAAGCATGGCGGCATAGTATTCGTTTGAAGAAGAATGAGTTATGGTTCTTGTTTATGGAGTAGCCTACAGTAATGTGCGTGAACCTTGACAGTTGTATGAGAAATGGTACCCAGCATGACACCACTCACACCCACAAATGTTTACTTGGCAAAAGAGGCTCGTTAGCAGGATATCATGGCGATGCTGGAAGACCTCAAACACTACAGGATGCTGCATTTGGAGAGACTGTTCTCGAGCACTTCAAGGAAGCACCTATGACAAGTACTAGAGTGGTTGGACACGACATGGGGGTCACTAATCAGTTTGTCTGGGAGGTTTTGAGGGATGACAGCCAGCATCCATTTAGTTTCCACCCTGTCCAAGATCTAAATCCTATGGCGGACTATGAACACAGGCTAGGGTTTTGCTGGTGGTTTCTGCGACATGCTGTACAGGGTCCTGACTTCCCAGCCATTGTGTTGCTTACCGATGAGTGCACCTTCCATCGGGATGGTCTTTACAACACTCAAAACGTTCATTACTGGGCAAGGGGAAATTCTCATGTCATGTACATCCACAGACACCAGGAATGATTTTCGCTCAACATTTGGGCAGGCATTGTGGGTGACTATCTGACTGGGCTGGTCCATCTACCTTCTCGACGTACCGGGGCAAATTACCTTCACTTTTTGCAAGAAACTCTACCCAGCCTGCTGGAAGATGTTCTCCTGGACAGAAGGCTACACATGTAGTTGCAGCATGATGTGGCACCCACACATAAGAGTCTTGTTGCGCTCGGATATTTAAATGAACTCTTCGACGGCTGGGTAATTGGCAGAGTTCCTCATAGGACATGGTCCCCGCAATCACCAGACCTCACGCCACCTGACTTTTTCCTGTGGGGATTCTTCAAGGTTCTAGTTCACCCACCCAGACATGAACCACCTAGAAACCAAGAGGAATCAATGGATCACATTCAACATGCCACCAATCACTTTAGGGCAATGCCAGTAATCTTAGAAAGAGTTCGGCAAAACACCGTTGAACGTTACCAAGCTTGTGTCGCATCAGAGGGTCGTCAGTTCGAGCGGTTCCTTTAAGTAAACAATGCCCTAGCTACAAAAAAAAAACCTTCCAGGGCCATCACAATTTGTAAAAAGATTTTCTGTACACAAACTAACAGCTGTTGACATGTTTGTTCCTGGTACGTCTTATCATGAAACTACAATGGATGTGATGGGACCCCGGTGGGTTCACCACCATAGCAGAAGGCTGGCGCGCTTCCACCGAGTGTGTGGGCCGTCTTGGATACATCACGATCTGCGGCAGGCAAACCATTTGCAGTCATGCATTGTCCAGAGCATCTGGCAACAGTGCAATCCTGCGGCCAATTGGAGTGTGTGGTGCCAAGTATCTGTAGTTTAAAAATGGTGCGTTGTCAATCTACACAACATTAGTAATTTTGGTTCCTACTGGCATCAGCTATCCAGGGTTAAAATTTCGTGACACAATTTTTCTCCACCCTGTATAGATGAATGGTGTGACATATATACAGGGAGTTGAAAAAGTTTCACATATTTTGAGAGGTAGTGATACTCATGAAAACAAGTCCAGCAGAAACATAGATCCAGAGCAGAAAATGAGAGATGAGTACTTGATATATGAGAGGCTGAAAGACATTCAGTTGTTGATATGAGCATAGTCGTTGCATTGACACTCAGTCAGCAGAATGCTGTTATGTCTTTATGTAACATAGTACTCCAGGTATACTTTAGTCTAACCATTAGGGCCGTACACAATTGTATGGTTTGAGTTGTATTGTACTTTCAGTCGTATTACCATGTATCATTGTATGTACGTTACTCCCAGCTCTGGAAATGTATCGTTGGTATGTTACATTTACACAAAACACTTCACTTTCGTGTTTATTGTTATTGTGCTGTTTGTACTAATGGTTCTGCACTTTTTTTCCTCTTTTTCACCACTTGCTAGCAGTGGAAAACTACTACTCAATAAGTGATACTGTGGAAATGATTCCTCTTCTGGTTTAGCAAATGGAAGTTAGCTGTGAACTTGTGACCTTTCTGCTGAAAAGTAGCCATGTGGCAGAATACCCTCTGTTAAGCATATGGCAAGTTTTCTACTGTCTCTGGCACTCTCACTCCGAAAAGTAAGCAGTGGTAGTCTTCATTAGATTAGATTAGGTTCAGTTCTCGTTCCATAGACCCAAAAAATTAGATGATTCTTGTAGGTGTGGAACATGTCAGAAAGTATAACATAAAAACATAAAATGTTTGAATATAATACTTACTACCCTGCTCACTGGTCAGGAGATTGTCGAAATACGTGAACACAATGTGGTGAACTGGAACAGTTAATATTTACATAGTTAACATGCTGTCAGAATGAAACATTGTTATGCACATTAATACATTTATCATACACAAAATATGTAATCTTGACTGTTGTGACCAAGTACTGTCAAAAATGAAATATAACACATTTTTACTTAAGCTGGCTTAACAGTCTGTTAACATATTCATCTATGGAGCAGAAGAAGTTGCCTATCAAAAAATCTTTCAAACTCTGTTTCAACTGTGCTTTATCTGAAACCAAGTTTTTACTGGTTGTTGGAAATTTATTGAAAATGTGTGTTCCTGAATTTTGGACCGAGGTAAGTGATTTTAGGTCTTTGATATTATGTATTGAGCTATTGTTAGAAATAGAGATGTATTACTTGCAACAATTTACTAAGAATTTAAGAATAAATATACTGAGAAGCAGTAGTTAGAATACAAAGTTACTTGAACAGGTTTCTACATGATGTTCTTGAATTTACACCACAAATGATTCTTATCCCACACTTTTGCCCCCTACAAACTTTCGTTCAGTTTGATGATACGCCCAAGAATATGATCCCATATGACATAATAGAACAAGAGTAACCAAAATATGCAAGTTTTTTTATATTTATATCTCCTACATCTGACATCATTCTCACTGGAAATACAGACTTGTGTAGGCACTTAAGCAATTTGTGGTATGCCCTTCCCAACTGAATTTATTATCGAGCTGTAATCCCAGAAATGTAACACTGTCAACCTCTTTGATCTGCATGTCTTCATACACATGCTGGAAGGTAATCTCTTACAGGTTCTGAACTGCATTTCACAGCATTGCCAGTGAAACCATAATATTCTAATTTACTTAAGAGAATGCTGTGGTTCACTCAGCCAAAGGCTTTGGGCAGGTCACAGAAAATGCTAGTAGCCTCTAATTTATTATCTGATGAATTAAGTACATTCTCTCTGTAAGTGTTAATAGCTTTCTCTATATCAGAACCCTTAAGAAATCCAAACTGTGACTTGGACAGTATATTATTTGCTGTCAGATGCCTAAGGAGCTGCTTGAACACAACATTATCAAATATTTTTGAGAAAACTGGCAAAAGTGAAATTGGTCGATAGTTTGATAGTATCTCTTCATCTCCCTTCTTATAAAGAGGTTTAACTTCAGCATATTTTAGCCAGTCTGGAAATGTTCCCCTGATAAGAGATTGATTACACAAATAATCTAAGATAGAACTCGAATTGCAAGAGCACTCTTTGATTAACTTAGATTTTAAGGATTTTATGATGGATGCTACTTCTTTGGGAGATGTGAGTGTCATTTCCATTTTACTGAAGTTATTTTTAAAGACTGACCTCAGATGCTCCATTGCACTGTTCACCAAACATGATAACTCCAAATTGTCAGTAACAGAAATGAAGTACTTGTTTAAGAGGTTTGCAACACTACACGTACTTGTTCTCTTTTTGGCCCCACCTGTTTCTGTATTCACTATATCCCATACAGTTTTTATTTTGTTGCCTAATGTAATTATCTTTTTCTCACAATAAAGCTGGTTCGATTTCTGGATTACTTTCTTCAATATTTTGCTGTATTCTTTGTAATGCATTATGATTCTAACATCAGAGCTGTTCCTAGATAGTAGATACAGTCTCCTTTTTTTCCCACATGATGTCTTTATTCCTTGTGTAATCCATGTTTTATCTTTCGACTTCTATGTGACTTGAGTTACCTTTCTGGGAAAACAATTTTCAAAAGTTGAGGTACCTTTATTAATGAATGCTTTGTATTTTCCATTTGAGTCAGAAGTATTGTAAACATCTATCCAGTTCATGTCTTTGAGCATTTTCCTGAATTTTTCAATTTTGGACTTGTTTATTACCCTCCTGTTCTCAGATTTAATAGATTTTTTATTCTGATAAGTTTCAACACTTAACACAAGATGGTGCATGTCATGATCAGATAGCACATTTACTATTGGGTTTGTGATATGACTTTGTTCCCTAGATTTGTCAACAAAGATATTATCAATAGCAGTATCAGAGCATTTACATATCCTAGTAGCAAAGTTCACAGTAGGAACTAAATTGAATGATAGTGTTACTGACTGCAATAATTGTTCACTGACAGAGCTTTTCAATAAATCCATATTAAAATCACCAGCAACCACTATTTCCTTGTTTTTTTTACCATAGAGATGGAACAGCAGAGCTTCCAGATGTTTTATAATGAGGTTAAAATTTCCTGAAGGTGATCTGTATATATCTACTATTATTAAGGACTTGTTATGAGATACTACTTCTGTTGCACAAGCTTCTAAGTGCTGCTCTGAGCAAAATTTATTAATATCAATGCTCTTGAAATCAAAACAGTTTCAGACAAATGTGGCAACTTCTCCTTTCTCCATATTTTCTCTACCGAAGTAAGAAGCTAACTTGAATCCTGTAACATTTAACATAGCAAGAGTTCCCTAACCCCGAGATGGAGGAGTACAACAGAAACCAGACTAAAACAACTTAATGCAGACTACGTAATGCTCAGACTAATATGTACCAAGAATACTGTGCTGCAAAAAGACATAAAAAAAAACTGTGTTGACCTAGCACCAATGCAATGATGGTGCTGATATCCTAAATCAAATGTCTTTCAGCCCCTTGTATGAAAATGGCCCATGTTCAATATAAGTATGAGTCAGATGAAAATGAAGGCAATAATTGTCAACCAGGTTCTATTCATGATTGGTTTGTGGGAAGAGACAAAACTTCTAAATGGAGGAAAAGTACCAGCTCTGTCACAAGCAGAGCGAGAAGGAAAAATATTGTAAATATTTTTCCTGGACCCAAGGCTATTGCCAGGGATATAACGACCAAGATTTCTGGATTCCTCAAGATAATTAACATGGAAATGATTGATACTATTGTGAAATGTACAAACAAATATATTCAGCTCAAACCAGAACTGTCTGACTATCAGAGAGAAAGAGACAAAAAAGAAATGAAGAGAAGTGAAATAATGGCACTCCTTGGGTTACTTTATTTCTTCGGAATGAAGAAAGCAAACCACACAAATGCAATGGAACTATGGAATACTGATGGATCAGGAATTGAAACTGGGAGAGCTGTGATGAGCTACAAGCAGTTTTTCTTCTTGCAGCATTGCATTCGTTTCGACGATAAAAGCACAAGAGAAGAGAGGAGAAGAGCTGATAAGTTTGGCACCATACATTCGATTCTGGATGAGTTTGCAACCAATTGCAAAACTACATACAGCATTGGTGAGTTTGTAACCACTGATGAGAAACTTCAAGCTTTTCATGATCATTGTGGATTTGTGCAATATATCCCCAACAAACCTGCCAAATATGGCATTGAGATATTTGCACTTTGTGATGCAAAAACATTTTTTACAAGCAACCTTGAGGTATATTGTGCAAATTCAGCATCAGAAATAGTTCACAGACCTGTGAGTCATATAGAGGGATCCAGCAGAATATAACTATGGACAATTGGTATACAAGTTGTCCCTTGGCTATGTCGCTATTAGGTAAAAGGCTTACATGTATTGGGACACTCTGAAAGAATAAACAAGAAATTCCCTTGGAATTCCTGCCTAAGAAAAATCGAGTACCTGATTCATCCCTCTTTGGATATAAAAACGATTTGTTGTTGGTTTTTTATGTACCAAAGAAGAAAAAGGGGACTTTGTTATGGTCAACTATACACGATTCAGGTATTATCGATGAAGATTCTCGAAAGCCAGAGATTGTGTTACATTACAATGCCACTAAGTGTGGCATTGATACAATCGACAAGATGTGTGGTGCACTTAACAAGAAGGTGGCCTTTGGTAATGTTTTTCAGTCTGATAGACATTGCAGGTATCAAAGCCAAGATCCTTTTTTACTCCAATGGACAAAATCGAAAGGATACGAGAAGAGTATTTCTGAATACCCTGGCTCATGACTACATGAAACCGCATCTAATAGAAAGAGCCAAAATTCAGAACATTCCCAGGGAACTATTGCTGTTCCTTCAAAGGTACCGGAAAACATCTCAGCAAGTTGAGAAGCATTTGGCTAAGAAACGGCGATGCTGTGTTATTTGTGGAAGGGCCAAGAATATTAACACAGCAATAAAGTGTGATTCTTGTAATAGTTTTGTTAGCAGGAAGCATATGAGTGTTAGTTACACCTGTGAAAAGTGTCAAGTTACACCTGCAGACTCAGATGACTAGTGATCTGAATCTTGACATCTCTTAATTATTAAGTAATGAACATGACCTGTCTGTAATCTGCTATAATACAGTTTCTGTAGGCATTCACTACGAATATAGTAATTTTCAATGCTGATAGTGAAATATAGATCTTTTTAGAATTATGTCATTTATGTGTTTAGATGTATATCTTCTTTTCTAAATAAAGCATAATTGACAGCCATGTTAAATCATGAAAAATTCTTTCCCACTATAAGTGAGCAACGGCATATAGACATTTCTTGGCTAGATATGTAACATTATTTCTTAGCATTTTCCACTGTGCCCATAATAAATTATTTGTATTAATTGCATAACAAAATTTGTTATTTTGATATTATTATCATTTTGAGTGATACTACATCTTCCCTTAAAAACAATAAACTAGTTAATATCAATACTAGTGTGATAGCGTGTGAAAATAACTATAGAACTGAGCAGTGAAAGTGGATCACAAAATGCACTGTGCGACTGCTCGTGCAATGCATGCCTGGCAGAGGGTTAAAAATGATGACTGGTTTTGGCCTTTATGCTGGCCATTTTCAGATCCAACAAAACATATGGCTGCATCCAGTGGTGCACAGAACAATTCCATAGTCAATGCCCGTGAGTTCATGCAAGTGTTCCATGCACCTCCAGTAGCAATCATATGGTGCATTAAACCTGAAGATGCCCCGCATAAAGGCTGAAATCAGTCGTCATTTCTAAATAAATTATTATTGTGATCTTAACTGTTTTATTAACTGATAATTAGTAATAGTTTGCTGTCATCTCCAAACCATGTTATCTAAAATTTTACCTACAGCAATTCCTTCTGCACAGGTGTAAAAATACATACGAGGTTGCCTGGATTGTAACTTACAGGATGGTGTTTAGTGTTTGCAGACTTATCCTTAATCCACAAGTTTCATATGCATACCAGTTGTCTTGGTTCTTCAGTTCAGCTGATGAAATGTTTGACATAATTATCCTGACAATTGTTAAGCCGAAACAGAAAAAAAGTATCCATTGTTGTTTCAGCCTCTTGAGTGCAGATGAGGAAAACAGCATGAAATAAGTAGTGCCCTGCTTTGCTGTATTGTACACGAATGTCTGAATAGGCAGTATCATATCCCAGTCTCTCTGTTCAACATCATCACACATTGAGAAAATATGCCAATGTCTTATTCACACATACCTTGAGGCTATTCAACAGCAGATGTTAAATGTGGTGCTCCATGCTTCAAAACTATGTCTTCTACAAGAGACCTGGTGGTTCGTGAAGCTTTAGCAGTTGGTACAGAAGTGGTGACCATGTAGCAGTCTCAGTAGTCAGTGCACACTGTTATCCATCTATTCCCATTTGTCCACATCAGAAACCTCTTCAAGAATTCAGTTTTAATCAGGTGAAATGGAGCAACTGGAGTGGCAGCGTTCCAGTGGACAGTAGTGTGCTCTGACCACTTAGCCTGCTACACTGTCATCAGTGTTGTACCGACTGCCAGTGCTCCATAAAGTATGGAGCACTATGTTTAACATCTGCAGTTGATTGGCCTCAACAACTGTATGAATAAGACATTGGCAGATATGTTCGTAATGTATGCTGATGTTGAACTGAGAAACTGGGTCAGTGTGACTAACAGTAGCACTGTCAGTAAAAGGTGTCCCATAAAGATATAGAAAGGTCCTTCTTTCTCCTCGCTCCAAGAAATTGTTCATCTGCTTGCAGCAGTTCTTGTAGTGGCAGTGTCTTTCAATTGACATTCTTTGCAGGGCCAGTTTAAGGCCCAAGCCACACAAGCGGTTGCTTGGGGTGCCAAGCTGAGAGGGGCACCAGAGGCATGCAAGTGCAAAATCTTTATAGAAGCTGTATCATAATTAGAAGTGAAAACCAACAAGGGTAAATATGTATTAATGATTGAGGGATTAGGAGGGGATGCTAAATGATATCACTTGTGAGAAGATATATGTGTGTGTAGAGGGATGATTCCAAATAACATGTTCTCAAACATGCCGTGATCCTTTATTAAGGTTATGTAGTAGGAGCAAATTCTGAGGAAACGTATCACATCATGAATGTGCCAAGGAGTTGGGAAATACAATGCCAGAGGGGAGGGGGAATAGTACACCTGGAAAATGACATCAGTTTTGATCCCATGATGACATGTTCCACTTGGGGGATAGTAGATGTACTGTTAATGATTTCAGTGTCGTCCACGAACGAGTAGCATAGTGGCATAGCTACCAGAGCGCCGTCTGTGACTACCCTTTAATAGGTAATGATGTGAAACAAGCCGGCAACCATGCAACAGAGATGCATTTATGCTTTCAACAGCCAACTGAGCAAGTTTGAGAGGACTCCAACTGTGGCCTTCTGAATGGTGGGATGGCCCTTTTGGAGAACTGCAACACAAGAGCCACATCTACATAGATACTCTGCAAGCCACCATACGGTACGTGGTGGAGGGTACCCTGTACCACAACTACCTATTTCCTTTCCTGTTTCACTCACAAATAGAGCAAGAGAAAAACGACTAGCTATATGCCTCTTTATGGGCCCCAATTTCTCATATCTTGTCTTCATGGTCATTACGCACAATGTGTGTTGGCAACAGCAGAATCATTCAGCAGTCAGCTTCAAAAGCTGGTTCTGTAAATTTTCTCAACAGTGTTTCTCAAAAAGAATGTTGCCTTCCCTCGAGGGATTTCCATTTGAGTTCCCTAAGCATCTCTGTAACACTTACGTGTTGTTCAAACCTACCATAACAAATCTAGCAGCCCACCTCAGAGTTGCTTCGACATCCTCCTTTAATATGATCTGGTATGGATCCCAAACACTCAAGCAGTACTTAAGAGTAGGTTGCACCAGCATCCTCTATGCGGTCTCCTTTACAGGTGTACCACTCTTTCCTAAAATTCTTCCAATAGACAAAAATCAACCATTTGCCTTCCCTACCACAGTTCTCATATGCTTGTTCCATCTCAAAGCCCTTTGCAGCATTATGCCCACATATTTAAACAACTTGACTGTGTTCCTACTCATCTGCATTAACTTAAATTTTTCCACATTTAAGGATAGCTGCCATTCATAACATCAACTGGAAATTTTGTCTAAGTCGTGTTGTATCTAAGTACAGTCACTCAACTTTGACACCTTACCATACACCACAGCATAATCAGCAAACAACTGCAGATTTCTGCCCACTCTGTCGGCCAACTAATTTGTGTATATAGAGAACAACAACGGTCTTATCACAGTTCCTTGGGGCACTCCTAATGATACCCTCATCTCTGATGTACACTCGCCGTCGAGGAATACATACTGAGTTCTATTACTTGAGAAGGCTTCGAACCACTCACATATCTGTGAACTTATTCCATATGCTCCCACCTTTGTTAACAGCCTGCAATGGGGCACCATGTCAAGTGCTTTCCAGAAATCTAGGAATAGGCACTCTGCCTGTTGCCCTTCATCCGTAGTTTGCAGAATATTACGTGAGAAAAGGGCAAGCTGAGTTTCACATGAGCAATGCATTCTAAAACCATGCTGATTCATGGACATGAGTTTCTTAGACTCAAGAAAGTTTATTATGTTCGAAATGAGAATATGTTCAAGGATTCTGCGCCAAACAGAAGTTAGAGATTTTGGTCTGTAATATTGCAGGTCCAGTCTTTTACCTTTCTTGTATATTGGAGTCACCTGCATCTTTTTGGAGTTACTTGGGACTTTGTGCTGGGTGAGAGATTCATGATAAATGTAAGCTAGGTAAGGAGCCAATGCCGTAGAGTACTCTTTACAAAATCGATCTGGAATTCCATCCGGACCTGGTGATTTATTTGCTTTCAAATCTTTCAGTTGTTCCTCTACACCAGGGATGCTTATTACTATGTCGTCCTTACAGGAGTCAGTCTGATGGTCAAATGACAGTATGTTTGTATGATTCACCTGTGTGAACAATTTCTTGAATGTGAAATTTAAAACTTTGACTTTCATTTTGCTATCTTCAACTGCCCCACAATAGTTGTCAAGAACGGACTGAATGCAAGCCTTAGACCCATGTAGCAATATTATATAAGACCAGAACTGCCTTCAGTTTTCTGCCAGATCTTTTGCTAAGCTGTGACGATGGTAGCTGTTGTATGCTTCACACATAGATCTTTTCACAGATGCATGAATCTCTGCTAACCTTCAATTGTAGTCATTTGTGTGTTTCCTTTTGACCTGAGAGTACAACAGCCTCTGATTCCTCAGTATTCTCCATATTTCATTATTAAACCATGATGAGTCTTTTCTTTCATGTATCCACATACAAGGCACATAACTTTCCAGACCACAGTTTACAATCTGCTTAAACTTTGCCCACAATGCCTCTACATCCATCTTACTGGAACTAAGTGATGTCTGTTCACTGCCTAAGTGAGATGCTTATAACTGCTTATCTGCTGTACCTAGTAGAAACACTCTTCTAGCCTTCTTGACTGATTTATTAACTTTCACAATCATAGTTGCTATAATGACATCATGATCGCTAATCCCCATTTCTGTATCAACATCGTCGATAAGGTCTGGCCTATGTGTAGCTATAAGATCCATTGTGTGCTGCATCAGTTGTGCAATGGTGTTCTGCATGCAAACAATCTGCTTTCATCACTGAAGACCTCGGCATGCCATTTCATTTGCCAAGCAATCCTCTGATGGCACCAGTCCAGCCATGTATGTTGATGCTGTGGCATGAGTGGAAGACAGGCTACAGGCGTGTGTGCTAATAATTGGTTTGCAACAGTTTGTGTTGACATGTCTGGGCTCACTGTTGCAGTAATAAGTCTTGAATGAATTTGAAATCTCCTAAAGGGTGTATTATTTTTCTTTTTCTTTTTTTTTCTTTTGGCAGTGTATAACCTTTTCCATTCCTTAAGTGACAAAACAGCAACTTATCAGATTCAGGAGAAGACTTGTATCATTGACACCCTTCTGCATTGTTGTCAGGTGGTGTAGATACTCTCATTATGTTTTTGAGAAAACAACAATGTCATACAGGTAACAAAATTGATTAGTCCATTCAAGGTGTGGAATCAGGTTGTCCATCATGCATTTGAAGGTTGCTGGAGCACTGCACACACCAAGCATCATAACTTAAAACTCATAAAGGCCATTAGATATTGCAAAAGCAATGATTTATCAGTCAGCCTCATCAAATTAGATCTTCTAGTAGCTACTCTGAATATCCATACTGAGGAAATACGATGAATACAATTTGTGCTGGTGGGTACTATCATTCATTTTTTTTTGGAGATTTTGTGCAGCCACCAGTAACCGAGAAAAAATGTCATTTGCCATCTTTCTTCTTCATGCAGTCCACAGTGGAGGATCACACTGGGTTGTGTGGTCTGCCTTTTCTCCACATCAGATGCAAATCTGCCCAGAAAATCATTCAGTACAGCCAACCCTCTCTGTTATTCTTCCTTGGCCAGTTGTCATTGCTTGAACTTAATGAAGTAGCTTCACAAATTTGAAGCTCCAATCTCCCACGGTCTGTGAACTCCATCCAATGAAAATACAGTGTGGTTCATGAAAGACTCCCGGGAGGGTTCCATGGATCACGTGTCACAGCCACCGGCAGCCACCACCGTATCTTCTGATTGCCATCGCGACCGACTATCAGACACTAATCTGCCAGTAGTCGGCTTCGTGCACACTTCCTCCAAGTTAAGCATAAACTACATTGCCATCTGATTAACTTAAGCTTACCTTTTTCTATAGTAGCTGCTCAAAATGATGTCCCTCTGTGGCAAGAGCAGCTTGACACATCCTGAACACATCAGCAAGCACTCAACGAATTTCAGCTGCTGAAATCTGGGAAGTGACTAGTTGAGCCCTGTCATCCTACTCTTCGAATGTGTGCATATTGGTTGCACACACCATGTCTTTTAACATTCCCCAAAGATAAAAATCATATGGATTTAGATCTGGAGAACGAGGAAACTAGTCAACTATCCTATCATCAAAAACACTTTGTATTTCTGTCTGTCATAGAAGCATTGGTGATGTGTGGTCTTGTATCGTCCTGCATGAAATAACCATATATCTTTTTGTTAGGTGCTAGTTCTCGGGGGGGGGGGGGGGGGGGGGGGAAGGGGGAAGATGCTAGATGCTTTATATTGTTTTATTATTCACATACCTGTCAGAACATGTTGTTTTGTGGAAAAAGACTGGTCCAGTAATTTGTCTTGCACTAATTGCACACCACACTCCTACTTTCACATCATGCAGAGTTTGCTGATAGAATTCATGAGGATTTCCAAAACTCCAGTGTCATATGTTCTGAGAATGTACATACCCTGACAAATGCAGCATGCTTCATCAGAAAAGAATGGCATCTCAGGATCAACTTCATCACCATGCACAGACTGTAACATCCAGTTGCAATAATGATGTTGAGCAACAGTATCTGTGTTCCTCAGCTGATGCACTACCATTATTTTGTATGATTTCAGTTTCAGTTTGTGCACAGCTCTGTACGTAGATACTCTTGACAAACCAGTCTGAAGTGCCAAATGGCACAGAGATTTTCTTGGACTTCTGACCAAGGCCTACCCTATCTTGGCTAGTTTACTTTCAGTTAAAACATTAGGTTCTTTATGCTTTTGTTTGTGTAACATGGCTCCAGCTTCTTGAAATTTCTTCACTAATCTGTGTATCGTCAGATCATTGGGAACATGCACACTGGGAAATTTTCATATGAATTCAAGCCGACATTCCACATACGATTATGCTCATCGACATAGGGGCAGGGAAAGCCCCAGACTTGGTGCATTTACAATAAAGACATCCAGCAACAATATTAGAAGTGATTAAAATCGACAAAAAAACTCAGTCATACAGTGTAGGGGGCATGCACTAAGTGCTGGTGTCTGAGAACTATCCATAGCAACAACTGGGATGTGCAGCAGCAACAGCGGGGAAATGTACCACACAGCCTGTGGATCCCTCATAGGCACCTTTCGTGGGACATCCTGTATTATGCCTGCATTCTGGTAAAATGGGAGAGAACTGGCTGAAATTGCTGACACAGCGTCTGTTAGCACTTCTTGGCTGGTAGCATATTACATCTGTGCATGTCATATTGAAGGTCGATGCTGACATGCAGAAAGTTCACTCAGGAGAGAGGAGGGGGAGGTCTTCCAATGGGAATCGAGCTTCCTTCTGTTCCCCATCCAATAGGAGTTATTAGAATTCTGTGCTCTGCAGTGAAGAGACCCTTTGGTCAATTTTTTATTGGTGTAACAAATTATTCCAATTATGCAAAGCTGGCATCATACCAATGTCAGTGTCAAGTTAGTTAGATTGTTAGTTATGTGTTCCATTGCTCAATCTCACGGGAACTGTTATGATGTGGAAGATGTCAAGTGCATAAGAAATGCACACATGAATCAAGGTATTTTTTTAAAAAAATAAAAAAGAAGCTTAAAATTTTTATTACCTACCCCTTCACCTTAAATGGCACAAAATGCACATGATATAACTATAGTTTTATTCATTCATATTCAAGAATTCATCTGTGGTATGGAAGGAGTTGTCAAAGAGATATGCTTTTAATTTATTTTTGAAAGTATTACTGCTGGTATCTGGTAGCTTGTCGAGAAGTTTTACAGCAGCATATTTTACCCCTTCCTGTGCCAAAGGTAGGTTTAGCAGAAGATAATGTAAGTCTTTCTTTCTTCTGGTATTGTAATCATGAATGTCATTGTTGTTTTCAAACTGGTCCATGTTGTTGAGAACAAATTTCATTAGTGAATAAATGTACTGTGAGGCTGTTGTAAAAGTTCCTAACCATTTAGACAGATGCCTACAAGATATGTGACTATGAGCCCCATGCATTATCCTAACCACTTTCTTTTGAGCAGACAGTACTTTTTGTGTTGAGTTACCCCAAAATATTATTCCGTATGACATCATAGAGTGAAAGTCTGCAAAGTATGTTAGCTTACTAATTTCTGTATCCTCAAAATTGGTAATTATCCTGATTACAAATGTTGCTGAACCTAGTCAGCTTAGGAGATCCAAAATATGAATTTTCCAATTAAAATTCTCATCGATATGTAGACCCAAAAACTTAAAATTCTCTACCCTGACTACTGACTTCTGTTGATGTGTTATATTTATTGGAGGAACTGTACTCCTTGTAGCAGAAAATTGGATGTACTGTGTTTTTTCAAAGCTCAGAGCAAGCCCATTCACAGAAAACGAATTAATAACTTTTCCATAGACATTATTTGTATCATTTTCCATTGGATTTTCTTTTACTGGGTTAATAATGATGCTTGTGTCATCAACAAACAGTGTCAGTTCAGCTTCCTGTTTCAGATAGAAGGCAGGTCATTCACATATATCGAGAACAGGAGGGGACCCATGATCAAACCCTGTGGAAAACCTAATGTAATTTCACCCCAGTTAGATGAAGTGACAAACTTCCTTAAATCACTTAAACCATATAAAGAAACTTTTTGCTTTGTGTTCCGTGGATATGACTTTAAACTACTCATATGCTGTTCCATTTATACCATAGAATTATAATTTCTGTGACATAATGTCATAGTTCACACAATCAAATGCTTTGGATAAGTTGCAGAAAATTCCTATTGGTGACATTTTGCTATTGAAAGGCTCTATTATGTGGGCAGAGAAACTGTATGTTGCTGTCTCAGGGGAACAGCATTTTTGAAATCCGAACTATGATTTACTAAGTATCCCATTACTGTTGAGATGGCTAACCACTTCTGAGTACATTACTTTCTTGGCGATTTTTGAAAATGCTATAAGCAAGGATACTGGCCGGTAATCGTTGACATCTGTAGTGTCCCCTTGATTGTAGAGAGGATTGACAGTGGCATATTTTAACCTGTCTGGGAAAATACCTTGCCGGCCGAAGTGGCCGTGCGGTTAAAGGCGCTGCAGTCTGGAACCGCAAGACCGCTACGGTCGCAGGTTCGAATCCTGCCTCGGGCATGGATGTTTGTGATGTCCTTAGGTTAGTTAGGTTTAACTAGTTCTAAGTTCTACGGGACTAATAACCTCAGCAGTTGAGTCCCATAGTGCTCAGAGCCATTTGAACCATTTTTTTTTTGAAAATACCTTGTGTTAGTGATGCGTTAAATATGTGATGCAGAACATCAGCTGTAACTGCTCCAAATTGTTTTAATATCTTGTTGTGACAGTGCCACGAGATTTAAAAGTGCCGCTACGTCAGTACGCGAACACAGCGATAGAGGCGCTCCGCAGCTCGGCCGAGCACGGGAGCGCCACCTGGCTATGAACGGCGCCGGCCGCATGTCACGGCACGGCAGTCGAATGACAGATACGGAGTTAATAGCATGTAACCCGCTATTGTCTCTACTTTTGTATATCCACGAAATTTATTAGTGTTTAAAGGTTATAACACTTTTTGGCGACGAGGTCGGATATTTTTTTCCTGCGTTGTGGAATTGTGTGTTCGTGTCGGGGCAGACATGGAACAGCTTATGCAAGCGCTCATTGAACAACAAACACAGCTGACGGCTGCTATTCAGGCACAACAAACACAGCTGACGGCTGCAATTCAGGCGTTGTCGACGTCGCTTACTCATCATCTGTCTTCCTCTTCTCCGCCTCCGTTCCCTCCTTACGACGAGGCCGCTGAAGACTGGGAGGATTATGAGAAGCGTTTGCGGCAACACTTCTTGGCTTTCGGTGTTGTCGACGCTCCTATGTGTAAGTCGTTATTTCTATCTTGGATTTCCCCACGGATCTATCAGCTGCTATCTCAGTTAGCCCCTCTGCGGGAACCTGGCTCTCTGTCCTTCCAAGAAATGTGTGAATTATTGTCTAACTATTACCGAAAAAACACCCACGTCGTTGCCGCCCGTGTGGCGTTCTACCGGTGTCGTAAACAGCCCCATCAATCTTACCGGGCTTGGGCGGTGGAACTACACGGTCTGAGTAGGAAATGTCAGTTTGTTACGGACACTCATCATGAGTCTTATGCTGATTCAATGGTTCGGGACGCTATTCTACGGCTTGCTCCTGATAAGGAAGTTCGGCAACGTGCCTTACAACTGCCAAACCCGTCGCTGTCAGAAGTTCTCAGCATCACTCAATCTTTTGAAGTGTCTCACGCTGCTGGTGCACAAATAGACGCGTGGTGTGATGTGGGTGCTGTACAGACCACTTTCGACGCGGACAATTTGCCTGTTTCACAGGGGAACAACGATGTGGCGGCGGTTCACTCGCGTCAACAACGTCGCGTTGGGCCACCACGCTTGCAGCGAAAACAGCAACCACAGAAGCAGGTTCGTTCCGCACTTCCTTCTTGTCCACGTTGTTTCGTACAGCATGACAGGGCCGCGTGTCCAAAACGTTGGGCCACGTGTAATTCGAGTAGGAAAAAAGGCCACATTGCTTCTGTGTGTCAGTCCCCTAAAGTTCCTGTCGATGAGGACGAGGCATCGGACATGGATGTTAACTGTGTGCTTTCTCAAACAAATAAGTTGTTTGTTACTGTTCGTGTTCTGGATAAAGACATTCGCATGCAAGTGGACACTGGCTCTGCAGTAACTCTCATTAATTCTCGCACGTATTTGGAGTTGGGCTCCCCTCCCTTGTCTCCCGTTACGCAGAATCTGCGAACTTATAATAAGCAGAAAATTCCTATCATTGGCCAGTTTGATGCTTCCACTGCCTACAAGTCTGTTGTTAGGCCCCTCACGTTTTATGTGGTGGATCATGCGGGCACAGAAAACCTGTTCGGTTATGATGCTTTCCAGTTGTTCGGGTTCTCCATTGCTGATGATGTGCACCTCATATCTGAGGAGTTATTTACCAAGCTCGCTGGGGGCCAGTTCTTTTCCAAACTTGATTTATTGGAGGCGTACCATCAGTTGCCGTTGGATGCGTCTTCCAAGGAATTTCTCGTCATCAACACTCTTTTTGGGTTGTATCAGTACCAGCGGTTACCATTTGGCGTCGCTAGCGCGCCGGCCATTTTTCAGCGGTTTTTGGAACAGCTCACGGCTTCCGTTCCCAGCTGCATCAACTACCTGGATCACATTGTTGTCACGGGGGCCTCCGCTGAGGAGCACCTTCGCAATTTGCGTTCACTGTTTCGGGTTCTGCATTCGGCTGTGTTGAAGTGCAATCTGGACAAGTCACAGTTCTTCCAACCCTCCATTGTTTATCTTGGTTTCCACTTGCCCCGTGAGGGTGTACGTCCTCTACGACAGCACGTTGCGGCCATTACCGCTCTACCCCGGCCGTCTACGGTCAAAGAACTTCAGGCGTTTCTAGGCAAGATTGTTTATTATCACAAATTCATTCCCTCTGCAGCGGCGGTGGCTCATCCTCTGCATCAGCTGTTACGCAGAAACGTTCCTTTCTGCTGATCCAACGAGTGTGAGCAGGCTTTTGTCCGCCCGAAGGCTCATTTGCAGTCAGCGCCTTGTCTTGCCACATTCCGTCTGGGTCAGCACTTGGTTCTGGCGACTGACGCGTCACAGTATGGCCTAGGGGCTGTTCTCGCCCATCGGTATGAGGATGGGTCGGAACGACCCATCGCCTACGCTTCCAAGACCCTCAACAATGCCCAACGGCATTACTCTCAAATCAAAAAGGAGGCACTCGCTATCATTTATGCTCTAAAAAAGTTCAGCGTTTTTTTGTATGGTTCTAAGTTTCACCTCATCACTGACCACAAGCCGCTGGTCTCTCTGTTCAGCCCCTCGGCGTCGCTTCCAGATAAGGCAGCTCACCGCCTGCAACGTTGGGCCTTATACTTGTCTCGTTTTCACTATGAGATTCACTATCGCCCCACGGCCCAGCACACCAACGCTGATGCGTTGTCGCGTTTGCCGATGGGCCCCGACCCGGTTTTCGATCGCGATGAACTACTCTGTTTCCTCATTGATGAGGAAGAACGTCGTGCGGTCGAGGGTTTTCCACTTACAGATTCGCAGGTCGCATCGGCTACTGCGCGGGACCCGGTCCTGTGTCAGGTGATCGGTTTTGTTCAACGGGGTTGGCCGGACAGGACCAAGGGCCGGGCATCGGATCCCCCTCGCAACTACCATGCCTTGCGCCTTCGTCTGTCTGTTCGTGAGGGTGTTGTTCTTCTGGCCGTGGATGGCGCATCTCCACGGGTCGTGGTGCCAGCCTCTCTTCGCAAAGATGTTCTCAAACTATCGCATGAAGGCCATTGGGGGATTTCTCGGACTAAGTCCTTGGCCCGCAGGCACGTTTATTGGCGCGGTATTGATTCGGACATCGCCCACATGGTCGCTGCGTGTGGTCAGTGTGCTCAACAACTGGCTGCACCTCGTACTATGCCCTCTCCGTGGCCTGATCCAGCGCAGCCGTGGGAACGGGTGCATGCTGACTTTGCCGGCCCCTTCCTCGGCACTTATTGGCTACTGTTGATTGACACCTTCTCGAAGTTTCCGTTTGTTGTTCGATGTCCGTCGCCCACCACTGCGGCGACGACGCTGGCTTTGTCCAAAATCTTTGCGCTAGAAGGTCTTCCATCCATGATTGTCACGGACAATGGCCCTCAGTTCTCTTCGCAGGCCTTCCGTGATTTTTGTACTGGACAAGGGATTCATCATGTTACAGCACCGCCCTTCCATCCGCAATCGAATGGGGAGGTCGAGCACCTTGTCCGCACTTTCAAAAGCCAGATGAAAAAATTCCTTACTGATTTTTCCACAGATGACGCTCTGTTGCAATTTCTGAGTTCTTATCGCTTCACGCCTCTGGGTGATCGCAGCCCTGCTGAACTCTTGCATGGTCGCCAACCGCGCACTCTACTGCACCTGCTTCACCCTGTCAGGCCTTGTACTGTGTCCCCTAGTCCAGGAAAATACTTGGTGGGCGCCGACGTGTGGGCACGAGGGTATGGATCTCGCCCTAAACGGATTCCAGGTGTGGTCCAGGCTCTTCGTGGCCGCCGGCTTTGTGAAATACATACGGACGATGGCATGGTTGTTCGCCATTACGACCAGATGCGCCCACGAGTGGTGGCCACGCCGGTGCCCCTTCTTTCGTCTCCACCAGCCCGAGAAGCCAGTCCTGTCGCTGCTGCCGATCTTCTGGGCATGTTGCTGCAGCCGACGTCGCTACCGCTTCCGAGTACGCCGGAACCAGCCCCAGTCGCGACGCCGCCTTCTCTGGGACCCATCTCGCTGGGGCACACTGCCAGGTCCACGACACCTATGGATGCTGCTCCAGAGTTTTCACCCATCATCTCGACCAGGAGGCGCGTTCCACGCCCAAGCTTCCGTTCTGGACATTTTCGACCATACTCTCATGTTTCTCCGCGGGATCTTCTCGGGGCCTCCCAAGAGGCCATGGATGTCTCCGCACTGTCTGTGTCTCCAAGGAAGTGAGAGTTTTTTTTTCAAGGGGGAAAAGTGTTGTGACAGTGCCACGAGATTTAAAAGTGCCGCTACGTCAGTACGCAAACACGGCGATAGAGGCGCTCCGCAGCTCGGCCGAGCGCGGGAGCGCCACCTGGCTATGAACGGCGCCAGCCGCATGTCACAGCACGGCAGTCGAATGACAGATACGGAGTTAATAGCATGTAACCCGCTATTGTCTCTACTTTTGTATATCCACGAAATTTATTAGTGATTAAAGGTTATAACAGTCATCTACCCCAAAGAACATTTATTTTTTAAAGATTTAATGATTTTTCCTTATTTCACAAGATGATGTTAGGTGAAAATTAATGTGACCTAGATTTCTCAGAACTGACTCTTCCATGTACTGCTTGCTTTTCCTTTGAACTATTCTCACCAATTCTTTCACCTACACTTAAGAAATTGTTATTAAATACATTAGCAACTTGTTTACTATTTTTTTAAGATGGACTCATTCTCTTTAATAGTAATACTACCAACCCCAGTGGTCACTTTTCCTGTCTCCCTTCTAACCACATTCCATATTGATTTGATTTTACTGCCTGAGTTGTTAATTTCAACACTAATATACATATTTCTTGATTTTCTGACGACTTTTCTCAGTATATTACAGTAATTTTTATAGTGGAAAATTACTTCTGGGCCTTTACTAATTCTTGCTGTCTCATACAATTTTCTTTTTTTTCTGAAGACACTTTAATAACTGTAGTTAGCCAAGGTTTGGTGTTACATTTAGTAATTTTTTGGGCAACAATGTTCGAAAAGGGATATAAATCTATCAAGAAATATGTTGCATTTATCATTAGCATTTGGCTCATTATATACATTTTCCCAATTAACATTTCTTAAACTTTCTCTGAACTGCTCTGTAGATATCAGGTTGAGCAGTCTTGCACTTTTACTTAATGGTTTCTGAACTGTACACCTAATTTGTAGGTTAATCAGTTGTGCATCATGGTCTGATAATCGATTTATCACAGGGGAAGCATGTGTTAGTTTTACAGCCTCTTGCTGTAAATATACATTATCTATTAGAGTGCTACTGTCTTGAGCTATATGTGTAGGGATATTGATTACTGATTGTGAGTTTGCTTTTCCTATCAGAATTGCTTAGAAAGTTTACATTGTAATCACCACAGATTAATAACTTCTTCTTTTTGTCTGACAGGCAGCATAATAGGGAGTCAAACTTTTCTATGAATAGCTCCCAATCTCCTAATGGGGACCCGTACACTGTTGCTAATATAAACACTACGTTATCCAGATGAGTTCACATGCCCAAACTTCAAAGTGCTGATCAACACAAAATCTGCTTACTTCTACAGTTTTGTATTTAACCCTTGTTTTGTGTAAATGGCAATTCCTCCTTTCTTCATGCTAGATCTGCAAGTGTAAGATGCTAAATTATACCCATTTATACTGACACTTTCCATCCCCACAACGACATAGTGTCCAGTCAGACACAGTATATCAATCTCATTCTTGTTTTTGAGATCATCTAAACACACTAACAGCTCATCTACTTTGTTTTTTATTTCTCTGATGTCTTGATAAAGTAAACTGATATGACCCCCAGCTTTATCCCTATTTACCGTACATGAAGCTTCTTTTATTCTGTTTTTCTTGATTGTTGTCTGTCTGGACTTTTGGCTTTAACCTAAAGAACCTGTCTGCCTGGTCACATTAACTACAGGGATCATCCCTTGTGTGACTGTGGCTTCCCTTGCAGTATCTGCTAATAGAGAAGCTAACTTACCTTTCCCCTTTCTATTTAGGTGCAGGCCATGTGTACTGTATCCCCACCTACCACTAGCATCATCTGGAACAACACTTACGTGAGATTTTGCTGGTGTCTGGAGCATCCTGTTCAGTTCAGTGTTACCATGCCTTACAGCACTGTTTTCCCAGGGCTGATCATGGTGCTGAAAGACCTCCACACACCCCACATTTGTGTGCCCATTTTCTGCTCCTATTTTAAGCACTGCGGCCTGTGTTGAATCATGACACATTTTCTGCCCTTGCAACACACAGAGAAGATGTAATTTTCTCAGGAAATACAGCATTGCACAGTTGCTCTCTGAGATGCTGCCAGTGTGTGATTTTACAAACACTATGAAACAGTATGAATGTAAGGTAAGCAGTGTGTTATTTTCACATAACAGTGTGTTGTACTTGATTTATATTACCTGCTGTGCACATGATATTGTTTGAGACATTTCTTCAGCACCGGAACACTGCAGAGACCTTTGTGTATACATGTTGCAAATTCTTTCTGCAGATATAGTGTCGCACAGCAGCCCACCTGAACATGAGAGAGAGAGAGAGAGAGAGAGAGAGAGAGAGAGAGAGAGAGAGAGAGAGAGAGAGAGAGATATGCCATTGATGCACACAGTGTCATATAAGTGCTTGCTGGAGTGACATCTGACAGCTATGCTTATTCCTCTTCACGTTGTACATGAGAAGCATTATTGATAAGATGCCACCAACAAAAGATGTGTAAAATACACCACTTAAAATGCAGCACCACTATGAATCTCAGACTAAACCACATGGCAGCATAGTGATATACATCAACTGTTCTTGTTATCAGCACCATGAAATATTTCGTCTATTAAGGTGACGTTACTCTGTATAACATACAATCTAAATGCATAGGTTCATCTTCAGATTGAGGGTTCAATGTAGTTGTGATGACTGAGAATGTAATGCTTTTACACAATGAATGGTGTGCAATGTTTAACAGTCAGATACCTCCTCTGCTACTAGACTACCCAAAAACAGTTAAGATATATAGCAACTGGGACACTGAGGAGTGCGCTCACATTCAGGAATCAAACCTAGCCCAACCATTCAGAGTGCTGTGAGTATGTGCATGGGCTTTCTAGGAAATACATGCTACACACTTACAGAACTCACTTGCCACAACGTTTTTTTGCTAAGAGTTTTGATGTGTTTTCTGCCTATGTATAGCATATAGTCACTAGTCACTACCTGACATAGGTAGAGAATTACATGTACTTGAAGTAGAACACATTGACACAGCCAGTGTGCAAATACACTGTTTAACTAATATAATTATATTTCCTTAACAGAACAGTTGTCAAGTCACTGAATTTTGGGCCTAAAGCCTTTGTACAATTATCAATATTTGTTTTACAAATTTGTGATATGAAAGAATAAGTCACCAAACTTACTGGCAGATTAAAACAGTGTGCCGGGCTGAGACTCAAACTTGGGACCTTTGCCTTTCACAGGCAAGTGTTCTGCAAACTGACCTACCCAAGCACAACTTACGACCTGTCCTCACAGCTTTAGCTCCTCCAGCACCTCATCTTGTATCCTCCCAACTTCACAGAAGCTTTCCTGTGAAATTTGCAGAACTTGCACTCTGGGGAGAGAGACACGGCTTTGCCACAGTCTGGGGGATATTTCCAGGATGAAATTTTCACTCTGCAGTGGAATGTGCGCTTATATGAAACTTACTGGCAGATTAAAACTGTGTGCTGGACCAAGACTCGAATTCGGGACCTTTTCTTTTTGTGAGCAAGTGCTCTACTGACTGAGCTACCCAAGTGCTGGAATAAATCACCAAGTTTGTCTGCCAGTAAAGAGCACTACAATCACTGTTGTTGCAAAATGATGTGACATGGGGAGAAGGTGAATGTGTTCTGTTGTATCATGAGACAATGCAGAAGACAAGCACCAGTATTGTTGCTTAGTACATGAAGTATAAACAGGAGAGAAGTGTAGTGGATCTTCTGCAAACAATGTGTCAGAGCTGAGCAACATGCATTCCGTGAAGTCTACTTGATTAATAAATCATTAATTAGGGTTTCCTGGAACCACAGAGCAAAGAATTCTATATATAATATCCAAATGATGGAACTTTTTGAGCAGTTTTTTGACTGCTATATTGGCATCAGCAATGAGTATTTTAATGAATTTTCTTTTTTCCTTTCTTTCTTTCATATGTGACTACATTCCACATATCAGGTAAAGTTAACAACCACAATGCGAGGCTATAGGATTTGGAAAGTCCATATGTTGTCTTAGACAGCATTAGGGATTCCTCCCTAAAGTTACTATATGGTGCAGTTTAATGCACAATTGCTGTTGCTGGTGTTACAAAAGGAATGTCATCAAGTGTGTGTATGGTGTAAATGTTGAAATTTATTCTTTCATTTGTCACAAACCACAAGTTTGTAAAAAAATAGATACTAATAATTCTAGTTTTATTGGAGCAACATTTGCATCTGAACTACACTCCTGGAAACTGAAATAAGAACACCGTGAATTCATTGTCCCAGGAAGGGGAAACTTTATTGACACATTCCTGGGGTCAGATACATCACATGATCACACTGACAGAACCACAGGCACATAGACACAGGCAACAGAGCATGCACAATGTCGGCACTAGTACAGTGTATATCCACCTTTCGCAGCAATGCAGGCTGCTATTCTCCCATGGAGACGATCGTAGAGATGCTGGATGTAGTCCTGTGGAACGGCTTGCCATGCCATTTCCACATCGCGCCTCAGTTGGACCAGCGTTCGTGCTGGACGTGCAGACCGCGTGAGACGACGCTTCATCCAGTCCCAAACATGCTCCATGGGGGACAGATCCGGAGATCTTGCTGGCCAGGGTAGTTGACTTACACCTTCCAGAGCACGTTGGGTGGCACGGGATACATGCGGACGTGCATTGTCCTGTTGGAACAGCTAGTTCCCTTGCCGGTCTAGGAATGGTAGAACGATGGGTTCGATGACGGTTTGGATGTACCGTGCACTATTCAGTGTCCCCTCGACGATCACCAGTGGTGTACGGCCAGTGTAGGAGATCGCTCCCCACACCATGATGCCGGGTGTTGACCCTGTGTGCCTCGGTCGTATGCAGTCCTGATTGTGGCGCTCACCTGCACGGCGCCAAACACGCATACGACCATCATTGGCACCAAGGCAGAAGCGACTCTCATCGCTGAAGATGACACGTCTCCATTCGTCCCTCCATTCACGCCTGTCGCGACACCACTGGAGGCGGGCTGCACGATGTTGGGGCGTGAGCGGAAGACGGCCTAACGGTGTGCAGGACCGTAGCCCAGCTTCATGGAGACGGTTGCGAATGGTCCTCGCCGATACCCCAGGAGCAACAGTGTCCCTAATTTGCTGGGAAGTGGCGGTGCGGTCCCCTACGGCACTGCGTAGGATCCTACGGTCTTGGCGTGCATCCGTGCTTCGCTGCGGTCCGGTCCCAGGTCGACGGGCACGTGCACCTTCCGCCGACCACTGGTGACAACATCGATGTACTGTGGAGACCTCACGCCCCACGTGTTGAGCAATTCGGCGGTACGTCCACCCGGCCTCCCGCATGCCCACTATATGCCCTCGCTTAAAGTCCATCAACTGCACATACGGTTCACGTCCACGCTGTCGCGGCATGCTACCAGTGTTAAAGACTGCGATGGAGCTCCGTATGCCACGGCAAACTGGCTGACACTGACGGCGGCGGTGCACAAATGCTGCGCAGCTAGCGCCATTCGACGGCCAACACCGCGGTTCCTGGTGTGTCCGCTGTGCCGTGCGTGTGATCATTGCTTGTACAGCCCTCTCGCAGTGTCCGGAGCAAGTATGGTGGGTCTGACACACCGGTGTCAATGTGTTCTTTTTTCCATTTCCAGGAGTGTATATAATTGTTAAAACCTCCATAATATCATCATACAAATTTTGTGTTTGTGATGGGGGCATGGGGGAATCATTCTAAATAACTTTCAAAGCATCTGAGTTACTTGTTTCAAATATCATACTGTGGAAGGGCTACATCATGATATTTTTTGTAAATAACAATATGCTATCACAATTGCTCATCATATTTATATAAGCTCTGCACAAGCTTGCTGAGGTGACACATGCACGGCACATGGAACCACAATCTGATAACCAACCCACACATTGGGGTGATAAGGCCACTGCTCTGCTCTTGTTCCATGTCATACAGCACACTGGGAAAAATTGTACCGGCAGACATTAATAAAAATAAGGTTTTTTTTTTGTCTTCTACACAGGCTCTCCCTCCTTGCTGATTAAACATATCTTTTAATATTGCCTCCAGCATTGAATAATTCTTTTTTTACAAACAAATGCAGTGGTGTTAACTCAGTCAAAGCACACTGCTGTATTTAGAACTATTGCTACAACTACTGTACACCACAGCGCACACCTGAATTACTGAATGGGGGAAATACAGTCTTCACTCCTCAAACATGATGCACAGCAGTATGGATAGGTTTCAAAACTCAAGTTGTGTAGCTGTCCCCCACATCAGCATACTTTCATGCTGACACATAGTTGCCTATGAGAAAATATTACCTCTAATATCAAGCAACAGAAACTGCACCCAGCAGTCTTCTCATGTTGAGAGATTGATTCCTACTGCAGTGTGCAGAATGCTGCAGTTCTTCATCTTCTTCTGCTTTCACTCTATTTGCAACATAGGATGTGTTCAAGAGAATGAATAGCTATCTACGGGAGAATGTGAAGCCTAGGGCATAAACTATAATAATCTGGATATTGATATGAGATCTGTCTACAGAAAGTGTTGCTTGGGCATTCAAACATTTAATATGGCACAAGAGGACCATACATGTATAAATAATGATCACCTATATGTATGTATGTTGTCTCTCAATCATCCATGATACTCCCAGCAATCAGATGTTAGTCTTACAATGTAGATGTAAGCCAACCAGCTAAAATAATGAAGTTCGTTTGCATTTGATGGGCTTTTCACTTGTTTAAATTCCACAATGCTAGCACTATCCAAGTGATCAGAGATTAATAATTGCAACAACCGTTCCTTATGTGTGTTTCGGTAGTGTAACCTTCAGGTAGGTGTGAGGAGGTGATTGGTAAATAACGGCAGCTCGGAGGGGGGGGGGGGGGGGTTATGAGGGCTACTTTCATACATATAAGCCATCAGCTCGCTCCAGCTCACAAAACCAATTTACTTGAGTGACTACAGTTTGCAGTATGTCAATGTTCGCATCTCACCTGACACTGAGTTATGGCTGGAAGTGGTTGAATTAGAGGATGTGGTATGTTGTAGGAGGTTTCAGCTCATTCAACTACAGTGAGATTGCTTGTGCAACATCAATGTTTTCACTGGCAGTGACCATCTTATTGCCTCAATAGTAAGTGTTTTTGGCAGCAAAGCGCTTAATCTATTGGATCGTGTGACGACATTAGTGTATATTAAAACAACAACGTGTTACATCACATCTGGCTGATTTCAATGTGATATATTTTGCTGCCAATCAGATATAGCCATTAAGTGAAAAAGTGAAGAATGTACTTGATGACATTGTGTGAGGTATATGTAACATCGGCTGTGTGATGGCTTTGAATCAGGTGATTTCATAGGAGTCCACAGGTGGGAATACCTACATGGTGAATTTAGTGTGAATAACAAAATTATTTAGTGATTGCATATGTAAAGTAGCTTTGATGGAGGAAAGAAGAACTGTATTAAAAAAGTCTACATACATGAAAAAAGTGTAATCAGTTAATATCGTTTAAGATTGACAACACATGCAAAATTTCTGTCATTAAAAGATTATGGTTTTTAAGCTGTAATCTATAACTATGGATGGAATGCCCAAGTTTGACTCTGAGGAAAGTAGTCTAAATGTATGTGTATACGAGATGAATTTGTAATAAATAAATTTTTTCTGCACGTTGTAATACAAGTTTAATTCCATTATACAGATTATTATGAGTTTCCCTGGGAATAGATGCATTTTTTGTTTTCCACAATATGGCAAATAAACTCATGGTAATTCCTACAAGAATGGACTTAACTGCAGCTGAAACAGATCTCTGGTGCACATCACACATTGAACTACACTATGGCACTGATTCAGGAGATAAATGTGGAGGTATTTCCATTCTGCACTGGTCACAAATACATTTTCACTAGCATCCACTACCTTATTATATACTTTGAAGATCCAAGATGATGACACATCTAGTCACACGATTATGGCATCAGATGTCTTTGCAGATATAATACAATTCTGTTGCTATATATATTTTTACCATTAACATACTTCACCATACAGCCATCTGATTCTCCACTACCTGTAATCATGTGAGCACCCCCAGGACTTGGTAAATCAGCTGGAACATCCAAAAATCCTCTTACCCACTTCACTGTTCCATTTATAGTTGATTATTGCCTACAGGAGTTCTGAGGTACTTCATCTCCCATGCAGTAAAAAGAAAAAAAAAAGTTTTTTATTCACTTAGGTCATAACTGCAGTAAACATGCAAGTCTCCATCTAGAAAACATTGAGATATAAGTCATTTCTACAATATGTTAAAAAAAGGAACAATTGAAAAAGAATAAACTGTTTTTGCTTGTAAGAATTGTTAGCAATTTAATAGTGATGACGGCAATTTTAAACAGCATGTTCAACCTAGTAGATCATACGTTCTCACTCACTGTGCCTCACCTACAATACTTCTTTCAACATACAGAACTGATTTATAGCTCTGTGTTGACTACATCAATACTCCAAAAGCCACCTGATGTTATATGGTGGAGGGTGCTTCTTCCCTGCTCTACCCACAAGTGAGGCATGGGAAGAATGATTGTCAGCAAACCTCTGTATTAATTCTAATGCCTCAAATTTTTCATCATGGTTATTTCACAAGATGTGTGTGAAAGGGAGTAATATGTTGTCCAACTCATCCCTGGCGGTACCCTCTCAAAATTTCAATAGTAAACCTCTCCATGATGCATAATGCCTCCTTTCAGCATTTGCCACTGGAGTTTGTTGAGTACCTCTGTAACGCTCTCCCACTAACTAAACAATCCCATACCAAAAAGCACCACTCATTGTTGGATCTTCTCTCTCCCTTCTATCAGTCCTACCTTTTAAAAGTCCCAGGTTGATGAACAGTACTCAAGAATAGGTAGAAAAAGCACCTTGTAAGCCACATCTTTTGTAGATGAGTTACATTTCCTTACTATTCTTTTCATGAATCTCAGTCTGGCATCTGCTTTTCCTCTGATTTGTTTTATTTAATCATTCCACTTAAGGTCACTCTGAATAGTTACTCCTAGATATTTTATGGTATATACTGTTTCCAGCAATTTGTGGTCAACAGTGTAGTTGTACAGTAGTGGATTTTTTTTCCTATGAATGAGCAATATGCTACATTTATTTATGTTCAGGGGCATCTGCCAGTCCCTGCATCATTCATCAAACCTCTGTAGGTCTTTCTGCAATCATTGCTGTCTTCTGGCATTGCTACCTTGTAGTAGACAACTGTATCATCTGCAAACATCCTTAAAAAGCTTCCGACACATCTGCTAGATCATTTATATACATTATAAACAGTAATGGTTCTATCAAACTTCCTTGTGGTACCCCCAAAATTACCTTTACATCATCAATTTTGTTCCATTAAGAGTGATGTGTTGAGTTTTATCACAAATCTGGTCTATACTTGGTAAGCTCATAATTTTTTTGCTGGGATGGTGTCAAATGGCTTCCTGAAATCAGAGAACACAGCATCAACCTGAGCGCCGTTGTCTACAGCATTATGGATCTCTTGGAGAAACAGAGTGAGCTGAGTTTTGCAACATCTTTGTTTGAAGAATCCATGTTGATTTTTATAGAAGAGATTTTTGTTCTCCTAAAACATAATTCTTGAACATAAGACATGTTGCATAATTCTACAACTGATTGACACTGACAATGTAGGCCTTTAATTATGTACATCTGTTCTACGCCTGTTCTTGAAAATGCAAATCACATGCACATTTTTCCAATCACTAGGCAGTTTTTGTTGCTCCAGCAAACTATGATAAACTGCTGCCAGAAGGGGAGCAAATTCTTTCACACAATCTTTGTAGAATCTTGAAGGTTCTGATGCCTTTCCTCTACTAAGAGATTGTAGCTGATTTTGTATTTCACAATCAATTATCTCAATATCTGCCATTTTGACATTTGTATGATGATTGAAAGGAGGGACAATATTACCATTTTCTGTGGTGAAACATTTTTGGAAGACCGAATTCAGTATTTTAGCCTTCTCTCTGTTTTCCGTTTAGGTGACTGTATGGTCACTCAGTGACTGTATAGATGATTTTGAACTGGTTACTGATTTTATGTAAAATCAAAATCTCTTGACGTTTTTAGTCAGGCTGGTTGACAAAATTTTACTTTCAAAGTCGTTGAATGCCTCCCTCATTGCTCTCCTTACACTCATTTGGACTTTGTTCAACCTTTGTTTGTCAGCTAGGTTTTCAGTTTTCTTGAATCTGTGATGAAGTTCTCTTTGTTTACGCAGAAGTTTTCTAACATGATTATTAAATCATGGTGGGTCTTTCCCATTCTTCAGGATCTTGCTCGGTAGATACTTGGCTCAGGCATACTGAATGATCCTTTTGATTTTTTTTTCCATTTGTGCTTCACATCTTTGCTAAGCAAAAATATTTTCCTACCGTTCTTAACATTCCTTCTAATATCCATGGTCAAAGATGCTATCGCAGCCTTATGATTACTGATACCTTTGTCTATGTTAACTGATTTGATAAGTTCAGGCCTGTTTGCAGCTAGGAGACCGAAGAAGTTTCCTTCGAGACTTGGTTCGCTAATTATCTGATTGAAATAATTTTTGGACAAGACATTCAAAATAATGTCAAATGAATCCCTATCTTTGGCATCAGTTTTGATAGCATGACCCTTCAAATATATTCTTGGCAAGTTGCAGTCTCCCCCTATCACAGCAAAAAGATCAGGAAAGTTATCAACTATACTCTGCAAGTTCTCTCTGAAGCACTCTACCACTACATCTCCTGACGCAGGCAGTCCATAAAAGCATCTGATTATCATTTTTGATCCACATTTGACACTTAACTTCACCCATATTAATGCACATTTGGAATCGATGGTGACTTTGCTAGATATCATAGGATTCTTTATTGCAATAACTACATCATCACCACTAGTGACGAACCTAACCTTGCGGTAAATATTTCAGCCTGAATTTAGAATTTCTTTGCTGTTCACTTCAGACTCCACCCAACTTGCTGTTCCTAACACTATCTGTCCATTACGGCTTTCAATAAGTGATACTAATTCTGAGACCTTTCCTTGGATGCTTCTACAGTTTACCAGTATCATATTAATCTTTTCTATATCCAATCTGTGAGGACAAGCATTCTCTGAGGTCATTATGCCTGATATATCTTCCATTTTGTCAGACAGTTCTTCTCTGATCTGAAGTGGAGCAGGATTCCTTTGACCTAAAATTCCACCATGTGCATGCCACATGTACTCCACTACACTAGTACATGCTTCCTGCATGTAGTGCACTCCTGATCTGTTAAGAGGAAAATTACAATTCTCCACCTGATAGTGGACATCAAGAAATTTGCATCCAATGCCATTGCAGAAATGTCTGAGCCTCTGGTTTAGACCTTGCACTCCACTCCAAGCCATAGGACCATGATCAACTGTGGATATAATGCTACAAATAGTCAGCTTAGCCTGCAGCCTGCATGCAATTCTAGTTACCTTCACTAAACCAGCCATCCACTGAAAGGAGCCAGGAATGGCCTCAGATCCCAAGCAGAAGGTGTCATTTGTGCTGACATGTGCCATTATTTCTAGCCAGTTGCACCCAGTGCACTTGATAGACACCAGTAGGGTCTCCTCCATGTCTCAGACAAGATTTCCCCAGCAAATGTACCGAGTGCACACTGGCATTCTTTCCCATCCTGCCTGCTAGTTCTCTGAGGGGCTCTAGTACCCACCTAATGTTGGAACACCCAATCACTAGCATAGCTGTCCTCTGCACTTGTCTTGGCTGGATAGGAAAACTGGCCACTGGCCCAGCAGGAAAGGCAATTCCATTCTGGCTCAGAAGTATTAACAAAACGGGGTAGCACCCCATACCTGGTGATAAGGCATAAGGAGTCAACTGTGCAGCCCATTCCCTCTTTTGCCTTCCACCCAATTATGTGCAAACCCACCACTGTCTGCATCTCACTATCAAGTGGAGATGGACCAGTCAGATGTTGCATATCTGAAGACGCAGCAACAAGCATGTCATCAAGGGATTCCAATGGCACTAGAGGTACTGCAGGTCTCATCACTGGCACCCTGATGTTGCCGCAGCACTGAGTAGTAACCAGAAGACAGCCGACCACGGCAAATACAGATTTCAGCTGTTTATGGGCAGCAGCCAACGCTCCTTGTGTCTGCCCACAACAAGCACAGTCCCTATCCACATATAACAACTTAATAATATCTCAAAAAATACAAACAAAACAAATGATGTATGCAAACTGTGTACTGCACTAGAAAGTAAACTCACTCAGCAGAAGCCATCAAAAATCTGCTACTCCTTACAACAAAAGTAAATAGCACTAATAGAAATAGATAAATAATCAGCTACTGTTCTCTTCTACTTACAAGTACATTAGGGTAGCAATAAGCTAAGCTAGAACACTACTGTCTAGACAGAGAGTTGCATGTTTAGTGTAGTTGTGACCTAAGTTAATTAAAAACATCTTCTTGTTTTACTACATAGAGGATGAAGTACTTCAGGACTCCAGTAACCAATAATAACTAACAATGGAAGAGCGAGGTGAGTAACAGGGTTTGCTGCTGTTCCAGCCAACTAATCAAGTCCTGGCGGTGCTCACACAGTCACAGGCACTGGAGAATCAGTTGGAGATATGGTGAAGTATGTTAAATGTTAAGAATGTAGAGCAATACAATTGGATTACATCTAAAAGAATGTTTGACACCATAATCATGTGACTGGATGTGTCATCATCTTGGATCTTTAAAGTGTATGGAAATGGAAATGAGCATTTGGCGTCATTGGCCGGGAGGCCCCTTACGGGGCATGTAATAACATAGTAAATGCTTGTGAGAAAGTGTATGTGATCTGTACAGAATGGAAATACCTCCACATTCATCTCCTAAATCGGCACCACTGTGTAGTTCAATGTGTGATGTGCACCAGAGATCTGTTTCAGCTACAGTAAGCCATTCTTGTAGCAATTAACATCAGTTTATTGTATGTATTGTGGAAAACAAAAATGCATCTACTCCAAGGGAAACTAATAATAATCTGTATAAACATATATTCCAGCATGTAGAAAAAAAATTATTTATTACAACTTCATCCTCTATGCAAATACATTTAGACTATTCTCTTCAGAGTCAAATTTGGACAATCCACTCCATAGTTATAACTCAGAGTTTAAAACCCATAATCTTTCTTTAGTGGTGGAAATTTTACATGTATTGCACATCTCAAACAATATTAATTTATTATACTTTTTCATGCATGTAGACTTTTTTTAAATACAGCTTGTCTTTCCTACATCAAAACCAGTTGCAATATACAATATTTACCAAATGATTATTTTAGGCACAATAAATTCACCATGTATGTAATCTCAACTGTGGGCTCCTATAAAATCACCCAACTTTGAGCCTGCACACAGGCTATAATATATAATACCTCAACAGTGACATCAAACACTTTCTTCACATTGTCACTTAACGATATATCTGTCGGCTGTGAAACATATCGCATCACATAACAGCCAGATGTGATGCAACACTTTACAATTTTAATAATAAACTATATGTCATAACACAATCCAATAGATTATCTAAACACTGAGGCATTAATACTGTCACTGATGGTGAAAACATTGATGGCAGTGTTGACATTGTCTGGCCAGATCTAGTTGATTAATTGACTCTCAGTGTACAATAGTCTATCACACAAGCTATACTATTGTATTTGCATGAGCTGAACCCTCCTACAATGTATCAAATCCTCTATTTCAACCACCACCTGCCATAACTCAATGACAGGTGAGATGTGGACACTGATGCTCTGCAAACCATACTTGCTCAAATAAAAAGTTATTGTGAATAGCAGCATTGCACTAATGACTAGGCAGACTGGTGGGTTTATATGTATGCATATAGTCCCTCCCTCCCTACCCCCACCTGAGCTGCTGTTGTTTATCAGTCACCTTCTCACACTTACCTAAAGGGTACTTTACTATGTGAAAAAAGCCTAGGGTTGTTCTCCAAAATAATGATTTTTTATATATGAAACTAAATAGAAAAATAATATTGTAATATGGGTAATAACTCCACATCAGTACAGAGATAGTGATACACACATCAAAAAATTTTGTATCACGCCAGTTCCCAGAACTCCTGAAGATAGATGCTGACTGTGGATACTGTATCACAGACACAGTCCCTTTGAATGTTCAGAGATGTCACTAAACCTGCCCAAAGATGTAAACAACCATGCATGAGCAACATCTATTAGATGAAGGGGATCCGACAGCTGATTAGTTCCAGTCATTCCACGAGGAAGGAGGTACACGGCTCATGTTGTCTGTAGTTCAACCATGCCTAGATGGTCAATACCGCTGTTCGATCACATCCACATTGTTACTTTGTGCCAGGAAGGGCTCTCAACAAGGGAAGTGTCCAGGTGTCTCGCAGTGAGCCGAAGTAATGTTGTTCAGACATGGAGGAGATACAGAGAGACAGGAACTCTCGATGATATGCCTCGCTCAGGCTGTCCAAGGGCTACTACTGCAGTTGATGATTGCTACCTGTGGATTATGGCTCGGAGGAACCCTGACAGCAATGCCACCATGTTGAATAATGCTTTATAGGCAGCCACAGGACATCATGTTACAACTCAAACTGTGCGCAATAGGCTGCATGATGTGCAACTTCACTCCCATCATCCACGGCGAGGTCCATCTTTGCAACCATGACATCATGCAGCATGGTAGAGATGGGCCCAACAATATACCGAATGGACTGCTCAGGATTGACATAATGATGAGTGTCGCATATGCCTTCAACCACACAATCACTGGAGACGTGTTTGGAGGCAACCCAGTCAGGCTGAATGCCTTGGACACACTGTCCAGCGAGTGCAGCAAGATGAAGGTTCCCTGCTGTTTTGGGGTGGCATTATGTGGGGGTGACGTATGCCGCTGGTGGTCATGGAAGGTGCTGTAATGGCTGTACAATACATGAATGCCATCCTCCGACCAACAGTGCAACCATATCAGCAGCATATTGGTGAGGCATTTGTCTTCATGGATGACAATTTGTGCCCCCTTCATGCACATCTTGTGAATGAATTCCTTCAGGATAATGACATCGCTCAACTAGAGTGGCCAGCATGTTCTCGAGACATGAACCCTATTGGGAGATGCCTGGGATAGATTGAAAAGGGCTGTTTATGGATGACTTGACCCACCAACCACTCTGAGGGATCTATGCCAAATTGCCATTGAGGAATGGGACAATCTGGACCAACAGTGCCTTGATGCACTTGTGGATAGTATGCCACAATGAATATAGGCATGCATCAATGCAAGAGAACGTGCCGCTGGGTATTATAGGTACCTGTGTGTACAGCAGTCTGGACCACCACCTCAGAAGGTCTTGCTGTATGGTGATACAACATGCAATGTGTGGTTTTCATGAGCAATACAAAGGGCGGAAATGATGTTTATGTTGATCTCTGTTCCAATTTTCTGTACAAGTTCCGGAACTCTCGGAACCGAGGTGGTGCAAAACTTTTTTGATGTGTGTATATGTGCATGTGTGTGTGGGGGGGGGGGGGGGGAGGCATGCGTGCCTGTGCATCCACACACTCTGTTCCACCCTTGACATTGGTCTCATTATAAGTCCTCAGCTATATAAAAAGGTAATAGAGCAACTAGTGAGGTTTTTAGTTAGATGTATGACTTTCTTCCATAGATTGGTTGTCATAATATTGTGTCAAGTGCCATAGACCTCACTGTGTGTGGCGTATTGTACCTTAGATGTGTTTTTTTAGAGATATACAACATTGATGGTAGAATTGTCATGGGAATTATGTTGACTTTCTTCCATGGAATACCAAAACATATGTATGCGATGGTTGCTGTAATATACTCATTCATTATGAAATTTATACAAGAGAAAAGCCCATCGAATATGAATGAACTTCATTATTGTAGGTGGGTGGCTTACACCTATGTTGTAAAAGTAACATCTGATTACTGGGAGAATCATGGATGATCGAGAGAGTAGATACATACATATAGTTGGTCATTACCTATACATGTATGGTCCTCGTCCACCATATTAACTGTTTGAATGCCCAAGGAATACTTTCTGCTGGCAGATCTCATATTAATGTCCGGATCATATATAGTTTATGCCATAGAGTTTATTTGCTGCCACAGGTAGCTATTTTTTCTCTTGAACGCACCCTATGTTGCAAACAGTATGAAAGCTGAAGAAGACGAAGAACTGTGGCATTCTACATATTGCAGTAGGACTCAATCTCTTAACATGAGAAGTCCACTGGCTGCAGCTTCTGTTGCTTGATACGAGAGGTAATGTTTTCACATAGGCAACCATGCATTGCTGTGAAAGTACTGTGATGTAGCAGGTAGCTAAACAACTTGATTTTTTGGAAACCTATCCATACTGCAGTGTACTATGCTTGAGGGGTGAAGAGCAAATACACCAACAGCACGTGGCAGATTCAGTAATTCAGTTTTGTGCTGTGATGTACAATAGTTGTAGCAATAGATCTCAGTATTACAGTGTGCTTTGACTAAGTTAATATTACAATATACAAAATTGTATATGCCACTTGTTTGTAAAATACTTTTGTTTGACACTGGAGGTAATATTAAAAGATATGTTTATTCAGTGCAGAGGGAGAGCCTGTGTAGAAGATAAGTGCTTTCTTTTATTGATGTCTGCTGGTACAATTTTTTTTCCTTTTTGCATAATGACGTAGAACAAGAGCAGTGCAGCAGCCTTATCACTTCAGTATGTGGACTGGGTGTCACATTGTGCTGTCAGGGTGTGTGCATGTGTTGCTTCACAGACACGCACCCATCAAGTGGAGCATAAGTAAATATGATGAATAATTATGAGAGAATATTATTATTTAATAAAGATAAATCACTCCACCACAAAGCATTATTTATAACAAATAATTTAGGTACTTTGACAGTTTACTTCAAACATTTTTTTCTCTGACTCACTGCACTGCCACTGGTGGAAGATGGGACAGTTACTGACTGCGTGAACTAGACGTCCTAACCAAGGCTATAAGACTGTGGAGTGGCTTTGTCAGTAGATGAGATGTCCCACAGACACATCACATGAAGATATTATGGATTGTTAGGTAAGTGTTAACATTTACACAATTCAGATGCAAATATTGCTCTGAATAAACTACAATTATCAATACCTATTTGTTTTATGTATTTTTGGTTTTTGACAAATGAAAGAATAAATTTCAACATATGCACCATATGTTTGAACACATTCCTTGCATAACACCAGCAACAGCAATGACTCAATTGAGCATTAAACTGCACCATACATTCATTTTAGGAGGAACAAAGTCTAAGGCAACACATAGATTTTCTGAACCCTATATCCTCACAGTGTGCTTCTTAATTTTACCTGACATGTGGAATGTAATCTCATTTGAAAGAAAGAAAAAAATCATTAAAGATGCTCACTGCTGGGGCCAATATCACAGCCAAAAATGCTGCTTGAGAAGTTCCATTATCTGGAACTTATATGTAGAATTCTTTGCAATATGGTCACAGGAGTCCCTAATTAATGAGATGTGTGTCAAGCAGATTTGCAAGGTCGCCTGTTGCACAGCTCTGACACATTGTTTTCAGAAAATTCAACATTAAACTTCATGTATCATGCAAACCACATAACAATAATGGTTCTTCTCTTACATTTTGTCTTGTGATTCCACAAAATACACTGCACCTTCCCCTCATGTGTCATCATTTTACAACAACAGCAATTATAGTATTCAATATCTGCAAAGAAACCTACATCTTTCTGAATCTGCTTAGTGTATTCATCTCTTGGTCTCCCTCTACAATTTTTACCCTCCACGCTGCCCTCCAATACTAAATTGGTGATCCCTTGATGCCTCAGAACATGTCCTACCAACCGATCCCTTCTTCTAGTCAAGTTGTGCCACAAACTTCTCTTCTCCCCAATCCTATTCAATACTTCCTCATTAGTTATGTGATCTACCCATCTAATCTTCAGCATTCTTCTGTAGCACCACATTTCAAAAGCTTCTATTCTCTTCTTGTCCAAACTATTTATCGTCCATGTTTCACTTCCATACATGACTACACTCCATACAAATACTTTCAAAAATGACTTCCTGACGCCTAAATCTATACTCGATGTTAACAAATTTCCCTCCTTCAGAAACGCTTTCCTTGCCATTGCCAGTCTACATTTTATATCCTCTCTACTCCCACCATCATCAGTTATTTTGCTCCCCAAATAGCAAAACTCCTTTACTACTTTAAGTGTCTCATTTCCTAATCTAATTCCCTCAGCATCACCCAACTTTATTCAACTACATTCCATTATCCTCGTTTTGCTTTTGTTGATGTTCATCTTATATCCTCCTTTCAAGACACTATCCATTCCGTTCAACTGCTCTTCCAAGTCCTTTGCTGTCTCTGACAGAATTACAATGTCATCAGCGAACCTCAAAGTTTTTATTTCTTCTCCATGGATTTTAATACCTATTCAGAATTTTTCTTTTGTTTCCTTCACTGCTTGCTCAATATACAGATTGAATAACATCAGGGAGAGACTACAACCCTGTGTCACTCCCTTCCCAACCACTGCTTCCTTTTCATACCCCTCGACCCTTATAACTGCCATCTGGTTTCTGTACAAATTGTAAATAGCCTTTCGCTCCCTGTATTTTACCCCTGCCACCTTCATAATTTGAAAGAGAGTATTCCAGTCAACACTGTCAAAAGCTTTCTCTAAGTCTACAAATGCTAGAAACGTAGGTTTGCCCTTCCTTAATCTAGCTTCTAAGATAAGTCATAGGGTCAGTATATTTTACCCCTGCCACCTTCATAATTTGAAAGAGAGTATCCCTGTCAACATTGTCAAAAGCTTTCTCTAAGTCTACAAATGCTAGAAACGTAGGTTTGCCCTTCCTTAATCTAGCTTCTAAGATAAGTCATAGGGTCAGTATTGCCTCACGTGTTCCAACATTTCTACGGAATCCAAACTGATCTTCCCCGAGGTCGGCTTCTACTACTTTTTCCATTTGTCTGTAAAGAATTCGCATTAGTATTTTGCAGCTGTGACTTATTAAACTGATAGTTCAGTAATTTTCACATCTGTCAACACCTGCTTTCTTTGAGATTGGAATTATTATATTCTTCTTGAAGTCTGAGGGTATTTCGCCTGTTTCATACATCTTGCTCACCAGATGGTAGAGTTTTGCCAGGACTGGCTCTCCCAAGGCTGTCAGTAGTTCTAATGTAATGTTGTCTACTCTGACGGCCTTGTTTCGACTCAGGTCTTTCAGTGCTCTGTCAAACTCTTCACGCAGTATCGTATCTCCCATTTCATCTTCATCTACATCCTCTTCCATTTCCATAATATTGTCCTCAAATACTTCGCCCTTGTATATACCCTCTATATACTCCTTCCATCTTTCTGCTTTCCCTTCTTTGCTTAGAACTGGGTTTCCATCTGAACTCTTGATATTCATGCAAGTGGTTCTCTTATCTCCAAAGGTCTCTTTAATTTTCCTGTAGGCAGTATGTATCTTACCCCTAGTGATACTCACTTCTACATCCTTACATTTGACCTCTAGCCATCCCTGCTTAGCAATTTTGCACTTCTTGTCGATCTCATTTTTGAGACGTTTGTATTCCTTTTTGCCTGCTTCATTTACTGCATTTTTATATTTTCTCCTTTCATCAATTAAATTCAATATATCTTCTGTTACCCAAGGATTTCTACTAGCCCTCGTCTTTTTACTTACTTGATCCTATGCTGCCTTCACTACTTCATCCCTCAGAGCTACCCATTCTTCTTCTACTGTATTTCTTTCCCCCATTCCTGTCAATTGTTCCCTTATGCTCTCCCTGAAACTCTGTACAACCTTTGGTTTAGTCAGTTTATTAAGGCCTCATCTCCTTAAATTCCCACCTTTTTGCAGTTTCTTCAGTTTTAATCTACAGATCATAACCAATAGATTGTGGTCAGAGTCCACATCTGCTCCTGGAAATGTCTTACAATTTAAAACCTGGTTCCTAAATCTCTGTCTTACCATTATATAATCTATCTGATACCTTTTAGTATCTCCAGGATTCTTCCGTGTATACAACCTTCTTTTATGATTCTCGAACCAAGTGTTAGCTATGATTAACTTATGCTCTGTGCAAAATTCTACCAGGCGGCTTCCTCTTTCATTTCTTAGCCCCAATCCATATTCACCTGCTACATTTCCTTCTCTCCCTTTTCCTACTACCAAATTCCAGTCACCCATGACTATTAAATTTTCGTCACCCTACACTATATGAATAATTTCTTTTATTTCATCCTACATTTCTTCAATTTCTTCGTCATCTGCAGAGCTAGTTGGCATATAAACTTGTACTACTGTGGTAGGCATTGGCTTCATATGTATCTTGGCCACAATAATGTGTTCACTATGCTGTTTGTAGTAGCTTCATGGGGGGTGACAACTGCTATGTTGTCAAAATATAATTAAATTATTCCACCAGTATATTTACATAATGTGTTCTACCTCAGGTACTTATAACTCTTTACCTATGTCAGGTAGTGAGGATCAATGCATAGGCAGAACACACATCAAAATGCTTTGCAAAAAACGTTGTGGTGAGTTAGTTCTGTAAGTGCATATCATATATTTCATAAAAACATTCCATACACACACTCACAGCACTCTGTGTAGCTGGGCTAGGTTTGATCCCTGAATGTGAGTGCACTCCTCAGTATCCCAGTTGCTACATTAACTGTTTCATCTAGTCTAGTAGGACAGGAGGTGTTGGACCATTGAACACTGCACACCATTCATTGTATGAAAGCATTACACTCTCAGTTATCACCACTATGTTGAACCTTCAATCAGAAGATGAGCCATCCATTCAAATTGTAAATTACCCTGAATGACACCACTTTAATATGAGGGTCATTCCGAAAGTAATGCCACCAATTTTTTGGTGGTGTCTTTGGATGATCATGCCAGATGTTTTTGGTGTAGTGCTAATGCTTGAACCTTCCTTTTTCATTTTAAGGCAGTTCCGTTGTCCTGTGGTAGTTGGTGCTAACAGAGGAGTGTTCCAAAATGGAGTCTGATATGGACACATGTATAAAACAGTGATGTGTGATTGAATTCCTCACTCCTGAAGAAATTGGGCCAACTGAAATCCACCAACACTTGGTAAAGGTGTATAGAGATAATACAATAGACATGAGCAATGTGATGCAATGGGTACAGCATTTTCAAGGTGGGGAAATGGGTGTCCATGACAAGCCATGGCCCAGTCGACCCTGCACAGCTGTCATCCCTCATAATGAAGAGTGTCTTGATCAATTCATCCGGCAGATAATGCCCACAGAATTATGTGCAAACCTGAATGTTAGTTGTATTGCTTTGGAAACATTGTTGGAACATTTTGATATTGCAAAGTCTGTGTGAGATGGGTCCCACAGATGCTTACAGAAGAACAAAAAACTCATTGAATGGAAATTCACCAGGACCTGCTGGACCAATATGAAGCTGAAGATGACAATTTTCTGAATAGCATCATCACTGGAGATGAGACATGGTGTCACTGCTATGAGACGGAATGCAAAAGACAGTCCATGGAATGGCAACATGTGAATTTTCTGTGAAAGAAGAAGTTCAAGACACAGCCATCTGCAGACAAAGTGGTGTGCACAGTCTTCTGAGACAGCCAGGGTGTGGGTCTTTTGGATGTCATGGAGCTTGAAGAAGCTATCAATTCAGCATGCTACAAGATGAGACTGACTAAGCTGAAAGCCCGAATTTCCAAGTTAAGGCCAGAGAAGAAGTCTACCTTTCACCTACAACATGATAACACCAGGCCCCTTACCAGTTCTGTAACTATGCAACTCATTGCAAAAGCTGTAAGGAAGTGATTTGTCTCAGTTGGTTCTGATTTTCACAGTCACAGCATGCAGGCTCTGGTTCATCATTGGCAATAGTGGTGGTTATTATGTGGGAAAACAACATTCTGCAGCTAAAATATTGCTCTATTAATCTGTGCTGTTGTGATTTATGTATCTCCTGTAGTTCCCATAAATAAAAATAGGAGGCATTTACTTTTGGAATGACTCTCATGGTGAATTTATATTGCTATGCTGTAGTATAGAATATTCAAAGATTCACAGTGGTCCTGAATTTTTGGTTGTGTATCTTACACATCACCATTGTGTGTGGTGTTTGAGTATACACATTGGGAATGCCAAGACAGGAGGGCAGAATGCAAGGCTCTCCTATAAATTTTTGATCCTTTATACCTTTTTATGGAGGCAAGCTATTGATAATGCTTCTACACACAGCATGAAGAGGAATAAGCATTGCTGTCAGATGTCACTCCATTGAGCATTCAAGTGACATGGCATGTGCCAGTGGCGTCTCTCTCTCGAGTTGAGAAGAGGTGCCACCTGATATTATGTCCACAGAAAAAAATTGTGACGTGTATACACAAAGGTCATTACAGTATCCTTGTGCTGGAGAAATGTTTCAATCACAATCACGTGGACAGCAGGTGATATGCTTCCAGTCCAGACACATCACTGTGAGAAAATAAAAATCTGCTCAGCTGTCATTCTACAGATATGTTACCAGTTTTGTTATTGTGATAATAACAGCATTGTTTTTTCTTTTATTTGTTTTTATTTTAATTTTAATACAGAGCAAACACTGCATGGAAGCATGTGGGGTTCCCAGCTTACATCTCACTGCCAATCACAGGCCTGAATGGAGAGCAAAAGTGATGCCAGGCAATACCTTGCTTGCTAAAACAATGATGCCATGGATATCATCTCAATGTCTTCACAAAATTGCACACCAGTGACATCTCAAAGAGCTGTTGCCTGACACCACATTTGCAGAAAAAAACACAACATATGTGCAGCAAGGCTAGAGAAATATTGCAGTCATGATATAGGGTCGATATGCAGCTGGATCAGCTGCTTCAGGCAACTACTTTGTCAAGCATAGGATCGGTTCCTGTTGATGGCATTCATTGAAATTAAGTATAATGAGAAGCTCAGACAGGCAGGTACTAGATATGGTAAAATATCACAAAATTCTCATAAAATCACAGTATATTGCATCGGAACATCAGAGGAATAAAAAACAAAGTAGATGAGCTTCATATTTGTTTGGAAGATTTAGAATAAGATGTACTATGCCTGTCTGAACATCATCTAGCCACAGGTATGGAAATAGTAAATGTAGGGGATATAAGCTTTCACCTCATGTAAATAGAGCCTCTATGGAGAGAAGAGGAGTTGCCATATACATTAAAATCTGTCATAATGTGAAAAATTTTAAAACTAAAATTTTGGTGTAGAGTAACATATAGAAGCATGTGTGTATCAGCTTAAACTAAATAATGGTACTTTTATAATTGCAGCCATGTATAGGTCCCCATTGGAAAATGTTCAGCTATTTTTGAAAAACTTGGATTCTTTGTTGTGCTATCTGTCAGACAGACACAGCAAATTATTGTTTGTGGGGATTTCAATGTATATTTTCTGAAAAAGAGTCCAATATGTAGCTTGACCTTGAAGTATTACGTGGTTCTTTCAATTTGACACCAGTTATTGATTTTCCTCTTAGGGTGGTAAAAGAAACCAGCACACTGATAGATAATGTTTTTATAGACCAAGATAAATTTAATCAAATAAAAACTTTTCCTATTAAGAATTACCTGTCTGATCATGATGCATAGCTAGTTACAGTACATGACATAGCCCCATTCAGTAATGCAAAACAGTTCTCCAAAACGATGCATTCAGTTAACGATTTAACAACTGAAAATTTTAGGGAAAGCTTGAAACACTTAGATTGGAATGAAGTGAACAGGAAACCTGATGCTAATTTAAAATTTAACCTATTTCATGATATCTAAGAAAGCAGTGAAATATAATTGTAAGAAACCATCCAAAAAGCCATGGGTTACTAAAGGGATAAAAATATCTTGTAACCAGAAAAGGGAAATGTATCTCATAGCTAGGAGTAGTAATGATACAGAAACAGTGAAACATTATAAAAACTACTGTACTGTATTAAGAAAAGTTATTAAATAGTCCAGAAGGATGTGCATTACATCTGAGATTAGCGCATCTGAAAGTAAAATGAAAACAATTTGGAGTATTATTAAAAGGGGAAACGGGGGAACAGGTAGCACAGGAAGACTGTATTTCCATCAAACTCAATTAGAAGTTTGTTAACAAGAATTCAGAAGTAGAAAACATATTTAGTAATCATTTTTAAGTGTTGTAGAGAAAATAGGATCCAGCTATTCATTAGAAAATGCAAGACAGTATATGGAAGAAGCAATACCTATGCAGTTTCATAAAATTGAAATTCAACCCATCTCTCCTACTGAAATTAGGAAAATAATAAATTCACTCAAAAGTAAAAGCTCACATGGAATTGATGGCATTTACAACAGAATACCAAACTAAAAGCTTGTTCCCAACAGATAAGTAGGATTCCAAGCCACATATGCAGTAGCTCACTGAAACAGGGCATTTTTCCAGATAGACTGAAATATGCTATTGTTAAACCATTGCATAAAAATGGGATAGGTCTGATGCTAACAACTACCGCCCAATCTCACTTCTGACAGCTTGATCCAAAATTCTTGAAAAAGTAATGTACTCAAGAGTAGCATCACAGATTTGTAAAAATAAAGTACTAACAAAATGTTAGTTTGGTTTTCAGAAAGGCTTTTCAACAGAAAATGCTTTATATGCTTTCACTGATGAAATATTAAATGCATTGGATAACTGAACATCACCCATTGGGATATTTTGTAATCTATCAAAGGCTTTTGGCAGTGTGGATCATGAAATTCTTCTAGATAAGCTGAAGTATTGTGGCATGAGTGGGACAGTGCACAAATGGCGTAGTTCATAATTAACAGGAATAATGCAGACGGTTTAAATTAACAGTACAGACAGTCTGCGAAAATCAGCAGAATCCGCTAACTGGGGAGGTGTCAAGAATGATGTCCCACAGGGTTCAGTCTTGGGTCCCTGATTGTTCTTAATATACAGGGTGATTCAAAAAGAATACCACAACTTTAAAAATGTGTATTTAATGAAAGAAACATAATATAACCTTCTGTTATACATCATTACAAAGAGTATTTAAAAAGGTTTTTTTTCACTCAAAACCAAGTTCAGAAATGTTCAATATGGCCCCCTCCAGACACACGAGCAATATCAACCCGATATTCCAACTCGTTCCACACTCTCTGTAGCATATCAGGCGTAACAGTTTGGATAGCTGCTGTTATTTCTCGTTTCAAATCATCAATGGTGGCTGGGAGAGGTGGCCGAAACACCATATCCTTAACATACCCCCATAAGAAAAAATCGCAGGGGGTAAGATCAGGGCTTCTTGGAGGCCAGTGATGACGTGCTCTGTCACGGGCTGCCTGGCGGCCGATCCATCGCCTCGGGTAGTTGACGTTCAGGTAGTTACGGACAGATAAGTGCCAATGTGGAGGCGCTCCATCCTGCTGAAATATGAATTGTTGTGCTTCTTGTTCGAGCTGAGGGAACAGCCAATTCTCTAACATCTCCAGATACTGTAGTCCAGTTACAGTAGCACCTTCGAAGAAAAAGGGAACAAAAACTTTATTGGCTGAAATGGCAAACAAATGTATAACTAAATGAAACTTTATAGCTCCCTTAATTCGCCGACAGATAGTGCTTAGCTCTGCCTTTTGTCGTTGCAGAGTTTTAAATTCCTGAAGTTGTGGTATCTTTTTGAATCACCCTGTATATTAATGACTTGCCACTCGATATCCATGAAGATGCACAAGTTTTGGAATCACAGTTGTTCTGAAACGACTGGACTGCAATCAATTGGATGTCACTTAGGCGACTTGCACCTTTCTGACCAGTTATCCATCCAGAAAATGGACAGTTACAGTGTACTGGTAACGTGGAGTCCGAGCCATGTTCTGTTTCTGGCGAATCTCCATGTCACTGATACGTGCATACGCGTATCAGCCAAGACTCAATCTTTCGCTTCCTAGCTAATCGCTTTACCGCTTGACGCCCAAAGGGAGGTGTGGGGGCAAAGTGAACAGGGGTCGCAACCCGAGGCCTGGCCACCAAGTCCCGTTATCACCTTCCAGGAACCAAGGAAAGCGTAGGGAATGTGGAGTAGGGCTACAATGAACTTCATTTACTTATTTATTTTTCTCTTCGTTTTTATTTTTTTAATTTTATTTTTATTTTTTGGTCATTAACACCACTGAGACTACCAGGAAACCGGCGTCACGCGAGGAGAAGTATGCAGCATTACGTCAGACTAAGAAGAACGTTATAATTACCACTGAATACACTCCTGGAAATGGAAAAAAGAACACATTGACACCGGTGTGTCAGACCCACCATACTTGCTCCGGACACTGCGAGAGGGCTGTACAAGCAATGATCACACGTACGGCACAGCGGACACACCAGGAACCGCGGTGTTGGCCGTCGAATGGCGCTAGCTGCGCAGCATTTGTGCACCGCCGCCGTCAGTGTCAGCCAGTTTGCCGTGGCATACGGAGCTCCATCGCAGTCTTTAACACTGGTAGCATGCCGCGACAGCGTGGACGTGAACCGTATGTGCAGTTGACGGACTTTGAGCGAGGGCGTATAGTGGGCATGCGGGAGGCCGGGTGGACGTACCGCCGAATTGCTCAACACGTGGGGCGTGAGGTCTCCACAGTACATCGATGTTGTCGCCAGTGGTCGGCGGAAGGTGCACGTGCCCGTCGACCTGGGACCGGACCGCAGCGAAGCACGGATGCACGTCAAGACCGTAGGATCCTACACAGTGCCGTAGGGGACCACACCGCCACTTCCCAGCAAATTAGGGACACTGTTGCTCGTGCGGTATCGGCGAGGACCATTCGCAACCGTCTCCATGAAGCTGGGCTACGGTGCCGCACACCGTTAGGCTGTCTTCCGCTCACGCCCCAACATCGTGCAGCCCGCCTCCAGTGGTGTCGCGACAGGCGTGAATGGAGGGACGAATGGAGACGTGTCGTCTTCAGCGATGAGAGTCGCTTCTGCCTTGTTGCCAATGATGGTCGTATGCGTGTTTGGCGCCGTGCAGGTGAGCGCCACAATCAGGACTGCATACGACCGAGGCACACAGGGCCAACACCCGGCATCATGGTGTGGGGAGCGATCTTCTACACTGGCCGTACACCACTGGTGATCGTCGAGGGGACACTGAATAGTGCACGGTACATCCAAACCGTCATCGAACCCATCGTTCTACCATTCCTAGACCGGCAAGGGAACTTGCTGTTCCAACAGGACAATGCACGTCCGCATGTATCCCGTGCCACCCAACGTGCTCTAGAAGGTGTAAGTCAACTACCCTGGCCAGCAAGATCTCCGGATCTGTCCCCCATTGAGCATGTTTGGGACTGGATGAAGCGTCGTCTCACGCGGTCTGCACGTCCAACACGAACGCTGGTCCAACTGAAGCGCCAGGTGGAAATGGCATGGCAAGCCGTTCCACAGGACTACATGCAGCATCTCTACGATCGTCTCCATGGGAGAATAGCAGCCTGCATTGCTGCGAAAGGTGGATATACACTGTACTAGTGCCGACATTGTGCATACTCTGTTGCCTGTGTCTATGTGCCTGTGGTTCTGTCAGTGTGATCATGTGATGTATCTGACCCCAGGAATGTGTCAATAAAGTTTCCCCTTCCTGGGACAATGAATTCACGGTGTTCTTATTTCAATTTCCAGGAGTGTATATCGGTTCTAAGTGTGGAAGAGGCAGGGATCAACTCTTCACAACAAGAACACCCCAGCTTTGGGTGGGTTAAGGAAGATACTGCGAGGAAATTGGAGAAAAATTGTCTGTATTTTGGATTACAGACAACTGCACAATGGCGTTCATTAAGGAACTGCAAAAGTCAAGGATACTTTTCTCGCCATCAGCAAACAAGTAATGTGTTGCGTGTCTACAAATCCACATCAGAGAGTACATCTTTGCTTGGGGGAAGTATCCCCTGTCCGGAAAGAGGAGCAGTTGAGTGGATATCTGATGAGGAGTCTTACAGATAATTAGGGACAACATCTGTCGCACAAAGAACGAGACACTTCTCGGCGATCTGCACGCCAAGTGATACTCGTCTGTGTCCATGAAATCACAGTCGACACAGTCCATGGCATCACAGTGGACACACAACAGGGTGACTATGAGGTGTATCCTGTGAAGGCGTGACCAGAATACTTGCTTCCCATCGACAGTAAGGTACCATGCAGACTGGACATCAGTGTCAAGATAAGGAGCGCACACCTATCGCCAAACGGCACACCAATCGACATGGGGAAGCTTCCCCTCAAGCACATTCGGTGACCTGTGCTGCTGAAGGAAACCACAGATCGCCTTCGTGGATGTCAATTGCACCGGCAGTATCACAGTATCGACGTAGCTCAGTTCAAGGAAAAAGTGGTGAGAGTAAAAAAAAAAAGGTGGCAGGATTGCCGAAAGTTGGACAGGTGCTGAGAGAGAGTGTGCTGCAAGGGCTTCCAACAATAAGCTGGTAAGGCATGTGAGAGCCAATGAAAAGGGCTACGGCTCTATCAGGCACATGATACAGACCTAAGCTGCCCCTGCACTGTGGGAAGGTGAGGGTTTCATACCTTATCCTGAATAGCAAGCCGTGGCAAACAAACGAACCCAATGCTGCTAACATGGGGCGGGCCATGGATGGCGGAATAGGAAGTGTCTGTGCCACATGGGGGATATGAGACACCAAATATACATTTACGTATTGTGTACGTTGCAGAAGATAGAGTGGTCGTAAACGGTCATCTAAGACCCCAGCTCGTAGTGGGGAAAGTATACGTTGGCAGTTAAGGCAATTGTCCGCCGCAAATCGAGTCCTAAACATCGGAGAGTATCAGCTACACTCAAAGGAGCAGCACTGTCCGCAGGAAGTCCCGCACCTATAGCCAAAGCGCTCGATTTGCGGACGTTAAGGCAGCTACCAGAAGCTTTGCCATAGGTGGTAACCCATGCCAGTGACTCCCTGACCTCCACACTGCTGTGAAGAACGATGACGAGATCGTCTGCATATGCAGTGCAGCTGCATATATGGTCACTGAGAGACATCCCAGAGAGGCATTGATGGAAGCCACATAGCGGCGGTTCTGTGGCGAATGCATACAACACTGCAGAGAACAGGCAGCCTTGGCGCACTGATCGACGGATAGAGATGGGAGGAGTAAGATGGCCATTATAGAGTACATGAGATGTAGCTCCACGAAGGAGACGCATTACGACGTCGACGGTAGTATCAGGGTAGCCCATATTGTGCAGCACCCCTTCCAGGAAGTCATGATCAATGCAATTGAACGCCTGGCTGAAGTCAAGAGCTGGTAAATGTCTGGGCATATGACAAGTGTGAGCAAGAGTGATTATGTCCTGATAGTGGCACAGGGCAGCGCGGATGTTATTGATGCCTGCCAAAGAAGTTTCATCGGGGGAAACCAAATACCGAGCTGTCTGTTTAAGCCATGCAGCTATCAGCTGGGTAAAGATCTTTGTATCGCTGTTGAGTAATGTCAAGGGGCAGTAATCGCATATACGTGAGGTATCCTGAGGCTTGTGGGTGGGAATGAGGAAACCATTGAGGAATCCGTCAGGATTTGGAATGAAAGGAGACATAAGGTCCTGACAAATTTCCGTCCACACTGACGCCAGAAGGAGGCAAAATGTCCGATAAAACTCCAGTGGGAGGCCATCAGGGCCAGGCGACCTGTTCACAGAACCTGCTTGGATAGCATCATGGACCTCATCCTCCATGACATTAGCAATCATATCCATCATCGCATCTATGGGAACTGAGCCAAAGGAGAGTCTGGAGACCGCTGCAATGTTTTCAGGGCAGTGATGTTGTTCAGAGTACAGCATGACATAATGTGCATGGAGGGCAGACCCGATATCCCATTGGGTATCAATACGCAGCCCATCATCAGTCGTAAGAACATTAACCAAATTCCTCCAACGGTGGCGGCGTTCCACTATGACATGAGGCATAGATGGATGCTCTTGCATTAAACCATTGTGTGTGCATGCCCTGACCATAGCTGCTTCAAGGTGGCGGCGAGAGAGGGACGCGAGCTGTGCCTTTTCACGATCTGCCATAGCCTGGCACTCTGGCGAATACGGCATCATAGTACATTCCCAGAGAATGGTGAAATAGAATTCCTGAGTCCATCACTGCAACTCTGCAGCCTCCCTTCCGTAACCAATTAAGGCCTTGTAGAGAGCGGACTTTCCACACAGCACCCACCCATCCACCACGACAGGGCAGACTGACAGGCATCACGGCAATGATGAGAAGCTGCCCACGTGGTCTTCACAAACTGCTGGCAGTCGGGTGAAGTAAGGTGGATGTGTAAACCCTGGATAATCGCCATGAACATGCTGCCAAGAATCCACTAGGCTGAGGTGCTGGAGAATTGCCACTAGCACTGTGCATGGAGAGTGACCTGGTAGATGGTCTGTGGGTGCCTGGGTGCAGTTGAAATCACCTCCCATGATCAATGCATCCCGCTGATCCAAGAAGAGAGGCGTATCTGTCTCTGAGAAGAAGGTGGAACGTTCATGGCCATGACCCAAACCAGATGGCACATAGACATTGATGATCCTGACGCCACTAAACGTGACAGTCATACCTCTGGCATCAGGGAGATAGGCAACTGCATCAGCGAGGATACCATCACATAAGAGGATCGCCACCCCAATAGGGGAAGCATGACAGAATGTGGTGTATAACCATGGGGAGCACATGCACCACCTGAAGGAAAGCTACGTCAATGTCCGCGGCATACAGCACGTCATGGAGTAAGACCAGTTTGTGGCGTATGCGAATATTGTTGACATTGACTGTGGCTATGCTGTAAGTCTGGAAAGCTGCCATTGCCAGGAGGACAGGTGATTCAAACATGGGAGAAGCACTGGGAACTCACTCTTATACCCCCGCAGAAGGGCACATCACTGTGATGGGGAGGGAACCAACCCCACCAAGGAGGGTCCATCGTTCAGTACACCTCCAGAATGCCCATCCTCAGCATCGACGTCGTCCACTCGGAACACAGATGTGTCACTGGGCCAGTTCAGTGGAACAATATCAGAGGTGCGCGCCCACATGTAGCGTCAGGCACAGAAAGGTCGGCAACCGCATCAGACAGAGGCAGGGGAGGTTGGTGTCCAGAGGTGGATGCTAACTGGAGAAGGAGGCAGGGAAGGACATCACATTGTCAGGTGTCAGGGCATCGGAGGACAGTGCACCATCAGTAGCAGAGTCATCATCCTATGCACACATCTGATGGATACAGTCATCAGAAGGAGTATGGCATGGTCTCTTCCATTTCCTTGGCGACCGTTGCTTCCTATCATTCTGTTCCGTGTCAGATAGCGGGCGGCTATCGTCCGACATGTGGCAAGATGGCACAAAGGCAGAGGTGGGTACAGCTCCATGATCAACAACCATGCGGTCGAGACAAGCCGCTACGCGGAAGTAAGCAAACGCCCGCTCGCTCGCAAGCAGCACAACAGGCGGGACGCAAACAGGAAGACCTCACCACAGCCAAAGGCTGACTGCATCTAGACCACCACACCAGATGCACAGTCGCGTCTCTGCTGTTCTGTCGAAGTATGGCGACATTTCGCTAGGTGGCAAGGGCGTCGTTTTCATAAGTTATTTTTAATTCATCATCATTCAGACAAGTTTTATGAGATATTTATAAATTACATACAAAAACCTTGCTCCTTAATCAGTGCATCTATTAGCCGAAACCACATCAAAATCCCTACAGCAATTCCTGAGATTAGAATGCACATACAGATGGTTAGAGAAGGCGACTTCAGTGTGTATATGAAGAGAAGAGATATAATCGAGACGGAAATTTGTGAAGGAAATGCCAAACATGTTAGCAGATTTAATTTTTGGACTTAATGTCTTCGTTTTATAAGTCTTCTCCAACTGTTTACTGTATTAGCAATGCCAGGTCCTAATGGTCATCCATGACTACCATTAGTACGACTTTTGAAGTCTGTCGAACGTCTGTTGTCATAATCTTTTCTTGTGCCAATCCATGTTCTTCTCTTTGTAGGAGGAAGAGTGCAGCTTTTTCCCTGAAGGCATTTGCTGCTAATTCTGGTTTTGTTGATTGTGTTTTCTGTCTTCTTGTTTTTAATAATGATCTTATTCATAACTTGATCATTGATCATTTTGTATAACGATATTGGCAAGTCACTTAGGAAGAGGTATATGCAGAATGTAGACATTTACATCTACATCTCCATATATACTCCGCTAGCCACCAAGCGGTGTGTGGCGGAGGGCACAATTCGCGCCAAAGTCATATTCCTCCCCCCCCCCTTCCCCCCCCCCTGTTCCACTCGCGGATCGCGCGAGGGAGAAACGACTGTCTGAACGCCTCAGCACGAGCTCTAATTTCCCTTATCTTTGAATGGTGATAATTGCGCGATTTGGAAATTGGTGGTAATAATATATACTCAACGTCCTCGGGGCCGGCCGCAGTGGCCGTGCGTTTCTAGGCGCTCCAGTCCGGAGCCGCGCTGCTGCTACGGTCGCAGGTTCGAATCCTGCCTCGGGCATGGGTGTGTGTGATGTCCTTAGGTTAGTTAGATTTAAGTAGTTCTAAGTTCTAGGGGACTGATGACCACAGCATTTGAGTCCCATAGTGCTCAGAGCCCTTCAATGTCCTCGGCGAAGATCCGATTTCGGAATTTAGTGAGCAGCCCCTTCCGTTTAGCGCTTCATCTATCTGCAAGTGTGTCCCACTTCAAACTTTCAATGAGATTTTTAACGCTCTCGCGATGGCTAAATGTACGAGCCGCGAATCTTGCCGCTCTTCTTTGGACCTTCTCAATCTCTTGAATCAGACCCAACTGGTAAGGGTCCCATACAGACGAACAATACTTTACGGCTGGACGAACTAACGTACTGTAAGCAATTTCCTTTGCTGAAGGACTGCGTCGCTTCAGGATTCTACCAATAAATCGCAATCTAGAGTTCGCCTTGCCCGTTACTTGTGTAATCTGATCATTCCATTTCAGATCATTTCAAATAGTCACACCCAGATACTTGACGGATGATACTGCTTCCAAAGACTGGGCATTTATTTTGTACTCGCACATCAATGGAGATTTTCTCCTTGTTTTACGCAGTAGGGTTACACTTACTAATATTGAGAGATAACTGCCAGTCATTACACCACGCATTTATTTTCTGCAAATCCTCATTGATTTGTTCACAACTTTCGTGTGATACTACTTTCCTGTAGACTACAGCACCATCAGCAAACAGTCTAATGCCGCTGTCAATACCATCAACCAGATCGTTTATGTAAATCGTAAAGAGCAGCGGACCTATTACGCTGTCCTGGGGCACACCTGAAGTTACGCTTGTCTGTTGAAGTCACCCCATTCAGGACGACATACTGCTCTCTGTCTGTTAGAAAACTTTCTATCCAACCCCATATGTCATCGGATAGACCGTAAGCGCTCACTTTTTGGAGCAAGCGACAGTGCGGAACTGAGTCGAACGCCTTTCGAAAGTCGAGAAATATGGCGTCAACCTGGGAGCCGGTATCTAGAGCCTGTTGTATATCATGCTCAAAGAGGGCCAGCTGTGTCTCGCATGACCGCTGTTTCTTAAAACCGTGCTGGTTTCTGCAGATGAGCTTCTCAGAGTCTAGAAAATATGTTCCATGATTCTACAACAAATCGACGTCAGTGAAATTTGTCGGTAATTATGTCCATCCGATTTTCTGCCCTTTTTATAGATCGCTATGACCTGGGCCTTCTTCCAGTTCCGTGGAACGATCTCTGATAGATGATGGATGAGAATGGTGCTATATTTGTAGCATAGGCAACATATAATCTTACAGGGATACCGTCTGGGTCAGATGCCTTCCTGGCATCTAAGGATCTTAACTGTTTTACAATCCCAGATACACTAACCACTATGTCAGCCATCCTTGAGTTTGTTCGATAATTGAAAGGGGGAATGGTGCTGCAGTCCTCTGCCGTAAACGAGTTTATGAAAGCTAGGTTTAGAATTTCGGCCTTCTGTTTATCATCATCCGTCACATTACCCGTACTGTCAGCAAGAGAAGGAATTGAATTATTTGTAGCGTTCATAGATTTTACGTACGACCAAAATTTTTTGGTGTTATTTTTAGGATCTGCAGATAAAATATTGCTTTCAAATTCGTTAAAAGAATCTCTCATTGACCTTTTGACAGCTGCTTTCATTTCGCATAATTTCTGTTTGTCAACGGGGCAGTGACTACGCTTAAAACGACTGTGCAAAATTGTATGCTTTCTCAGCAACTTCCTAGTATGTTTGTTGTATCAAGGTGGATCCTTTCGCTCCCCTATGTTTTTGCTAGGCACATACTTCTCTAGCACGTGGTGGGCAATACCTTTAAATTCCGATGCTCAATATCTTTGTGTCCCGCAGTGAATGCTTGGAGCTGACTATGAAGATATTCATTAATCGCACTTTTATTTGCTTTCACAAACAAGAAAACTCTACCCTCTTGCTTTGGTTTTTTTGCAACTTCCACTGACATAGAAGCCACAACAACATTATGGTCGCTAATACCTTCTTCTAGATTAACTTCCTCAAAAAGATAATGGACCATGGAAACAAATTATCGTCTTAATTATGTACTACAGCCAAGATGACTTACTTAATGTTGTTGCAGATCCTTCATTAATGTCAGAAAAGTTCACAGAAAAGGATACCTCTCCCACAACAGCAACAGCAGGACAAAAACCACCACAGGAGGAAAACAAAGCAGCATTCGTACCATCACCACCAGTAGAAGCAACGGCAGAAGGCAGTGTTAGAAATAGACACAGAAGAAAAACAGCTCTACCAATACATTTCAAAAAATTTTTGTTGGTAGGCAGTGTCACGCAGATAATAAGGTAAATGGTGCACCAAAATCAGTAAACAAAAATATGTTAACTGTTTTCTATCTAAATGCACAGGGTTTAGGCAGCAACCTAGGTGAAACGAAAGTCCTCTTGAATTAATATTTAAAAGAAACTGCAGTCTTATGTATAAATGAACATTGGCTAAAATAGATTCATACATGTACTACTGTTGTTCATGAGTTTGAAACGATAAGGAAGTTTTGTAGAATTTACAGTAAAGGAGACGGTACACGCACGTAATGAAATGATCGTATGGCACTGTTGGCCGGGAGGCCCCAAGCGGGGGAGTTCGGCCGCCGTATTGCAAGTCCTCTTTAGTTGACGCCACATCGGCGACTTGCGAGTTAATGATGATGAAGGACACACAACACACAGTCCACTGCCGGGAATCGAACCCGGGTAGGCAGTAACGCTACCACTACGCTACGGAGGCGGACGGTACATGCATATATGTTAGGACAGGGCTAGATTCAAAGGAAATTAAATATAATAATGTAAAACGAATGGAAAAGGACTTTGACGTTTATGCAGCAAACTCTTGAAAGGCTGGCAAATGAACTAAAACATCAGCGAAAAAGTGAAATTGTCTTGGAGATTTTAATATTAATTTTGTTCTTATCGTATAATGTGACAGCAACAGTATTTGAAGACACTATATGCATGAATGGATATGAAAAAATAATTGATCACGAATTTGTCAATAAGAACAAGTGCGAGCATATCAACTGAAGTAATAGGTACTGGGTTAACGGATCACAAGGCACCCATGTCGACCTTAAATAATATATGTAATAAGGATCCAGTGGTCTGCAATAAATACAGAGAGAAGAGATTTATTAATGAAGACAGCATAAGGCTTTTAAATCACATGTTAAAAAATGTAAGTTGGGACGTGGAATCAACCTATGATGTATATAAGAAGTGTGACTCATTTCTTGCAAGTTATAGGCGTTATTACGATGTCTCATTTCCTATCAAGCGAGTCAGAATTATAACTAAACCAAAGACATAGGTAACCCAGGGAATGAAAAAACCAGCAGTTAAACAAATCTACCAGAAATACTACCGCATTAAAGCTACGTGTGAAAATGTACAGGAAATTATATAAGAGCATTGCAATAGCATCTGAGCATCTGAGGAACTTAATAATGACTCACATATCAGTAAAGGTAAGACAAAGCAAAAGCAACCTGGGAGGTAATAAATAGAAATATAGCTAAACAAAAAAACCAACAATTTTATAATTAAAAGTTAAGGGAAGCATGTTGAGGACCTACTGCAGATAACCAACATATTCCACAAACATTACACAAATATAGCAGCAAAACTAATTCTGAGTAAATATAATTTCAGCTCGAAAGTGCAAGTCCCCATTAATAATGAAACCATGTTTCTATAGCATGTTACTGCCTTAGAGGTACGAAATGCCGTAAATATTTAAAAAAATAAAAAGTCATGTGACAATGATGGAATTCCAGACAAAGTAATAAAGTACAATGGAAGATACATAGATTCCCAACTTGTTGACGTAATTAGTGTACTATTCAGCACACGAATCTTCCCAGAAAAACTAAAACATTCTGTTGTCAAGCCAGTTTATAAGAAAGATGACGAGTCTGATGTTATCAATTACCAACCCATATCACTGTTATCTGGATTTTCAAAAGTAATTGAAAGAATAATGCATGAAAGACTATCTCCTTCTCTTAATAAAAATGAAATATTAGTTAACGGACAAAACGGTTTTAGGAAGAACAGGTCAATTGAACAGCAATTTTTAACTTTTTAAAACTGATCATAGATTCCATAGACAAAAATGAATTAAACTGCTACCGGTTTTTGGATCTGTCTAAGGCATTTGATGCCAATGACCATAATTTATTGCTCAGGAAACTATATTGCTGTAGCTTTTGTGGAGTAGCATATGACTGGTTCAAATCCAATCTTTCTAAGAGGTATCAAATGGTAGAGATACAACATTCAGGTAAAGTTTACTCATCAGCATATCAAAGAGTCAGGTATACGGTGCCACAGAGCTCTGTATTGGGACCATTGCAGTTCTTAATATTTACAAATGACATGCCAAGTCATATATTAGTAGCAAATACAGTATTGTTTGCCGATAACACTAGTCTGTTTCACATTAGCTCCAGAAGGAGCAAATATATGGTTTAGGGATAACAAATTGTTTGTGAATGACAAAAAAAAGTTTCGGTAAACTTCAGACAATAACAAACAAACTATCAACTAACCTAACAGTGGGGAACACGAAACAAAGACTGCGATTTGTTGACAGAACACTTAGAAGATGAGACAAACCTACTAAAGAGACAGCCTACATTACACTTGTCCGTCCTCTGCTGGAATATTGCTGCGCGGTATGGGATCCTTACCAGATAGGATTGACGGAGGACATCGAAAAAGTGCAAAGAAGGGCAGCCCGTTTCGTGTGATCGAGCAATAGGGGTGAGAGTGTCACTGATATGATACGCGAGTTGGGGTGGCAGTCACTGAAACAAAGGCGGTTTTCTTTGTGGCGAAGCAGTCATGGACTGTTCGGCTGGTCCCGGTGGAGGTTCGAATCCTCCCTCGAGCATGGGTGTGTGTGTTTGTCCTTAGGATAATTTAGGTTAAGTAGTGTGTAAGCTTAGGGACTGATGACCTTCGCAGTTAAGTCCCATAAGATTTCACACACATAAGAACACATAAGAACTTGCGGCGAGATCTATTTACGAAATTTCAATCACCAACTTTCTCTTCCGAATGCGTAAATGTTTTGTTGACACCCCCCTACGTAGGGAGAAATGATCATCATAATAAAATAAGAGAAATCAGAGCTCGAACGGAAGGATTTAGGTGTTCCTTTTTCCCACACGCCATTCGAGAGTGGAATGGTGGAGAAGTAGTATGAAAATGGTTCGATGAACCCTCTGCCAGGCACTTAAGTGTGAATTCCAGAGTAACCATGTAGATGTAGATGTAGAACTTGAGCAGTGCAAGACAGAGAAAGCCCTACTAAATTTTAGGAGTATGGCGAAACACACATTTATGCTCCAAAAGAGAGCAATGAGAATAATAAAAGGGATGACACATAGAGATCATGTAAAAATTTGTCAGGGAGCGAAAAATCATGACCCTACCATGTATGTATATTTATGAAAGTAAATTTTTTCTGAAGGCACCTGGAACATTCTGTGTTAAACATTCAAGTCCACAACTACAAAACGAGAAATAGCAACGATTTTAATAGAGAAATTCACACATGCCGAGTGCTCTTTATCAGCCTAAAATTCTGTCTAATGGATTACATCTACATCTACGTGATTACTCCGCTATTCACAATAAAGTGCCTGGCAGAGGGTTCAACGAACCACCTTCCAGCTGTCTCTACCGTTCCACTCTCGAACGGCGCGCGGAAAAAAAAGCACTAAATTTTTCTGTGCGAGCCCTAATTTCTCTTATTTTAGCGTAATGATCATTTCTCACTATATAGGTGGGTGCCCACAGAATGTTTTCGCACTACTTTGCACTACCATACACTAGGCTGCGAATGCAGACAGATGACTGTGCAGTACATCCATTCGCTCATATACACCAAACTATACTAGAGAGCTTCCTATACCTATGCAGTTAGGTTATCTACACATTTCTAGCACATCGATCATAGTGCAGATTTTACGATTACGACTGGCTATCTTTCCCTGTGTGGATGGCAGCCACAGAGTCTTCTCACATTCATAGGATAAATTCGGGGATTGACAGATTCCCCCGCATTGTCCTCGACCAATCCTCCCTGCAACACGGTCCACAATTTAATATGCAACTGACCAGAAGTATGAGGGTACTATACCCACTATATTCCACGTCTCATGAAGGAACAGAATGAGCTGTATTCATAACTGCTGTTCAGTGAACACTGTTCTGCACCAATCTTACCTGTGGCACCTATCAAAGTGCACAAGATCTCCCGCTCTGTTCCTTCATGAGACACGGAATGTAGTGGGTATAGTGCTTCATACTTCTGGTCAGTTGCAGATTAAATTCCTGACAGTGTTGCAGGGAGAACTGATCGAAGGACAATGCCGGGGGATCTGTCAGTCTCCGAATTTATCGTACAAATGCTAGAATACTCTGTGACTCCCACTGATACAGGTAAAGATGGCCAGTCATAATCGTAAATTTTGCACTATGATCGATGTGCTAGAAATATGTAGATAACCTAACTGCATTGGTATAGGCCGCTGTCTAGTGTACTTTGATGTATATGACCGAATAAACTTACTGCACAGCCATCTATCTACTTTCGTAATCTTGTATATGGTACTTGTAAAGTAGTGGGGTGGCGAATGGAACAACTGGTAAAATTGCTAAAGTTGACCACGCTATCAACTGAGGTGCTTATTACAGCACATCGCCCCATATCCACGATGTCTTTCCCATCCCATCCATCCAATGCTATGCTGTTGATTCCCACATAATGATTGACTGACACCACTTGTTTGAGATGGAGAGAGCCTTGGCAGAAGAGTGGACATCTGCTATTTGCTACTGTGCAGCATGTAGGGGTCAGCATCTTCAGACAGATGTTTGGAGGTGTTCCTCTGTGTTGCAGACTCGTCCCATTTGTATATGCTGTGATTCCCTCCACATTTTTTTTTACCAATAAGATAACAGCTCCTCTTTTTATTCTTATTACCCCACCTATATTGTGAACAGCACCTTCCGGCGATGGTGAACGAAGGAACAGTGATCGTGTATGTGACTTCAAAATGAGGACACTATGCTCTTTGAAATGGAATACTGAGACAATTGTTACCCCATCTCTGTGGAAGATTAACAGTACAGGTCATCGCGTTCGGATAGCTGTTTGGAAACACTCTATAATGTCACAAACTCTTCCATTTTCTGTATGTTGTGATGCCTTCAACATTTTTGTCAATGAGAAACATTGCCTCTGTGTTTTATTTCTACCATTCTGACTGTTGTGGGAACAGCATAGTTTACACTATGCGATGTTCAGCTTTCTGTGAGAGCCAATGGATTGAAACATGTTAAAGTTTGTTTAGTACCTGACACAGACCTCGAAGTCATGGTAGATAAACGAAGTATATGGCTATGTACGAAGCTGTAATCATACACTGTTTGGATGTTTTACAGCTGAAAAACAATGTATTAAACTTTTTGTGAAAGAACAACACAGGAGCCCTCTCTTGTGACTGACAGTCTGTTGGATATAGTCTTCCTTTATTACAGGTGACAAAGCTTTACACAGGTCTGTGCAAGCAACATCGACCACAGTTTTAGGTGGGGAGTGTTTTGAACTATGATGATGATGATGATGATGTTTGGTTTGTGGGGCGCTCAACTGCGCGGCTATCAGTGCCCGTACAAATTCCCAATCTTTGCTCAGTCCAATCTCGTCACTTTCATGAATGATGATGAAATAATGAGGACAACACAAGCACACAGTCATCTCAAGGCAGGTGAAAATCCCTGACCCTGCCTGGAATTTTGAACTATGTTTGCATAAGGTACCGGTGGAGGTCGGGCCTGGACAACAATTGCTAACCACAGTGAACAACTGCGCTGTAGCCACTATCAAATTCTTTGTGTACTTCAATTTACTTTGTCTTGTGTATTGCTTGTTTTCTTTTTCTTCTTATTTTGAAATGAGTGGTGAGACTAATCCTGGTACTTACAAGGAGTCGAATACGTCTCTCACCACAACAAAAGGTATCAGCAATTCCTATGACCATTACGTCAGATCTGCTTTCGTCAAAGCACAGAATGTGGATGTTGGATGACAGCCCTTCGAGAAGGAGGAGAGGTCTCTTCCCCTGCACCACTCATGGCCTATTGGGCAGTTGAAGTTCTAGTTTGTTTATAGTCATGGCCAACTGCCATATACTGTCCGCATAATAATATGCTTGATGTCAACATGCAGACGGTATTTGTTTTTCGATATATCGGAACAGAGGAATGTGGTAAAATCTTATAGGAGGTTCTATTAGAAGGAGTGGTATAACTGGTTAAACTTTAGATGCAGATAGTTTACAGTTTTTTTTAACTACTCTGGATGTTACAAAATAGAGATGAGGAGTGCTCTTGAACGTACTAAGTGACTGTATAGATGCTGATCTGTATAAGTATTATGTATGTCTGAAATGAATGTATGGCAATTTGGGATTTGAACATGTGGAATACTCCAAAAGTGCACCGATTTTACTTATAAAACTAATAGAAATCGACTGTATCTATTCTTGTGGAATCATAACTGTTTTCATTATTATTGTCACGATCGCTTATTTAAAAACAGGTGTTACCACAAGTCCAGTGTTATCTCATACTTCATTAGCTCTAATTAAAAAAAGACACTACTTGAATTATAGCTCGTTGTGGAATCTAGAAATGATAGTATTTTTCCCAACATATGAGTATGCTGTGTGAAACAGGCTGTTCTGTGATGATCAAATTTTTTATGAAACTGCATTGCTGGAACCTGCTGCTGTAGTGAATGATTGTCTGCTGGATGACAGAAACATTACACGCAAGTCGGCATAGGGAAGTTATGTAATAAAAATATCAGATGTAAGCGCGTGGATGGTATTTGTTTTCAATGCATTGGAGAAATCTTGTAGGGCTGCATTGGATTATGACCCGTTGATTACAAGTGCTGGTGTTTTTACAATAATTTAGATGTGTAATTAGAACAGTGAAGCATTTTCCATCAGTTGAGGTAGCATGTATTGGCTTTCCTGAATTTCGATTACCTAGGCTGCAGGGTGATTGGCGAGCAATGAGCAATGCAGCGGGAGGCACCTGTAGCGAACTGTGATGTAAAATAACGATAGATGCAGTACTCATCTGTATGCTTACAAATTATACACTTTTCTTTAACTCCTCTCTATCCGACATCAGCATCTCGTCAGTTGAACATATTTCCTGCCAAAAATAAAGGTAGTATCTTACACTCCAGCGTTTTTGGCTCTGAGCACTATGGGACTCAACTGCTGAGGTCATTAGTCCCCTAGAACTTAGAACTACTTAAACCTAACTAACCTAAGGACATCACAAACATCCATGCCCGAGGCAGGATTCGAACCTGCGACCGTAGCGGTCTTGCGGTTCCAGACTGCAGCGCCTTTAACCGCACGGCCACTTCGGCCGGCTGCTAGCGTTTTTCTGTCAGCTTTTAGGTAGAGGGTAAAGTTTGATTACACCTGTCACTAGTTTCGAGTGGTACCGTGAAATTTTTTCCCAGCAAGACAACAACAGTTGTATGGCGTCAATTTTTGAGCTGTATTCCAATTTTAGGCGCTCCTTGCGTAGCGCTGTTCAGATAGTCGTGTAATTAGAGCCGATTTTTATGATTAATTATGTAATTAGAACCGATCTTTACCTCTGTTTCCCAACAAACAAAGCAAAAATAAATGAAGTACGACATGTAATCTTCCTCTCCTGCATCTGCAGAGTTTCTATGTGTTAGGGGTTTTTACTTGGGGTCTCCATCCAGAAGGACTGGGGCTTTGAGTCCCAGAAAGGGCACCATCATTTTATTTCCCGCCAGTTCCCAGGTAGGGTGTGGAGTGGGACGTTAGAACAGCCCTGGGACGAAGAAATTCCCTCCAAAATTCGAAACTCCCGCCAAAAATCGAAATACCCACCAATAGGGTAGGTGGGGGAGTGAGAGTGGGAGGGGTGAAGACTGGGAGGGAGGGACCCATGTGCTGGCTAGGAAAAACACATGTTATCATCCAGGGGTGGGGTAATTAATTGGTCAGTTTGATTAATTTGCATATCAATTTGATATCAAAAGTGTTCTCATGCTGCCATTATCCCACTACTGCCCTACAGCGATGGTAATTATCTCTCTACAGCAGTAATGTTTGCCGGGTGGAAATTCCAGCACCTCCCTGATGCTGTTTTCTGTCAGATGGTTCCTGAGTACGGTGCCTGGTGGCATCCAAGTCATGGTTCTTCTTCAGCCAGAGACTGACTGCAGGTGGGACTGATGAGCTATCATGCCCACCTTATATCCCCTACATCACTATCACATGACTGGAAATTATTAATTAGTCCGTTTATAAACTTCAGCAATATTTCTGAATCGAGTGCCAGTCAGGCACTTGGAAGGAGTTCTCATGTGCAACAGTATCCCACAAGGGAAGGCTTGGGGGTTTCCCAGGAAAACAATGCTTTGTTTGTGGTTTGGTGTGGCTGCAACTGACGGCATGTGTGGGTACAGCTGTGACACATGACAGGATGTGGCCACTTGAGAGAGAGAGAGAGAGAGAGAGAGAGAGAGGGGGGGGGGGAGAGCATGTGTTTCAACAGTAATTTCTCAGATATCAAATATTACCAGAAGCTTTTGTTCGGGGGATTAGTGTGACTCCCTGTTGTGCACTGCAAAAGTTGGCTGGTTGTATGGCAGCTGACAGCAGTCGCTGGGCCTGCACATGTGGGAACACGCAAGGTGGCTGGCGCTTGATGCACCCCAGCAGACGGCAGACAGAGTGTGCTGCTCACTCGAAAGATTTTTAACAATGTAATTATGTGGCGTGAGTTATGTTGACACTATCTCTTGTGCAATCATAATAATAAAAGCGGTCTATTTAATTACTTCTTTTCGATGTATTTTACAAGACCGGCATCTTCGCAATGACTTTTGAAAGTAAACAGAGTATCTTCCGCTGAGTAACTGAATTTTCTGTCATGACATTTTTCCTCTCCAGCACACACCTGCCAATTTCCAGGTGGAGGAGGGTAGGAGAGGGCTGGGGGATTTATTAAAGGGGGAGGGATTAATTAATTTATTGATTTAATTAATTAGTCAATCAGACTGATAGGATGGTAAGGGGCTATTCGAATGATTCAGGCCTGAAAATGTGCTTGTATCGGCAAGGTTGGGGGTTGGAGATTTCCAGATGGGTGGGAGATGAGGAGTGGGAAGGATGAATGGGGGATTTTTCAAAAGGATAGATTACCAAAGAGGGTCATAAACCAATCCGAAGGGGTCATAAATCAATTAGCAGAAAAATAGATCAAGCAGACGGGGACATAAATGAGCCAAGTTTGTCCAAATGTCTGCAGCCCTCACTAACAAAATGTGCTCGTACCCCATTGATCTACTACTAGTGCATATACTGGAGGGAAAGGACTGGAAAATCTGTCATACAATAGACCTAACAAACTGAGCCGTGCTGCAGCTCGCGTTGGTGCTGTTTGTAGGTTTCCGTCCTCTGTTGGAGGCCAGACAATATCGTTTAGCTGACATGGTTGCGGTTGTTTGTCTTCTTCTCGTGTTGACTGGCGTCAATTGGTTTCGCAAGCGTTGCCTGTCCGGTAGTGGCAGCAGCGGTGGTTATGGATATGTAGTAAGTGTGGCCCTATCTTTGGGGCGACGTTTCTTCTTCCAGGTCGTGTCAGTGTGCAGTTCAGTTGGGGACTTAGAAGGAGCCAGGTCCGTGCAGTGCAAGATCATGCCGGGACCACTGGCGGCACGCATGGAGTGCCAGATCGAAGGCCTGTGGACACGAGGGTGCACGACCTCGCTGTAAACCGGATCCTGCAAGCTTTAAGGTGAGTGCATTTGGGTTCAAGTAGAGAAACCTCCACCATTGCGAGATCTTGCGATTTTCCAGTGACCTGGGTTTGTATTGCTGCTCGTAGTGTTGCCGAGGTGAAGATCAGCGAGTGGAGTGCTTGGGTAAGAGGGACCTGATTAGCTTTCCTTGACTTCTCATTACTGTTTATTGCGTTCAGTTTGTTGCTATTTGTTAAGCTCAACCAGCGATATTTTTCCTGCATCGTGGCCGCTAATGCCCCAGTTACCTGCCCTGGGGGTTAGTGTATGTAACGGCAGTGTATATTTCCTCGCCTTGCCTCTGCAGTCTGGTGAGGAGTGTAGTTTGACAGCTTTCTTGATTGTAGGTTGGTTGGCGATTCTTCTACTCTGGTGGTAGTGATTCCTTTCTCGTTCCGGGCGCTCTAAGCACAGTATTCTGTGGGCGGAGTCCAAACCACCGGTTCCGGCTTTGGCGTATTTTTACATCTTTGCATTAGGTTTATTGGACGTGAGGTAGCCTCAGCAAGATTACCATTACTCATTCGGTAGACTTCCACTTGTCTGAGTTACCATCTTGTGAAGTGAATGCAACTCTTGGCTGCCTATCTCATCGCTCGCAAAGTGTTTTTTGCTGGACCTATTCAGAGGCCAATTCCTGGTGCACCGTCTGTGACTGGCCTTTGCATTTTATTATTGTATTTGCTGTTTTATTGTATGTTTCTAAATTGTTTTATGTAATTGCCATTCTTGCCGTTACAGCAGGTTTAAATGATTATGCTACCATGTTACCATTATTTTGTCTCACCAGTCTGGTGATCAGTTGCCTGTCTTTGTTTTAGAGCATGTTTGTTATATTTTTTATAGTTGCCGTTCTTGGCGTTATAGGCCTTCAGCCGAGACTGTGGTTACTTGCCTTAAAATTCTAACTGGGATTGTATTGGCTTGTTTTTAAAACATTATTTGTTGTTTCTGTATTGTATGCTCATTTGGTGTATTGTAAGGCACTGAAAGCAGTATTAATTATACCGTAGAAACTTCCTGGCAGATTAAAACTGTGTGCCGGACCGAGACTCGAACTCGGGAACTTTGCTTTTCGCGGACAAGTGCTCTACCAACTGAGCTACCCAAGCACGACTCACGCTCCGCCTTCACAGCTTTAATTCCGCCAGTACCTCGTCTCCTACCTTCCAAACTTCATAGAAGCTCTCCTGCGAATCTTGCAGAATTAACACTCCTGGAAGAAAGGATATTGCGAAGACATGGCTTAGCCACAGCCTGGAATTATACAGTTGTTCACTCCTTCATTAATAACGTGTGATATCTTGATTTATTGCTGAGTCTGGAATTACCGTGTTAAAATAAATGTGTGTAATTGTAACAGGGAACCAATAGTAACTGATTACGCCCCCTCAACAATCGTAACTGAATCCTGCCTTCCTTGACTACCAGGTTTCACAAACAATAAAACGTGCTAACTAATGGCGAAAATGAAGTGTTGGTGATAACTGCATCAGAAGGTAGTGGATAAAGAGTAGCAGAATCCCAAAGAGTAAAATCATGAGATAGGCCACCATACAGTGACTGGCAGACTGATTTGAACCGACCCGCCTATCATCCCATACTAATTGAGGCGTCGCAGCGAGGCCGCGATCGAAAATTTGTCTGTTAAAGCTTTCTTGTATGAATGTATGTGGGCTCCAGTGTAAGCAGTCAGAATCTTATACGATCTGCAAAGGGCGAGCTGTGTCCTGCAGACGTGCGTCATGACCAAATGGCGTGACTGCAGCGTGTGAAAGTAACGGAGAGGCGCTTACAGAGTAGTTACATTCTCGAAATATAAAAATTAATAACTCATCTAGAAATAGCCTGAGGAACTTCATATTAGGTAAATAACCTTCTGTTGTGTAAAGGAACATTCTGTCAAAATCTGAAGTCAAGAACTGTCATAATTTGGAAGTTACAAAAAAAAAAAAAGTCAGTAAAAAAACGTAATTATCCGACACTTAAGAAACTAAATATATATATATATATATATATATATATATATATATATATATATATATATATATATATATGTTAGTAGTTCACCAACTGTGACTATTTGAAAAGATATGATAACACCTTCAGTGTTTAGATTCAAATCTAGAAAGTTCTCATTTTAGTACACCTTTCGTAATTTTGCTGTAGTAATAACTTTAAGAATTTCAATTAGATATTTATGTTTTGTGTTAGGGTGAGTGTGAAAGAGAGTACGTGTGTGAGTGTATGTGGGAAATTCGCCAATATTAAATTTTCAGTTTGTAATTCTCTATAGGAACTTGCAAGTGTTCCAGCTTTGTATCGAGGAAATGAATCCACCAGTGGTTCCCCTACTAGTGGATGACGGATGTCCAAGCATGTTTGAATATGTAAGAGACAGCCAGAACGTTCGCGACTATATAGTTAAATTCCAAACGTAAAGTACAGCTTAAAGTTTATTTCATTTTATTTGTTTAACAAGAGAGTTTTGAGTTGCTTATTTTAATGACGTCAATGAGCTGAGAGCAGTGGTTGGTTCTTGCTAGATTTTGGCGTGAGCCGCGCCCTGAAAGTCAGTTCTGGTTGACAATAATTCTGTACAGCCAGTAAGAAGTGAGACGGTTTGCCACCTAACGGAGGAGATAGAGGTGCTTGTCGAGGCAAAGAGAGAAGAAGGCGTGGTGGACTAGCTTTCGAAGGAGCTGGTCATGCTGAAAGTGTCCGAAGGCATTATGTGTAAAATGAAGTGATATTTACCATTAACTATTTGTGAAATTTTAAGAGTCGAGAGATATTTTGTTCTGCAGAAAATCGCATGTGTAAACTTTGAACTGAAAGCGTGGCGGTACTAAGTAAATTTTTTTTACTGAGTATTTATGGCGAGCAAAAAACTTTATTTAAAGACAACCACCGAACGCCGAGTGCAAAAGTAAATAGCAGTTTATAGACTGTGTTACTCTCGTAAATGATTTCGGAATTGGATAGGAAAAGTTCTGGCTGTTTGAGTGTGACGAGGACTGTGAACAGGATCTTTAATGATTTGAACACATGTGGGTTGATGATCTTGTTCAATAGCAATAAAAAAATCCTAATGCAAGTTCAAAAGGATCTTTGAACCTAGAAATTTGAACAGCAACCCATTTCCGATTTATTCTTTAGAGTTCACAAAGCTATTTTCAGCTTTTTGTACTTATAGCGGTCTGCAACGTATAGTTATGAAATCTCAGTTTCTTCAACACTTCTTTTCTGATATCTCTTAAGTAGCTCCAGTCAGGAGTTACGTGTGCAGCGGTATCGAGGTCGGTGGACAATTTATGTTGCAGAGCAGCTGTCGAACTGCGAAAGACCGCGTTACGTCGCAGAATCTCATACATCGTTTTTACACACACTTACATCAATTACGAGAGACGAGGTGCAGTGAGGTTGCAGGTAGGGACGGATGTTGGCGTGGCGTGGTCCGTCGGCTCTGTAAATCGAATGTTTCTGTCGCGGTGAAGAGTTCTGTTCCCTAACCTTTCAGTGACCATGTGTCCTCTGCTTCTCGCCGATCAAGTGTCTACTATGGATCTCGACCAAGAAGCATTTTCTGTGGCTCCTGGCGAAGAAGTTTCTGATACCTTTCTCTCCCATTCCTTCGCTGTGTGAGCCCACCAAAACTCCCATTTTGTCCAATCTGAAACCGCATACTTTATTTCAATAATCAGAAACATCCTAATAATTTTCTTCTGGGAGGTTCAGCGTCTATTCTTTGGAAGATTCCGAAAGCTGACCTATCCTGACTCCTCTATCCATAAACTTGGAGGTTCCCAGAGATTCTGCATTCCAATCTATCAAACAGAATCCCACGAAAAACTTTCCGTAACTTTGTCTTCCCAATGTTTACACTCTAGGCATCAATAGCTTGTTGTCGCTACGCAAACGACTTGCCTGTTGAGGCTCCCCGTGGCAACTGCACAACATTGCGATGTTATCGCACCCGACATGTAATTTGCATGGGTGGTCTTCCATTCAGAGAAACCTCTATTAATATTCGCAACTGGCGAGAAAGGAGCGAGTTCGCTAAGCTCAGCACGCAAGTACAGTCTTTCCTCCGAACGTGGCTAATTTTGTCAAAGACGCACGCTGGCCTCTGTCGTGGGGAAAGCGATAGTAGGTGGCCGGCGCTACCATTCAGCACATTTCCAGTCGGCCGTCTCATCCGGTGAAGAAAGGCCAATCCGAGTGGAAACAGTTAGGGCCACAGTTTCATTCCCCGCTAACTACCAGAATGAATTAACTATGCACTTTAGAATTAAGAGACGTTAATGGAAGTCCTCTACAATCATCACCCACTCCCACAAATAATACCGCTGTTTTGCATATATATCGGAATTTATTGATTAATTAGACCTGCCTTATCGATGGATTAAGTTGTTGAGTAAAAGGAGAGTGAAACAGGAGACTGGCTACAGCCTAACTCATTTCAGTATCCAAATTTCACTAATTACACATATTAAAATCTCTTGCGCAGTAAGATTTTACGGTTTGCAGGGTTTATTATGTGCCAGTAAGTCTCATCCATTTATACTATTCACTAAAAAGGCAATATTTCATGTTTTAATGACTTGTGTTCGTACGACTATGAGTGATGAAGGTGCAGGTTAGAAAAGATCGAATATGCTTGGTTTTACTGTAACTTTGTACAAGAGGTGGCCAGGAGGCAGGCAGCAAACAATCGAACATCATGTGATGATCACTTACCGTCCATGTTGGTATGATAGTAAAGCTGTAGTCAATGCATGTGCCCAAAGAATTGCTGCGAAGAAAGTTCAAGGCAATTTATTAATATTGTCTTTTTTTAAAAAGGCAAATGGATGATGGTAAGGAATGTTTATTACAAAATGTATTCCAATTTACTCAATTTTACCATTACAACATAGTAGAACAACTAGTTTATCGGAAATTATCAACTGTTTTTAAAACTAATCTAAATATACAGCGTATAGCACACTATGCTCTACACGTATTAATTTTCATTCATTCTTCCCTTCATTAAGGTTTACAATATGCTAGCAATTTACCCGTCAAGGTTTTGTCCACGTTACTCAGTAAAAGAAAACTACGCGAGGTGAATCTTTGGATGGTACTCTTGTAAAGTAATAGGTTTCCTGAATTTTCCATGGTTTAGAAGCATGGGTCTGTGCTTTAAACTAGGAAACACATTGAGTTTTCTGACAGATTATTTTCGCTTTCTTACACTGGTTTTAATAATCAAACTACTATAGTATTTAAAAATGTAGACATTTTCGTCATTGCGCTCCTGGAGTTTGCATGAAGCTCTCCTCACCCCAAATATTTTCGCTCTGCAGCCAATGATGCACAAAGTGCAGCGCTGCTTTCGCACTTTCGTGGGAACGTGAGTCGACTGCAGTTCGCATATATTTCATATTTAGCTGATGGCAGCATCAGCATCTAGCCACGAGCACCTCTCACTGTATGGTGTCGTGCTTCCAAATATGGACCTCGCCATAGACGTCAGGAGTGAATTTGAGCATCATGCGACCTATTGCGCACAGTTTTTAGTCGTAGCACAACATCCTGTAGCTGCATGAAAAGCATTATTCAACATGTTGGCCTTGCTGTCAGGGTTCCTTCGAGCCACAATCCGCAGGTAGCGGTTACCCACTGCAGTAATAGCGCTTGGGTGGCCTGAGCGAGGCATGTCATCGACAGTTCCTGTCTTTCTGTATCTCCTCCATGTCCAAACAACATCGCTTTAGTTCAGTCTGACACACCTGGACACTTCCCTTGTTGAGAGCCCTTCCTGGCACAAAGTAACAATGCGAACACGATCGAACCGCGGTATTGACCTTCTAGGCATGGTTGAACTACAGAAAACACGAACCGTGTACCTCCTTGCTGGCGGAATGATTGGAACTCGTTTGCTGTTGGAGCTCCACTGTCTAATAGGCGCTGCTCATGCATGGTTGTTTACATCTTTGTCAGGTTTAGTGACCTCTCTGAACAGTCAAAGGGACTGTGTCTGTGATACAATATCCACAGTCAACATCTATCTTCAGGAGTTCTGGCAACTGGAGTGTTGCAAAACTTATTTTAATGCGTGTAAAAACATTTTTGGTCGTTACTTTAAAATTAATTATGGGTTTTTAACGTTAATTTATTTTAATAAATCGATATATGATGAACCAAATTTGAATTGAGTCCATTAACACATAATTTTAAATTATTTATAGAATATAAAGCTCAATTTGGTTTGCGTCTTTGCATTTCTTTCATTTTGGTTAATAATTTATTCATTGGTCATTGGAAATAAACATTTAAGTCTGTTGTTCTTAATAAAACTTTGTTGTTTGTTTTAAAACTAAGGTCTTATTTTTTTCATGTGCCTTTAAAATACAATGAAATTTAATGTTAACTATAAATTTTCTTGTTTGTATCAAAATTATTTTTCAATTTAGTAATTACTCTTTTTTAGTTAAAAAATTTGGTGGTTCTACAATATTGTCTGCATATTAAGTATTATAAGATGTTATTCCATTTTTAAAAGCTGTATCTTTTCTAGTAATGCATCTAGTTGCTTTGAAATCATCAGGATCGTTATTGTCGAAATTTAGAAAGTTATGGACTGAAAATTCTTCTGATAGGCCTTTTGTTCAATTTCATTATAGTTATCTACTAGAAGCTTTTGAAATAATTATCAGACATTTCGTTGTAATTTATTGAAAATATTATTTTAAATAAGATTAATTAACTGTTTTATTAAGTTTAGAATATACTCTTAAATCCCTTCTTCTACAATTTTTTTCAAGATATTTTAAAGTCTTATTCTCGAATACATTATTTTTATTATTATTATTTGCATCATTATTTTCAGGAAAACTGATTAACTGTCATTTATTAAGTTTAGAATAGTTTTTAATGTTATTAATTTATTAATATTTTGAAGTTATTTTAAAGTTTCATTCTTCAATCCATTATCCATATTACTACTATTATCCTTATTACATGTATTTTCAATAAAAGAAATAAATTGTCTTTTATAAAGCTTACAATAGTTTTTAAAGTTTTTGATTTACAAGTTTTTCGAAGTTTGTTTGTAGTCAAATGTTTGAAATCTTTCATTTTCTAATAATTAATACATAAAATAAGCTCTACTTTTCTTAATTTTGATTAATCTTTAAGTTTATTTACTTTACAATAATTATGCAAATCTTCTGAAGAAGTCATTTTGATTTTATGTTTGTAAAGAAAAAGTTTATTAATTTTAAATAGTTAAAAGATTGTTTGGATTTTTTAAAAATTTCATGAAGTTTATATAAGAATAGGATATATCAAAATATAAAAAAATTAATTTAATCTTTTACCATTCACAATTTTGTTTCATATCTTTCTTTTTAATTTTTAGTTCTGTAATATATATGTTTTATTAATTTTTAATTGATTAATTTTAAATGTTTGTTATCCCTTAATTTAAACACATTGGTATTACAGCATTAGGACTGAAATTTTAAAAGTAGTGTTTCGTATCGAAAATTTAAAAATTATGCTTTTGATTAAAATTCGCTAGGAGCCGAAAATTTAATCTACTACTATTCTTTTGTTTTTCTTGTACATGAACTGAAATTAAAATCGTCATCAATATTTTGGAAATGATAAAAATGTAAAAGTGAATATCTGTTTTCAGGCAAAATAAATGAACTGCATAAAGTTTCTAATAAACAACAGTGAACCCCAAATAAATTTTAAATAATATTAATGTAAAAGCTGGTACCATTTTTCATGTGTTATTTGTGTATTATGTGCTGTCTTATATTCATATCATTCTCATGTTGGTGTATCCATTGCTAGCTAATGTTTTATGTAACACAGAATTTCTTCCCCATGATGAAACACTATGTAAAATGTAACTAATATTGTTCTTATGTGGATAATGTGAAGTGATATTCTTTTTCTTTGTATTGCTAATTATGTAAATTGAATACTGTTATTTTCTGTTTGTAAAAATTTTTTTCATTTTCCCAACAATCTTTGAGGTGTTACCAATTTTTGAGTGATGTATTCCTTAAAGGAAACATCAATGAAACATGGGGCATTTATAACGCTATTATCGATATTACTAACTTCTTTGTCTGTTTTTTGCTTAATATCACTTCTGTATAACCATGCTCTTTGATGTAACATCCATGTATTTGTATTAAACTTTACTTATGATCATTTATGTGATTGTAATTAATCTATGGATGTAATTTCAAAAGCAGTATATTTTAAAAGACTGAAAATGTCAAAACATTACTTGTAATGCTGGTTCATGCATAGGGAAAGTAGGTTTGTATGTAATTATTTAAAACTTGCAGGGAACTATCTCCACAATGGAAAAAATGGATCTGGAGATCGAATTGCGAGGCCGCTGTATGGTGTGAGACAGCCCTGGGTGGCATGAGTCAGTTTGTGGCTCGCAGGTATAATGTGTGGATGTTGTGAACTGAATGAAGCAAGAAGAACTGCCAGGATGTATAATATTGCTCATATGCGAATATTATTTGGCTTAATATTCATGGCATTCTTTGGTTAGCACCATACTGCAAAAATCCGACGCTAATAAGAGAATTTTTAGTTCCTGTTACACATGAAGAGCCATAGATACTTTTTCTGCCTTCTTGAATAACACAGGAGATCGACTTTGTCACCACCTTCATCTCAAATTCTCAGTTAAGTACTGCATAATTCAGTGGGCCAGTTACATGGTTTCCTTTTCAATAATAAGTTCGTATTCCGTGAACTTTGTATTGAGCAATCATATTTTATACTTAGCCATTTACCCAGACAGGGTCATATCCTAAGTGCCATGATAATTCTGAGTATTCCATTTTACTGAACTGAAAAGCAGTTATCTACCTTAACAATTGTTAATAAACTTTGTGGAGTTGTAAAGAACGTAATTATTTAGTGAACATTAGTTTTCAAATTCTCCACGTAATTTTATTAAAAGGATACTTAACGTTTCATCGAAGTACAAATATTAAGATAAGGTTTAAAGTGTTCAGTATAAAGATACACTTATTGGAATAACATCGTTTATTATTTCATGCGCTACATAGTTTCTGCTATTTCTAATATTGTGTTGTGACTGAAATGTCCAGCCTATATCTGAAATTAATGATAGACTAGTGTCTGGGTCCCCATGCTAATAGTTGAGCCAGATTTAAATTTCACATTACAGTAACAGTACCCAAGAAGTACTACTTTAATTCTTATAACTTGTGTGTACTATAGTAAGCAAATAGCTACAACTATTCAAACTATACTAGATTAAGGTATCACATGTTCTGTCTGAGCTAAATAGTAGAAGGAAGTAAATGTTCCTTAAGAATACAAAAAAACAATCTGTATAAAAGATAAATTACTTTATAACTGTTTCAGTGGTAGCAACTTCCTGTAATTAAACTGACAGGAGAAACCCTTGTCCAAGTCAGTAGTGATTCACCATTAGTAATCATTTACCTAAAATGATCACTAGCTTCCTACTGTGATGTAAAGGTAGCAAGTGTTATTGAGAGCCAGTTGTTGCCTAAACGTATTAATACTCATCCTGAGTAATTCATATCAAATAGTGATACATTAATTGCAAAACTGCGCTACTGTCTTGTGTCGTATCAGCAAAACAGAATTTCAGTATCATGTCAAGTCACTCTCAATGGTTAACTTTCCTTATGAACCACTTGGTACAACTTTGTCTAATTGTCCTTCATGTAATTACTGCTAATTTGATTACTAATACAACTTTAGTCCGATTTCCATTTGTTCTTCTACCGCTGCCTTTTTATAGAAATCTTTATAGAAGCAAAATTAGTTTCATCCATTTCCATTATGTTTGTTCATGGTCAAATAAGTATCCTTTCACAGCAGTAACATTATCGGAGTATTGCTAATTTAGTAGTAGCCGGTAGGGTTGTACCAGGAACTCGAAAATCTCAGAACTGTATTCTGAAGACTGGCAGATTAGGTTCACCACTACAGTGCAATCAGTGGACACGAAAGAAATCGGGCGGAAGAGTTATCCACTGCCTCTTTACCATACACCAGCGTACTGTTGGGAAAAATCGGATGCATACCGAAAAGTACAGAATAAAAACTGTCTTTTGCCTGCCCAATAAAACACGGGCATTATTGGGGAGTGTGAAAGATGATCCGGTTTGTGGAAGGTCAACGTATTTCAGATTCCATTACAATGTGACAAGACATATTTCAAGATTCCACGTTTGTATAGTAAATGAGAATTAGTTGTGATTGATTTCTGCACAAAAATGACCACCACAGATCCACCCTTAAGATAGACTACTGAAATCTGTACACAACAGACTATATGAACGTTTATTGACGTTATCTGGTTTTTGTAGTAGACCCTAAGTTGGCAACTTGTGACAAAACGATAACTAACGTGAAACATCTCACAAAAAACCAAAATTAATCAATGAAATAGATATATTCTCTCTTGAAATAAGAAAGGCTGTTAACTGAAACGATTGTTTTACTGCATGAGAAACATACATTGAGTATGACACGCTACTTAAAGAAAATAGAAAAACAGGTATAACAAAACATGTATAAACCACGATCATGTCAAAAGTAACGCTCGGTTGGCAAATTTTCTTGAAGGGATGGATTTCTCCGCACAATGCCTCCCTTTTTGTGTGTCAACGATAACGCTATCTGATTGACTTTATCTTAATTTGGCAGTGGCTGTGAACCAATAACCTGACGGGATGCGCAACATGTGTTAATTAAACAACTGTTGCTGCAAGTCGAAAGGACATGCTGCTGAGGTTATAAAGCAAGAAGGAAAATTTCTTATATGCCGACACTGCAAAGATGCTCAGCATAGATGGTTGCTCATCGTAGATGAAACCCATGCTCAGCACTGCAAGAAATCTCAAATTCGCGAGCAGGGCGCCCGTGCTCTGGCTTGCACACTGGACTTCCCCTTGATTACCGGCAATGGACGATCTCCCTTGCTCAGCGTCACTGAACAATTTCCCCCCCCCCTCCCACCCTCACTCTGTGTCTCCAGATCAACTCTCCAATAGGTATATCACATAGTCCCAATACAAACTCCCTAAAAATCTTCCAAGCAATACTCCACGTGGAAAAATTCTTAAGTTCAAAATACATATTGCACATGGCAAGATTCCTCCGCGACAAATGCATAATCAAATATCAGCACACAGTCTCCCTCCAGGAGATGGTCAAAAGTCACATCCCCAATAGAATGACTTGCCACCAGAAGTTACTGACGCCACTGATACAGCTCTGATTTCACTGTTTGATTCCCAATCGTGACGCTTTTTTTTTGGCTTGTTTGGGAAGTCACTTGGATGGGAAGCCAAATTTCCAAAAAAATACGCTCTCTGCACCAGCAACAAAATGTCGGGCATCCAGCAGCGTGGGACTGTCTCAGATTCACAGAAGACATGTTTTACAATGCTAGCAGGTACAGTTCTCTGAAAGAAGAGTCCTCAACCATGTGGCCTGCAGATTCCAAAAACGTTCTTCTCCCAACAGGGAACAATTTCGAGAGTGCTGGCGCGTCGTACAAGAGGGCCTGAAAATCGTTAAACGCATTCCACGTAGCACTGGGGACAACATGCCACACTGTCTTAGCAGCAGGACACTGCAGCTCGCTTGGCGTGGCATCGTCACGGTCCATCTGCAGACTTCTTCCGTGACGTGAAAGTGGCCACCGGCCCCCATGTACTGTCTGCCATTCTACTGAGACCGGGCACTTCCGCCTTCCAAGAATTTGGCTCATTAAGCTGGCACTCCAGTACCACTCTTAGCAGAGTGACTCTCGTCACGTAACGGCAGCACAGCTAGATCATGTATCACCTTTAGTTACCCAGTGCAACTAGAGGCTAAGGTATGCAGTATGCGATCACATTTAACCCATCTCATTAAATGTCATAACGGAAATAAAAATGAAAATGATGCAAACCCTCAAGACTTGCTGTCTTTCATTACCCCTCACTCACAGTAAATTTTTGTGTAGGGAATGTCACACTTAAATTGTATAGTATGATCAAGCAAAAATTATATAAATAATGCAATACAAATCTTATACCCATTTTGTTCTAGATAACAGTCAAAATTGGAGGCCATCTTCGCCAATTTCAACATGTGAAAGATATCGTATATCAGCATCCAACACACAAAGATTCTCAGGGATACCTACACAGTCTTTCACACAATCACATTGCTGTTGGACACAAGGTTTAAGGCCATGCTGGATGCTGCTATCATTTAATACAGGATCTCCTGGTCTCTGGAACCATCTCAGACACAAATTTAGACAACCGGAACAAATATTTTGTCAGTATCACAACATTTGCACTCTTTTCAAAGACAGAAAATCCTGAGGGCTTGCCTCCTTTTCATTTTTGTTACTGTTGTGACGTTTAATGAGATACAATAACAGTAACTGCGTACTGCGTGTCTCGGCATCTAGTTGCACTGGGTAATTAGAAGTGTTAGGTCTAGCCTTGTGTTGACTAAGCCGTTACATGTAGAGAAACTTGACGCTTGGAGCCCTATCCGAGGGCCACCTTAATAAATCGAATTCGGGAAAGCCACAGATAGAATGGTGGCGAACATGTGGAGGTTTGTGGCTGTTTTCATGTTGCGGGAGTCTGTGCAAGGGCTGGGGGAGACACCACAGGGGGTTACCAAGTGACCAGCAGTGGCCTGCTGCTAACATAGCCCAGCGTACTGTCCCCAGTTCTCACTGGAGTGATTTTTTTACTTTCAGGCCCTCTGCCATGTTGGGCCAGCACCACCGAAATTGTTCCCAGGCGGAAGAATAATTGTTTTGGAATCTGCAGGTATCTGTAGGTCACATGGTAGAGGATCTGTTCTTTGCTAGAAGCATATCCGCTAACACGATAAAACGTTCTCCTGTGAATCTGGGTTGGTCCCACTCCAATCCAAAAGTCCGTCACTGATGCAGCCTGTGTAATTTTTGGAAAATTGGGATATCACGCTAAGTGATTACTCATGCGCACTAAAAAACAAATACAATGATTGAGAATCACGTGGTGACATAAAGGATATACCTGTGGCGTCAGTCGTTTTTGGCGGCAAGCCTTTCTATTGGGGGAGTGTCTTGCACGTCTCCTGGAGGGATGCACCGCAGCTATTTTTGATAATGCAATTGGCGTAGAGGTATCTTGCCACATGCTACTGGTAGGATCAGATTCACAGGCGCTCCATGTGGAGTAACAAATTTTTGGATGTCGGAATTTTTAAAGGGAGATCGGGAGAGGTTTTTTTTCAGAACACAGGAGGAGGAGAGTTCATTTAAGGATGATTCGGGCTAAGCATGATGATTCGTTCCAGAACTCTGAGAAGAGAAGTTCGTTCAGAAATTGTGTTGTGTACACATCGCAGGCAGGGGTCTACTGGTGGTATCTAGGCGAAGTCCAACATTCGAGCCTGAGCTCTGCAGATTCTTTGTAGTGCTGAGCACAGGATTCATCCATTACAGGCAGCTGTCTACATTGAGCATCTTTGTGGCTTCACCACGTAGGGAATTTTCCATATTATTTTACACTCTCAGTGGCGGGAACTTACAGCAGCAGTTAATCAATTAATGCATGATGTACAGTTTTCACTTTTGTGGTTCACAGTCACTGTTATGCTAGACAGAGTCACTCGCACAACATTATCATTGTCACACAAGGAGGGAGGCGTCGCATAGAGAATCCCATCCTTTCATGCAACTTTGTCAACCAAGCGTTACTGTTGTGGTAATTGAAATCTACAAATATTTTGTAGGGGTTACTTTCTGTATTATTTACTTTGAACTTTCTTGTTTCGTGAGGGAATGTGCCCTTATCTTTTAATAATTTTGATTTCTTCTTGTGGGACATTACATGTTAGTTATTGTTTTATCACAAATTACCAAATTAGGTTTCACTACTACCGCTAGAAAACGTTAATAAGCATTCAGATAGTCCATTGTGGATAGATGTCAGTAGTGTTTCTTGAGAGTGGGTCTGTGTTGAGAATCATTCCAAGGCAGAAATTAATCAAAAGTAGTTCCGACATTATCAAATAAATTGTAATCTTGTAGAAATTGCCATAATTGCCTTAGATTTGGATTTTGTAGAAAGATTCTGATGCATAGTCTTGTATAAGTCAGGAGAAGCAAAACAAAAATAGTTCAGTAATCGGAATATATCAGACTGATTTGCAATCAGATAAAACTTTTGGCACTTTTTCCAATTTTCGTTTACATTTACGAGAGTTGTAGTACGATTGCTGGTGTCTTATAACTTCTACTTGATTGTTGTGCCATTTAAGACTTTCCGGATGTAGTAACTGCTTCAGTGGTTCACGGGCGTCGCGTCGGATAATGTTCTGGAAGCTGCACAATAATTTCCACGAGATAGCTGCTCGTCATCTTCATGTGCTTACTGAGCAGGTCATCAGCGAGGTAATCAGTTCCATCGGATTAGGGAAGGAAGTCGGCCGTGCCCTTTCAAGGGAACCATCCTGGCATTTGACTGAAGCGAATTAGGGAAATCACGGAAAACGTAAAGCTGATTATGTATGTATATGTTGTGTTAGGCAAAGTTTCGGAACTGATTTTATTTAAGTGTTGATATGTTAGATAGCTGCAGGAACGAAAACTTAAAGCAAATGGAGGTAAGTACCGTGGGAGGATAAGAGTGAACATTTTAACGACGTGGAGCACACTCAGAAGGGAGACGAGCATACACGATATGGAGAGAGGAGCATCTGATTACAGTGAATTATATGAAGCAAACGATTAAGTAGAGATGGACATACAGTCGATTTTCGATGTGTTGGCGTTGTAGTAAAAATACGAAAAATTCCAGTAGAGAATTACGATAGGCTGGTCACGACGACAAAGTGCCATTCCACGGGGCATTCACGAGCCTCGACACCAGAAACTACAACAGCAGAAAATACTCAGATGGACACCTTCCTAGAATTCCTAAAATAGACAGGAAAGAGGTGGCAGAAAGAAAATGAAGACTTAGAAGGGAGGAGACAGAAGTAAGCTAAGGAATACGACTGGAGGAGGGAGAAAGAAACTGAGGACTTCGAAAATGGGTTGACAGGATACCTGAACGATATCAAAGACGAGGTGACGGACATTAGGGAGATGTCAGCTGAGTCGAAACAAGTAGCGATAGAAACTACGAACGATGCACGAGTAGCCAGGGTGGGTGCAATCAGAGCCATGAAAGCCGTATTAGTAGACAAGAAGCAGGAAGCTCTGACTGGGAACGTAGCGAGTCCAAATGTGAAATTTCTAGCTACACTGCAAGCTCACGGTCAAAACATAGTGGAGAAAATTAGGGAAAAAATATCAAGGAATACAAAGAGAATAGATGGGACAGATACAGAGCAAACAGAAGTACATGACGACATTAAAGAAACGGGGGACCGAGCAAAACGGGTGGAAAGTCTAGTTGGCAAAACGTTCAAAGAGAACAGCAACTGTCTGATACGATTCGAGCGGGAAATGACAAAAGGGAGGGTGGCAATCCGATATAACAGAACTGCTGTGTATGATAGAGTCCCCAGGAGGCCAATCTGTATATGCATGTCACACACAAGTCACCACTCCACAAGCTGCGACACAGATAGCTACCTGTCAGACAGTTGTGCCCTCCTCAGGACATGCGATACACACATTCAAATGGTTCAGATGGCTCGAAGCACTACGGGGCTTAAGATCTGAGGTCATGAGTCCCCTAGACTTAGAACTACTTAATCCTAACTAACCTAAGGACATCACACACGTCCATGCCCGAGGCAGGATTCGAACCTGCGACTGTAGCAGCAGCGCGGTTCCGGACTGAAGAGCCTAGAACCGCTCGGTCACAGAGGCCGGCGATACACACATTAACTACGAAAGTAACGCAGGACAAACTAGCAACCACTTACATAACGAGGTTACACGCCATATGGGGGAAATAAGACTAGTACAGAGACATGAATGGGCAGAAGGAAAGACATATCATTCGACGTCAAACACTTTATGTTAGTGTATAACTTCCAAAACTATCGGGATAATGGAAATAAAATACAGCCAAAGCCTTGGATTACTCAGTTTGATAGGTCAATACCACCAGCCTGACCACTGCAATATCAAATGGAAGGGTTGGTAGCGAAGAAAGTATGGGGAATTGTGGCCACCTGCACATCATACATGAAGTTCGAAGATGCATTCCCTGCCAACTATTGGTCACGAGAGACGCAGGACCGAATCAAACAAGAGATAATGATTATTAAGATTTGGAATTATCAGGTTTTGAAGCAAAGTGAAACTCTTTGACACGTAAGTTTAAAAAAATCAATTCCTCGGTGCACTGTGTAGCGATATGAAGCTACCTATTAACTATCAGCAGATACCTGCTGGGTGATGTGGGGATTATACGGGAGCTTTCAAGAGCGTTCTCCATGAGTTAAAGTTCGTGTATGAGCTGTATAATGTAAGAGAGAAGAGGAGAAATTACGAAGGAGACAATTGTCAGCTGCCACACAGAGATAATGAGTGGAGGAATCATAGAAACTGGCCATTGGGAAGACACAGTCGTGACCGACCGCAACCAGAGTGCAGAAGTAAATGGAACAATTTTAATGGGCGAACAACATTCGTCGATCTGAGCGCAATTGGCCCGAACCTGAGAAGAACTACCAACCAGCAGAGATCGTGGAGGTTCTTTCACCAAATCATCACTATGAATGTCGTGTCATTTCTGCATTCTGTGCACAGTTCTGTATGCCAGAGACTGGAGTGTAAGTCGATGGATGAAAAGGTAGTCACCCCGTGAAAATTTTATGAACGTTCCTCAAGTTTCTGAGGTGTAGTTGTTTCCAAATCTGTCACTGCATTATTTGCCATAAGTCTAGGATGACATGAATGGAACCATCCTTCTTTGCAACCACTCTGAGTGGGCTAATATACGTCGAACTGGTAGGTCCAATTACGCTGTCGTCTAACATCCCACGAATTTTGAGGAACACCTTAACCTGTATGTGAGTCGATTGGGGTACAATGATACAAAGAATTTCTTGTGTTCCTGCACTCTGAATTCGTACTGGACGTTCTTTATGGTGCCAGGTTTGGGCGAAATTCGGCAGGGTATGTACCTCCTCTTTGATCACATCATTTATTTATTTCCACATTTGCGTCCCGTCTTGTTTGCATGTTTCCTGGTTGCACTATCAGTACCTGCCTTTGCCCTCCTCTCGACTGTCAACAGAGCTTTAAACAGCTCTGTGGACTCTGCACTCGGGTAGTGTGCTCTTCAAAGTGTATATGAACGTCTGTGTCCTTCTGTAATATGACTTCGCCTCTCCCAAGGTCAAGTATTGCTTGTTGTTTATTCAGAAAGCCCATACCAATCATCATATTAACAGTGCGTCCCGAAAGTTTGCTTCCAATTCTAACCTAATCCGGAAGTTTACCTCTGTATATTTGCCTACAAACGCCTCTTCATTCTCGGCTAAGAGACAGAATCAGCCAACAACGTTTTTCAGTACACATTTGGTATGCCATTTCTGATATGGTGGTATTGTGGCCGCTGTTGTCCAAAATTCCTTTTAGTTGGACATTTCCTACTGCGATTAATGTGACAGGTTTCAGGTCCTGCTACACAACTTCGTCTTTCTCTTCTAGTAGCACAGCTGCTTTATCTTCATAGTCCAGCATATCGATTCCGCTCATTCTGATTACTGCTGTGCTAGTTATCACAAGCCTTTCTCACATCTATGTTGTGTCAATTGCAGGAAGGACTACTGTTATGGTGCTTGTTTGTCGGATGTGGTGGTCAAATCTCCACAATTTCTACTAGCTGATGATACTTCTTAGGTTCATGCCAGTTACGCTCAAATCGACGAATGACTGTTCTTTCCTCTAGTAAAGTTGTTACAATTGCCTTTTAGCTTCGGTTGTGGTCGGTCATGACTCTGTTATCCCAATAATTCCTCCTCCCATTATTTCTGTGTGTTGACCCATGATAGTTCCTTTATAAATTTTCCTATTCTCATCATGCGTTATGAATCTGATACGCGAATCATAGCTCGTTGAGAACACTCTGGAAACTTCCACGTTATCTCTACATTGGCCTGCAAGTACCTGCTGATAGTTAATGGGTAGCTTCATGTAGCAGAACCTGATTGTTTCGCTTGCACTACATGGCGCATCCAGTAACCAATTTTTCTGAACTATTGACTCAAAAAGTTTAACTGGGCTTCTGAACTCTGATTATTCCAAATCTTTACACATCACTATCTCCTGCTTAATCTGGTCCTGCATCTCACGTAACCAATAAATGCCGAGGTAAGCTCCTCTGAACCCCTTGTATAATGTGCAGCTGGCCGCAATACCTCGGATTTTCTCGGCTACCTACCCCTCCATGTGTCGGCAAATAAACACTAATTTATATTTGAATGGCCTGGATGGTGGTACTGACCTATGCAACTGAGCAAATCATGTCTGGGGATGTAGTGTATACCCACTATATCGATAATTTTGGAAGTACTGCATCGACATGAAGTGTTTGTAGTCAAATGTCATGTCCTCTCTTCTGCTCGTTCTTATTCCTATTTAAGCTACTCTCATTCCGTCCATTTGGTGTGTAACCTCATGACGCAAGCTGCTATTACTTTGCACTGCATTGTTTTCATAGCCAAACTACATATCACATCTCCTAAGTGGGACATAATTCTGTGATAGGTCACTCTCCATGTCGCAACTCATGGCTTGTGGCACTCTGACTTCTGCGGGGCACATATGTACAGATCGACCTATCGGGGACTCTATCGTACACACTGGTTCTGTCATGTCAGGTCCCTATCCTCCCTTTCTTGTTCCCTGTTTTACATGTTTTATGCGGTTGTTTTTTCCCAACTTGAACTTGCATCTACTCTACTCGATCCTCGTTTCTTTCATGTTGTTGAATATTTCTCCTTGCTGTGTATGTATCTTGTCTATTCTATTCGTATTCTCCGATATTTCTTCCTCTATCTTTTGACCCTGTGCCTGCAATGTGCCTAGAAATTTCTTATTTCGCTTCGCTATATTCTTTGCTACATTTTCATGTTTCTTGGTTGCTAGCACTACTTTATTGGTTCCAGTTGCCTCTATCCTAGCTTCTCGCACATCCTTCTTAGCTTCAGTCGCTACTTGTTTCGACTTAGTTGACTTCATCCTAACGTTCATCATTTATTTTTTTATTTCGTTCAGGTATCATTTCAACATCTTTTCTAAGTCCTAAGTTTCATTCTGCCTTCTCTTTTCTGACTCCTTAGTTTCCTTCCGCCTTCTCTCTTCTAAGGCCTTAGTTTCTGTCTTTCTTCTCTCTTGTGCCTATTTTAAGAATTCTAGTGTGGTGTCCATCTGATTATTTCTCTCTGTGATTGATTCTGGTGTTGATGTGTGCGAATGCACTGTGGTATGCCACTTCTGTGGTGTGACTGACCTATTGTTATCCCCTAGTGAACCGTTTCATATTTTAACTACTGAATCGACATATCGAAAATCGACTGCACCTTTAAGTTCACTTGTATCGTTTGCCTCATCTGAACCTGTGTCAGTTATCATGCGTCCAGGAAATTGGATTATAGTGTGTATGTCAAAACTCACAGATAATATAGCGAAGCATTAAAGTCACATAATCTTGTACAGAGACGATATTAATCATGTGCAGATCTGAGAATCAATAAGGAGCTCATAGTAAAAAATCAGTAATAAGTAACAAGGGAAATGTCGCGGTATGCAAAATGCTACGTCAAACTCGATTTTTGATACCAGTATTGGTACACACAAGTTTCATGAGTTCAACCAGACTCAAGGTCTGCATCCAATTCCTTTCATGCACGAGTTCAAATATACTTTCTCAACACTGTATTCTGAGAAACAAAAAATTGATATCCGGTCGCTGAATCTAAACACATGCAGCAACTTGTTTTAGACGAACATATGCTGCAAGAAGAAGCAAATGGTATGGTGCAAGAGAAATGTCGTTCCATACTTATTGCTACGGCAAACATGATAATTCATACCAGTATTGGGACTTATGTTTCATGAGTTCAATTACAATGTGATGGAGAGAGGAATATTGACAAAAATCGACATGAAAGCAATGGAAATAATTTTGGAGGAATATGGAAATCCTCTGGCAATACCATTTAAAGTGGAATTATCCGACATTTAAATGGACGTTCTAATGGAATATCTGCCAGCAATATTGGAGCTGATTTTTGTATATGACTCTTACCTACTGGATTCAGACGTAACACAAGATTTTGATGGGATTTTTAATGTAATGGAGATGTGTAACTACCTAATATCAGACCACGCCCTCTGCACGGAAAAAGATTGCCAGGGAAACAGCAATATGATTGTGGACAATGATAAGACTGTAAATTGGAGTGACTGTTTAATGTAGTTGAAGTCCAGCTGTAGAATAAAGATGTATAGCGAATTTATATGTCAAATCACAAACGCCAGAGTGAACAAAGTTATTGGTAACCCTTACAGACTTTACAAAGTGTCCAGACATGTGACGATGAGAATCATTTACGTTTTTTTTGTCTAAGGAACCATTATAACCAGGCTGGAGGCTACAGAATACAACAATAGAATGGACCATGTGCTTCACCCTGTTCAAGACTGTTTAAGTGTATTAAACACCAACAAACAGTATTTACAATATGTTCCACTCTACTCTGTGCTAACCATGTGGCGTCCGTTAACGAATAACTTGCAGAAGAGCTGCTATGTGGTGTTTAATAATATTCTACAGTTTGTCTCCTCAGGTCCTAGAAATACACGAAGATTGGCTGGTGTACAAGTAAGTCTCCAGACACTAAAGACCGAGAAAAGCTTATAAACGATGTTCTGTCTGCATACAATTTAAATTATATGCCTGTAAATCGACTGCAACAAAGCTAACACAGGCAAACGAAATTTTTTTTTGAGAAAATCTTTATAGATCTTTATAGATTTTTATAAGATGAATTGAAATCTAGCCTAAGTTTTTTTGTATCACTCATAGTTTTCGAGTAATATGCTTTTTATTATATAGTATAAAAATCCTATGCTATATGGTAAATAGGGAAATTAATGAAACACTTTGTTATAACATACGCATGGTTCGTATTTACAGTAAGCTACTTAAAACAATGATATTTGTTAATAGAGGTTTCACTTGTCAGCTGGAATTGGTTTGCATTTTCTTTCTCTTTTTCTTTGAAGCTTCTTGTGTAACTTTTTCTACGATGAGTCACTTGCTGAACTTCTCGGTGAAGTGACCAACAGCAGTCCCCCATCATGTTGGTGTTCCAGCGGCCTTGGTAGCGTTTTTCCTTAACTTTAATGTCCTGGTGAAAACGCTCTCCTTGCTGCTCACTAACATCTCCTATATTCCCCAGGAAGTAATCTAGGTGACTGTTCAAAAAGTGAACTATCAGGCTCATTAAACATCCTACAGTTTTAAACTTCTTTAACATTGTAGCTATAATAGAAACATATTCTGGGTCTTTTTCATGTCCTAAGAACTTTGTAACGACTCGCTTGAATGATACCCATGCTTCTTTCTCATTTAAGGTAATTGAGAATTCAAAGTTAACATCAAACATCAATTTTCTAATGTCAGGTCCGACAAAGACGCCTAACTTTAGTTTAGCTTCTGAAAGGTGTGGAAACTTTTGGCAGAGATACTTAAAACATGGTCCATCTTTAAGCAAAGCCTTACAAACTGTTTAATTAGGCTTAACTTTATATGTAGAGGTGGTAGGAGTACGTTTTTCGGATCTACAAGGTTTTTGCGTAGAATGTTCTTCTCACCAGGTTTTAAAGACTCCCTCACAGGCCAGTTCTTTCTGCACCAGTGTTGATCCCTAGCCCTAATCTCCCATTCACACAAGAAACATGGAAATTTGGTAAAGCCACCTTGCTGACAAAGGAGCATGCGTGTTGTATTTTGATTGGCACATATCATTCAGAAATGAGCAGAATAGCCTATTTTCTTTAGCACTATTTCTAGGTTTTCATCGCTGTCTTTCATATGTACCCTATGTCCAACAGGTATAGATGCATACATGTTACCATTGTGTAATAAAACAGCCTTTAAAATAGTTTTGGATGAATCAATAAACAGCCTCCAGTTTTTCTTTTTGTATTCAATACCAAACTCATTCATCAGACTGGGAATGTCTGAGCAGTACACTAAATCACCTTCTTGTTAAAAAAAAAGCTTGGAAAATTGCTGCTATCTCTTTCTATACGTGTATATGCTGGTCCCAACTACCAATAACTTCTTTTTTTTTTTAATCTAGAGCCAAGATATTCAGCTTTTTCTTTTGTTAAGCCCAGATCCCTAACCAAATCATTAAGCTCAGTCTGAGTAAACAATTTGGCTCTAGACTTTCTGTAATACAATGATGGAATTCACCATCATCTGGTTCATCTAAATCACATTGTACATCAGAAAATACTTCTGTTAAAATAGAATTTATATCATCTGGTGGCTCAGGAACTGGCAAATCTACACCATGCCCTACTGGTCCGATGGCGGACGGAAAGTTAGGGCAGCTTATTACCTTGTTTTTCGAATTATGGCCAGTAATATCAACACTGCAAAAGTAGCAATCATTGGAATGATTTCTTGGATCCCTCCATATCATAGGAACAACAAATCTAGAGGCTTTTTTCTCCTTTTTGGATCTTTTTCTCAGATCTTCAACACCCGCATAACATAACTTATGCGGTGTCCAAAATTTATCTTGATCACCAAGTTTAGATCAAAAGCATGACAGATAAACTTTTTTCACAAAGTTTGTAATGTTTCTTTGGTGTTTTTAATCACAATTTCACCACAAACATAACAAAAACTGTCAGTAGAGTTCTTACAACCACGATTAGACATTGCACTGAGTACATGTACAGGAAATGGGAAAGTGAGGTTAGGCTGACAGTAAACAAAACACTATCTGTTAACACAAAAGTAGATCTGACCATTTTTGCCAGCAAATGTTTTTCAGCAGTGCTACCAACATCATCTACATTCATTACACCTCCCTTTTGAATTATTTTAACTATATAAAAACTGTTAAATTCTTTACAATATCACTTAATTTAATAAATTTAACTGTAAAATGTGATGAAATGGTGGGTGATACAGTTTTTTAAGTATCATATTTGGATTTACCACCCTAAAAAACATAAGGAAAAGGTATTTCCAGCAAAAAAGTTTTTCCATTGTTGGCCTGTGTAATATTAGTGTTACACAGAAGTGCTATACTGAAGCAGGGAAACATACTGTTTTCAATCTTGGACATTTTCCTCAGAATATCATCAAATATGGACACTGTCAGATTAGGACTGGTTGCTACCAACAATGTTATTTCGGAATACCTAAGAAAAAGAGTAAATGTACCACACAGACTTAAACCGTTCTCCATTAAAGAAGTTACACCTTTCAGTGTAGATAATGTGCTACACTCATGAAAAAGAAAAGTAAAAATGGAAGCGATTGAACTCAAAAAACAAAAACTGGAGTATACATCTGCAACAACTGCCATAAAGGAAGAATATAAATTGCAGTTGTAAAAAGGAGCCACTATCGAAGTGTGCAAGCAAGATTTACATGTGGCTTTGACCATAGCTTATGGAGAAATCTGGCTACAACTGGGGATTACAAAATACAAACATTTACTGTAAGCAGCACAAGTAAGTGACCATGTGCTGGAGCCTTGGCGAAAAAAGACAGATTACAGCAGATTTAATACGTTAAAGGAGGTACGAAAAATCTGTTTGCAATACTCCATTCCGACGTGAAACTGGTTAAAAACGATCGTTACATTATGTCTACATACAGTGGACTGGTTGTTTCGCACTTAGCAATAAAACTACCTTCAAAGATATTTCGTTTACAAAACCTGTAAACTTAAAAATCCTGTGTATGAAAATTCCACATGAATGTGCTACAGAAGATGTCGAATATTGTGACACTAGTTCTATGGTGGAAGTAAGTGGTAAACTTAAACTCTCCAAATGCTCCCTGCTTGCAGGAAGGAATGAAACTAGTTGTTAAAGTCGCAAAACAGATCATCATCATCGTGGTCTTCAGTCCTGAGACTGGTTTGATGCAGCTCTCCATGCTACTCTATCCTGTGCAAGCTGCTTCATCTCCCAGTACTTACTGCAACCTACATCCTTCTGAATCTGCTTAGTGTATTCATCTGTTGGTCTCCCTCTACGATTTTTACCCTCCACGCTGCTCTCCAATGCTAAATTTTTGATTCCTTGATGCCTCAGAACATGTCCTACCAACCGGTCCCTTCTTCCTGTCAAATTGTGCCACAAACTCCTCTACTCCCCAATTCTATTCAATGCCTCCTCATTAGTCATGTGAACTACCCATCTAATCTTCAGCATTCTTCTGTAGCACCACATTTCGAAAGCTTCTATTCCCTTCTTGTCCAAACTGCTTATCGTCCATGTTTCACTTCCATACATGGCTACACTCCATACAAATACTTTCAGAAACGACTTCCTGACACTTAAATCTATACTCTATGTTAACAAATTTCTCTTCTTCAGAAACGCTTTCCTTGCCATTACCAGTCGACATTTTATATCCTCTCTACTTCGACCATCATCAGTTATTTTGCTCCCCAAATAGCAAAACTCCTTTACTACTTTAAGTGTCTCATTTCCTAATCTAATACCCTCAGCGTCACCCGACTTAATTCGAGTACATTCCATTATCCTCGTTTTGCTTTTGTTGATGTTCATCTTATATCCTCCTTTCAAGACACTGTCCATTCCGTTCAACTGCTCCTCCAAGTTCTTTGCTGTCTCTGACAGAATTACAATCTCATCGGCGAACCTCAAAGTTTTAATTTCTTCTCCATGGATTTTAATACCTACTCCGAATTTTTCTTTTGTTTCCTTTACTGCTTGCTCAATATACAGATTGAATAACATCGGGGAGAGACTATAACCCTGTCTCACTCCCTTCCCAGCCACTGCTTCCCTTTCATGCCCCTCGACTCTTGTAACTGCCATCTGGTTTCTGTACAAATTCTAAATAGCCTTTCGATCCCTGTATTTTACCCCTGCCACCTTTAGAATTTGAAAGAGAGTATTCCAGTCAACATTGTAAAAAGCTTTCTCTAACTCTACAAATGCTAGAAACGTAGGTTTGCCTTTCCTTAATCTATCTTCTAACAAGGGAACCTCCCCATCGCGCCCCCCTCAGATTTGGTTATAAATTGGCACAGTGGATAGGCCTTGAAAAACCGAACACAGATCAATCGAGAAAACAGGAAGAAGTTGTGTGGAACTATGGAAAAATAAGCAAAATATATAAACTGAGTAGTCCATGTGCAAGATACACAACATCATGGACAGGATGAGCTCAGCATCGCCGTGGTCCCGTGGTTAGCGTGAGCAGCTGTGGAATGAGAGGTCCTTGGTTCAACTCTTCCCTCGAGTGAAAAGTTTACTTACTTTATTTTCGCTAAGTTATGATCTGTCCTTTTTTCCATTGACGTCTCTGTTCACTGTAATAAGTTTAGTGTCTGTGTTTTGCGAGCGCACCGCAAAACCGTGCGATTAGTAGCCGAAAGGACGTGCCTCTCCAATGGGAACCGAAAACATATGATCGCAAGGTCATAGGTCAACCGATTCCTCTACAGGAAAACACGTCTGATATATTCTATACGACACTGGTGACGGCATGTGCGTTATATGACAGGAATATGTTGTCGACCCACCTAACTTGTACACTTGGCGAATGGGTAAAAAGATTCTCCTACCTTGCCCGATTTAGGTTTTCTTGTGGATGTGATCGTCACTCCCAAAAAAGTGATCGCATCGGACGGACGGACGGACGGACGGACAGATAATAACTGTCTGAAAATAAAAAATTAAACTTTTCATTCGAGGGAAGACTTGAATCAGGGACCTCTCATTCCGCAGCTGCTCACGCTAACCACGGGACCACGGCGCTCCGGAGCTCACATTATCCTTGATGTTGCCTATCATGCGCATGGACTACTCAGTTTGTATATTTTGCTTATTTTTTTTCATAGTTCCACACAAATTCTTCCTGTTCTCTTGATTGATCTGAGTTCAGTTTTCAAGGCCTATCCGCGGTGCCAACTTATAACTAAATCTGAGGGGAGTGTGATGGGAGATTTTGCAGCTGTGACTTATTAAACTGATAGTTCGGTAATTTTCACATCTGTCAACACCTGCTTTCTTTGGGATTGGAATTATTATATTCTTCTTGAAGTCTGAGGGTATTACGCCTGTCTCATACATCTTGCTCACCAGATGGTAGAGTTTTGTTATAAATGGCTCTCCCAAGGCCGTCAGTAGTTCTAATGGAATGTTGTCTACTCCCAGCGCCTTGTTTCGACTCAAGTCTTTCAGTGCTCTGTCAAACTCTTCACGCAATATCGTATCTCCCATTTCATCTTCATCTACATCCTCTTCCATTTACATAATATTGTCCTCAAGTACATCACCCTTGTATAGACCCTCTATATACTCCTTCCACCTTTCTGCTTTCCCTTTTTTGCTTAGAACTGGGTTTCTATCTGAGCTCTTGATATTCATGTAAGTGGTTCTCTTTTCTCCAAAGGTCTTTTTAATTTTCCTTTAGGCAGTACCTACCTTACCCCAAAACAGATGTTTCAAAGGAAAAAATTAGATATGTATTACAATTCGAGAACATACCGTCTTTGTACTAGTCAGATTAATGGCCAGAGAAATAACTAGGTGATTCGAATACGGATTTAAATTATAAGTCAAAAATTAAGCTCGATATTACTAATACCACACGGAGCAAAAATAAAGAAATAGCTGTTTTCCGTGTGTAAATCTATAGTAGAATTTAATAAAGATATTGTGCAAGAATATTTGCTTTCGTCTTTTATCCCTCCAAAAATACTAAGAAATGTCTTCTATTTATTATGATCCACGTGTATGGGAAGGAATAAGCGAATAAGCTATTGCAAATGCGCGAGCAAGGCTTACATATTACTTTAAATACAGGAAGATAAAAGCATTTTACTGCAAATATCAATGGTGAGTAGGCATACATTGGAGTTCTGGTGGGTAATGTTGGAATTGACACCGTTTATGGTATTAAAGGATGCACGAAAAGATCTCTTTATAATGTTCCACCCACATCTGGACCTGCTTAGATGTTGTACATCTAACAATGTAACAACCGTTTGTAGTGTTTAAAACCAACAGAATAACAGCTTTTAAAGATAATTAGTTTGCAAAATGAGTTGTTAATTAAATACTATGCGACGTTGGAATCGGAAGAGCTCCACAGGAGCCTGCTGTCACATTCCAGTGGGGACACTCCCTGTGTACATTAAAAATACCACTGTATGTATGGTGTTTAATACTGTTCTCCATCCGTTCTGCTGGGGTAAGAAGCCCACACTAACACAGAAAACTCCTCGGGAGATGGTGCTATCACCAGCCATAATAACAGCAAATAGCCATACACACGAGTGCTCTATGTTCTTTACAATCACCTTGCTAGATTTTGTGCTTATTCTTAACAATAGGACAAAAAGAAGAAGAAACTACTGGGACAGTGGGTAAGTGTTAATGTAAGAGACTTAGACATTATAGTGTGTGTGAGATCTACAAGAAATGTTATTCCTCTAGGCGATTTATGTCTGCGATTAATCTTAAAAGTGCTAGTCAATATTAGCATAATTAATGCCTTTTGTATCTAGCAACAATGTACTGTAGATTTTCTGTACGCATTCGACAAATATCGAGACTGTGTAACGGGTTTACGTTAAATATTCGAGTGCTATCAATATACAATAGCAATCGTGTACCTTGGAGTTCAAAGTAATAAATCTTTATTAGGCAGTTCGTATTTCTGTTGATCCTAAAAACTCATGCATTTCTACCGATTCGGCAACTGCTACGTAAGTATTACACGCGCAAACAAAGTTGACACTCGGCGCTGAGGCTGATGGGAGCGACCGTTAAGGCATTTCCCATTTACAGTCGATCCCATCAGCCACGGCGCCGAGTGTCAACCTTGTTTGCGCGAACAACATTGGCTAGGTACTTCCTCAAGCCCCAGACTTTGAGGACGAACATTCCATCTACTCGAATCAAATTTCATTGTCAACCAATGCCTATGCCACTAAGCAAGTGTTATATTACAGCGGTTCGAGAAACATAATTTTCGCCTCATTACTCTCAAGCAATGTTATTTTATACGCCTTAAGAAAAAAAAGGAAACAGTGTACCAAACGCAAGCTATTATCTACCTGTCTATAGTTTTAATTATTTAACGAGGAAATCGAGACACTGTTTTATCACGTCTTGCAGCAGATGGTTGATTAATTTCGTGTGTCAAGCTTCGATTTATAACTACAGTATTTTGCCCTATACACACGATTGCAACATAACAACCATTTTTGCAGAGTTTTAAACCGACGGAATAAAAGATTTTAACAGTAATTCGTTTGCAGAAATTGTTAACTTAAAGTTCTATATGGAAATTCCACAAGAATGTAGACTGAGAGAGGTGGTTGGCGTACACCCAATTGGATGTGGAGTTTCTCTAACAACAGCCTCATACAGGAGATAATACATAAAATAACATATCTTCTTTCTATGTGCCAAGTTACTGGCTGGAGAATTTAAGTCTGTAATGCATAGAAATTCTTCGTAGCAGATCTGTTCGAAAACGCCAAAATCGAGATCGTTCAGTAGAATTTTCCTAATCTATTAAAAACTGTGGTAAAAATTGAGGTAATTAACCATAAAATTTGAGTTTTTTCTAAACATGAAGTTTAAATGTAACAGCTCATTCATATTTTCATCAATTCAATAAATTCTAGAGTTTCATACGCGTGTAAATATGGTTTGTATGCTGTGCAAAATTCATCGAAGAATCTCTCTTACTTATGAAGAAAAGTGTACGTATAGTAACAAATGCAGCCAATAGTAAGTGAAAAAATGATGAAATTTCACATGTAAAAAAATTTATTTTGTTATGTTTTTGAACTTACATTGCTAAGAGTGTGAATTCCGAATCCCTCCTGGCCATGTTGACAAAGTCTTATGAATTTATTTGTAAAAGTATAGACAGTGGAAATTAAAATGTCGTAATGTCGTGTGGTGCCTCTCCTGCTCCAAGTCAGCCCGTTTGACGTGCTACCCCCCTTAACGCATTTAGCGGTCTCGATTCTGACTTTTCAGTGGGCACAGAGTACAGTTGTAAATACTGTTTCTTGGTCTTTGCACAGGGTCAAACCCACGATCCATTCTGTTCCTAATTATAAGATTCTATTTAGAAGTAAACTGGTAGGCATCTATTCCTTTGCTATGTATAGAATTAGACGTACGAAAACAACTAGCCCACAACATTTAGACGCAATGTAACTGTGCTTTTTTTAAGGAGATCCAAATGTGAATGGAGCTTTTCAACGCAGACACTTTTTCGTGTGTCCTTTAATGCAGTAAACGGTTTGCATTCCAACATTTTCTACAAGTACTCCAATGTCTCTTTGTGCTTACCATGGCTGGCAAAAGCGCCATCTTGACAGCGGTTTTTTTTTTTTTTTTGCTTGTGTTAAGAATAAGGAAAAAATCTTTGAAGATGAATACAAAGAATAGCTGTACATCTCTAGAAGAGACCTGACTGTCATGCTGACGAAGATATAAATACTTAAAGGAGTCACTGAGTACTCCAATGTGTGAGTATTTGCTGCTACTGTGGCTGGTAAAAATACAACCTACCCAGCGGTTTTCTTTGATAGTGTGGACTTATTAGCCTAGCAGACAAACTGCAGAACACTGTTAATCAAGGCCCACAGATTGATATTTTTACTGTATGCAGAGAGGCTCCCCATTGGAATATGACAACAGGCTGTTGTGGAGGACTTCTGCTTCCATCACACAGCATTTATCATCATCATCATCATAATCATTTAAGACTGATTATGCCTTTCAGCGTTCAGTCTGGAGCATAGCCCCCCTTATAAAATTCCTCCATGATCCCCTATTCAGTGCTAACATTGGTGCCTCTTCTGATGTTAAACCTATTATTTCAAAATCATTCTTAACCGAATCCAGGTACCTTCTCCTTGATCTGCCCCGACTCCTCCTACCCACTACTGTTGAACCCATGAGCCTCTTGGGTAACCTTGCTTCTTCCATGCGTGTAACATGACCCCACCATCTAAGCCTGTTCGCCCTGACTGCTACATCTATAGAGTTCATTCCCAGTTTTTCTCTGATTTCCTCATTGTGGACACCCTCCTGTCATTGTTCCCATCTACTAGTACCTGCAATCATCCTAGCTACTTTCATATCCGTAACCTCAACCTTGTTGATAAGGTAACCTGAGCCCACCCAGCTTTCGCTCCCATACAACAAAGTTGGTCGAAAGATTGAACGGTGCACAGATAACTTAGTCTTGGTACTGACTTCCTTCTTGCAGAAGAGAGTAGATCGTAGCTGAGCGCTCACGGCATTAGCTTTGCTACATCTCGCTTCCAGTTCTTTCACTATGTTGCCATCCTGTGAGAATATGCATCCTAAGTACTTGAAACCGTCCACCTGTTCTAACTTTGTTCCTCCTATTTGGCACTCAATCCGTTTATATTTCTTTCCCACCGACATTACTTTCGTTTTGGAGATGCTAATCTTCATACCATAGTCCCTACATTTCTGATCTAGCTCTGAAATATTACTTTGCAAACTTTCAATCACAACTAAGTCATCTGCATATGCAAGACTGCTTATTTTGTGTTCACATATCTTAATCTCACCCAGCCAGTCTATTGTTTTCAACATATAATCCATAAATAATATGAACAACAGTGGAGACAGGTTGCAGCCTTGTATTACCCCTGAAACTACTCTGAACCATGAACTCAATTTACCATCAACTCTAACTGCTGCCTGACTATCCATGTAAAGACCTTTAATTGCTTGCAAAAGTTTGCCTTCTATTCCATAATCTCGTAGAACAGACAATAACTTCCTCCTAGGAAGTTATTGTCTGTTCTAAATCTATAAAGCATAGATACAATTCCCTGTTCCACTCATAACACTTCTCCATTATTTGCCGTAAGCTAAAGATCTGGTCCTGACAACCTCTAAGGGGCCTAAACCCACACTGATTTTCATCCAATTGGTCCTCAACTAATACCCGCACTTTCCGTTCAACGATACCTGAGAAGATTTTACCCACAACACTGATTAAAGAGATACCTCTGTAGTTGTTACAATCTTTACTGTTACCATGTTTAAAGATTGGTGTGATTACTGCTTTTGTCCAGTCTGATGGAACCTGTCCCGACTCCCAGGCCAATTCAATTATCCTGTGTAGCCATTTAAGACCTGACATTCCACTGTATTTGATGAGTTCCGACTTAATATCATCCACCCCAGCTGCTTTATTGTACTGCAATCTATTGACCATTTTCTCCACTTCCTCAAATGTGATCCTATTTCCATCATCATTCCTATCCCATTCTACCTCGAAATCTTAAACATTGCTGATCGTATTTTCACCTACATTGAGCAACTCTTCAAAATATTCCCTCCATCTGCCCAAGGCATCCACAGGATTCACCAGCAGTTTCCCTGACCTGTCCAAAATACTTGTCATTTCCTTCTTACTTCCCTTTCGAAGACTGCTAATTACACTCCAGAGTGGTTTTCCAGCAGCTTGACCCATAGTCTCCAACCTGTTTCCAAAGTCTTCCCAAGATTTCTTCTTGGATGCTGCAATTATCTGTTTGGCTTTGTTTCTTTCTTCAACATAACTTTCTCTGTCTACCTGAGTCCTAGTATGTAGTCATTTTTGATACGCCTTCTTTTTCCTTTTACAGGCTGCCTTGACTGTGTCATTCCACCAAGCTGTTTGCTTCATCCTACTTTTACACACTACTGTTCCAAGACATTCTTTAGCCACTTCTAGTACTGCGTCCCTGTACCTTGTCCATTCCTTTTCCAATGACTGTAATTGACTACATTCAACTAACTGGTACCTTTCTGAGATCGCTGTTATGTACTTGTGCCTGATTTCCTTATCCTGAAGTTTCTCCACTCTTATCCTCCTACATATGGACCTGACCTCCTGCACTTTCGGCCTCACAATCCCAATTTCACTGCAGATTAAATAATGATCAGTGTCATCAAAGAATCCCCTGAATACACGTGTGTCCCTCACAGCCTTCCTGAATTCCTGATCTGTTATTATATAGTCAATGACAGATCTGGTTCCCCTGCCTTCTCAAGTATACCGGTGAATGTTCTTATGTTTAAAAAAGGAGTTTGTGATTACTAAGCCCATACTAGCACAGAAATCCAAGAGTTGTTTCCCGTTCCTGTTGGCCTCCATATCCTCTCCAAATTTACCCATAACCTTTTCATACCCTTCTGTTCGATTTCCAATCCTGGCGTTAAAATCACCCATGAGCAGAACACTGTCCTTGTCCTTTATTCTAACAACTACATCACTGAGTGCCTCATAAAAACTATCCACCTTATCTTGATCTGTCTCTTCACAATGCGAATATACTGACACAATCCTATTTTCTTGCTAGACACTGTCAGATCTATCCACATCAGTCGTTCGTTTACATACCTTATGGCAACTACGCTGGGTTCCATTTCTTTCCTGATGCAAAGCCCTACACCCCTTCTTTCTCACCCCTTACCCGAATGTCACTAACAGCTAAAACGTCCAGCCCCATCTTACTTGCAGCCTCTGCCAGCTCTACCTTCTTCCCCGAGTAGCCCCCATTGATATTAATAGCTCCCCATCTCATTACCATCTGTTTGCCAAGCCGTATCTTAGGAGTCCGTGGTTTGTCAGTTAGAGGTGGGACTCCGTCACCTCCAAAGGTCCGAGGCATTTTGCTCTGATTGTTGCCAGCATCATATTTAAAGTACCAGGGAAGCAGGTTGCTAGCCTTACTTGCCCCGAGTCCCATTGGGTTTTACCCCTAACGGCTGACGGACTAACCGGCGGATTTGGTAGTCTTTGCCGTATGAGCACAAAGGTGAACACGACTCAGAATATGTCCGAGATGCCCAGCCTTATTCCAAAGTAACTGGTATCCCGACTGTCGGGACCATTTACTTGGCCACTCATGCGTTGGCCGTGGTTCATGAACTAGGACATGACTACAGGAACCCACACCATGAACCACACAGCATTTAAATTAACATTTTTCTTTTGCAAATGAAATAGCGTTAACAGCGATTATTCCATCGGTTCTCAGCTCTGCAAACCGTTTTTGTGTTGTTGGATGCACGAAACCTAAGCAGGTAAAAATGTGAGTGGAACTTTATAAACATACGCAACGTATGCCAACTCGCCATTGCTGTTTACAGTAAAATGCTATCTCCCTGTGCTTAAAGGAATATGTAAACATTGCGTGTAAATTTGCAATAGTTTCTTCCTTCCCATGCATGTAGATCATCGTAAATAGTAGACTATTTTTAGGATTTTTGTCAGGGTAGAGAAGACAAACACAAATATTATTGTACAAAATCTTTATTAAATTCTACATATAGAGTTAAATGTGGAAAACATCCATTCCTTTACTTTTGCTTGGCGTAGTTTTCATAACATCCAATTTAATTTTTAAGTTGTAATTTAAATCTACTTTGGAATCTTCCAGTTATTTCTCCAGCTAGTAATTTGGCAAGCACAGAGGAGATATGTTCTTGAAATCCAATATCAATATATTTTTTCTTGTAAAATATCTGTTTTATGGCTTTAACAATTAGTTTCGTTTCTTCCTGTAAATCTTCTCGCTGAGAACATTCAGTGAGTTCAGTTTTACCCCTTATTTCCTGCATTACACTATTGTTATAATACCCACATATTCCAGGGTGTGTGCTACCAAATCTTCTGCTGCACATTTGTGTGCAATTATCATATAGAACTTTAAGTTTAAAAATTTTATTTTAAAATAAAAGCTCGATGAATTAAAATTGGAGCCTATGGCATTTGAATACGACTGCCAGCCCACAGAAAAAACAGAAAGAGCAGAACTACCAGACAAAGGAAAACACTAATATGCACTTCACCCCTCCCCCCCCCCTCCCCCCACAAAGTGAGAAACAGACTTGTTAAATAGGATTGCTGGTAAAAACGAGTCGTAGTTTGGGGATATTTATATTTGATGGTCTTGTGGAAAACAATGTCCCAGACTGAGATAAATGTGTTCCTACTGCCTTAATACAGCATTTCTGTGTAACACTTATACCGGTACCATCTTTCTTGGTGTCTGTGTTAAGAAGCTCCACGTACTTTACAGGCAGATAATTAAGAGCTATATGCAGACAGAGGATTGTTATTAAGCTTTTTATCACTCTTGAGTGTTTGGAAGACTTGCTAGAATATCAGCCAATCTTTGTGTATTCTTATTACTCTAGCTGACAAATTGCAGAACGTTGTTAAACACAACACAGCAGCTTATCCGTTAACGGAAGCTACGTGGAACCAATTAGCAAAGAGTAGAGTGGAGCATGTTGTAAATACTGTTTGTTGGTGTTTAATACACTTAAACAGTCTTGGACAGGGTCAAACACACGATCCATTCTACTGCTGAATTGTGTAGCCTCAGGCTGGTAATACCATGTTCCTTAGACAAGAGGACGTAACAGCTTCTCATTGTCGCATGTTATGGCACTTTATAAAATCTATAAGGTGATTACCAATAACTTTGTTCACTCTAGCGTTTGTGATATGACATATAAATTTGTTATACATCTTTACCCTACAGCTGGAGATCAACTACGTTAAACAGTCACTCCAAACTTACAGTCTTATCATTCTCCACAACCATATTGCTGTTTCTCTGGCAATTTTCTTCCATGCAGAGGGCGTGGTTTGATACTAGATAGTTACACATTTCCATTACATTAAAAATCCCATCACAATCTTGTGCTACGTCAGAATCCATTAGGTAATAGTCATCTACAAGAATCAGTTCCAATTAGAACATCCATTTTAATGTCGTATAATTCCACTTGAAATGGTATTCCAGATGATTTCCATATTCCTCCATAATTATTTTCATTGTCTTCATGTCGATTTTTGTCAACATTCCTATGTCCATCACACTGTGATTCCCATGTAGAAGAAACGGCCTCTTTGCCTCGACACCGTGTCTCACAGTGACGAACTTGGAGATTTACTATACAGGTTCAATGAACCACACACCTCCTTCTTTAACGTTACAGACCCTCCATTTTCTAATTGCTCCTGACAGTCTGCTTGATTACAGATTTTAACTAGTGTAATGTTATCTCAAAATGGTTTTCTAATGAGTGTAACAACATTTTAATTCTTCTTGCTAAGGACTGTACGATTTTCGGTGTAATTTATGTTGCCAATGTTAGTAACAACATTTTGGGGGGTTTCCAGTGATAACCACAAACCAAAGCGTTCGTCACTTGGCCTCGTCTCCTCCCTAAAGGCTGAGGGATATTTAGCAGTTTGGGAGAATCCGTGTTGACACACTCCATTACCACAGAACACTGATCAGTTGCGGCTGTGAAGCCTCCTTTTGTACTCTAAGGAAACAAGCTGGCAGCACTTTGTCGAGATAGCACCATATAATAGCTGTTCCGTACATTATCAATTAATTGATACGACATGGAAGTGAATGGCACAGAGTACAGTGAAGTACTTCATAATATTTGGTGTCTAATACACGTAAACAGTCTTGCACAGGGTCAAAACACATAATCAATTCTGTTTCCTGCAGTAAGATTCTTTTGTGGCGTAAACTGTTAGACACCCATTCCCTTGCTGAACTGTTACTTCCATACATAGGAATGTAGGAAGAAAAAAATCTCTTAGACATGCGCTTTGTCCACTTACCTTGCGTTGTCTTATTACTAGCGTCGCCTGATTTGCAAGATATTCTTTATTTGGACTCTGAATACTGTGGCGGCACCTAACTGAGGCTAGAAGAGCGAGGCGGCGCGACTCGTCTGCCTGTATTCGTTGGTGGTGTGGTTGCTTGCTTAGTTAATACCACATAGCAATTCAGCATTGCTGCTTCGATGTTATAACGCGTGTACAAGTTAAAAATTAAGCTGAAAGTTACTAAAACCATACCAAGTAAAATTAAGGAAATTGTTGTTTTATATGTGTGAATGTGTACATAGAATTTAATACAGATTTTCTTCAAGAATATTAGTTTTCATGTCCTATACCCTGTCAAACACCCTAAAAAAGTTCTTATTTACAATGATCTACACTGAAGAAGTGGTATAGGCATATGTATTCAAATACAGAGATATGTAACCAGGCAGAATACGGCGCTGCGGTCGGCAACGCCTGTGTAAGACAACAAGTATCTGTCGCAGTTATTAGATGGGTTACTGCTGCTACAACAGCAGGTTAGCAAGATTTAAGTGAGTCTGAACGTGATGTTATAGTCGGCTCACAAGCGATGGGACATAGCATCTCTAAGTAACGGCGAAGTGGGGATTTTCCCATCTGACCACTTCACAAAATGTACCATGAATATTAGCATTCAGGTAAATTTCACATCTCCGACATCGCCGAGGCTGGAAAAAAATCCTGCAAGAATGGGACCAACGACGACTGAAGAGACTCGTTCAACGTGACAAAAATGCAACCCTTACCCAAACTACTGCAGATTTCAATGCTGGGCTGTCAAAGATTGTCAGCGGGCGTACCATTCAACGAAACGTCATCGATATGGGCTTTCGGAGCCAAAGGCCCACTAGTATACCCTTGATGACTGCACGACACAAAGCTTTATGGCTCGTCTGGTCCCGTCAACAGCGACGTTGGACTGTTGATGACTGGAAACATGTTGCCTGGTCGGGCGAGTCTCGCTTCAAATTGTATCGAGCGCATGGACGTGTACGAGTGTGGAGACAACCTCCTGAATCCATGAACCCTGCATGTCAGCACGGGACCGTTCAAGCTGGTGGAGGCTCTGTAATGGTGTGAGGAGTATGCGGTTGAAGTGATACGGGATCCCTGATACGTCTAGATACGATTGTGACAAGTGACACGCACATGAGCATTCTGTCTGATTACCTGCATCCATTCATGTCCATTGTGCATTCCGACGGACTTGTGCAACTTCAGCAGGACAATGCGATATTCCACATGTCCAGAATTGTTACAGAGTGGCTTCAGAAGCACGTTTCTGAGTTTAAACACTTCCACTGGCCGCCAATCTCCCCATACACGAACATTATTGAGCATATATAGGATGCCTTGCAACGTGCTGTTCAAAAGAGATTTTCACCCCCTCGTACTCTTACGGATTTATGGACAGCCCTGCAGGATTCATGGTGTCAGTTCCCTCCAGCGCTACTTCAGACATTAGTAGAGTCCATGCCACTTCGTGTTGCGGCACTTCTGCGCGCTAGCAGGGGCTCTACGCGATATTAGGCAGATGTACCAGTTTCTTTGGCTCTTCAGTGTAAGTGCATAGGAAGAGAGTAGCTGGGTGACCTTGAAAAGTAGTCGAAACTAGGTAGCTGAATGTACAGTAACACTCATTTCGTACCTATATGAACACATGAGACCTAGATATGCGTACAAGCAGTGAAGAAATGGCAGTGTTCCTTCCAGTGTTATGCGTTTTTCAAATACCACACATATTAAAGCAAAATAGGTGTAATGTCACAATCAGAGGTTTCGCCAACGTAAAGCTTCTCTACAATGCAGCAAAATAGTACCATATGCAAATTAATTTAGCGATGAGTGGGGCACAGGGCACGATGGGTGCTTGGACGATGGTGCTGAGGCAGGGGGTGGGATTGGCCTTCACAGGCAGTAATGTGATGATGACATAATTCAAGGAGTGATGATGTCAGGGCCTTGGTGCATCTAGCCAGATGAAATAATGTCAGAATTCTGGAAATGGTGAGGTCATGGCCATGTCAGAATACCAGGAACGCAACTTTTGATGCCGTTCTCTCACTGACCCTCTATTTCCATGCTTGGCCAATTAGCAGTTTTAATAATTTTAGTCTACTGTGGGCTTTCTGTTAGATGGTTAGTGGATGAGACTACCATGTTAGTTGGCAATCAAGTGTTAGTTCGACGTATTTTTAGTGTGTTACTAAATTGGGTAAAACGATCATAGATGGTAAAGTAAAAGTTGTGGAGGTGGAACCTGCGGTTGGTTTGGCCTATAATTATTGCCTGGGTTTTGGTTGGGCTGTTTTTGGCAAGTCACTGGTTGCAGCAGTACGTGAACTGAGTGAGATGGAGCTGGAGGGATTGTTGTGATTTATAGTAGACAGGGTAAAGGGCAAGGAAAGAGGTGTCATCAGCACGTTGGAGTAGATTTGCAGGAGGAGCGACTTTGGCATATTGGCGGTATGTAGGACATAGAGGAGTGGAGGGTAAAAGGTCACCTGTAGTGGGATGGAAGATGTGTGAGTTAGTGTTGTAGCTGGTAATATAAGAAAGATGAGAGGTTGGAGAGTTAGGATGTGATAAGAGATACGTAATTTATTGGGAGTGCACACATCTGGAACTTAAAAAGGACGACAGAATGGCATATGTGGTTATTGGCTTTTTCGAGATCAAGGGAGACTCAAATGATGTATCTGTGTTTGTAGATTTGGCAGGACAGGAGATGAGTAAGGTACAGGGCCTGGCCATCAGAAGAGTGGTTAGGAATGAAGACATATTGATGGACAGGAATGGGAAGGTGTTGGTGTAGATGTTTATGGATGCATTGTTGGAAGCGTAAGTGATGGCTTCTGATTTGGTAGCAATTGATTCTCTGTGTGAATCGCAGTTGGTACATGATGGTGTGGATATGTTTGGGAAAGGCAGGAGGTTTTGATGCACTGGTAAGATGTGTTGTGTAGGGGATGATTGTGAGTTTGATAATGATATGGTCACTTCCAATTGTGCCAAGGACTTCTGCAATAATGCTCCCAAGCAGGTTAGGAGGTGTGACGATAATATCCAGAGAGAATTTCTTTGAGGGCGAATATGCTGTGGGAGAATGGCGATATCACCATGAGGAGAGACAATAAACAGATGCCACCACTGGAGTGCCTATAGATGTTAAGATGTTAAGATCTGTGATGATAATATAGATCCAGAAGGTATCGTTTACGTGGGTGAAGAAGTCATATGGGATGGGATTGTGTGTTTGGATACAGATAGTGGCACAGGTAAGAGTTATGATTTTGTGAAGAGAGCGTGGATGAGAAGTCTGGCAGGAGTATTGTAGAGGGGTTGTGACCAAACAGTGATTTTCTTGCGGTAGCCAATAGCGTGATGAGATTGGAGGAAGGTCTCTCATATAGGATGACAGTATCGATGTGGTGTTGGGATAAAATGGTTCAAATGGCTCTGAGCACTATGGGACTTAACATCTGAGGTCATCAGTCCCCTAGAACGTAGAACTACTGAAACCTAACCAACCTAAAGACATCACACAAAGTCATGCCCGAGGCAGGATTCGAACCTGCGACTGTAGCGATCGCGCGGTTCCAGATGGAACCGCCTAGAACCGCTGGTGCCACACGGGCCAGCTCGGTGTTAGGATAGGGTGTGTATGAAGAGGGCTTTGTTGGCTGACGAGGGATGGTTATTGTGGAATAGCATATTCTACTTCTGTCACACGATGATTAGAGGAGAGAAGGAGTAGTGTGGATGAACGACTGGGTTGGGTTTAAACTACTGTGTTGGAACTGGTGGAAGACAGAATGAACAGCAGCGGAAATTTGTTGTAGGCCGTGAGGCCTTTGGAAAAGATGGATGTTCTGAAGGACTATGATCACGAAACAGATTAAGTCTTCAGCTGTGGGAGGTAGATGGAGGGAGTTGTTGGGGCGGAGGCGATTGTCAACGGATTTTATGGGAACTGTCAGCTCTGGTTTCGAAGGTATTGGTTGGGCTTTGCAATTTGAAGAATAGGTTGGGTAGGATAGGTTACAGGCGTTACAGGTGAGAGGACAGATGAGATTTGGACACTGCTTCAGCAAATTGTTGGATTTACAGTGGTCCTCAATGAGTGGGAGGTGTTTTGCAGTCAGAGGTCAGGTGGTTGTTATACATGAGGCATCTTTCGCAGCAGTAGATTTGAGGTTGGGATTTAGAAGGTTCAAAGGCGTGTTTATGTTTGCAGATCAGGTCTCCATTGTTGAGAAGGTAAACGAGGATTCCGCGAAGTAGCGGACTTTGAAGGTAGGGCTTGAGTCGTCGAAGATTCGGAATGTGCAGTGTATATGCATATGAAGTGATATGTAAGATTACTATTGCCGTTTTTGTATGAGCACGCATGTCACTGTAAGTTCTTTAGCACAAATAACATATGTATTTTTATGCTGCTCTGTTATAAATAAATTTTCCTGCCTTGTCCCTTTGTACTTTATGACTATATCATCACATAGAAAGCTGTATTTTGTCAACGAATTTAAAATGATGTTATAATATTAAGCTCACAGTTGTTATTGCTGGAATTATTATCTCTGACATGAGAGAAGTGAAAACGACTACTTGAACGTATTTTCGCGCCAACCAACTCTATTCACATGTAAGCAGTGTGTAAAAACATTATTTTACGTTGTTTTGTGTTAAGAATGATAAGATTGGCAATAGTTCATGTAATTTACATCATTTCACGATATATGGAGCTTGGTGCTCGTTCAGTGTTGCTGCATATTTAAAGTCAAAAAGCTCAGTTATAGCGGACACATGTATACATGTCGGAGTATTTTAAAGTTTGACACGTGCTGAAGCAGCATGTAAGTGATGTACTTCTTTTTGGCCTTCTTGGACTGTAGTACTATGTACATGGTATGCTTGTGCAATTTCATATATACACTCTGTGCTTTGTGTTTTGTAATTCTTAAAGTTTGCAGTACCATTTGATAATGGCCTTAAGGCCAAAACTGCAGCTGTGAAATAAACAATCTCTACATTCAACGACTAAAATAACGTCCATCAAACAGTAGATACTCTATCTGATTTTAGAGAACCTGGAAAAGTACTTCCCCTATTTCAGCATTCAATGTACATGATAAGGGTCTTAGCAGATTTGCTGTGAATTCCATTGTGAAGTGTGACCTAAGCCAGATGAATGTTTGACTTGCAGTTGCTTCACTAAATTTGAAACTTCTGTCTCAACTGCTGAGATGAATGCAATTATATGATTTGTGTTTTGGGTTTTTGGCATTGTACTTACTTCATCTGTTTGATTTTGGCTTTTCAATTCATGTGCTACAGTTACAAAATATCTGTAGAAGATTTTTGCTATTGTTAGAAGATCTAAATTACCTTCACCATCTTTAGTGGGCAGATGTCCTCTGTCTTTTTTGCCATTTTTCCTCTCACTTCTTTTATGAATGACTGTAAATCTTTTGAATAATGCTCTCCTTTATCTGTAGCTGTCGTAATGAATAATGCATCTGATGAAACTTTTTTATACTTAGAAAGATCATAATACACTTTCAGTTTATTTATTAGACGGCTTACCTCTTCAGTCAACCAGTTTTTCATTTTTTGTACGTGTTTACCAGCTTTTTGTTTGCAGGACATATAGCATTACAATAATTAAATAAAGAAAAAATGGTCCCATTTGGTACTCGCATCACTGTCTGCACCTCCAACTTTTCTGCCATTGAGATATCTTTTAACAGAATTGTATTTTGTGAGTTAACCTTCCTTTTCTGCTCTAATATTTTTTGCTCAGTTCAATCAGACTATGTTAATGTCTATCATGATTGGAATATGATCTCTAGTGTAGAGTTCATTACCTGAGTGTCGCAGTAGCATTGTTATTATAGCAGTTGCATTTTCTCAGTTACTCTTGTGGGTTTATTTATTTTGAAAGCTATTGTATTGTACCTTCTAGACATGCAAAAAACGTTTTTATTTCTCCATGTGGTGATCAATACGGCTCTAATACACAGTAGCGCGTCTTCCCTGCAGTTTTTATTAACATTGCTGTAGCTTCAAAGTTCACTTCTCCAGCATATTTTGTAGCATACCGGTATTGGATGGCTTTAGTTGTTTCGTAGCTACAGAAAATGGGAGCTCCACTACTTTAATGTTCTACAAAACCTAGCTACATCGGCACAATTTTTGAAGTATTACGCAGCCATCTGGTTTTCTTTAAACCCGTGTTCTGTGACTACTAGAATGTTTAGCTTGTACTCCTGTAAAATACACACGGGTAAAACATTTGTTTGATGGTATAGTAGCGTATGCCACATCGCTATTATCTTTAGCTGCCTTCTCTGATTAATTAAACAGTAACTTTGAAAATATTTAATAGCATCTCACACATAGAGAACCAGAGCATCTATCTACGTGAAGTAAATAAGTATGCATTCGACAACAGAAAGACAATTACACGCAAATAGGAGAGCCAGCTGTAGTTACGCAGTTAATATCAGTGCTGGAATGTTGGGAGATTCCATGTAAGAAAATCGGTAAACATTTTGCAGCTGCTCACACGACGACGACTACTGTGTCGGTATTACTGAAGAAAATAAGTATACATTAAACATTATAGCGACATCTGTAGACAATAGGCTCATCGCTTCACTTCTCCAACAGTAACGGTAGCTCATTAATTTTTTGTATACCTCTTTTACTCGATTCAGTTTTTCATGAATAGAAAACATTTGAGAATTTTTCGTAAGTTTATTGTTTCTCTTTTCTTTCTTCAGATCCAGAATGAGATAAGATTTATGTCTAGTTAATAAACAGCAGCTGAACAAAGCCAAAATGAGCGTGAAGAGAGCAATGTGAAGTCGAAAGTAACATTTTGCCGATCGATCTGAATAAAAATGCCAAGACGTTTTATTATTACACAGAATCAGTAAACGGATCTAAATTAAGTGTTCAGTCGCTCAGTGACTGTACTGACACAGAAACTGAAGGTGACTGCGATGAGGCCAAAATATTGAATTCAGTATGTTGCAATTGTTTAACAGCGAATGATAGTGATAGGGTTCCCCCTATCAATCATCACACGAACGCTGAAATGGCAGAGATTGAGATAAGTGATCGCAGAATAGAAAATCAACTGAAATCAATCAAAGTGGATAGACGTCGCCACCAGATGAGATACAGGTGAGATTCTACATAGATTGTGCTTAAGAATTTGCTCACCTTCTACTAATGGTTCATCGCCGGAGCAACAAGAGATACCAACGACAGAGCAATTAGAAAAACGCTTAGCTCATTGCCATTATCAAGAAGGGTCGTGGACAGGCCCGCATCGCTGGCAGTTTGTTGTAGAATTATGAAACATGCTTTATGCTCACACATTATGAAGTTTCTTTTTAAACAGGAAATCTCATATTTAAAAATCAGTACAGATATAATAATCAACATTGATTCTGCAAATAGAAGTCTTGTGAAACTCGCCTCATTTTGTTTTTCGGTGAGATCCAAAGCGACGGAGACAAGAGCTCCCAGGTTGTTGCCGTGTTCGTTTGTTTTCGGAAGGCATTCGATACATTTCTGTACGACCATTTACCGAATAACATACGGGCGTACTGAGTAACGGACCAGATTTTTGACTGGATCCAGGACTTACTTGCATATAGTACTCAGCATTTAGTTCTTAAGGGGATAAAACTATCAGATGTAAAGGTGATTTTGGGAGTGCTCCAAGAGAGCATTACGGGACCGTTACTATGTTAATGGAGACCTCGGGACAAAAGCATGCTATGCCACATTTTTGATAAAATCGAAATATTAATTTATTTCAGCGTCATTTAGATGTCTCCTGCTTTTGCGCGTTTATTTTAAAGATATACCGCGGGACGTTAGTGTAATCCACAAATGAATTTTCTTAATTACTGTGTGTTAAAGGAAACATTTCAATATGAAACTACTATGGCAAAGTTATTCAAAGATGGCCTAGACTGTATACGCACATGTAAATTTTAGCTCTCAAAGAAAATGAAATTTTGACGTTGATGATTTCAGTGAAAAATCATATGAGAATTCTGGTTCAGAATATGTGCTTTCACATGACGAGGATTTAACAGACTGTGATATAATGGTTTGGTAAATATTTTAAGCTCATTATAAATAGCGACATAGTAAATTTTCTGTGCAAATTGTTGTTCGGTCTTCTGTAGGTTGCTATAGCTTCATATATTGTTACTGAAAGTTATGTCAAAACATTCATTTGATTAGCAAATACTGAATATCCAAACCATGGTCGCCATAAGGGGCGATCAGAAAGTTCCCGTTTGAGGGCGTTACTGCAACGTACGTACAACGTAGCGCGACTCCGATGCGAGTATATAAGCACCGACAAGGGATTAGTGTGGCATTCGTATCTTTCCGACGTGGGTGCTGTAAATGTGGAAACGTGAATTATGGCGACGTTATTACCAAATGCATCCAAGAAGGACCATGTTACTCTTTTCTTGGCTGCCGTAGCACAAAGACCAGTACACACCCGTCGGAGAATGAAGAATGTGTATGGGGAAGCATGTCTGTCGAAAACTACCGTATCTAAATGGCGTGACAAGGGGTGCTGCTGCTTCATGATAACACACTTCCCCATATCGCAAATGTCGAAAGGCAGAAGCTACGGAATATCAAGTGGGAGACACTCGAACACCCGTCCCATGTTCCTGATCTCTCCCCACGCAATTACCACGCCTTCGGTCCCTTAAAAAAGGCATTGGGGGGCCAACGATTCCTGTCCGACGAGAATGTGCAGCAGGTAGTTACGGACTTGAAGCAGCAGGACACAGTGTTTTAACAAACTGGTATCTTTAACCTGTTGCGGCGGTGAGATGAGTATCTCAATGATGACGGCGGATTTGCCTGATTGGCGTAATAATTCTGGACTGTACGGCCTTCAAACATAAAATTTTCTATCCTTCCATATATACTGAATTAAAAGAAAAATCGTTATTATGTTTTCAGGTTGAATCCTCTGTTTCTCGAAAAGCAGAAATATCACCAAGTAAGGGGAAATAGAAACCTTCTTCCAAGACCATGAGACAAAATAGAGAGGTGAGTCGAAATAAGGGATATCGTTACGCTAGTGACAAGAATAAAACGTACACAAAGAACACACCTTACTTAGGTCAACCACGTCACTGTAAAACTAGATGTCAACAGTGTAGAAATGTGTAAGAATCAGAAATATTTGCTGCATTATGGCCTTAGGTGATTATGAAGCACAAAATGCGTATTTATTTGAAAGTATTAAAGTGAGAATACCGAAAAGAAATTACTGAACTCGATTAACTGGATTTTATTAGTACTACTTCTTCGACTGCAAGCCATCACCTAGTACGAAAATCACTTAAAATATTTCATTTGTCATAAACATTGAAACAGAAAGCATTGAATATTTTAATCCACATGGAACACGTAATAAAAAACTCAGTCACAACATTTACAAGTGTGACACTTAATTTCCCACCATTTTTTTTTAATTTCCTAACATTTCATACTTTGAGGGATTGGTCAATGCCAGGGGTGTCGGGAGGGGGATTGACCTCTGGAGACAGTACGCTTTGTCCCAGAACTGGGAAGCTTAGGGAGAAGGGGAAGGGGTGGTGGTGTCCTTCGTCCCAGAATTGGGAAACCCAGGGGGGAGGGGGTGACCTGACCTTAGTCCCAATACGATAGAGGAGGGTGGGAAGTGGACGACCTTGACGTTGAGAGCAATAGATGGGAAGGGGGAGGGGGTGGTGGTGTCCTTTGTTTTCGAACTGTCCTTCTTATACTATTTATAACGAATCTCAATTTGACTTTTAATTATTTAGGCTTGTAAGAGTTATTGATATTCAATTGGCGCCATACAGGTGCAGTCATTATTCTTGTAGTATCCAGCACATCAGTATGTTACATGTCATATTCATGGGAACTTTGTTACTTCACAGTACCTGGTTAGCTGCTACTGGGCTTGACGGCCAGTCCTTTTGCCACACTCACATACAGATAAAATATACTTTCAGAATTAACGGTCACTGATAAACAATGTAGTTTTGCTCCATTTTCGCTCTCCAGCCATACCTCAGCATCGCCTGACATCCTGCTTGCGTCTCCTCATAGCTGCCTTCCATCCAAATAGCTGTCTCTCGCTGACGTCATAGAAACACAGCATTGGCTCCTGACTCTTAGCCAGCCTCTGTATCTTTTAATTTTTATTAATTCTTTGGGATTCACTAATACATTTCATTTCACCTATTCGAGGTCTTACACAAAATACCATTGCTTTTCCAATTATATTGAAGCCACAAAAAGTAAAGTGATTTTATAGTTACATTTAAATTTCAAACTACAGGATTTTGGAGAGAGACACATTAGCAGCCAAGTTCTCTAATCTGTAGCTGGCGTTTCTATGACCAAATATGAGTATGAAAATTTCGTCAGAATTTTGGGCGACTGGTATCACAGGATTGCTCCACCTTACGCTTGTCTTCAATTATAATTAACCATCCACAGAAACATTACAACTTTCTCTTCTACCCTGTCTCATCCCGTTTCTTTGATGACCTGTGTGAATGCTGCCATGTGAAATGTGTTGTGGAATGTTTTCACATTCTGTTCCGTTCTGCAATGTGAGACGCGACCTTTAAACATGAAATGCAGTTCACCTATGACTAGTTATAGGATATTACACTGACAGAAAAAAATCGTAACACCAAGAGGGAGTTGTGCAACATAAACGAAAGTTGGTAGGTTTGTTTCTCCATCTGAATGATGATGTCTATTCAAATTTCGCACCAGTCCCATAAGAGCGGCGCAAACAGCGCCATTATGAAGATGTAAATCAGGTTTGCTTTAAATACACACTGTAACAGTTGTGCGCTTTAGTTACCTTTGAAGTTGGTTGTGATGAGTTGGTGTTAGTCAAGAATGCCTTTAAGGCGACAAAGACGCCATTATCAACACCTCATGAGTTTGAACTCAGTTGTGTAATAGGGCTATGAAAAGCTGGATGTTTCTTGTGCAGGAAGTCTTCGAAGAAATGTGGCCATTGTAGGTGATTGCTGGCAACGGTGGTCATGGGAACGTACGGTCGCAAGAAGACTGGGCTGTGGATGGCTACATGTGAAACGTCCCCTTTGAACAATTATACATGACTGTGCTTAAACTGACATACAATATTTTTAGCGCAACGCAATCTGACTTTCAAAAATCCCTACAAAAGAATGGCCCTGACTAACATTAACCTATACGTTTCACAAATCACTTACCTCACAAAAATCTTGGTTACTCGAACTACTGCAATACAGCAAGCGCCACTACTGCCAGCTAAATAAGAGATTCAAACTGCGGAAGGCACTAACTACTGATAGGGATAGTTAGCAAATGAAAGATATTAATAGAGAATAAACAATGTATTTACCTTAATATCATCAAAAGTCATAATATATATAGGAGTTCATAACATCCATTCTTACAAATATCAAAACTCCGCCATTTCTCTCTCCACATCCATCACTGCTGGCGGCTCACCTCCAATTGCGCAACGCTACGCGCTGTTCACATCCAGCTGCCGCTGCCCAACACTACAATGGCAGACAACAATGCAAACTAGCCACAGACTGCACACAGCACAGCCAGTGATTTTCATACAGAGCGCTACGTGTCGTTACCAATAAGAAAACCTAAACAGCCTACTTACACATGGCACTACCAAGAGGGAAGACTCTCGAGTTCGGCGTATGACTCTGGCGCAGCATACTGCATCTGCAGCACCAATTTGAGCAGCAGTTGGCACCACACTGACACAACAAACTGTTATGAATTGGCTGTTTGAAGGTCAACTCCGAGCCAGACACCCTGTAGCGTGCACTCCACTGATTCCAAACTACCGCCGTTTGCGACTTCAATTGTGTCAAATGAAAGTTGATTGGAGGGCAGGGTGGAGGTCTGTTTTTTTTTTTGTAATTTTTTAAAATGATATCTGCTTCTATCTCAGTGCCGGTGATGGCTGTATGTTCGTTAGAAGGAGGCCAGTTGAGGGCCTGCAACCAGCCTGTCTCTATGCTAGAAACACTCGACCTACACCTTGAGTTATCGTCTGGTGTGCGATTTCGTACGACAACAGGAGCACTCTCGTGTTTACCCTGACCGCCTATTTGTACATCACTCTGGTGATTCGACCTGTTGTGCTGCCATTCAAGAACAGCATTCCAGGGGGTGTTTTCCAACAGGATAATGCTCGTGCACATACCGCTGTTGTAACGCAATATGCTGTACAGAGTGTTGACATGTTGCCTTGGCCAGTTTGATCACCAGATCTGTCTCCAGTCGAGCACATATAGGACATCATCTGTTGACAACTCGAGCGTAATCCACAAACATCAATAACCGTCCCTGTATTGGCCAACCAAGTGCAACAGGCATGGAACTGCATCCCACAAACTACCATCCGGCACCTGTACAACACAATGCGCGCATGTTTGCATGATTGAATTCAACAATCTGATCGTTACACCGGTACCAGCATTTCACAATTGCAACAGCTTATCTCGCACTTACATAAACAAATGTGGTATTGCAATGTTAATAACTTAAATATGTTACCTACACCTATGTATTCCCAAAATTTCATTAAAAGCTCTCCGTCTTCAGGCCACAAGTGGCCCATCGGGACCATCCGACTTCGGTGTCGACCTCAGATGAGAATGCGAATAGGAAGGGCGTGTGGTCAGCACACCACTCTCCCGGTCGTTATGATGGTTTTCTTTGCCGGAGCCACTACTATTTGGTCGAGTAGCTCCTCAGTTGATATCATGAGGCTGAGTGCTTCCCGAAAAATGGCAACAGCGCATGGCGGCTCGGATGGTCACCCATCCAAGCGCCGGCCACATCCAACGGTGCTTAACTTCGGTGATCTGACGGGAACCAGTGTATCCACTGCAGCAAGGCCATTGCCATCAAAATTTCATTACTCTACATTACTTATTTCATCGTATTGAGATTTCCTTCTGTCAGTGTGTTATGGGTTCAGTGTTTCAGGGTAAAGGGAACCTGTTACACATTTAAACTTTCGCAGGTATTCTGACACAATTGAAAACTTCACTGGTCCATATCCTGTGTAGTACCGGGAGATCAAAAAGTCAGTATAAATTTGAAAACTGAATAAATCACGGAATAATGTATATAGAGAGGTACAAATGGACACACATGCTTGGAATGTCATGGGGTTTTATTAGAACAAAAAAAATACAAACGTACAAAAAAATGTCCGACAGATGGCGCTTCATCTGATCAGAATAGCAATAGTTAGCATAACGAAGTAAGACAAAGCAAAGATTATGTTCTTTACAGGAAATGCTCAATATGTCCACCATCATTCCTCGACAATAGCTGTAGTCGAGGAATAATGTTGTGAACAGCACTGTAAAGCATGTCCAGAGTCATGGTGAGGCATTGGCGTCGGATGTTGTCTTTCAGCATCTCTAGAGATGTCGATCGATCACGATACACTTGCGACTTCAGGTAACCCCAAAGCCAATAATCGCACGGACTGAGGTCTGGGGACCTGGGAGGCCAAGCATGACGAAAGTGGCGGCTGAGCATACGATCATCACCAAACGACGCGCGCAAGAGATCTTTCACGCGTCTAGCAATACTTTGTTTTTTTCGGTTCTAATAAAACCCCATGTCATTCCAAGCATGTGTGTCAATTTTTACCTCTCTATCTACATTATTCCGTAGTTTATTAAGTTTTCAAATTTATACTGACTTTTTGATCACCCGGTACTAATGTGAGTTTATATATGTCCTTAAGATGATCATGAGGTACAGGAATTTTGACTTAGCACTGGTTTACAGTGCACATGTTCCATTATGGAACTAATACAGAGTTGCAGTTGGCTCATAATTTTTCATGGAAGAATGTAATAGCGATTTTCATCAAGCCACCCTCTTCAGAGCTGTGGAGTACTGTAGATGAAGTGGCGAATTTCCATGGAATAGAGCAATCAACCCAACGGTATCCAAAGTCATGTCTTTTGCTTCTATGCTATGAAGTAACTCAGACTTGTCACTTGCTTTGTTTGCAGACTCTGCTCATTCGACACACCATGGCGGTTCCCTCAACTAAGGTGCTTTTCCTAACTATCGCTCTTCAGTCTCAAACTGAATTTTGATCGTTATATTACGTATTTATCGATATGTATGTAGTCCTTAAACAGGATCCAGTTAACCTAGGTTTCCACATCCAATTAAAACTTGTACATTCGTCCACTCCACTAGAATCAGAGATCAGTATGTGTTTCCATAGACGTTATCAGACTTTCTATTGGTGACAACTAAAACGGTAATGTAGTTGTGTCGATTTTAGCTCAAGGACTTACAGAAACGTCAATGAAAACAGAAAACTGTCCCAAAAGTGTTGGGTATGAAAATGAATTTCTCATAGAAACCATTTGGATGCGTCCAACACGCTAATGAAAGTGTTGTTGAAAGAAGTCAAAGTATCGTTCGAAAATGACTCTTGAATGAATAAAGCTAAATTTGTGTTCCTTGTAGCTGTATTGCTCGCTCCATAGGAAAGGCAGAAGCATGTAAAGTACACAAGCGGAAAGACGCAGTCAATACCTTCGCTGCGCAGTGCCGATGGTACTGTTACCGACGACTGCGCCGCTAAAGCGGAGTTGTTGAACGCAGCTTTCCGAAATTCCTTCACCAGGGAAGACGAATGGAATATTCCAGAGTCTGAAACACGAACAGCTGCTAGCATGAGTTTCTTAGAAGTAGATACCTTAGGGGTTGCGAAGCAACTCAAATCGCTTGATACGGGCAAGTCTTCAGGTCCAGATTGTATACCGATTAGGTTCCTTTCAGATTACGCTGATACAATAGCTCCCTACTTAGCAAATCATATACAACCGCTCGCTCACCGATAGATCTGTACCTGCAGATTGGAAAATTGCGCAGGTCGCACCAGCGTTTAAGAAGGGAAGTAGGAGTAATCCATCGAACTACAGACCTATATCATTGACGTCGGTTTGCAGTAGGGTTTTGGAGCATATACTGTATTCAAAAATTATGAATCACCTCGAAGGGAACGATCTATTGATACGTAATCAGCATGGTTTCAGAAAACATCGTTCTTGTGCAACGCAGCTAGCTCTTTATTCGCACGAAGTAATGACCGCTATCGACAGTGGGCCTCAAGTTGATTCCGTATTTCTAGATTTCCGGAAAGCTTTTGACACCGTTCCTCACAAGCGACTTCTAATCAAGCTGTGGGCCTATGGGGTATTGTCTTAGTAGTGCGACTGGATTCGTGATTTCCTGTCAGGAAGGTGGCAGTTCGTAGTAATAGACGCCAAATCATCGAGTAAAACTGAAGTGATATCAGGTGTTCCCCAGGGAAGCGTCCTGGGACCTCTGCAGTTCCTGATCTATAGAAATGACCTGGGTGACAATCTGAGCAGTTCTCTTAGGTTGTCCGCAGATGATGCTGTAATTTACCGTCCAGTAAGGTCATCCGAAGATTGCTGTATGGTGTGGCAGGTGGCAGTTGACGCTAAATAACGAAAAGTGTGAGGTGATCCACATGAGTTCCAAAAGAAATCCGTTGGAATTCGATTACTAGCTAAATAGTACAATTCTCAAGGCTGTCAATTCAACTAAGTACCTGGGTGTAAAAATTACGAACAACATCAGTTGGAAAGGCCACATAGATAATATTGTGGGGAAGGCGAGCCAAAGGTTGCGTTTCATTGGCAGGGCACTTAGAAGATGCAACAAGTCCACTAAAGAGACAGCTTACACTACACTCGTTCGTCCTCTGTTAGAATATTGCTGCGACCCTTACCAGGTGGGATTGACGGAGGACATCGAAAGTGTGCAAAAAAGGGCAGCTCGTTTTGTATTATCACTTAATAGGGGAGCGAGTGTGGCAGATATGATACGCGAGTTGGGATGGAAGTCATTAAAGCAAAGACGTTTTTCGTCGCGGCGAGATCTATTTACGAAATTTCAGTCACCAACTTTCTCTTTCGAATGCGAAAATATTTTGTTGAGCCCAACCTACATAGGTAGGAATGATCATCAAAATAAAATAAGAGAAACCAGAGCTCGAACAGAAAGGTTTAGGTGTTCGTTTTTCCCGCGCTGGTCGGGAGTGGAATGGTAGGGAGATAGTATGATTGTGGTTCGATGAACCCTCTGCCAAACACTTAAATGTGAATTGCAGAGTAATCATGTAGATGTAGATGTAGATGTCTGTGAGATGACATGCCAGCTCACGGTAAGCTACAAGTCAGGCTGAGATACCTGGCATCTAGAAATCAAATTATTATTACTTTAGTCTGCTTATTGGATTCTTAAAGACGCAGTTTCTGAGGTTTATATCACACCAGTTCTGCTTTATTCTTATTATTGATCTACATTCACAGCCGCACCTAAACTAACGCCACTGCCCTTGACATACGTATGTGCCACTGTCGTTTTTGGTGGTAGCATTGCAGTGGTGCCACTTTTTGCCACACCACTAAAAGATCAAGTCAGCTGTAATGGGTGATGCCACTGGCCTTCCGCCACCACTGAATAGCACCATTCGGCTGCTCCCTGGTGTTTGTAACTCGAAACACCAGCATTCTTTACCAGTCTTCGTGAAATAATTTCGGATATGGACCATTCGATTTCAGTGTGTCTTCATTTACTAATTTAAAAAACTCTAAAAAATTATCATCACGAACAGTTTCGCAGTTTCTGGTTCAAAAATGGCTCTGAGCACTGTGGGACTTAACATCTATGGTCATCAGTCCCCTAGAACTTAGAACTACTTAAACCTAACTAACCTAAGGACGTCACACAACACCCAGTCATCACGAGGTAGAGAAAATCCCTGACCCCGCCGGGAATCGAACCCGGGCACCCGGGCGTGAGAAGCGAGAACGCTACCGCACGACCACGAGCTGCGGACGCAGTTTCTGGAACTGTATGACGAGCGACCTTGCTTATGGAACCACAGACGCAAGTCTTCTGAAGATCATGGTTTTCTTGCAGGAAAGAGCCCACTAGTGTGATGTACAGCTGTGAAAACAAAAATTATAAGTCTTTGAAATGCGTACATTGACGAATATAATAAAATTCTAAAATCTTGGAGTAGTTTTGCACCCGTAGATGAAATTTGCAGGACAACTGTTGGTTGGTTTGAGATAGCCGACAGCATTTTTCATTTACGAGAGTTATCTCTATTATAATTATATTTGTTGCCCCAATTTTATTCCTGCAAAAAATCATTTTAGGATCGAACATTTGGATTTTCTTTTCCTTGCATTTCATGTTTACCTGAACTCTAATGTCATGACTTGCACTCGCAATAATACCCTACCAACTCATCTTAGCTGTCACTGTACTGGAAAGTATGCCACTACGTAGAATTTGTGGCTGCGTTTGTAAAAGGCTGCTCATGGTGTCAGTGCAGTATGCTGCTAGCTGTTGCGTCACTTTAGTTGCGAGCGTAAACACAGCTTTAAACCACCTTTCCGTCAGCAACGAAAACTTGTAGGTGCATGCCCCCACCACCTCCCTCAGTAATGATAACAAAGAGAAAACGGACTACCCAAATAATGGCTACAAAAACAAATTTTTCGCAGAAATCATTTGTGGGCATTACGAAGAATCATTGAGAGATGTAGAAATAACTTCAGATGTGGTTCAAAGAAATGTGCTGGGACTCTTGCTGTTCATGTTGAAAATTTTTTTCTTTTGAGTTTTTAACTTTAGTCTGCTTTGGATCATGGGAAACAATTGGTTTAAAAGTTAGTTTTCTCTTCTTCTCTCACAACCACTTCATTGTTTCGCTGAGGTTTCTCCTCCTTTAACGCGTCCAGATGATCTTTGTTCTTGTACTTCGATTTCCGTGGAACCCCTTAAATTTGTCAGACTTCATTCGAAATAACTCTTTATCCCAGATCTCTTTCTGATTGATCACGGCTTCCTGCAGATCCTTTCTTACTTCCTCAGCCCATTTTATGGTCACCTTTAGTTTGGTGATGTAGTTGGAGGTTTCCTTTGTCAATCTGCACTGCTCATTCTGAAGAAGCGCCCATAAAATTTCAGCCTTCTGTCACGTATAGCGTATGTGTTCTACTCGGCCAATTTATAATGATCTTCAATTTTCCCCTATTTCCGAGCACCATCGTCTCATTTTTGTGATCTCAGGATCTCCCTTAAAATTTGTCTTTATTTCTTCTCTAGTTCTCTCATTTCTCCTTTTTTATTCAGTGTCAGTCATTCTGAACAGTAAAGCGCCCCTCCCTTAACAACTTAGGTACAGTGCCTAACCTTAGCGTTATTGTAAATTCTGTGTTTGTTGTAAAGGGCATCCCAGGAGTGTAGGGAAGCAGCCTACTCACGCATTATAAAATTCCCATCAGTCTTTCCATCGTGTGCCAGACAGTCCGCTGTAACTAGCTCTGACGTCACAAATGTTGCGCAATACTTTAAAAATCAAGTAAATAACCTGAAACGTTTCTAGCATGTCAGGAGTAATACAAAATCAATATGTGTTGGATATCAGTTCAATAACTTTAACCATTTTCGAAATTTGGATGTTTTTCTGTAGAAATCATTGGTGCAACAGAAAAGAGTTAGAAACTCAAAAATTTATATTTAGATTCCTTTTGCATAATAATTTAGTAGAAACAGTATTCTGGATATCACAAAATAAAATTTTAGTTGAAATTCATGATTTTCTGGTTTTTGTCTTAGAAATTAAGGAAGCAAGATAGATTAAGTAGGCGAATAAAGAAAGCTAGGATGTTTAAATTTAAGTAGAAGGGAGATCCGCTATAATCATGAAGATGTGAGAAGTTTCAACTGAATAACTATAAAACTATAGCGATAGCGTATCTCCAAAGGGCAAGTTCAGAGCTCGTCTACTGCGTGTAGTGTAATTAAATTAATTCTCTCCCCCAAAATATTTGACTTAGCCACGTCAGACTTGTATTATGATTACTTACTTGTGTGCCGATTGCACAATTAAACTGAAACCTTCATCGGCCATCAGCAAAGGAAGCAATGATTTATTCGATAACTTAAAGTGGTGCATTACTAGCCCAGCGGCTAGTTGGGAGAGCAGATTTGATCAGGCGTTCCCTTAGCTTTATATGTAAGAACGCTGCTCGAGAAAAGGAAGGCCCCAGTTCTCTCCAGACGCTGATTAGCGCACCACCTGTGCCGGGAGTCACGTCGCAGCCTCGGTTGCAGTAATAAGTTACTCGGGATACGCGTAACCATGAAATCGTTTTCGAGTGAAGTGTTAATTTTGGGATGACGTTAATGATCTATCTTTAGTTTGCGTATGTCGTATTTTCATGTGCCGCCGCTGGACAGACATTCTACCATTATTAGCGTGGCGTTTGATGAACATTATCACCAATTTATGGCGAGCATTCACTTAAACATTTAATTTGAACAGTTATAGTTGCATCAGTGCATTAGACTCTGAACTGCTCTGGTAGTTGGATTGTGTGGATTCTTTTCGGTCTGTGACTTTCAGAATATAGTGAACATTTTAGAGAGAATGGTTTTTGATTATGAATCCCACACAATCTCCTAAGTCCTCAGAGCTATAAGCTGTAGCTATAAATGTATTTCTCAGATGAAGTGGGCACTAGGAATTCTAATTACAGGCTTCACGTTTTGTTAATCACTTTCTGGTTGCCAATATTGTAGTTAAAGAGCTAGTGTTGAGAACGGCAAGCAGCGTAAATACAAAACATTTATACAATTATTCCACCCGCCGCCCCACAGGAGGAATGATCAATGTTCAGAGATGTGACGGTAACGATCATTCGAGGCAAGAGTACCTGTTAATCATGGGCTCTAAAATTCGTACTTAAAGAGCTATGAGCACTTAATCTTCGATACTGTGAAACAAATTTCTTCTACTGAAAGCTACTTGCTTTCCATACTTTTGTAGGTGGTAGTATGAACCAGAAAAAGAAAATTCATAGCTTAAGAGCTATGAGCACTTGTTCATCTTCGTTTCTGTGAAACACACCTCTTCTACTGAACATCTGCTTACAGCTCTTAAGGTACACTATGTGATCAAAAGTATCCGGACACCCAAAAAACATACGTTATTCATATCAAGTGCATTGTGCTGCCGTCTACTGCTAGGTACGCCATATCGGCGACCTCATTAGTCATCAGACGTAAGCGAGCGAAATGGGGTGCTCCGCAGAACTCACAGACCTCGAACGTGGTCAGGTGATTGGGTGTCACTGGTGCCATACGTCTGTTTCCGATGTGATAATGAAGTGGAAACGTGAAGGGACACATACACCACAAAAACATACAGGCTGACCGCGTCTGTTGAATGACAGAGATCGCCGACAGCTGAAGAGAGTCGTAATGTGTAATAGGCAGACATCTATCCAAACCATCACACATGAACCCCAAACTGTATCAGGATCCACTGCTAGTACTATGACAATTAGGCGGGAGGTGAGAAAACCTGGACTTCTTGGTTGAGCGGCTGCTCGTAAGCCACACATCACGGCGGTAAATGCCAAACGACGCCTCGCTTGGTGTAAGGAGCGTAAACATTGGACGATTGAACAGTGGAAAAATGTTGTGTGGAGTGACGAATCACGGTACACAATGTGGCGAACCGATGTCAGGGTGTGGGTATGGCGAATGCCCCGTGAAGATCATCTGCCAGCATGTGTAGTGCAACAGTAAAATTCGGAGATGGTGGTGTTATGTTGTGGTCGTGTTTTTCATGGAGGGGGCTTGCACCCCTTGTTGTTTTGCGTGGCACTATCACAGCAGAGGCCTACATTGATGTTTTAAGCACCTTCTTGCTTCCAATATTGGAGAGCAATTCGGGGATGGCGATTGCATCTTTCAACACAATCGAGCACCTGTTCATAATGCACGGCCTGTGGTGGAGTGGTTACACGGCAGTAACATCCCTGTAATGAACTGGCCTGCACAGAGTCCTGACCTGAATCCTATAGAACACCTTTGGGATGTTTTGGAACGCAGACTTCATGCCAGGCCTCACCGACAAACATCGATACCTCTCCTCAGTGCAGCACTCCGTGAAGTATGGGCTTCCATTCAACAAGAAACCTTCCAGCACCTGATTGAATGTATGCCTGCGAGAGTGGAAGCTGTCATCAAGGCTAAGGGTGGACCAGTACCATACTGAATTATTAAATTCCAGCATTAACGATGGAGGGCGCCACGAACTTGTAAGTCATTTTCAGCCAGGTGTCCAGATCCCCCCATGGACCATGGACCCTGCCATTGGTGGGGAGGCTTGTGTGCCTCAGCTACACAGATAGCTGTACCGCAGGTGCAACCACAATGGAGGGGTATCTATTGAGAGGCCAGACAAACGTGTGGTTCCTGAAGAGGGGCAGCAGCCTTTTGAGTAGTTGCAGGGGCAACAATCTGGATGATTGACTGATCTGGCCTTGTAACATTAACCAAAACAGCCTTGCTGCACTGGTACTGCAAACGGCTGAAAGCAAGGGGAAACTACAGCCCTAATTTTTCTCGAGGGCATGCAGCTTTACTATATGGTTACATGATATATGATGTCCATTTGTGTAAAATATTCCGTAGGTAAAATAGTCCCCCATTCTGATCTCCGGGCGGGGACTTCTCAGGAGGACATCGCTATCAGGAGAAAGAAAACTGGCGTTCTACGGATGAGAGCACGGAATATCAGATCCCTTAATTAGGCAGGTCGGTTAGAAAATTTTAAATGGGAAATGGATAGGTTAAAGCTAGATTTAGTGGGAATTAGTGAAGTACGGTGGCTGAAGGGGCAAGACTTCTGGTCAGTTGAATACAGGGTTATAAATATAAAATCAAATAGGGGTAATGCAGGAGTAGGTTTAATAATGAATAAAAAATAGGAGCGTGAACGCATTATTGTAACCAAGATAGACACGAAGCCCACGCCTACCACAGTAGAACAAGTTTATACGCCAACTAGCTCCTCAGATGATGAAGAGATTGAAGAAATGTATGATTAAAGAAATTATTCAGATAGTTAAGGGAAATGAAAATTTAATAGTCATGGGGGACTGGAATTCGATAGTAGGGAACGGAAGAGAAGGAAAAGTAGTAGGTGAATATGGACTGGGGGTAAGGAATGAAAGAGGAAGCCGCCTGGTAGATTTTTGTGCAGAGCGTAACTTAGTCATAGCTAACACGTGGTTTTAGAATCATGAAAGAGGGTTGTATACACTGAAGAGGCCTGGAGGCACTCGAAGATTTCAGATAAATTATATAATGTTAAGACAAAGATTTGGGAACCAGGTTTTAAATTGTAAGACATTTCCAGGGGCAGATTTGGACCCTGACCACAATTTATTGGTTATGAACTGTAGGTTAAAACTTAAGAAACTGCTACAAGGTAGGAATTCAAAGAGATGAGATCTGGATAAACTGAAAGAACCAGAGGTTGTAGAGAGTTTCAGAGAGACCATTTAACGATTGACAAATACAGGTGAAAGAAATACAGTAGAAGAAGTATGGGTAGCTTTGAGAGATGAAATAGTGAAGGCCACAGAGGATCAACTAGGTCAAAAGACGAGAGGTAGTGGAAATCCTTGGGTAACAGAAGAAATATTGAATTTAATTGATGAAAGGAGAAAATATAAAAATGCAGTAAATGAAGCAGGCGAAAAGGAATACAAACATCTTAAAACTGAGATCGACAGGACATGCAAAATGGCATAGTATGGGTGGCTAGAGGACAAATGTAAAGAGGTAGAGGCATATATCACTAGGGGTAAGATAGATGCCGCCTACAGGAAAATTAAAGTGACCTTTGGAGAAAAGAGTACCACCTATATGAATATCACGGGAAAGCAGAAAGATGCAAGGAGTATATAGAGGGTCTATACAATGGCGTTGTACTTGAGGGCAATATTATAGTAATGGAAGAGGACGTAGGTGAAGATGAGATGGGAGATACGATACTGCGGGAAGAATTTGATAGAGCCCTGAAAGATCTAAGTCAGGGAAAGGCCCTGGGAATAGACAACATTGCATTAGGTCTACTGATAGCCTTGGGATAGCCAGCTGTGACAGAACTCTACCATCTGGTGAGCAAGATGTGCGAGCCAGATGAAATACCCTCAGACTTCAAGAAGAGTATAATAATTCCAATCCCAAAGAAAGCAGGTATTGACAGGTGTGAAAATTACCGAACTATCAGTTTAATGAGTCATGGCTGCAAAATACTAACAAGAATTCTTTACAGACGAATGGAAAAAGTGGTAGATGCTGAACTCGGGGAAGTTCGGTTTGGATTCCGTAGAAATGTTGGGACACGCGAGGCAATACTGACCCTACGACTTATCTTAGAAGATAGAGTAAGGAAAGGCAAACCTATGTTTCTATCATTTGTAAATTTGGAGAAAGCTTTTGACAATGTTGACTGGAATATTCTCTTTAAAATTCAGAAGGCTGTTTACAATTTATACAGAAACCGGATGGCACTTAAAAGAGTAGAGGGGCCGAAAAGGAAGCAGTGGTTGAGAAGGGGGTGAGACAGGGTTGTAGCCTGTCCCCCGGGACTCTCCTGCATTCACATTTTTCATTTGGGTGGTTAATTTTTTTGTAAACAATGGATATGTGTGTGGAATAGTTGGATGAACCATTTGTCAGAGTTATATGTGTGTGAGCATGTATGCCTGACTGCACACCTTGTGTGTGTATACGTACGGAAATTTGTATAGGGACTGATCAGTGATTAAAATTTAAATACTATACATAAATTCATCAGAAATAAAATGTAAGTATTTTATGTAGAATGAAAAACAACAAATTAAAATGGGAAACATAGTATTTAAGGTTTTTGGTGTAATTAAATAAGTCTTCAAAAAATAGCTTTGTAAATAAATCTACAGAAGAAAAAATTGTTAGTAAAAAATACTGATAAGAAATTGTATTGCAAAAAAATTGTTGAGAATTCACCGTTAGTTAATTTGTTGTTTCATTGTTATTATTTCGAAGTCATTTCACTACAGCATTATTGTTAGTAATAATTTGTTTATAACAAACTAAAAGCTGTCCGCATCATGTGCATACATCGCCTGAAGCAGGCTACGCAATTGTAGCTATAAAAGATGAGATGTTGGGGAGGGAACTTGAATCTTATTGGTACAGGGAGGGGAGGGGTTTCCCTCCATTTTAATTTGCTCCCTTTGGCTGACAGATATAGGTGTTTCTCTCTATTTTTGTAGCACACAAGACTACATGACCAGGATCGAGTTACATCATGTCCCTGACTATACCTATGGGTAAGTAGGGGTTCCCCTGGCTGACCTTGAACAGCTGCTGGTGGTTCCCTGGGGGAGAGTGTTAGGGGGTTACTTTCAATATAAGTAGCCCATGTGAGTAACCTGACACTGGACGTCTTTATCAGCGACCTTGAGCTATGTCGTTATCTTGGTTCTTACCAGCAATGCTGTCCTACTGTCCCTTTAAATTAGGTTATCTGTTTCTTTAAATCATGTCCCTTTAAATTGCACCCCTTAAAATCTAGACCATGCATGCATAGCTAATTACTCTGACTTCTTGTATCGCTGGTGTTATCTCGTTTGTACATTTTCGCCGTTCCGTTCGGGGCTAAGCGAATTGAGGCCGTGTTGAGTTTCTGTCTAGTGTGAACCATGTGCCATTTGACTGTGACGTCGCCTGTTCCGTTGATATCATTTGTGAATCGGTTTATTGGCTCAGGCGTAGGCAAAGTAGGAATCGGACTTGCACAGACAAGTTTCCGTTACCTGTGGAAACCAGGCTTATACCTTATCGACATAATTTGGTTGAAGGTTACCATAATTCTATGTCATTTGACAATGAGACAAGAATCTAGACCATGCATGCGGACGCGAGGAGAATTGGCCACTCTTCGGGGGCAGGTGGAGGCTTTGTCTGTTAGGCTCATCGAGCTCGAGGCGCAGGCGTCGGCTCGTAGTGGCGTTGGGGCAACTGTGGTGAGACCTATGCCTACTTCGGTGGCCTTGGAATCACATGGAACCCCTGATGTCGCTGCGTCTTCCGGCAGTGAGCATCTTACCGGTCAGCCATCACTCCAGGGTGAATGGCGGACAGTAGTGGGCTCGCGCGTGCCTGGCCGAAAGGCAAAGGTGGGATCTGGCCGCGTGGCAGCTGCCTTACCCCTTTCCAACAGGTACGGGGTGCTTCCTAGTGGTGATGACATCGTTTCCGAGCCACCACAGGATGCCTCGCCTGTTGGGCCAGTGGCCGATTCTCCGGCAAGGTCCCGACAGTCACAGAGGGCGGGCCTATTAGTTATAGGGAGCTCCAACGTTAGGCGGGTTATGGAGCCCCTCAGGAAAATAGCGGGTAGGTCGGGGAAGAATGCCAGTGTGCACTCGGTGTGCTTGCCGGGGGGGTCTCGTCCGTAATGTGGAGGAGGCCCTTCCGGCAGCTATTGAACGCACTGGGTGTGACCGGCTGCAGATAGTAGCACATGTCGGAACGAATGACGCCTGCCGCTTGGGTTCTGAGGCCATCCTTGGTTCCTTCCGGCGGCTGGCTGATTTGGTGAAGACAACCAGCATCGCACGCGGAGTGCAAGCTGAGCTTAATATCTGCAGCATAGTGCCCAGAGTCGATCGCGGTCCTCTGGTTTGGAGCCGTGTGGAGGGTCTAAACCAGAGGCTCAGACGACTCGGCGACTATAATGGTTGCAAATTCATCGACCTCCGTTATTGGGTGGAGAACTGTAGGGCCTCCCTAGACAGGTCAGGCGTGCACTACACACCGGAAGCAGCTACTAGGGTAGCAGAGTACGTGTGGCGTGCACACGGGGGTTTTTTAGGTTAGAGGGACCCCCCCTTGGGCGAAACGATAAAATACCTGACGGCTTACCAGAGAGGACATTATCATCGTTGATAAAGAACGTCCGTCCTCAGAGACCAAAAACAGGAAAAGTTAACGTAATATTGGTAAACTGCAGGAGTATCCAGGGCAAGGTTCCTGAATTAGTATCTCTTATTGAAGGAAAAAGTGCGCATATAGTATTAGGAACGGAAAGTTGGTTAAAACCGGAAGTGAACAGTAACGAAATCCTAGACACAGAATGGAATATATACCGCAAGGATAGGATAAACGCCAATGGTGGAGGAGTATTTATAGCAGTAAAGAATTCAATAATATCCAGTGAAGTTATTAGCGAATGCGAATGTGAAATAATCTGGGTTAAGTTAAGTATCAAAGGTGGGTCAGATATGATAGTCGGATGCTTCTATAGACCACCTGCATCAGCAACCGTAGTAGTTGAGCGCCTCAGAGAGAACCTGCAGAACGTCGTGAAGAAGTTTCGTGATCATACTATTGTAATAGGGGGAGACTTCAATCTACCAGGTATAGAATGGGATAGTCACACAATCAGAACTGGAGCCAGGGACAGAGACTCTTGTGACATTATCCTGACTGCCTTGTCCGAGAATTACTTCGAGCAGATAGTTAGAGAACCAACTCGTGAAGCTAACGTTTTAGACCTCATAGCAACAAATAGACCGGAACTTTTCGACTCCGTGAATGTAGAAGAGGGTATCAGTGATCATAAGTCAGTGGTTGCATCAATGACTACAAGTGTAATAAGAAATGCCAAGAAAGGAAGGAAAATATATTTGCTTAACAAGAGTGATAGGGCACAAATCGCAGAATATCTGAGTGACCACCATCAAACGTTCATTTCTGAGGAAGAGGATGTGGAACAAAAATGGAAAAAATTCAGAAACATCGTCCAGTACGCCTTAGATAAGTTCGTACCGACTAAGGTCCAAAGCGAGGGGAAAGATCCACCGTGGTATAACAATCATGTACGAAAGGTACTACGGAAACAAAGAAAGCTTCATCATAGGTTTAAGAGTAGTCGAATCATAGCTGATAAGGAAAAGCTGAACGAAGCGAAAAAGAGCGTAAAGAGAGCAATGAGAGAAGCATTCAACGAATTCGAACATAAAACATTGGCAAACAATCTAAACAAGAACCCTAAAAAGTTTTGGTCGTATGTAAAATCGGTAAGCGGATCTAAATCCCCTATTCAGTCACTCGTTGACCACGATGGCACCGAAACAGAGGACGACCGAAGAAAGGCAGAAATACTGAATTCAGTGTTCCGAAACTGTTTCACTGCGGAAAATCGTAACACGGTCCCTGACTTCAGCCGTCGCACGGACGCCAAAATGGAAAATATTGAAATAAACGATATCGGAATTGAAAAACAACTGCTATCACTTAGTAGCGGAAAAGCATCCGGACCAGACGAGATACCCTTAAGATTCTACAGTGATTATGCTAAAGAACTTGCCCCCTTTCTATCAGCAATTTATCGTAGATCGCTGGAAGAACGTAAAGTACCTAGCGACTGGAAGAAAGCGCAGGTCGTTCCCATTTTCAAGAAGGGTCATAAATCAGATGCGAATAATTATAGGCCTATTTCGCTTACGTCAATCTGTTGTAGAATAATGGAACATGTTTTGTGTTCTCGTATTATGACGTTCTTAGATAATACAAATCTCCTTCATCATAACCAACATGGATTCCGCAAACAGAGATCATGTGAAACTCAGCTCGCCCTATTTGCCCAAGAAATTCACAGTGCCGTAGACACTGGCGAGCAGATTGATGCCGTATTCCTGGACTTCAGGAAGGCATTTGATACGGTTCCGCACTTACGTTTAGTGAAAAAAATACGAGCTTACGGAATATCGGACCAGGTTTGTGATTGGATTCAGGATTTCCTAGAAGAAAGAACACAACATGTCATTCTTAACGGTTCAAAATCTGCAGATGTAGCGGTAATTTCGGGAGTACCGCAGGGAAGCGTGATAGGACCTTTATTGTTTACAATATACATAAATGACTTAGTTGACAACATCGGTAGCTCCGTGAGGCTATTTGCAGATGACACGGTTGTCTACAAGAAAGTAGCAACATCAGAAGACTCGTACGTACTCCAGGAGGACCTGCAGAGGATTAATGCATGGTGCGACAGCTGGCAGCTTTCCCTAAACGTAGATAAATGTAATATAATGCGCATACATAGGGGCAGAAATCCATTCCAGTACGATTATGCCATAGGTGGTAAATCATTGGAAGCGGTAACGACCGTAAAATACTTAGGAGTTACTATCCGGAGCGATCTGAAGTGGAATGATCACATAAAACAAATAGTGGGAAAAGCAGGCGCCAGGTTGAGATTCATAGGAAGAATTCTAAGAAAATGTGACTCATCGACGAAAGAAGTAGCTTACAAAACGCTTGTTCGTCCGATTCTTGAGTATTGCTCATCAGTATGGGACCCTTACCAGGTTGGATTAATAGAAGAGATAGACATGATCCAGCGAAAAGCAGCGCGATTCGTCATGGGGACATTTAGTCAGCGCGAGAGCGTTACGGAGATGCTGAACAAGCTCCAGTGGCGGACACTTCAAGAAAGGCGTTACGCAATACGGAGAGGTTTATTATCGAAATTACGAGAGAGCACATTCCGGGAAGAGATGGGCAACATATTACTACCGCCCACATATATCTCGCGTAATGATCACAACGAAAAGATCCGAGAAATTAGAGCAAATACGGAGACTTACAAGCAGTCGTTCTTCCCACGCACAATTCGTGAATGGAACAGGGAAGGGGGGGATCAGATAGTGGTACAATAAGTACCCTCCGCCACACACCGTAAGGTGGCTCGCGGAGTATAGATGTAGATGTAGATGTAGAAAGAATCAACAGCGAGCTTAGCGCATGGCAGTCTATATTTCCTGGTTATCAGTAGTGTATTGAGGTTCGAGTGTTACATATACGATCGTCTTTAAAGCTAGCAAATCGTTCACAACAGGTGTTTAAGTGAGGCGCTGGGAAATTACACTCAGTGGCTGTAGTTAAAACGTAAATTAATGACGTGGACCTAGCCGCTGTACCCAGCCGACACCAGCCAGGGGTCATCTATGGCAGTGCATATTGGGCACACCATCGAGCCGGTCATGCCGCAATCTCCTTCAACAGTGCCATTTACAGACCAGTGTCGGTAGGATACCACTGAAATGTGCTTTCAAGGTCGCTGTCCTCAAAATTATCAGATGGAGGTGTAACATTATTCATCACAACAGGTGCCAGCTCCTGCACAAATGCACCAAAGAAGGCAAAGCCAAATGAACTGCGTGGTAATAATGTTGTTGTGATGAGGATTTGGTTGATACTGTAAATGTCGCCTACACTGTGGAAGTTGTAGCCAAAAACAGTAACATGTGTGCTAATTCAGTAAACAGCCATTGCAATGGGCAACTTACTCCCCAACAGTCGGGTAATAAGGACTTGGACACTTCAGTGCACACAGCGGTCGCTCCTGCGGAAGTAACACATTCCCTTGCAACAGGAAATGTGCTACCAGATACAACACATATCATTAACCGATAGGGCATAAATGGTAACATGGGAAAGTTTCATCCAGTGGCCCTGGGAAGAATGTTGTTTAAGATACGAAATTCTTAATATTTTAGCTATTGACAGAAACAGTTATAAAACTGAAACCAAAACTGGGCTGTCAGCAAACAGCTGAAGGGCGCCTGATACCTTTCGGCAGAAAAGTATGGAGGCTTACACAGTGGCGTAGAGTGGATTTCCGCCACCCTATGCGGGCCCTAAATTTGCCGGCCCTATTTTCACAATTAAGCAAAAAATAAAATATACATTTCACGACACGTGTCAACACTTGGTTAATGCTGATCAAAAGAAGATAGGAACATAATTTTTTGGGTATCTTCTATGCTTCCCGTTATACTGAACAAATCTTTTTCGAAGATTATTTATATGAGTTACTTATGTGGTGTGTTCATAACACCAAAGAAAGACATCGTATATTGAAGAATAGTTTCAAAAAAGAATATACATGCATTAACTGTTAATAATTTGTAACATGTGAATCTAAATAGACTGGGCTTTCATAGCAATAAAGAATGCTATTGAGATTTTAAGTCTATAATAATCTCTTGTCAGTATGACCTCAGTAGGCATATCCACTGCCTGTTATACAAGGTCCATCTAGTCTGTTTATGGAGTGGCACGCTCCACTTCGTCGGCTTACCTTTATATGACGAAATGAATTCAGTTAAACCAAGCTTTTTTGGTTCAGGAGAATTCCACTACTCACACAGGATTACCTTGGCTTATAAACTTTTCATAATGGTACGATGAAAATAACAGTAACGAACAGTTATGCCAGGAAACGACGCCAAATAAAAAATTACTATTAGCAGAGAGGGAGGTACTATAGTACTATGATTTTATCATGAAGGGACAACTGCAGCTAAATAATAAGAATTTCCTCGACGGCTTCAAGCCCTTGGTCACGGCGGCTTGAAGGCTGTTTATCGACTGCACTTACTGTGTCGAGGATGACATTTTCATCAATCATATTTCTTTATGTCACTTATCCAGATCTATACGTTCATGTGCCAAAAGTTATGGGATACCTTCCAATATCGAGTCGTACTTCCTTTTGCCATACCCATACTGCTTCTATATCCATCCACAACTGCGAAAGTGTTGCCGGTGCACCCCATAAATGTTCGATGGGAATCATGTTGGGCGATCTGGGTGGTCAAATCACTATTCTAATTGTCCAGAATGTTCTTCAAACCATGTGGCCCAATGTCATGGCTTACTGACATCCATAAAAATTCCATCGTGGAACATTAAGTCCATGAATGGCAGCAAATGGTCTCCAAGTTGTCCCTCCCAGCCATGAACCAGTCCATTCCATGTAAACACAGCCGACGCAGGTATGGAGCCATAACCAGCCTCCACAGTGCCTTGTTGACAACGTGAGTCCATAGCTTCGTGGAGTCTGCACCGTACTCGAACCCTACCATAAGCTCTTACCAGCTGAAATGGGGACTCATCTGACCAGGACACAGTTTTCCAGTCGTCTAAGGTCCAACCGACATGGTCAGGAACCCAGGGGAGGCGCTACAGGCGATGTCGTGCTGTTAGCAAAGGCATTCGCGTCGGTCGTCTGCTGCCTTAGCCTATTAACTCCAAGTTTCGACGCACTGTCCTAACAGATAAGTTCGTCGTGCGTTCCATATTGATTTCCGCGGCTATTTCGCCCAGTGTTGCTTGTCTGTTAGCACTGACAACTCTATGCAATCGCCGCTGCTCTCGGTCGTTAAGTGAAGGCTATCCGTGGTGAGAGGTAACGCATGAGATTCTCGGCACACTCTTGACGATGTGGATCTCGGAATGTTGAACTCCTTTACGATTTCCGAAATGGAATGACCCATGCGTCTAGGTCAGAAACTTTTCGCGTGGATAACCTGAATACAAACGACAGCTCCGTTAATGCACTGCCCTTTTATATTTTGTGTGCGCGATACTACTGCGATCTGTATATGTGCATATCGCTATCCTATGACTTGTGTCACCTCAGTGTATGTATGTTTAGAGTACAGTCCACCACAATGAAACTCATTCTTGTGTGATGTGTTCATAACAGCAAGGAAAAACATTATACATTTAAGAACAGTTTCAAAAAAGAAAATATACACATTTGTAAATAATTGCTAACATCTGGACCTATATAGAATGGGCTTTCATAGCAATAAATTATGCTGTTGTGATTTAAGTTTGCAGAGAACTTTTGCGTATTTTAATATGTCATGTTTTATTTTACATCGTCTGAGATTTTTATTTACAATATAAATATAATTTTAGCTACTACATTTCATCTGACTGAAGCATCAGTCTTTGTTCCTAGAGAAGCAAGATTTATCCAGTTGAATTGTTCTAACGAAGTTATGCTTTTTGTATAACTTTCTGTTATACTGTAGTTTACGAAAATAGCTTTTAAATAACTTTATTTGGGTTGTTTAATGTGTAAAATATTTCCTGTATTAGATTGCACTGTTAAAAGTAGGCTTACAATGTTTGTTGTCACGCGTTAATTTTGTAAATTTTTACACGTAAGCTGCTCGACGCCATTATTCGCACCCAATCGCTCGCAGTTTTTGTCGAATATTTTATGTGAGCCACTCAGCAAGCTGATTCGCTCATTGTTTGTGCGGTACACACGTAGTGCCCTCTATAATGAAGTTACCGGAACATACGAGCCTAGTACGTTAGTCAGTTGGCAAGTTAAATCTGTGAAGTTCACATTTTTTTTTGTCTGATGACCATGACTTGTTATTTTATTGATTGTGAGGTGAACTTTTGCTTAACAAGAGCAAAACGTCTTTGTCCTAACATACCTTTTCAACAGTATATGTAACATGTATGTGTGTGTGTGTGTGTGTGTGTGTGTGTGTGTGTGTGTGTGTGTGTGTTGGATTCTAGTAGTTTGTTCTGCTTTTGTCCTTTGTGTTTAACTTGAACCTTTTGTAATCAATGTGTAATTTCTAGATGTTTCAACCCCCTTCTGAAGAAGATTATATTATAATAATCGAAACCTAGGTCAAGGGTTCTAATAAACCTATGTTACACAACTGGTTGGCTGGTTGCTTCATAACTTCCAAAACTATCAATTTACAGTTGCTGTTGACGGCCATGTTCAAGATTTTAAAACGGCATAAAATTTATTAAACTTGTTTTGGAACGCTTGTATAGGGTACTGTAAGCTACCATACAGAATACATTACATTTTTCACGGTAGCCAAGCGTGTTGTATACATCATTCCAGTCTGTATTCGTAAATACATTTTAAAGTCTGAAATACTCCTACTCTTTTTTTAACTAAACTGAGTATATTACTGACATGATCACAATGAAAATACACTGAAAATATTCCCTTTTTACACAGAATTTTTACTGGAGAATGAATATTACGCCATCCGACTTCGATCTGATTTACATGTTAGAGGACCTCGAACGTATGTTTGTGTGAATGAAATATTATGATCGCACCTTTAAATTTCTTAACAAATCTATAAGTGTCTTTGTGTTTTTGCTTATAAAAAAGATACGCGATATGAGGATGAAAGGTCTCACTTTGTAAACCCTAGAAAGTATGCACAAAAGAACTTGAAATACGGCAATCACTCTAAACATATACAGGATCAGCAAGATATGTCGACGTTCACAGAAGCACTAACTTAGCTTATAATGGCTGTAAGACGCAGAAAAAAATGGTTTTCAACCAGAACGTCTTTTTTTTTTAATTACAATTTTATTATGCGTGTTTTTTGCAATGCAAACTCTTTAATACATCGTCAGTGTCAATTCGTACTACTTGTTCGACTGCCAAAATAGCTACGTTTGTTAATCTTAACGTGGACATTGCAGATCTTAAATAATTTTTGATCGGTTTCAATTTTCAGAAGCTTCTCTCACAACTGGCATTACTTATTGGAACTGTGACGAATATTCCCAGCATTATAACTATGTTAGGTAACCCTTCTTCAGATTTGGCCTCAAAAATAAACCTTAATAAACCGAATGGAGTGGAATCAAAAACTTTATTATAGTGTGTTACAGCTACGAGAGCTCGTAGATGCAAGTACTTAAACTCATCTCTGTCAATATCTTGAGGACCTTCATCGCGGCTGGAATTCAGATAATCGACGCCCAACATTATTGCAGGCCTTAGGAAGATATACACTGAACAGCCAAAGAAACTGGTATACCTGCCTAATATCGCGTAGGGCCGCCGCGAGCAAGTAGAAGTGCCGCAACACCGTGACATGGACTCGACTATTGTCTGAAGTAGTGCCGCAGGGAACTGACACCATGAATACTGCAGGACTGTCCATAAATCCGTAAGAGTACGAGGGGGTGGAGATATCTTCTGAACAGCACGTTGCAAGGTATTCCAGATATGCTCAATAATGTTCATGTCTGGGGAGTTTGGTGGCTAGCGATATACGTCCATCCTCTCGATACAATTTGAAACGCGACTCATCCGACCAGGCAACATGTTTCCAGTCATCAACAGTCCAATGTCGGTGTTGCCGGGCCAAGGCGAGGCGTAAAGCTTTGTGTCATGCAGTCATCAAGAATACACGAGTGGGCCTTCGGCTCCGAAAGCCCATATCGATGATGTTTCGTTGAATGGTTCGCACGCTGACACTGGTTGATGGCATTGAAATCTGCAGCAATTTGCGGAGGGGTTGCACTTCTGTGACGTATAACGATTCTCTTCAGTCGTCGTTGGTCCCGTTCGTACAGGATCTTTTTCGGGACGCAGCGATGTCAGAGATTTGATTCCTGATATTCACGGTACACTCGTGAAATGGTCGTACGGGAAAATATTCACTTCATCGCTACCTCGGAAACGCTGCTTCCCATCGCTCGTGCACCGACAATAATACCACGTTCGAACTCACTTAGCCGGCCGTTGTGGCCGAGCGGTTCTAGGCGCTTCAGTCCGGAACCGCGCTGTTGCTACGGTCACAGGTTCGAATCCTGCCTCTGGCATGGATGTGTGTGATATCCTTAGGTTAGTTAGGTTTAAGTAGTTCTAAGTCTAGGGAACTGATGACCTCAGATGATAAGTCCCATAGTGCTCAGAGCCATTTTTGAAACTCATTTAAATCTTGATAACCTGCCATTGTAGCATCAGTAAGCGATCTACTGTAACAACTGCGCCAGATACTTGTTGTCTTATAATTATAGGCGTTGCCGACCGCAGCGCCGTGTTCTGCCTGTTTACATATCTCTTCATTTGAATACGCATGCCTATACTAGTTTCTTTGGCGCTTCAGTGTATTTTCGGCCAAATTATAGAGCTGGTGGAACCCTTCTCGAATTTCAGCAGCTACTCTATCTAATGAAGAAAAGATTTCTCATTTTAAATCGTCTTCGTGCGAAAAACCGGCATCCCTACTCTGACGCCAGAAATGGAATTCCTCATAATTGGTCTTGTAGGTTCAGTGGAGATTCCAAGTTCTTCACGCAAGCTTTTAGTGTAACTGAATGCCTCGTCTACGAATTCCTCTCGTTTCTCTTCCAACATCGTCTGAAAGGCGCTTATTTTTTGAGCACACTGATGTCCTGTTTGCAAATAATTTTGGACATCATCCACTCCACGCAGCACCGGTTGCCAGCAACTCATGCAACACAGAAGCGGAGTTGATTGCATCGCGACTAGCAAAATTCCTGTGTCCGTTCGTGAGTTCAGGCTTTCAACTATTTCTGTTAACTTCTCTAGATTGTCAAAATTTCTTTTTGCCATGTTTACTGCATCGCCTCCTGCGCTCCAGCGTGTGTCCTGAGTCCTCTTCAAACTCTTGCGTGCAGCAGCCATCATAATCTCCCATCGTTGTGTGGACATAGAAAAGAAAGTGTAACAATGTTCCAATGTGCCGAAATAAGTCACTGAAATCCAACAAAAACGCATACAAGCTAATTAGGCTCAGTGAATGGTTTGAGGAGGGCGCAAATTCTGCATTAGGATTGATATATTTTATTCGTTGCTGCACACCTGTCTGTCTTCCGGTAATTGCAGCAGCATTATCAAAAGTTTCCCCTCTGCAATTCATAATGTTAAGTCCATCAGCGTTGAGCTCACTTGCGTGGAAAACACGGTGGGTGCAATAACTCGATTTCCCAGGAACTTCGCTCAATGCAAGAGGAGTCAAAATAAACGAACACTTGTTTCAGCTTATCCGTAGATATTCGACCGTGTCTGAGATGATGATGATGTTTGGTTTGTGCAGCGCTGAACTACGCGGTCATCAGCACCTGTACAAAGTCCGAATCTTTACACAGTCGATTTTTTTTCACAATCCAGTCTAGTCACTTTCACACATGATGATGATGATGAAATGATGAAGACAACACAAACACCCAGTCCCCGGGCAGAGAAAATCCCCAACGCGGCCGGGAATCGAACCCGGGACCCTGTGATCCAGCGGCAGCATCTACTCATGTCCGTAGAAAATTACTGCACGAATATGTATTATCAAGTTAGGGGAGTATTGGGCATTATATATATTGTAAAATTACAGCTGGATTTCACAATAAGATCAAAAAATGGTTCAAATGGCTCTAAGCACTATGGAACTTAACATCTGAGGTCATCAGTCTTCTAAACTTAGAACAGCTTAAATCTACCTAAACTAAGGACATCACATACATCCATGCCCGAGACAGGATTCGAACCTGCGACCGCAGCAGCAGCGCGGTTCCGGACTGAAGCGCCTAGAACCGCTATGCCACAACGGCCGGCTCTCAATAAGTGTCATACATTAATTATATAATACATGTGTGTATGGTATCTTCAGGGATTACGATCTTTTTAAATTCTCATATTCTTGTATTTCACCCCAATGTCAGTTCTTAACTCTTATATTACGCGACTGGCCATCAAAATAGCTACATCACGAAGATGACGTGCTACAGACTCGAAATTTAACCGACAGGAAGAAGATGCTGTGATATGCAAATGATTAGCTTTTGAGAGCATTCACACAAGGTTGGCGCCGGTGGCGACACCTACAACGTGCTGACATGAGGAACGTTTCCAACCGATTTCTCATACACAAACAACAGTTGACCGGCGTTGCCTGGTGAAACGTTGTTGTGATGCCTCGTGTAAGGAGGAGAAATGCGTACCATCACGTTTCAGACCATGATAGAGGTCGGATTTTAGCCTATCGCGATTACAGTTTATCGTATCGCGACATTGCTGCTCGCGTTGGTCGAGAGCCAATGACTGTTAGTAGAATATGGTATCGGTGGGTTCAGGAGGGTAATACGGAACGCCTTGCTGGACCCCTACGGCCTCGTATCACTAGCAGTCGAGATGACAGGCATCTTATCCGCATGGTTGTAACGGATCGTGCAGCCACTTCTCAATCCCTGAGTCAACAGATATGGAAGTTCGCAAGACAGCAACCATCTGCACGAACAGTTTGACGACGTTTGCAGCAGCATGGGCTATCAGCTCAGAGACCATGGCTGCGGTTACCCTTGACGCTGCATCACAGACAGGAGTGCCTGCGATGGTGTACACAACGACGAACCTGGGTGCACGAATGGCAAAACGTCATTTTTTCAGATGAATTCATGTTCTGTTTACAGCATCATGATGGTCGCATCCGTGTTTGGCGACATCGCGGTGAACGCACATTGAAAGCGTGTATTCGTCCTCGCCATACTGACGTATCACCCGGCGTGATGGTATGGGGTGCCATTGGTTACGCGTCTCGGTCACCTCTTGTTCGCACTGACAGCACTTTGAACAGTGGACGTTACATTTCAGATGTGTTACGACCCGTGGCTCTACCCTTCATTCGATCCCTGCGAAACCCTACATTTCAGCAGGATAATTCACGACCGCATGTTGCAGGTCCTGTTCGGGCCTTTCTGGATACAGAAAATGTTCGACTGCTGCCCTGGCCAGCTCTCTCACCAATCGAAAACATCTGGTCAATAGTGGGCGAGCAACTAGCTCGTCACAATACGCCAGTCGATACTCTTGATGAACTGTGGTATCGTGTTGAAGCTGCATGGGCAGCTGTACCTGTACACGCCATCCAAGCTCTGTTTGACTCAATGCCCAGGCGTATCAAGGCCGTTATTACGGCCAGAGGTGGTTATTCTGGGTACTGATTTCTCAGGATCTATGCACCCAAACTGTGTGAAAATGTAATCACATGTCAGTTGTAGTATAACATATTTGTCCAATGAATGCCCGTTTATCATCTGCATTTCTTCATGGTGCAGCAATTTTAATGGCCATAGTGTATATTCTTATGTTTATTCCTCAGGAAGATTCTGTACATCCACATGGATTATACCGATCGTAGAAATATTCGAAACGTAGAAATTCGGAACATAGCGAACTTCGCGCAAAGGCAGGTTTGCCACAGTGGCATTTCTTCGTGTAAATCTGGCTAGGGAAAGAAACGTTGTTAACACTGCTGAAGATTTCACGTGTTGACAATAATTACGCATCAAACCACAAATAACGGATCACTTTTCCGAAAACTGGTCCTTGCAGTTGATTTCGAATCAAGGAACACTACAGGATTTTCACCGAAAACAATTTCAAATAATTTTTTCATTGATTTATTGTTTTTTTATTTTTTATTTTTTTATTTAATAAGGTCAACGTTATTTCAACACACACTGAAAAGCATTCGTGCAGTAATCTTCTACGGAAAAACAAAAATGAAAATGTTTTGGTTGGCAGGAGAGCCAACACCGGGTTACTAGAGGAGTTCGCAATGCACGCGTTTTAGCTCACGCAGGCTGGCGTGAGGTCTGGAACAGGACAAGGAAATTAGAATTTAGAAAAACGGACGTAGCTGGTGGAATACTTAACTTTAATCCGTTAATGAAGAACGTCGGTCTTGACGGTACATGATTCACAATATCAATAGTAACTGATAATGGCGCCTTGCTAGGGCGTAGCAAATGACGTAGCTGAAGGCTATGCTAAACTATCGTCTCGGCAAATGAGAGCGTATTTAGTCAGTGAACCATCGCTAGCAAAGTCGGTTGTACAACTGGGGCGAGTGCTAGGAAGTCTCTCTAGACCTGCCGTGTGGCGGCGCTCGGTCTGCAATCACTGATAGTGGCGACACGCGGGTCCGACGTATACCAACGGACCGCGGCCGATTTAAAGGCTACCACCTAGCAAGTGTGGTGTCTGGCGGTGACACCACAGAAAATAATAGTCATGTTCCGGACACAGGGCGCAGTAGTGTGTAGCTGCGAATCTAGCCACTGTACCACCGCTTCGGGTGAACCATACAGTACCTCGAAAACTTTGACCGTCGTTTTCTCAGCAACGGTCGAGTTTCTACAGATAAGCCTAGACTCATGTGCCCTTAATTTGAACCCTGTTCCTGTAAGCGAAGTTTCTGCGAAATCGGGTTATGGTACCTGCCGTGTTTTCCACGTTCGTATCGTCTCACTAATACCTACGGTTACTTTGTTTCTTGTTTCAGTAATTCTAAAAATTTGCCTCTATTGGCCCTAGTGTCATCTTCCCTGTGGCCAAGCAAGGCCAAATTTTGTTTTGCCAGGAATCTTATTAAATCAAACATTCTGGTTACAATTCCATGTCGCTTTTGCCACTACTTCTTGCTATTTTCTATCGATAGCCTGTACTATTTGAAGACTTGCTTCCAACTCCTGCCACTTGCTAAAATGTTGTTGTGTGTAGCACTTGATTTATGATGGGCTTATTTAGGGTTCAACATTTTACAAACAGCTATCTAGTTTTGCAAATTTTTACAGACAACTTGAGTCCACAGTAATGTCGCATTTGAGGGCTATAATGTGATTCAAGGCCACTTAAACCCTAAGCCCATGACAAAAAGAGTGTCCTCAAGTAGCGCACTTTTTCATATGTTGACAAGTTTTTAAATCAACGTGTTTATATGGTTTTACTTTATAAAAACATTAAATTCACTATGGATAAAATTGTAGAGGATGCGAAATTTGAAAAAGAACACTTATCAAAAGTCTATCTTGAAGGTACCTGTTTAGACGAAAGTTAAGGAGTAAGCAAAACAATTTTTTACTGTAACAAACGGGCTGGAACAGAGCCTCTGGTTGCCAGTATATGAACTTAAAAATCTATCCGTCCTAAAGGCACTGCTGCTAACTATCGGAAAATCAAAGATTCTCATTAGTAACTGTTGTCTCTGACAACAGGTCGAAACTTTTTTTTTTCATTTTGGCCTAAAGATAGCCCATAGGCTCAAGTAACCATAGTTTACGGTAGATTTGTTTTGGTCAAATTGAACCACTTCCGGCGGAGGTTCGAGTCCTCCCTCGGGCATGGGTGTGTGTGTTTGTGCTTAGGATAATTTGAGCTAAGTAGTGTGTAAGCTTAGGGACTGATGACCTTAGCAGTTAAGTCCCATAAGGTTTCACACACATTTGAACTTTTTTTTTGAATCACTTCCACTTGTCCAGTTGCCTCGAAATTCTACTTAAGTACCTGTGTAGTCCCGAAGACAATACAGTTACCTAATCTGATAACCATGGGGACAGGATTATCCAGATTGGCCGTCGCTTTCCGACCTTATAGCTTGCTTGACCAGTGTGAACCAGTCAGACGCGAATCACAAAGTCTTTTTGAGCACGAGTTGCATTCTGCACCATTAATCTATGTTTTTCAGAACCAACATAAGCAGAACTGTCGTGTCTGATAAGGCCGACATAGATTAGGTACAATTGTGCGGGTTAGTCACACAAATAGGATGGGTAGCTCAGGGGAGGAGGAGAAGCCAGAAATTTTATCTCCACCAAGTTGTATCTCAGTCCTAGGTAAGTGCATTGATGAATTAAAGTCACCCAACCCAGTTGACATAATCTGCCTCTCTGAACACCATGTGACCACTGGTATAGGAACTAGGCCTAAGCACAATGAGAAACTCAGACAGGAGAGTACTGCAAATGTTAGAATAAGGAAAGGTTCTCATAAAAGTATAATTAAAAATAATGTAAGTATATTTCATCAAAATATTGGGAGTTTAAAGAATAAAGTAGATGAGCTTCTGGTTTGTTTAGAAGATTTAGAAGCTGAGAATGAAATAGATATACTATGCCTGTCTGAGCATCACATTGTTACTGATATGGATAAGGTAAATGTAAGTGGTTATAAGCTCTCTGCACATGTAACGAGAGAAAATATGGAGAAAGGAGGAGTTGCCATATATGTCAAAAGTTATCATTGTGCAAAAAGTATAGAAACAAAAAAGTTTTGTGTAGAGAAACATATAGAAGCATGTGCCTGTGAGCTTAAATTAAATAAAGGCACATTTATAATTGTAACTGTATATAGGTCCCCATCAGGAAATTTTCATCTATTTCTGAAAAATTTGGACTCCTTGTTGTGCTATCTGTCAGACAGGGGGAAGCAAATTATTATTTGTGAGGACTTCAATGTAGATTCTCTGAAAGAGGGTAATAGGAAAAATGACCTTGAAGTATTACTCGGTTCTTTCAATTTGACACCCGTTATTGATTTTCCTACTCGGGTGGGACAGTGAACAAATGGTTTAATTCGTACCTAACTGGAAGAGTGCAGAAAGTTGAAATAAGTAGTTCTCGTAACATGCAAAGATCAGCACATTCCTCAAACTGGGGAACTATCAAGAATGGGGTTCCACAAGGGTCAGTCTTGGGTCCTTTGTTGTTCTTATTATATATTAATGACTTGCCATTCTATATTCATGAAGAGGCAAAGTTAGTTCTCTTTGCTGATGATACAAGTATAGTAATCACACCTGAGAAACAAGAATTAACTGATGAAATTGTCAATACTGTCTTTCAGAAAATTACTAAGTGGTTCCTTGTAAACGGACTCTCACTGAATTTTGATAAGACACAGTACATACAGTTCCGTACAGTGAATGGTATGACGCCATTAATAAATATAGACCTTAATCAGAAGCATATAGCTAAGGTAGAATATTCCAAATTTTTAGGTGTGTCCATTGATGAGAGATTAAATTGGAAGAAACACATTGATGATCTGCTGAAACGTTTGAGTTCAGCTACTTATGCAATAAGGGTCATTGCAAATTTTGGTGATAAACATCTTAGTAAATTAGCTTTACTACGCCTACTTTCACTCATTGCTTTCATATGGCATCATATTTTGGGGTAATTCATCACTGAGGAATAAAGTATTTATTGCACAAAAGCGTGTAATCAGAATAATAGCTGGAGTCCACCCAAGATCATCCTGCAGACATTTACTTAAGGATCTAGGGATATTCACAGTAGCTTCTCAGTATATATACTCTCTTATGAAATTTGTTATTAACAACCAAACCCAATTCAAAAGTAATAGCAGTGTGCATAACTACAATACTAGGAGAAAGGACGATCTTCACTATTCAAGATTAAATCTAACTTTGGCACAGAAAGGGGTGAATTATACTGGCACTAAAGTCTTTGGTCACTTACCAAATAGTATCAAAAGTCTGACAGATAACCAACAAGTATTTAAGAAGAAATTAAAAGAATTTCTGAATGACCATTCCTTCTACTCCATAGAGGAATTTTTAGATATAAATTAAGAAAAAAAAGAAAAAAAAAACCAAAACAAAAATATTAAAAAAATAAAAATAAATAAAAATAAAAATAAAAAATAAAGAAAAACAAAAAAACACAAAAAAATAAAGTTGTTATATTAACTTAAGTATGTTGTTAAATTAACCTAATTATGTCATGTATTGGAAAATTCGACTCGTTCCACATCATTACGAAATATCGTATTCATGATCCATGGAACTAGTATTAATCTAATCTAATCTCCACCTATGGGTGGCCAGTGCGCGTTGTCTAGGCCAGGCCAGAGCATCGGAGAAGAGCCAGAAAACGCGAGCGGGGCTACACAGGATACAGCGAAACAGCTCAATGCTGCAGACAACACGAATGTGACGGAAGAACAGTGTTCCTAATTGATTCAAGAAAAAAGGCATGAAACTCAGGAAAGAACGGGATATCAAAGCACAAGAATCAGCGATCATAAGAAGACTTGAAGGAAGTCTCCCAACATCAGATGCGGAATTCTCTTCAGATGAAAAACACCAAACGAACAATGCAGACACTGACCAGACACATCCCACGGAGGTCCAAGATGACCAACCAGGAACCGAGTAACCATTTCAAACTGTTTGTCACAAGACAAGCAATAGAAAATGGAAGGAGTTCTTGGAAAAGCCACCCGCCAGCAAGAAAGTCACGCAAATACCAACAGCAAATAAATCTGAACTGCTTGAAATCACAGATACGAATGCTGCAAAATCTCAGCCAGGACCATCCATTTTAGCCATTGGCAACCACTTTTGACAAAAGCCGAAACTTTACCCATAACGATCAATTACACGGGAAAATACATTGAACTTAACGTCGCACTCAGACAGAAAATTACTGGAGCTGTGAAAGCAATATATAAAAGTAACCAAATAAAATACCACTTTCACTCCCTATATGATCAAAGAGCTGCAATTAGATTCTTTCGAGAGATAAAGAAGCCATTATATACGTATCAACTGACAAGAAATAGAGAACGTCAAGTTATCAAATGGATATCTAGGAAGTTCTGGCAGAGGAACTTCATGAAGAACTGAAGATACTTAAATTCAATGCCACATGAGTGCAGCAGTTCAAGAGACGAGACTTGCTCACAAAAAAGCTCTTTCCACAACCTACGTACTGTGTCGCGCTTCCCAAAAGACCTTAAAACGACAGAATATATGATGTAAGATACATATTTAATGCAAGAATAGATGCAGAAAATTACAAATCAAAGGATGATCCTGACCAATGCAAGAGCTGTCGGAAGTTCTGTCAAACAGCGTTTCATCGTACAATACCGACTAGATGTGGAGACAATCACCATTCTACGAACTGCTCACATCCTCGCAACGAACCACCTAAATGTGCAACCTGCAACAAATCAGAATATCCAAAGTCCTCGAAAGGATGCGAGGAATATCAGAAAGCAATCAAATCATACCAGCTATCTCCAAAAACAACGAAGAAGCAACAATCCCAGCCCATAGCAACAACATTGCAGTCTTCCCATCACTACGAATATCTAATGGAAATCGCAACAGTAATTCAAACCAGAACAGAAACCAGTAGCGAAGAAAACTCAGCGACGTCATAAGACAAAAAAGGAATGAATGGGGACGAAACCAAAAATTTGAACAATCGCTGTGACTATCGGAATTATAAAAGTAGTCTCCAACATAAGATCTATTGTTTCCCTCTTTAAAAGGCACAACCTCATAGCTACAATAACGGACATAGCAAGACAATTCAACAATTCAACTTACATTGTCTCAAAAATTCTAGTTTTAATAGAAGGTATAATGATGATCTTCTTCGACGAGTAGTGGATCTTACGCCTCAACTAAAAAGACAGCTCACATTTTGCTTATACAATACAAATGGCGTCAATAATAAGAAACCAGGAGTCACAGATTTCACTGAATGCCATATAGTCAATGCTATGTTCGTACTCAGGAATTAAAAATTAGAAACAATAGTGGCTATCACTGTGACAGACCTGACAGGAGAGGAGGACGTACCAAAATATCTTTGCGCCCTCACTCACACACAATCATGAAACCATTCCACAGCTAACGTCCCTGAAAGCAACAGCAGTAGCTATAGAAACATCTAATGGGAAAATTTCGTTGATAGCCGCCTACTTATGACCGGGAATTCATATTGAAGACTATGCTTTTATCACACCATTGGATCATTTCGACAAAATCTTGCTTTGCGGAGATCTCTATGTGAAGCATATGGAATGGAATTCACATCGAAGGAAGGCAACTTTACGACCTTGAAGAACAGCTCCAAGCAATAACTACTGGACCAGAAGAACCAACATATATACCCGTCATGCAGAACCACAGACCAGATGTGCTGCATACAGTAATCGTCAAGAACATCAGCCCCCATTTCAGCCTAAGAACCAGCAATAATTTGACATAAGATCACTACCCTGTCGTCGGCCACATTTCATGAGAAATAGAGCCACCAATGCCACTAACAAAAACAACAGTGGACGGGGGTCATTTCCAACGTTGGCTAAATAACAGCATTACACCAACCGGAAACGTCATCACAACGGAACTTATTGACCAAACGATTGAGAGATTATCATCGAAATTCCAAAGAGCAGCCAGGTAAGCTTCATCAATAAGAGGTTTTGAGAATCCATACTACGAAGCATTTCTGCCTGCACTCCAAGACCGTAAATATTTAAAAAAAACAGACGCAGAAAACAATGGCAACAAACCCATAATCCGGCTTAAAGAAGAGAATTGATGCAGTTGTCATGAGAACTGACTAGAGGGGCCACGGAGTGGCGCTCTGAACTGTCGGAGCATCGAATGTCAAGCCAACAACTACGATGGTGAGATGAATGGCAGCTTATCCGCACCATTCGAAACTCATGACAACCAAAACGAGCTCTACTGGACAACAGTAGACTCATGTTTGACCCCTGGAAAAGGTCGGATTATACGAAACAACGTACGAAGAACAAAACGTTATTAGCCTAAACGATTTCCAGAATCGCCAAATTGAGGACAATGGAACAGGAGAATCAGCCCAATAGGTAACGCCAGAAGCATAGACTAGCCGAACTGACCACACCACACGAACTGAAACGAATCATCAAGGAAGGACCTCAATATCAACTCAGCATCTGGTCCTGATGGCGTAACTAAAAACTATGTCAAATATCTGCCAAGGAGCCCGTTAGTGTTGCTAACTAGAATTTACAACAGTTGTTTAATTGATGAATATTACCCCTTCACTTGGAGAACGAAAAATGTAGCGCCAGTTCTCAAATCAGACAAAGACGTCAAAGAGTCAAGGAGCTATAGGCCTGTAAGGCTATTTTCAACCGTTGGAGAATTCCTTGATAGAGTATTACTGGCAAGAATCCGATCACCATTATTGGACAACGGTATCATACCCCCGAACAATTCGTATATCAACAGAAACTTTCAACAGACATATAACTCCTCTGTATACGTCGGCCGGGGTGGCTGAGCGGTTCTAGGCGCTACAGTCTGTAGCCGCGTGACCGCTATGGTCGCATGTTCGAATCCTGCCTCGGGCATGGATGTGTGTGATGTCCTTAGGGTAGTTGGGTTTAAGTAGTTTTAAGTTCTAGGGGGCTGATGACCTCAGACGTTAAGTCCCATAGTGCTCAGAGCCATTTGAACCTCTGTAAATCGGAATACCTAGCTTATAATATGCATGTCTCAAAGTACGCAGCTGCTACATTCCTTGACATAGAAAAATCGTTCGATAAGATGTGAAGAGATGAACTACTCAAAAAACTGAAAGACTATATAGACTGGCCGGAGTGCTGCATAAAAATCATGGATAGTTTTTTTAACGGATAGAAGGTTTTATGTACAAATTGATGAGAAAAGAGCGGATATCAAGACACAAATTGAAGGAACTCCGCAAGGTTCGGTACTTTCGCTCGTTCTGTTCACCATCTACGTGAATGATCTCCCAAAACTACAGAGCATACTCTTAGCTCAGTTTGCAGAAGACACAGTGCTCACATCCAGCAGCAGACAACCCAACACTGCCATAAAAAAACTTGAACATCAACTACACATTTTTCAACTCATGGCAGCTTATAAAAGGATCAAGATTAACCCTTGAAAACAGAAAGCTATCCTGTTCACTCGCCGATGGCCAGTACTAGACAGAAAACTGGTAATCAATGGACATGAATAAACTTAACGTAGCAAACTAGGTATCTTGGTGTCGTACTTAAAAAAAGGTAACGTACATGAAGCATAGAACAGCAAAACGAGAAGAGCTAACTAAAACAATTCAGGGATTCAGCAAAACAAGAAGAGCTAACTAAAACAATTCAGGGATTGTATCCGGTGCTTAGTAACACTGATGTGCTCATCAAGACCAAACTCAGGATCTATCAAGCGCCTATTATACCCATGATATTGTATGGTTGTTCCTCCTGGGACACGGTCAGTAGATCCAACTTCAAGTACCTACAACTAATCCAAAACAGACATCTCAGCATAATACTGAAAGCTCGAAGTGGACAAGATTACAAACTATACACAACGAATGGAACATTAAAATGATAGGCCAACTAATCAGAACGAAGACGCGAAACTTACTAGAGAAAATCGACGCAATGAGCCCTGTTACTAGACAGATAGAAGACATCACCACAACAGAACCACAAATCTGACACAAAATAAAGGTCCCTCATGAAATAATAGAGGTCCCACAATAAATACAAGGAATGAGGGCAAACGAACCTAACAGTCCGCTATCCTACAAAAGTTAACAAAGAGAGACTTTAACCCTTACCCTACGTCATTGGAAGTCCAGCACTTTTTTTTTTTGTTTTTGATACATAAAACAGCACGGCAGCTACCAGCTACCCCCCATACTTGCGCTGCGTCGGGCAATGACCCCCCCCCCTACCCCCGGCTGGGGACGTCCCCATACGCTATGCCACTGGGCTTAAGTGTCTGATTATCTCACAAAGAGGCGGAGCATTATTCGAGATGTTGATACTGAATTATCTAATGATGACACCTTTGCAGAAATAAAATCTGAATTTTTAGTAGACGGCATGAGAAGGTTCAGAAAGGAAGTAATGAAGACTGTATTTTCCACATCTAAATGTGTCGTAAAATTTAAATTAAGACTGTTGATAAAATGTAGATGCACCGATACTTTCTCCAAAAAATGTCGCTATATATCGGCGATATTTCTTCCAGCGATATATAGATATCAAAATGTCAATATCGAGTGCCGATATTTTTATCTTATATTTTTTTTTCACAATTTTCGGTAAATATTTGAAACTGTTCTTTTGAAATTGTAGTAGAACATAATTTTGCTTTCACTGTGTGAAGGAGTCTTACTACTTTTTGAGCTTTCATCACGTCCAATCTTTTTCGTTGACTGTGTGAAGCAAGTATATGTAGCACAAAATAAGTAGTCCGATTGTACTGGAAGGTGTCTGTGTGAATGGAATAACGTGAGTTCCGATGTCATGAAACAGCACATCATTTACGTTAAAAAAAAATATTTAACGCAACTAGTGTGCTGTTTCTTCACATCGGCATTATTCAAAATCAGTCGCTGAATATGATGAACAAAAATCTAAATGACGAGATTTGTCTTTGCGGTGGTCTGAAACGTCTGAGGGGGATGCTGACGCAATCGGCGGTCGGCGCTACCAACTTAACTGCTTGGTCACTGGCATTGGCAGAAATGAAAAAACACAAAAGTTGACATGAAGTGTCCGAATCTGATTAAACGACGCACCCATTTGTCACCTTTATTGTGCCACTTACATACAGTTAGCATTGTTAGCAAAGTGGTTGTCACCAAGCGTGAACTTTCATCGTTTGCCTTTCAGTTTTGCTCTGAGGGGGATAGGCATCAGTTCTTGCTCTGAAGGGGATAGGCAGGCTGCTAGCTTGTTGATGTACTGAACATCTGCTAATCAATCAATACTTAAATATACAGCTCTAAAATCGGCAGTATATTTACAGTGTGCAGCCGATACTTTTATAGGCAGGTATGTTTATATTTTTCCATCAATATATCGATAGTTTTATTCGATATATCGTGAGCTAGTAATGACTTTTTTTATATCTATGTATCAGAGTCCCGATATTTTTGAAAATATCAAGAGTATTAATTCAAATCTCGACAACTTTCCCAGTATGTCTACATGTGAGGTATGTGCTAACATTTATGCAGTGCCATAATTGTCCTAGATATTTCCATTTAAGTACTCATTGTCGTAGTAGCGCTTGTTGCACCAAATGCACGGGGGCCCATGAGACTTCTCAGTGCTCACTTAGCAGAGAGCTCAGGTTTTCCTTTGCAAGCAACCGTTCCGCCACTGCCGCTGTTGCCCAAATTATCAGCAGCACATGGAAGCCAGGTGCAGCGAAACCTATGAACATCATTTGCAGAGGTTACTGTCAATGTTTCTACAACAGGAGTGCTCTATCCTAGTGGCTTTCCTAAAGTATGTGGGAAACAAGAGGGTTTGAACGTGACAGAAAACAGGCCACAGCGGGGGCCTAAGCATGCAGTTATTCGGTTCCAGCTCCCACATCTTACAAAAATAAGATATTCACTTGCACTCCGTACAAGCACGGTTATTCTGATATGTTATACGAATTTGGAGGCCCACAGATTTCAATAAGAAACGATACTCATCCTCCCTCTCATCTGGTCACATCTCAGCGAGACCGAGAAGTTGCTATTAACAGCTTTTGTGCTTTAACAATGTAGATTGGTAACGGCACAGGCTCTTATACGGAATACTGAAAATTTGACAATAGCTTTTATAATCCTCCAGTGGAACGCCGATCGGCTCTCTCGAATAAAGGAAACGTTTGTAGCGTTGCGGCACCACCGTTTAGGATAGGGAAAGTTAGTTTTGAGCAATATTCTGAGCACAAGTTACAGCCAGGTGCGGGCCAGATTGCAGTGAGTTACACATACCAACGGTTGTGAAATAGAATGGAGCCCACAGGGCCGTCGAACCACTGAAAAGCGTAAATGCAGCGGTTGGCATGGTGCAACCTACAGGCGGAAGGGGCCCACTGGCGCAATCTAGGTGTGGTGAGTACGTGACTCGGAGTGGCGCGTTAGCAAAACAGGGGGGCACAGCCGAGTATAAATAGGTGCCATTTTCTAATGAGAGTCATTCAAGCGTGGCAGCTCTCCTGGACGGCGGGGCGTATCACACCACTGGCTACACACACCAGCAGATCGGCCGCCAGCGTTCCAGTCCACGGCGGGTCATTGGTTCGACCCCCTGAGACCGATGCCGTGTCCGTAGCCAGCCAGCCAGCGGCGGGACACTCTATGACTAGCTACCGCAGACATTCGTCCTGGCTTCCAACACATGTCGGAGGCATCCCGAGGCGAGGGCCGCAGATTCGGACGCTGGATCGTGGGTGCTTGTCATCGCCACGATCTCAGCCACGCCGGCCAGAAGAAGCAGCAGCTGGCAGCCTGCGGCTCACGCCAAGCAGCGCTGAGTCAACAGGGAAGAAGACCGCAGAGCCTGCTACCAGCGCAGCCCTGACGACGCGGCCCTACAAGGCCGACACACAGCAGCGCTTTGCACTGGGTCGCTTGGGTGGTGGCCTCAGTATTGCGGGACTATGTGACGTGGACCGAGGTGAACAGACTACTGTAGTGGAAACAAATAAATCATTTCGAAAGCTCAGACGAGTCTTAATACGGCACCTCCTGGCATCTCCCACTACAGTAGGAACAACCACTTATCGGTAGCTTGTATTTGGGAAACTTGGCTTAAGCCATCTCATCGAATACAGTTCAAAGGTTATGCACCGCTTAGACATGACAGAGACGACGAAAAACGAGGCTTACCGATTTTATAGATATCACTCAGTTTAAAAAATATGACATAAATCACAGGACGACAGACTTGCAAGCAGTGGCCGCTGTTATTTACTCTTCAAAAGGCAGGTTTACCATTGTCGTCATTTACAAACCTCCAAAGTGTAAAATACGATACCTTGCTCTGAATCAGATTATTGGACTGCTTCAAACGCTATTTATTCTTTGTGTGGACTTCAACATGCACAGCTACAAATCTCACACAACGCTTCTTGATCGGTACGCCCTTACTTGACAAAAGACCACTCTTTTGTGTAATCATGCGAAAAGCGAGCTTTCTCTTTCCATCTTTAGGCATTTTCGTAAGCTATGATAAATTTATTAGGCGGTAAATAGTCGACAGTAACATTTTAGTCATCGAAGAACACGTCACTGTACACTTCGCGCCCTATACACCGGCAGTAAATACTTCAAACATTATTTATTTGGACGTGTTGTGACTTCCCCAAATCGCTTCAGGCAAATGCTGGGATGGTTCCTTTAAAAGGGCACGGCCGGCTTCCTTCCCCATCCTTCCCTAATCCGATAGGACCGATGACCTCGCTGTTTGGTCCACCACCAAATACACGATCCACTCGATGATCGTACTATGCTTCTTAGAAAGAGTCGCCTTATCAGATCGCTATTCAGATGGGAAGTGCCTGATTTTAGCGCGTGACGCTGCTTAAATAGTTCCACCCCCTTACTACTGGAGAAGTCTAGTATTTTCTCGTATGATGGCGCTAGATTTAGATGGTGCTTAGTCGTCGGTACGACCTTGTCAACATAAACTTGTTGACACAAATAAAACTAACGGAGGCTGCATTTCCATTTTGCGCTAACAGACGGCGTTACTTCTGCACTTGAGGGAAGCTCGTAATAGTATTTTGCAAAATCGGGAGAAAATTGATTCTTGTCGGGTTGCCGGGACAAGAAGGTCCATAATGGTGACAGTCCCGATGTATTGGGGTGGATTGCAACCCTATACCACAGAATCCCGTGTATAAATATTCACTTCGATGTAGAAAATTGTTGGCGGATAACAGTACCCACCCGTACGTGGCGCAAAAACAACGTACTCTGTCACTAATATTACAAAGCATACTCAGCTGCAAGAACTAACACCATTTAAAGCAGAAATACATACTCATTCCATGAAAAGATGTAAATGAAGTTGAATATCAGTTCTGTCAAGTATGCGAGAAAGTATGAAAAACGGATGTGAACTAAAATAAAATAAAATACGAATAATATACTTACGATACATTCAAATTCAGCAGTTCACACACCGATTCATAGACAAGAACAAATGTCCACGGAACAATATCGGACGAAACCAACTTGTTTTATAGAAAGCAAAGATTTGGGGTCATTTATTGCATTTAATATTACGGATGTGAGCAAAAATCAAGAAGAATACAAACAATATATTCACAATGTGATTAGCAGTGAAGTACCCGTAAGCTATAACCAGGAACACAATGCAGCTTCTCTTTACTACGAAACGAAAACAAATGTGGACGACTTTAAATCAGCAAATAAAAAACCGAAATGATGGACTGATAAACGTGCATGCACCAAGTGGCTTGGTAGGTCGTGTTACCAGAAGTTCATATATGAGTTTCACCCCTGTGAGACTTTGGAGCACTCTGGTGTCCACCAGACAGGGGGCTGTTGCTTCAAAACGATGACTTCGTTTTTTCTTGGAATGGAAGTTCTTGCATCTTCTTCAGTAATTCAAATGAGCTGTTAATATGCAGCTTTCGATCCTAACAAACTGTTAAAAGATTGAAAATTCCCTTGGACTGTAGCGGTGTACTTTGGAAAGTCAGCTTCCTTGATATTCCAGCTGCTGCTTGGATATATAATACTGACTGAATTTGTAGGTAAATCTATCGTAGGAAATAATCTGAGCCAAGAGAGTCGCGTTTGAGCGTCCTCTCTGTTACACAGTGAGAGTCAAGGGACCACAACTTCAAATCGACGGCCAATAATATGATTCAGAGCATGATATCGTATTTTATACTTCGGAGGTTTGTAAATGACGACAATGGTAAACATCTGCCTTAACTCATGGAGTTATCAAGCATTATCATTCCTTCAGTTTTCTTGACTGTACCGTAAAACCGAATGCCGCAATGTATCTTGTCTCTAAAGTCGCCGCCAAGCAGTCTGCAGCCAGGACCAAAGCTACAGCAATATGTTTTCGCACCAAACTCCGTGTCCGAATGCATTAAACAATTGAAAGTAGTTTCATTTTACAGCATAGCCATAGACACATCGAACCACAAGGCTGAAAAGATGTTTCCTTTAGTTTTTCAATACTTCACTGAAACCGACGGAATCCAGCAGAAGCTGTTGAAGTTTGATTCGTTGAATAACGGAACATCGGAAACAGTTATTAGTTTTGTCTAGACACTATAATACACTCCTGGAAATTGAAATAAGAACACCGTGAATTCATTGTCCCAGGAAGGGGAAACTTTATTGACACATTCCTGGGGTCAGATACATCACATGATCACACTGACAGAACCACAGGCACATAGACACAGGCAACAGAGCATGCACAATGTCGGCACTAGTACAGTGTATATCCACCTTTCGCAGCAAAGCAGGCTGCTATTCTCCCATGGAGACGATCGTAGAGATGCTGGATGTAGTCCTGTGGAACGGCTTGCCATGCCATTTCCATCTGGCGCCTCAGTTGGACCAGCGTTCGTGCTGGACGTGCAGACCGCGTGAGACGACGCTTCATCCAGTCCCAAACATGCTCAATGAGGGACAGATCCGGAGATCTTGCTGGCCAGGGTAGTTGACTTACACCTTCTAGAGCACGTTGGGTGGCACGGGATACATGCGGACGTGCATTGTCCTGTTGGAACAGCAAGTTCCCTTGCCGGTCTAGGAATGGTAGAACGATGGGTTCGATGACGGTTTGGATGTACCGTGCACTATTCAGTGTCCCCTCGACGATCACCAGTGGTGTACGGCCAGTGTAGGAGATCGCTCCCCACACCATGATGCCGGGTGTTGGCCCTGTGTGCCTCGGTCGTATGCAGTCCTGATTGTGGCGCTCACCTGCACGGCGCCAAACACGCATACGACCATCATTGGCACCAAGGCAGAAGCGACTCTCATCGCTGAAGACGACACGTCTCCATTCGTCCCTCCATTCACGCCTGTCACGACACCACTGGAGGCGGGCTGCACGATGTTGGGGCGTGAGCGGAAGACGGCCTAACGGTGTGCGGCACCGTAGCCCAGCTTCATGGAGACGGTTGCGAATGGTCCTCGCCGATACCCCAGGAGCAACAGTGTCCCTAATTTGCTGGGAAGTGGCGGTGCGGTCCCCTACGGCACTGCGTAGGATCCTACGGTCTTGGCGTGCATCCGTGCGTCGCTGCGGTCCGGTCCCAGGTCGACGGGCACGTGCACCTTCCGCCGACCAATGGCGACAACATCGGTGTACTGTGGAGACCTCACGCCCCACGTGTTGAGCAATTCGGCGGTACGTCCACCCGGCCTCCCACATGCCCACTATACGCCCTCGCTCAAAGTCCGTCAACTGCACATACGGTTCACGTCCACGCTGTCGCGGCATGCTACCAGTGTTAAAGACTGCAATGGAGCTCCGTATGCCACGGCAAACTGGCTGACACTGACGGCGGCGGTGCACAAATGCTGCGCAGCTAGCGCCATTCGACGGCCAACACCGCGGTTCCTGGTGTGTCCGCTGTGCCGTGCGTGTGATCATTGCTTGTACAGCCCTCTCGCAGTGTCCGGAGCAAGTATGGTGGGTCTGACACACCGGTGTCAATGTGTTCTTTTTTCCATTTCCAGGAGTGTATGACTCCAGATTCCATTAGATAAATTAATCGCTTTCTGTGAGGACAATATCAATACTAACTTCAGGGTGCTTTATCGACGAGGGCAGCGGAATGTGTTTCACTAAATTAAAGAAGAACTAGGTAAAAAATTATAAGAGTCGAGGGGAATGAAAGGGAAGCAGTGGTTGGGAAGAGAGTGAGACAGGGTTGCAGCCTCTCCCCGATGTTATTCAATCTGTATATTGAGCAAGCAGTAAAGGAAACAAAAGAAAAATTCGGAGTAGGAATTAAAATCCACGGACAAGAAATAAAAACTTTGAGGTTCGCCGATGACATTGTAATTCTGTCAGAGACAGCAAAGGACCTGGAAGAGCAGCTGAACGGAATGGAGAGCATCTTGAAAGGAGGATATAAGATGAACATCAACAAAAGCAAAACGTGGATAATGGAATGTAGTCGAATTAAATCGGGTGATGCTGAGGGTATTAGATTAGGAAATGAAAGGCTTAAAGTAGTAAATGAGTTTTGCTATTTGGGGAGCAAAATAACTAATGATGGTCGAAGTAGAGAGGATATAAAATGTAGACTGGCAATGGCAAGTAAAGCGTTTCTGAAGAAGAGAAATTTGTTAACATCGAGTATAGATTTAAGTGTCAGGAAGTCTTTTCTGAAAGTATTTGTATGGAGTGTAGCCATGAATGGAAGTGAAACGTGGACGATAAATAGTTTAGACGAAAAGAGAATAGAAGCTTTCGAAATGTGGTGCTACAGAAGGAAGCTAAAGATTAGATGGGTAGATCACATAACTAATGAGGAAGTACAGAACAGAATTGGGGAGAAGAGAAATTTGTGGCACAACTTGACTAGAAGAAGGGATTGATTGGTAGGACATATTCTGAGGCATCAAGGGATCACCAATTTAGTATTGTAGGGCAGTGCGGAGGGTAAAAATCATAGAGGGAGACCAAGAGATGAATACACTAAACAGATTCAGAAGGATGTAGGTTGCAGTAGGTACTGGGAGATGAAGAAGCTTGCACAGGATAAAGTAGCATGGAGAGCTGCATCAAACCAGTCTCTGGGCTGAAGACCACAACAACAACAACATAGGAAAAAATGTGGAAGGAATTGGTTGGATGGCCTGCCCATATCCACAATGCTATATCAAGCACTGCTGGAGTTTTAACTGTCGACTTTGAAATAATTTTCACAAAAATATTTAATTATTTTTCAGAATACATGGACAGGACAGAGAAGCTGAAACAGTTGTGCTTATACGTTGATGTCATTCATCAGACTCCTCTATGTCACTCAAAAACAAGATGGCTGTCGTTAATGCCCGCAGTTGGGAGAATTCTTAAGCTTTGGATTCCATTAAAATAATTTTTTCATGTCAAAGTCAGGTCACCTATAATAACTTCAGATTTTTTTTCAGTAATCCGATCAGTGATATTAGAAATACATTAATCGACACTCAAAGATGTCTGAATGAAAGAAAGACTGTCAGTTTTATTTGCATGCAGACCAAGATGAATTTGAGCAAATTAAAGAATGAGAACCCTGCCCAGGAAATAACTAATTTGATTTCGAAATTTGAGGAAGAGAAAATGCCTTTCTATACCATAGCACTTGATTACTTAGAGGTATGGGGTATTTCTTTTAATAAATATCAAGTATTTGATTGTATGACACTGTCTGAAACCCCATATTGGGTGATGATTGAAAAGACTATTATATACCTAACAAAAAATGTTATGAAGATTTCAGGCGACATTTGTTTTCGTGAATATATGTAGCTGAGAGCGTTTTAGAAGAAGACTGAGCATTCCGTGGAATAAAGGTGGATTTACTTTCTTAAGGAAACAGAAAATCCCGAACGTAAATGCCAACTACTAAAATTATGCGAGTATTTTTTTCTTCTATTTCCGCACACAACGCCACTGTGGAAAGATTATTTTCGCTGATGTCGGTCCAGCGGACTGGCGAAAGAAATTGACTCCTGCCAGTGACTGTGCAATCAAACTTACAGTGTCAGTTTAACTATAAGCTGACTTACATGGAGTTTTATAAACATGTAAAAGGGAAAAATACTTGCTTAAAGTGAAATCTTCCTAAAAACATGGCGCACCAACTACGTCTGCCACAACAAGTTCCATGTAATTGTGCTCTGAATGAGAAGTAATTGTATTAAATAAATTTTTACATCATTTCTGCTCCCCGATCTCAGAGTATTCCGACGAGTTCCCAGCTAGATATGGCAACCCTAGTGTGGTATAGTGTGAACATACTTCCACTATACTGAATACTACTGCATTTAGTTTACCCTAGATACATAGAATTCATCAGTAGTTCCAATGATGAAAGCATGACACTGTGTCATTATTTGCTTTTAAATTTTCATTGGAGTGAGAGAATGATTCTAATGAACGGTTTTCTGTTAAAATATATTGTTTTTAGTATCTGTTAATAACGTGCGAACACGTTTGGATAACGATTGTTGCAGTTTTAGCATTTGCAAGGAAGAATGTCTTAGTTACCAGACTACAAAACATACTCAGCTGGAAGAAGCAACACCATACAAAGCAGAAATACATAGACCTACTCATTTTGTGAAAAGATGTAATGTTACACGTTCCTTGTAGTGGCCATTTTCGCAGCAGCTGTATATAAATTGCAGTTGCTTCAAAGAAAATGCCTTTTTTGCGTGCTGCAAATCGAAATTTTTGTTGTTATTTATACACCCAGAAGCGTTTCTCCTTTTTTACAAGGCATCTTCAGTGGGTCTCCTGAAATATTACAAGATTTGTCCATTTCCAGAGCATGGAAATATGGAACGAGTCACTCAACTTTTGCAGAACATTTGAGAGGAAATAACCACAAGCCTACTACAAGAGAAAAAGATATGAAAATAATTAGACTAAATAATGAAAGACATCTCCTAACATTACAAGAAAATTGTGATATATACAAAAAAAGGCTGAAAAGAAACAACTACTAAATGACCAAGTAAATATGACTAACAACTCACTGTTTACACTGATTGATCATACACTCCTGGAAATGGAAAAAAGAACACATTGACACCGGTGTGTCAGACCCACCATGCTTGCTCCGGACACTGCGAGAGGGCTGTACAAGCAATGATCACACGCACGGCAATGCGGACACACCAGGAACCGCGGTGTTGGCCGTCGAATGGCGCTAGCTGCGCAGCATTTGTGCACCGCCGCCGTCAGTGTCAGCTAGTTTGCCGTGGCATACGGAGCTCCATCGCAGTCTTCAACACTGGTAGCATGCCGCGACAGCGTGGACGTGAACCGTATGTGCAGTTGACGGACTTTGAGCGAGGGCGTATAGTGGGCATGCGGGAGGCCGGGTGGACGTACCGCCGAATTGCTCAACACGTGGGGCGTGAGGTCTCCACAGTACATCGATGTTGTCGCCAGTGGTCGGCGGAAGGTGCACGTGCCCGTCGACCTGGGACCGGACCGCAGCGACGCACGGATGCACGCCAAGACCGTAGGATCCTACGCAGTGCCGTAGGGGACCGCACCGCCACTTCCCAGCAAATTAGGGACACTGTTGCTCCTGGGGTATCGGCGAGGACCATTCGCAACCGTCTCCATGAAGCTGGGCTACGGTCCCACACACCGTTAGGCCGTCTTCCGCTCACGCCCCAACATCGTGCAGCCCGCCTCCAGTGGTGTCGCGACAGGCGTGAATGGAGGGACGAATGGAGACGTGTGGTCTTCAGCGATGAGAGTCGCTTCTGCCTTGGTGCCAATGATGGTCGTATGCGTGTTTGGCGCCGTGCAGGTGAGCGCCACAATCAGGACTGCATACGACTGAGGCACACAGGGCCAACACCCGGCATCATGGTGTGGGGAGCGATCTCCTACACTGGCCGTACACCACTGGTGATCGTCGAGGGGACACTGAATAGTGCACGGTACATCCAAACCGTCATCGAACCCATCGTTCTACCATTCCTAGACCGGCAAGGGAACTTGCTGTTTCAACAGGACAATACACGTCCGCATGTATCCCGTGCCACCCAACGTGCTCTAGAAGGTGTAAGTCAACTACCCTGGCCAGCAAGATCTCCGGATCTGTCCCCCATTGAGCATGTTTGGGACTGGATGAAGCGTCGTCTCACGCGGTCTGCACGTCCAGCACGAACGCTGGTCCAACTGAGGCGCCAGGTGGAAATGGCATGGCAAGCCGTTCCACAGGACTACATCCAGCATCTCTACGATCGTCTCCATGGGAGAATAGCAGCCTGCATTGCTGCGAAAGGTGGATATGCACTGTACTAGTGCCGACATTGTGCATGCTCTGTTGCCTGTGTCTATGTGCCTGTGGTTCTGTCAGTGTGATCATGTGATGTATCTGACCCCAGGAATGTGTCAATAAAGTTTCCCCTTCCTTGGACAACGAATTCACGGTGTTCTTATTTCAATTTCCAGGAGTGTATAATAGACAGAAATTCCAACAAATGATTACACATCTGATTCCTCTCATACGTAAATACAGAAAAATATAACAATAATAATAGTTATTATCATTATTTTTAAGAATAAATAAATGAATAAATATAGTAATAAAAATAAAATAAATAATTTTTTAAAAAATCTCTCTTCCTCTCTAATACACACACACACACACACACACAAAAGTTGAATGCAGAAAACTGAGAATGTTGGTAACACTTAGAAAAACAAATGAAAATCTGTATTAAAAAGATGGCAGGTCCACCTGGTTGCCAGATGAGAAAAAGCAGTTTGTTTAGATGCAATGAATTAGAAGTTACCTGTAAGTACCTTTCCATTTCATAAGAAAACGTTAAGGAACTGTTTTTAAATCTATAACCTAGATGTGGAACCATAAACTATCTGTGAAAATGGACAAATCACGTAATATTTCAGGAGACCCACTGAAGATGCCTTGTAAAAAAGGCGAAACGCGTCTGGGTGCATAAATAAAAATAAAAATTTCGATGTGCAACATCCAAAAAAGGTATTTTCTTTGAAACAACTGCAATTTATAGATGTAATGTTGAATACCAATTCCGTCAAAAGCTCTTGTCATGGGGTTAAATGCGAGAAAGTACGATAAACGAATGCCAACTAAAATAAAGAAGTATAGGAACAATACACTTATAACACATTGAAAAGGAGCAGTTCATACATGGATTCGTAGGCAAGAACAAATGTCCACGGAACACTGTGCAACAAACCCAACATCTTCTTTATATGAAGCAAAAAGAACACGGAATCATGTACATCACCCAATAGTTTCTATGTCAAATAATTTTTACATTTTGACATGTGCTGAGGCACAGTTGTCTCCACATAAAGGCTGCACGGTCGAAATTGCAATATTGTGTTTTACAAGTAAATAAATTTGCAGCAAAAGGTAACTGCGACATCATTTAAAAAATTTTGCATGACTGTGAACACCTGCTATGGTAAGATAATCTTACTTTTTTATTGGGATTTCTCGAATATATTACTTTCGAAGGTCATAAAAACTATTCAGTTTCCAGGCATGTGCTCTACTACTAGACTACGAGGCTGGAGGCCACCAACAAAGTATAAATGAAAAGTGTTGTCATCTAACTAGCTTATTTCGAATTAAAAATACAATTTTCACGCCGTATTTTCTCATATTCAAGGTTCACTATTAGATCATTAGGAGCGCTGCTGTCGTTCTCTGTTTCCGTATGGTAATATGGGCCTGATATTTTGATGTTCAGTATCTTCTAGTACAGCTATAAAATGCGTATAGTAACTTTGGGAAACAACAAAATCGAGAAAACTTCATTGCGTATCAGAAAATAGCTGTGAAGTTCGAAGAGAGTTAAATGAGTGTAAAAAGAACAAATGGCAAAATTTTTGTGAAACCATAACTGGTTATGTTATTATCGCTGATGTATGATAGATTTTAAAATATTTCAAAAATAAGAACTGATCTAATCGTCAACCACTAAATGATGCCGGGCTTGAAGAATTTGTAAGCTTAATATAACCAGCTTCTGTAGCCGAGCAGCCATTTCATCTTACGGGATACAGGGATTATAGTCATCCTCTCGTGCTACTACTTCTGTACCAAAAACTGGTAATGGGTATTAAAAAGGCGGCAAATTCCTCACCTAGCAGCGACAGTATCCACTACTTGATGATAGAAAACCTTCCTGGCGTAGGGTGACTACGCCAGTAGCAAGCGTCTTCCAATTCATGTCTCAGCATCTGAATAACTTACTCATCACATTCGTAATATTCGTACTTAAATTCAAATTTCTGAGGTGGAATGCTTTCATTTAACTTTTCTATTTGATTTTGGGCACATTTTGTGTAATCTGTGGCATCATGAGCAGATTCCAGATTTTATAAATCCATTCTGGATAGAATTTGGAAGGCTTTGTTGTTTTAGCACCATGGATAAATGTGGGCAGAGAGTAGATTGGGAAAGAACCAATTTGACGTTTTTCCTGGTTTTCTAGTGTCTAATGGTTATTTTTCATTCAGATTTTAGGGATGTCAAGACACTAACGTCTGCTGGCTGTAGAATGTTTAGTTGCATTTGGTGCCAGGCAGTAGAGAGTTTCTTTCTTTCTGAGCCCACTTTACTCTTGTTTCATTGTAAGGCGAGTCTTTTTCCCATAACAAGGAGCAAAAAAGGCTTTTTTTCAATGAGACAAATATAAACACCACTTACGATATATTCAAGAAAATGTTGCTTTACATTCACTCACTTTCAAATCACCCCAAAAACCAACCCTCAGCCATTCTGTTCACCACTTTCTTAGGCTGTCGTATGTATATAAATACAAGCATAGGAGAAACAGCTACCTCACTAACTCCAACACCATAAGCACTGTAATCATTCCTTTTTCGCTACCAGACTGAATAGCGTAGTCATTTCACCATCCATTAGGCGGTGGTGGGTGCTGTGTAAGAGCACTAGAGCATGTGAACATCCTAACTTTTGACACCTTGTGGATTTATTGGTCATTTTTTAAATACTGTTAAGCGTAACATAGATACGGTAATCTGAAAAACACAGCACTAAATCTACCGCGCTATGCTTTATTTACTACTCTAGCTTCGAAGCCATGAGCACATATTCAGTTGTGCATGTTTTAAGGAGCTTTTGCGCATGTGCAACTGGCGTGACATAATTTCAAATACATACGGATTTGATGAATAACGCCCACGGTTCACGGCGTGCACAGCTATCAGCTAACACTACCTTTCAACTACAAGTTTACATCAATGCCAACAAGTTGTAGCACACTGCAGAAGACTTTTATCCTCGTCCGCTAGGTGGTAACACAGTCCTCAGATATGCCAGTTCACTCACTGTATAGTAAAATTAGATCGGACGTCAGCGTACGTCATAGTTATACTGGTAGTAAAACGTATTTTTGGGTTTCTGAATGAGTTATAGTATATCAAATTTGGGATTTTCTAGTACAGTGATCCATTTGAGGTACTGAGGGCCACAAGGACCTAAAGCATATCATCATCGCTTGTGAGACTGTAGCATTTACTCATGCTTTTGTCAGCTGTTGATCTTATGGTGAGTCAGGTTTATCTGTGCTGTAGGTCCACATTACATATATGCGTATGGACATTCAAGAAAAGTCCTCTGATTTCTCTATCATTCACTTAAATGTGTGATCAACGACGGTGTGCTTTAGGCCCTTATGGTTCTCAGCGCCTCATTTGTATTCTAGTGGTGACCATGTTGTTAGGCATTACTATTTGAATTTCATCATTTCCACAAACGGAAGTTTGTGTTTGCTCTGTGGGAATCGGCTATCGTGTGCAGTCTCCACATGAACACTGTAGACTCTATTTTAAGTGCTAACAGAAAAAACAAATCATCAGGAAAATTTTGTCGCAAAGGAACTAAGGCCTCCCAGACCAGAACTGTTGTCTGAGAAAGTGACGAAATCAAGTAAGCGTGACTACAAGAGAACATTTGACAAAGAAGTGTACAACAGGTGTAAGCTGTTGTGTGGGAGCAACATACGAATGTCTGATTTTCAGCCCAGACGTTAATTCGTGGATTAGTGCAGGTGTTAGAGATATTGTATATTTGTCAGAAAAAATAAAACAGCCTGAAAACTCCGATTTACACAGAAATGCGAAATGGGGAGCAGCGAAAGCTTGCAGATTATTTCGTTCTTTCCCTAAACTGTACTTAATTATTTACAAAACAACAAAATTCCACAAGAACAATTCTTTCATTTGTTAGGAAAGTGTTGCATATTATTATTATTATTATTATTGTTATTGACAGTGGCAATATTTGTATAAATTTGTTCCTAAGCATACCTGTTATTCAGCAGATGCTATTAATTTCACGCTCTCAAATTTATCTGTATCTGTAAATTTGTAAACATCATGAATGTACACTTGCGAGCCGCCACTGCCTTTAGGAGCAATCATTTTCCTGTCTTCGAATACATACTAAAACTGCTTTCATCCCCATTTAGAATCCTCCTAGGATCCTGTAATATATCTGATGTATTTATTTCTTTTAGATAGTCTGTTAACTTGTTAAACCACTTCCCAATAGGTTTCACAGTAACAACTGCACGTTCCTTTGAGATTCCTTATGTTGTGGGGTCACTCAAGATAAGGTGTCTTCGTAAGGACGAATACCAGTTATTCCCGTTCTGTTGTCTCTGAACGTTGTATTCCTTATATTGGGCATAACGATGATTTCAGCTGTATTCAAGAAAACGTATTTCTTTTGCCCAAAACCACACTTAAATACATATATTAACCACCGACAAATGTTAAGCTGTTCATATTCCATTACAACGGTTGAAGATTCCATTTTTCTTGGTCCCTCTGATGCATGATTATAAAGTCTATCGTGAAGTCTCCCTCTTATCACAGCTGACTTCCAACTTACATCTCTCATTGGTAAATTTTGTTCCCAAATGGCTTGGGGAGATTCGGCGACAGCATTCTAAGGATACTGGTGAATAGTATTCTACTGTCTGGCACCTTCAGTTTTTTTTAGATAGCTTACCTGAAAAATAAACAGGGTTTGCACTCTGTACTCTACATAGAACCAATGGCACATTAATTAGAAGTTTGATGCCTGAACACTGGCACGTGATATCAGTAGTGGACCAAAGCTGTCACGAGCCCATTTTGTTAGTGCGGGTTGCTTACATCAGGGGCAGGTATGCACTCAGAAGCAAACCAATTGCTCTACTTTGATTGACAGGTACTTAACCTATTGTTCTCGTTTGATTGACAAGTCCTTGACCTATTGTTTTGCTAAAAGGATCCTTCCTATTGGTTGACAGACACTTAACCTATTGTTTCCCATCTGAACACCCCACCCTCACCCCACCCTTACCCCCATCCCCCCTACCCCTCCCCCCTACCCCTCAGGAAACCTTCCTCCTCGCTGCTACAGGTACACTTTCAAGTCTGAGTTATTCGAATAGCTCCTCTCATGATTATCAATTTTATTGAGTACTTAATTAAATAGCTCAATTAATTAACCTCACCCCCTCTGGTAAACCCCCTCCTCTCCCATCCTGCCTAACGGAAAATGGCAGGAAAAACACTTAGTTGATTGGTCATTTGGAGGGAATTAGATTGTCATGTATGGAATTCAGGGCAGTGTATGGAATATATGAAATTGGTGGCTCTTTCGTGGAGAGGAAGGATCTCATAAGAAGAAATTCAAGGTATATTGTTTACTTATAAAAAATTCAGTTTATGGGGTTGGATTTCTCTTACTCATCATTCTCTACTGTTTGGAAACATGTAGGACTTGTAAGATGTAATTACATGGGGCAAACATGTTGCATAACCTGATGTTCGACATTGTACTCTGGGTGTCTTAACCTAATGTTCGGCCCTCTGTTGGCACTTAACCTATTGTTCTGTTAAGTGGTTTTCCATGTCTCCCCCATGTCCTTAAACTATTGTACCGTCTTTGATACCAAATTAAGTAATTAGTTATATCCTCCCACCATTTTCTGCTACACTTTTCGAATTTCACATGTTTTTGAACGACACTTCTGGTGCATTCTTCTTTGTCACCCACCCCATTAAACTATGGTACTGTGTTTTACATAAAAATTGTGCAGATTAACGTAGTGTTCTGCACTTAACCTGCTGTTCTGCTCCATGTCACCCACTCATGCACACATTCCCCTTAACTATTGTACCACTAACACCACGTTGATATAAAAAATTCATCCCAATTAAATAAATCGATATTCTTCACATGTATGGGGTATTTTTTTTAATTTGCAGCGTCCTGTTGGTTGGTGAAATCGATGGAATAAAGTTTAAACAAAAGATCGCTAGTAAAAATCACATCCCGCCACCTGACGTTGATGCTGTCACCTCCGCATGTGTCATGGTGCACAGCCGCCCCCCATAAAGTGACGCCATGGCCGTCAGCTGCCGAGTCACGCACAAGTGTCCATTCAGGTCCCGCAAGCATGAGGCGGCAGCATCCCTTTCATACTTGACACCTGAGAAATTCCTGTTGAAGTATGTATTCACCTAGGCACAGTTGCTATCGCGATGATGCAGAGCTGTGGGTCCAGCACTATACAAATTTGTTCCAATGCTTCCCAGAGTAGATCAGGGTGCATTGTTCCTAGCAATCCTAATTGGACACTCGAAGCGCGTCGGCCATGTCCATGTGTGTATCTGCCCCGCGAGGCTGACGCATCGCCATGAGATGTGTGCGTAGCGTGGCTGGAATTTTTGGGGTCCTATAGCTACTGGTCTGGAGATGTCCTAATACCACAGTGTCAGATGAGGGACAGCATCATGCCAGAGATGAATGGTCTGCTTCAACTTGTCTTTGAACACATGGACAAAGAATACAATACCTTGCACTCAGAACTTTCCATACATAAACCCTGCAAGAGTTATCTACAGATCATCAAATACATACAAGACTCACAAGAATGTTGGGAACTGGGAACATATTTACCAGTGTAACTACAATTAAATATTACGATTGCTGCTGCAGTTTGACACTGATCAATGTACAGGTAATGTCTCCTCTTGTAGGCTATGGTACGAATCCCAGTATCTATAGCACACATAATTTTCTACATAAAAATGTCTCTCATGCCCTCGCAGTTATCGATGCACTCAATCTATACGCCCCTCACGATAGGACACACACTCATTTTCTATAGTCATGCCACAACATAAGGCACAGTCACATTACACTGCAATATATACACATTTTCACAAACAGTGCAGTTATCTTTTATATTTGTACAGCGCCCAAAAAATTATGGTATGCCTACACTCACACCGGCTATATGTCTCGATTATCCTCAATCCTAGGAAATTATCTGACAAAGTCTTCAAATCAGCGCTTCTGGAAGGTGCTGCATCCTGCCACGATTCTCTCAAACAAGTGTTATGAAGGACAGGCGTCCGGCAATATGTGATAATGAATAACGTACCTGCGGACATAATACTTGGAAAGACATCACCGGTGAGGGTTGGTGTACTGTAATCAACATCACTATTTATAGAACTACAAAGAAAATGTGAGGGTACACTTAGGGGTGCCGATAAGGGAATGTATTGTTACAGCCATATTGCCGTCATGTTTGTACACTATAGCAAGTCAAGTTGAACACTTGCATTGCTATATTGTGCAGCTGGTTACTAAAAGAATCTATCACCACTTACGTTTGGACATACACCTCAGTGCGTTGAAACTACAGTTCACCATGTCCAAACTATTTTTCCATTACGACTACACATACGTATTTTTTTTTGTTTTTACCTGAATAGTCGTTTGATTACTTGCCACAAACATATGTCGGAACATAAGCCATGGTACCTTTCTATTCAAGCAGCAGCATAACATTTCTGACTATCAATTATATGTGTATAAAAAAAGATATTGAATTTAATTGATAAAAGGAGAAAATACAAAAATGCAGTAAATAAAGCAGGCATAAAGGAATACAAACGTCTCAAAAATGAGATCGACAGGAAGTGCAAAAAGGCTAACCTGGGAGGGCTAGAGGACATATGTAAGGATGTAGAGGCGCACATCACTAGCAGTAAGATAGATACTGCCTACAGGAAAATTAAAGAGACCTTTGGAGAAAAGAGAACCACTTGCATAAATATCAAGAGCTCAGATAGAAACCCAGTTCTAAGCAAAGAAGGGAAAGCAGAAAGGTGGAGGGAGTATATAGAGGGGTCTATACAAGGGCGATGTTCTTGAGGACAATATTATGGAAATGGAAGAGGATGTAGATGAAGATGAAATGGGAGATACGATACTGCGTGAAGAGTTTGACAGAGCACTGAAAGACCTAAGTCGAAACAAGGCCCCGGGAGTAGACAACATTCCATTAGAATTACTGACAGCCTTGGGAGAGCCAGGCCTAACAAAATTCTACCATCTAGTGAGCAAGATGTATGAGACAGGCGAAATACCCTCAGACTCCAAGAAGAATATAACAATTCTAATCCCAAAGAAAGCAGGTATAGACAGATAAGAAAATTACCGAACTATTAGCTTAATAAACCATGGCTGCAAAACACTAACGGGAATTCTTTACAGACGAATGGAAAAACTGGTAGAAGCCGACCTCGGGGAAGATCACTTTGGATTCTGTAGAAATGTTGGAACATGTGAGGCAGTACTGACTCTACGACTTATCTGAGAAAAAAGATTAAGGAATGGCAAACCTTAATTTCTAGCATTTGTAGACTTAGAGAAAGCTTTCGACAATGTTGACTGGAATACTCTCTTTCAAATTCTAAAGGTGACAGGGGCAAAATACAGGGATCGAAAGGTTATTTACAATTTGTATAGAAACCAGATGGCAGTTATAAGAGTCGATGGGCATGAAAAGGAAGCAGCGGTTGGAAAGGGAGTGAAACAAGGTTGTAGCCTATCCCCGATGTTATTCAATCTGTATATTGAGCAAGCAGTAAAGGAAACAAAAGAAAAATTCGGAGTAGGAATTAAAATCCATGGACAAGAAATAAAAACTTTGAGGTTCGCCGATGACATTGTAATTCTGTCGGAGACAGCAAAGGACCTGGAAGAGAAGTTGAACGGAATGGACAGTGTCTTGAAAGGAGGATATAAGATGAACATCAACAAAAGCAAAACGAGGATAACGGAATATAGTCGAATTAAATCGTGTGATGCTGCGGGAATTAGATTAGGAAATGAGACGCTTAAAGTAGTAAATGAGTTTTGCTATTTGGGGAGCAAAATAACTGATGATGGTCGAAGTACAGAGGATATAAAATGTAGACTGGCAATGGCAAGTGAAGCGTTTCTGAAGAAGAGAAATTTGATAACATTGGGTATAGATTTAAGTGTCAGGAAGTCGTTTCTGAAAGTATTTGTGTGGAGTGTAGCCATGTATGGAAGTGAAACATGGACGATAAATAGTTTAGACAAAAAGAGAATAGAAGCTTTCGAAATGTGGTGCTACAGAAGGATGCTGAAGATTATATCGGTAGATCACATAACTAATGAGGAGGTATTGAATAGAATTGGAGAGAAGTGAAATTTGTGGCACAACTTGACTAGAGGAAGGGATCCCTTGGTAGGGCATATTGTGAGACATCAAGGGATCACCAATTTAGTATTGGAAGGCAGCGTGGAGGGTAAAAATTGTAGAGGGAGGCCAAGAAATGAGTACACTGAACAGATTCAGAAGGATGTAGGTTGCAGTAGGTACTGGGAAATGAAGAACCTTGCACAGGATAGAGTAGCATGGAGACCTGCATACAACCAGTCTCTGGACTGAAGACCACAACAACAACAACGACAACAACGTCCATACTTACACAAGCTGGGTATCATTTTCGCACTGCGAAAAAGCCTCCCGCAACTACGTATTTGTCGATGAATAAAGGATATAATTAAAATTTAAAAAAGCCCTAAAGTCTTTTCGGTTTATTGATTTCACCAGTTCCACGAAACCTTTTGGTATTTCCGATACTTGTGAATCCAGCAAACACACAGTGGCGTCTATATATATATACACACACCAGTGTTGGCACCAGTTACTGTCCTTCAAAGTAGTCACTAGCGTTGTGTAAAACTCGTTGCCAGCTTTGTGGAAGGCGTAGTATACTGTTAGCAGAGCCTGTTCTGTTGATGGTGAGAATGAAGCGGTCTAAAGTTATTGTGATTCTCGTGCGACTGTGATGGTCTTATCCTAATGCATTATGTTTCTCCACGGCAGACCGTCAATGCACAGTATTACTGTTCGTTTCTGCAGCATCACCTGCGACCAGCTTTGCGAAAGAAGCGGCTACACTTCCTGCACAACCCACCGATCATTTTGGACGACAATCGTTGGGCGCATACGGCGCAAGCTGTGGCTGTGCTGTTCTATCGATGGGTCTGGGAAGAGCTGTGTCATCCACCATATTCCCCAGACTTAAGTCCTTGTGACTTTGATTTGATTCCGAAGATGAAGGAACCACTTCATGGCATTCGCTTCAGAACTGTTCAGAGATTCGACATGAAGCAGACCACTCCATTCGCACCATCAACAGAACAGTCTCTGCCGATGGTATACTAGGCCTTCCACATCACTGGCAACAGGTTTTACACAACGCTGATGACTACATTGAAGGACAGTAACAGGTGGAAACAGGTAACTCCTCTGTATCCGCTGTGAATAAACAGTTGCCACTATTTAAGTTCCAACCCTAGTATATATATATATATATATATATATATATATATATATATATATATATATATATATATATGATCTCTAGTGCTACGCTTTCCGGTAAAAATGATATTTATGATTTGGAATCAAGTCTTTCCATTCAAACACACACCTGCGTTGGATCCTATGGAGAAGTCCTTTAATGATTGCAGCCACTAGTGAATCATATTTCTGGCACTCTCATATCTCGAAACGAGTCACCTTTTTCGAACCTATCACCTACAGTAAAATTTTAGATAGTCCCTTTGCCTCTTGCAACTGCCGCCATTTCTGCAGCTTTGCTCATGTGATCGCTCCAATGTAAGTAGGAACTGAGCAGAAGTTGGAGAGAGCTGTATCTACCACCTTCTGCAACCCGTGTAGTAAGAGAGTGACCTGAGTTGCTGAAACAGAACTGTGTTTTGACCATTCGATGGAAATGAAGCCTGTTCCTGCAACACGAGGTAGTACAAAAGACAATACGGCAGCAGGGGGTAGGACGTGGATTTTGTTACTGCATTGTAGTGCGCCCCCAAACTACATACAGATACTACAGTCCAAAGCAGATCCGCGTCTCTCAGGGCCCATTCACGCCTATCAGCCCAACATGCTGTCTACATTATTTTATAACATCCAACAGAGAAAAATTACGAACTATAAAAGCTCCACTAACTTCATCCAATAGAGAACTCGATAAGATATATTCCGCATCTCTCTCCTCCCATATATAGGAAACAAATACCATCTGCATGCCAGCATTGAGCACATGTGATGATGCTATTAAATATACAGCTATTGATCCATAACACGGACCAGTGTAAAGTTACATCGCCTGTACTGTAGGAGGATGACCGTATCTCACAAACTATACTATAAGTTGATGAGACCCTCTCTGTGACATACATACATACATACATACATTAAATCTTGTTCCATAGATCATGAATACGACATTTCGTAATGATGTGGATCGTGTCACTTTAACATAAGTTTTCTATACACAAAATAATTTTTTCTTTTTTTTTGTAGTTACTACTTCATATCTAAGATTTCATCTATTGAGTAGAAGGAGTTGTCATTCACAAATTCTTTTAATTTGCTCTTAAACGTTGGTTGGCTATCTGTCAGGTTTTTAATACTATTTGGCAAATGACCAAAGATTTTTGTCGCAGCATAATTCACCCCTTTCTGTGCCAAAGTGAGATTCAATCCAGAATAATGAGTATTAGCCTTTCTTCTAGTGTTGTAGCGAGCATTTCTCTGTTATTTTTTAATTGGGTTGGGTTATTAATGACAAATTTCGTAAGTGAATATCTGTATTGCGAAGGTACTGTGACTATCTCAAGTTCGTTAAATAAATGTCTGCAAGGTGATCTTGGGTGGGCTCCAGTTATTATTCTGATTACATGGTTTTGACAATGAATACTTTCTATCTTAATAATGAATTACCCCAAACTATGATGCCATATGAAGCAGTGAATGAAAATAGGCGTAGAAAGCAAATTTACTTATATGTTTATCACCAAAATTTGCAATAACCCTAATAGCACAAGTAGCTGAACCTAACCTTTTCAGCAGATCATTGATGTGTTTCTTCCAATTCAATTTCTCATCAGTGCACACACCCAGATATTTTGAGTATTCTGTCTTAGCAACAGACTTCCCTTCATAGTCTATTTTTATCAATGGTGTTATGCCATTTGGTATACAGAGATGTATAAACTGTGTTTCCTCAAAATTTAGTACGAGTCCATTTGCAGAGAACTACTTAATAATTTTCTGAAAGACATGATTTACAAATTTCTCAGCTGATTCTTGCTTCTTGAGTGTGATTATTATATATATTATCATCATCAAAAAGAACTAGCTTTGCATCTTCATGAATACAGAGTGGAAAGTCGTTAATACATATTAAGAACAATAAAGAACCCAAGACTGAACCCTGTGGGACACCATTCGTGATACCTCCCCAGTTAGAGATCTCTGCTGGTTTTTGCAGACTATCTGTACTGTTAATTTCAACCTTCTGCAATCTTCTAGTTAAGCATGAATTAAACAATTTGTGCACTGTCCCACTCATACCACAATACTTAAGCTTATCTAGAAGAATTTCATGATTCACACAATCAAAAGCCTTTGAGAGATCACAAAATATCCCAATGGGTGACGTTCGGTTATTCAATGGATTTAATATTTGATCGGTGAAAGCATATATAGCATTTTCTGTTGAAAAGCCTTTCTGAAAACCAAATTGACGTTTTGTTAGTACTTCCTTTTTACAAATATGTGATGCTGCTCCTGAATACATTACTTTTTCAAGAATTTTGGATAAAGTGAGATTGGGTGGTAGTTGTTAGTATCAGATCTATTCCCTTTTTTATGCAATGATTTAAGAATAGTGTATTTCAGTGTATCAGGAAAAATGCCCTGTTTCAGTGAGATACTACATATGTGGCTGAGAATCCTACTTATTTATTGGGAACAAGCGTTTACTACTCTGCTGGAAATACCATCAGTTCCATGTGAGCTTTTACTTTTGAGTGAATTTATTATCTTCCTAATTTCAGTAGGAGAGGAGGGTTGAATTTCAATTTTATCAAATTGGATAGGTACTGCCTCTTCCATACACTGCCTTGCATTTTATAATGAGTAGCTGGATCCTATTTTCTCTACAACACTTAAAAAATAATTATTAAAAATGTTTTCTACTTCTGGCTTCTTGTTAACAAACTTTTCATTGTATTTGATAGAAATACAGTCTTTCTGTGCTCTCAGTTGCCCTGTTTCCCTTTTCACAATATTTCAAATTGTTTTAACTGTATTATCAGATGTCCTAATCTCAAACATAATGCACATACTTCTAGAAGTTTTCTTAACTTTTCTTAATACAGTGCAGTAGTTTTCATAATGATTCACTGTTTTGGGATCATTACTCTTCCTACCTATAAGATACTCATCCCCTTTCTGTTTACAAACTGTTTTTATCACTTTAGTAAGCTATGGCTTTTTACACGGTTTCTTAAAATTATATTTCACTGTTTTCATAGGGAAACTGTTTTCGAATATACTCACAAAGGTATCATGAAACAGGTTAAATTTCAAATTAGCATCATGTTCCCTGCACACTTCATCCCAGTCTAAGTGTTGCAAGTTCTCCTTAAAATTTTGAATTGTTACATCGTTAATTGAATGCAGTATTTTGGAGGACTGTTTTACTTTACTGTATAGAGCTACATCAAATACTGTAACTAGCTGTGCATTATGATCAGACAGACCATTCTTAACAGGAAGAGTTTTTATTTGATTAAATTTATCTTGATCTATGAAAACGTTATCTATCAGTTTGCTGCTTTCCTGTACCACTTGAGTAGAAAAATCAATAACTGGTGTCAGATTGAAAGAGCCAAGTAATACTTCAAGGTCAAGCTTCCTATCACACTCTTTCAGAAAATCTATGTTGAAATCCCCATAAACAATAATTTGCTTTCCTTTGTCTGACAGGTAGCAGAACAAAGAATCCAAGTTTTTCAAAAAGAGTTGAAAATTTCCCAATGGAGACCTCTACACAGCCACAATTATAAAAGTGACATTATTTAGTTTAAGCTCACATGCACATGTTTCCGTATGTTTCTCTACTCAAAATTTTTTAGTTTCCAAATTTTTCACACTATGACTGATTTTAAAATACGTGGCAACTCCTCCTCTCTCCATAGTGTCTCTACTTACATGTGCTGAAAGCTTATATCCATCTACATTTACTATTTCCATACTTGTGACTATATGATGTTCAGACAGGCATCGTACATCTATTCCACCCTTAGTTTCTAAATCTTCTAAACAAACAAGAAGCTCATCTACTTTGTTTTTTAATCCCCTGATATTCTGATGCAATATATTAACACTGTTTTTCACTATACTTTTATGTGAATCTCGTGCCATACTAAATTACTTTTCGCTGTAACGTTATGAAAATCTTGTGATATTTTCACATCTCTAGAACCTGCCTGTCTGAATTTTTCATTAAACTTAATTTCAATCAATGTAGGATGATTGGACACTGATCTTAGCCTAAAAAAGTACTCCCATGAGTTTCAGAGCCCCCCCCCTCCTTAAAAATTTTGGTATCATCCCAGCCAGTTTACCCTTCCCATTCCTACTGACATGCGGGCCATAGCTTCTGAAGTCCCACCTACCAATACCATCAACAGGAACCAAACCTATGCCTGACAAAGTAGCCGCCCGAAGCAGCTGATCTGGATCCATATTGACCCTGTATAGATCCTTGAAACATTGTTTTTTTGTGTAACACGCTTTGTACACTGCCATACATTTTGTTTTTTCCACCACGACTTCGAAGTCTGTGTCAGGTTCTAAACTGACATTAACAGGTTCTGATCCATTGCCTCTCGCAGAAAACTAGACATCGCGCGGTATAAGTCATGTTGTTTCCGCTGCTACCATAACATACCACACACAATGGATGATTTTAAATAAAAGACAGTTACAACATAAGGAAACTGGAAGAGTTTGGTGGCGTTGTGGAGAGTTTCCAAACTGCTGTCCAAAGGAGATTGACGACCTCAACATTTAAACTTATCTGTCACAGTGACGGAATAGCTGATGGCTCTGCATTCCGTTTCGACTGATTCCTCATATTGCAGTCATGTACGCGACCACTGTTGCGGTGCTAGCCATCCCCAGGAGGTGTTGTTCCTCCACCAAAACTCTTTCTCCATCTCAAACAAGCGACGTCAGTCAATCATTATGTGGTAACCAACAGCATACCGATGGACCGATGGGATGGCAAAGGTACCGTCGATGTACTGTAATAATAAGCATCAAAGTTGTAGTGCGGAAACTTTTAACAATTTTGCAGTAATTCCAACACTGACCATCGATGCAACAGCATGTTTTCCAATTTCAGTATCACAGCTAAACCGCCCTTCTCTACTTTGCAAGTATCATTGCGAATATAGATAGATGACTGTGCAGTACGTCTATTCATTGTTAATTCTCGAACACATACATCATCAAAGTATACCAGACAGCGCTCTACATATTTCTAGCACCTCGAGCATAGTGCATAATTTATAATCTATCTCTACGTGGATGGAATCGCAGAGCATTCTTGCAGTCTTAGGATAAAACTAGAGACTGAAAGACCCCCTCGCACTGTCTTTGACCAGTCCGCCCTGGAGCACCGTTACGGATTTAATCTGCAGCCGACCAGAAGTAGGCAGCTACATTCCGTGTCTCGTGAATGAACTGAGCTAGCCAAGTCCACAAGATTTCTCCAGATACGCCCATGTCGAGGAGGTTAGCATCCCTTATCGATGTATAGTAACAGATTTGAAAGTGTTGTGATGTAATAGCAAATGGTTAAGAATAACAAGAAACGGAAGGTTTTCTTTTTTTTTTTTTTTTTTTTTTTGCGTGTAGGAGCTCCAGGCGGATGGAGTTCGAAGCATTTTTACTCAAATCAACCATGCTATCAACTCTAAAGTATTGTTCTATAGTCTGGTATCAGTATGTGGAAGGTATTGGTGAGGGAGAACATAAACAAACGCACTCCTAAGGCTACTAGGTTCCGCACTTAAAATAGGCTATAATGTTAGATCGCTCCAGTTTCTGACCTATTAGTCATATATAATGTAGCGCAGTTAATATCCCAATGTAAGAACTATATTTCCAGCGCATGACATACATCCTTCTTGCCGGTTTCTCTACGATAAACTACGGTAACAAACCGTAAAGTGAAAAAAACTGCTTCCTTAAAATATCGATTCTGTGTGATACGTGCACAATATAGCTTTCCGAAGATATATAGCGTCCATTGTTCACATCCGATCACGGTTCAGAAATTATACTATGCCCACATCAGTCCTATATAAAATGATCGTTAGTAATGGAGAATACGCCGGCCGCGGTGGCCGAGCGGTTCTAGGCGCTTCAGTCCGGAACCGCGCGACTACTACGGTCGCAGGTTCGAATCCTGCCTCGGGCATGGGTGTGTGTGATGTCCTTAGGTTAGTTAGGTTTAAGTAGTTCTAAGTTCTAGGGGACTGATGACCTCAGCTGTTAAGTCCCATAGTACTCAGAGCCATTTGAACCATTTTGAACGGAGAATACCTCTTAGAAGGAAACAGATAACGCATAGTAGCGGCTTTTGACATGTGAAATTCCGCGTCATGCGGCCACTAACTCTGTAAACAGGACATCTGCCAGGCAAATGTATACAAGGGGATTGCAGTGCCTCACAAACACCTATCACTAACTTAGAATCATCTTAGTTATGACACTGAAGTCTAGATTTTATACCCAAGATGCGATATGGGAATGGAGTACATCGCATAAATTTTCGTTCGTTTAGAGGAATGTGTCATGTTTCATCACACATGAGATGGAAGTCCTCTGATGATCGAGAGGTTTGCTGTTAACGGTCGCAAGTAGACACTGCTCTAACAAGGGAACCTCCGCATCGCACCCCCTCAGATTTAGATATAAGTTGGCACAGTGGATAGGCCTTGAAAAACTGAACACAGATCAATTGAGAAAACAGGAAGAAGTTGTGTGGAACTGTGAAAAAATAAGCAATATATACAAATTGAGTAGTTCATGGCAAGATAGGCAATATCAAGGATATCGGCATCGCAGGAGCGCCGTGGTCTCGTGGTAACGTGAGCAGCTGCGAAATGAGAGGTCCTTGGTTCAAATTTTCCATCGAGTGAAAAGTTTAATTTTTTACCAAGAAAACCTAAATCGGGCAAGGTAGAAGAATCTTTTTACCCATTCGCCAAGTGTACAAGTTAGGTGGGACGACAACATATTCCTGTCATGTGACGTACATGCCGTCACCAGTGTCGTATAGAATATATCAGATGTGTTTTCCTGTGGAGGAATCGGTTGACGTATGACCTTGCGATCAAATGTTTTCTGTTCCCATTGGAGAGGCACGTCCTTTCGTCTACTAATCGCACGGTTTTGCGATGCGGTCGCAAAACACAGACACTAAACTTATTACAGTGAACAGAGACGTCAATGAACGAACGGACAGATAATAACTATGCAAAAATAAAGAAAGTAAAACTTTCGCTCGAGGGAAGATTTGAACCAAGGACCTCTCGTTCCGCAGCAGCTCACGCTATAACGGGACCACGCCACTCCTGTGCTGAGATCGTCCATTATGTTGCCTATGTCGCCCATGGACTACTCAGTTGGTATATTTTGCTAAATTTTTTCACAGTTCCACACAACTTCTTCCTGTTTTCTCAATTGATCTGTGTTCAGTTTTTCAAGGCCTATCCACTGTGCCAACTTATAACTAAATCTGAGGGGGGTGCGATGGGGAGGTTCCCTAGTAAGATCCACACAGGACATGCAGCGCAGCCTATGTCACGCGACCGTTGCATCGTGACAGAACAGCGGAAAAATTGACCTGCCGCAACTTCTCCCTCTCACAAGGATTTACAGTCACTTAGTCTTGTACAAAAAGGTGTGCATTATTCAGGAACACACATTTTCAATAATTTGCCAGCATCCATAAAAAGCTTAACAACCAACGAAATTCAGTTTAAGAGAAGCCTAAAGGATTTATTGGTGGCCAACTTCTTCTATTCCATTGATGAATTTCTCACTAGAACCAAGTGATTTGTGGGTGTATATATGTAAGTACGATATAACTTCTGCACAATTTCAGTGCAGTAATGAGTTCATTGTAAATAAGTATTATAGTAGTTGTATTACACGTTTATTACCTTACAAATAAATAAAAAACTTTTTTATTTTAAATTCAGTGCATTAGTATTTGTAAAATGATTCTTTCATATAGTGTTCATTAAAAAATGACGATAATTCCACTTGGGACCTGTGGAATGATACATTAGCTTATTTGTTTGAGTTGTAAATATTTGTCATGTATTGTTGTTTTTCTGACATGTTCTACATCCTGGAGTACCTCCTCACTACGGATCAATTGGAATGAAAGTAAATCTAATCTAATCTAAAAATGCATCATCAGTCTATTATTAAATCATACCTCGTTTCCACTCCATCTCAACCGACCACGCCATCCACGCTATGTCATGTCATCCTTTAACGCAGATGCAAGTATGTTTAGACGCAGATGGCTCTCTGTTCTCCGAGGAAAGCATCAAAGACAGCAATCAACTATGCCCACCTCAGTAGACATACAGTAGAATGCTGCCTCGACGGAAAAAAAGTGACTGTTTCCCTGGTTCCCGACGCTTCCATGAATGATGCACTAATAGAGGACTTGACAACTCAAGTAGTAACACCTACACTCAAACCACATAAAGGTCAAGAACAGGCCACATCATATAGATCTCTTTCTCTCAATTCCAGCATCGCAAAACTTCAGAAAGCCTGGCTAGAAAGCGCTTGGAATGATGGCTAGAATTGAACCAGATGCTGCTGTCGAGCCAGTGTGGGCTTAGAAAAGGCAAGGGAAGAATTCACTATTTAAATATGTTAACCCCTGACATCTGTGACGCAACCGCAAGAAAATAGAATGTTACAGCTGTCTTTCGTGAGTTTTTGAGAGCATCTGATAACGTTCAAATACCTGTGGTGCTACGTAAGTTGTAAATGGCTAGAGTCCCGCCACAGCTGATTTATGGAGTTATCACTTTCCTCTCCAAAAGATACATATGGATTCGCTTCCAGAATAAATTAATTGGACCACGTCCTCTAACAGCAGATCTCCTACAAGAAGCAATCCTGAACCCAATACTGCTTACACTCTCTACTACCAAGTTGGAGAGAGTTATCCCTTCTCCTGTGAAGATGTTACTGCCAAAGGCGATGTAGATACTGGACGAAACAGTACACAGCTGTGGGATGCAGATTTCTCTAGGCAAATCGGTAGTAGTCCCTTTTACGAAACGTTTTATTTATTTTTTTTATTCTCAGTCGTCAGCTTTCTGACTGGTTTAATGCAGCCTGCCACGAATTCCTCTCTTGTGCCAACCTCTTCGTCTCAGCAATTGCAACCTACGTCCTCAATTATCTGCTGGATGTATTCCAATCTCTGTCTTCCTCTACAGTTTTTGCCCTCTATAGCTCCCTCTAGTACCATGGAAGTCAGTCCTTGATATCTTAACAGATGTCCTATCATACTCTCTCTTCTCTTTGTCAGTGTTTTCCACATATTCCTTTCGTTTCCGATTCTGTGCAGAACCTGCTCATTCCTTACCTTATCAGTCCACCTAATTTTCAACACTCGTCTGTAGCACCATATCTCAAATGTTTTGATTCTCTTCTGTTCCGGTTTTCCCACAGTCCATGTTTCACTACCGTACAATACTGTGCTCCAAACGTATATTCTCAGAAATTTCTTCCTCAAATTAAGGCCTATGTTTGATACTAGTAGACTTCTCTTAGCTAGGAATGCTCTTTTAGCCAGTGCTAATGTGCTTTTGATGTCCTCTTTGCCCCGTCCGACATTGGTTGTTTTGCTGTCTAGGTAGCAGAATTCCTTAACTTCATCTACTTCAAGACCATCGCTCCTGATGTTAAGTTTCTGGCTGTTCTCATTTCTGTTACTCCTCATTACTTTTGTCGTTTTTTGATTGACTCTCAATACATTTTCTGTACTCATTAGACTGTCCATTCCATTCAACAGATCATGTAATTCTTCTTCACTTTCACTCAGGATAGCAATGTCACCAGCAAATCGTATCATTGATACCCTTTCGCCTTGAATTTTAATTCCACTCCTGAACCATTCTTTTATTTCCATCATACCTTCTTCGATGTACAGATTTATGAGTATGGGCGACAGACTACATCCCTGTCTTACAACCCTTTTAATCCGAGCATTTCGTTTTTGGTTGTCCGCTCTTATTATCCCCTCTTGGTTGTTGTACATATTGTATATTACCCGTCTCTCCCTATAACTTACCCTATTTCTCTCAAAATTTCGAACGTCTTGCATCATTTTATATTGACGAACGCTTTTTCTAGGTCGACAGATCCTATGAACGTGTCTCGATTTTTCTTTAGTCTTCTTTCCATTATCAACCGCAACGTCAGAATTGCGTCTCTTGATGCCTTTAGCTTTCCTAAAGCCAAACTGATCGTCATCTAACACATTCTCAATTTTCTTTTCCATTCTTCTGTATATTATTCTTGGAAGCAAGTTGGATGCATGAGCTGTTAAGCTGACTAGGCATTCTCGCACTTGTCAGCTCTTGCAGTCTTCGGAATTATGTGGACGATATTTTTCCAAAAGTCAGACGGTATATCGCCAGACTCGTGCATTCTACCCAGCAACGTGAATAGTCGTTTTGTTGCCTCTTCCCCTAATTATTTTAAAAATTCTGATGGAATGTTAACGATCCCTTCTGCCTTACTTGTTCGTAAGTCCTTGAAAGCCCTCTTAAATTGTAATACTGGATCCCTAGCTCTTCTAAATCGACTCTGTTTCTTCTTCTGTCACACCAGACAAATCTTTCCCCTCATAGAGGCCGTCAGTGTACTTTTTCCACCTATCCGCTCTCTCCTCTGCATTTAACAGTGGAATTCCAGTTGCACTCTTAATGTTTACCACCCTTGCTTTTAATTTCACCGAAGGTTGTTGTTTTGACTTTTCTATATGCTGAGGCAGTCCTTCCGACTTTCTTTTTCGATTTCTTCACATTTTTCATGCAGCTATTTCGTCTTAGCTTTCCTGCACATCCTATTTATTTCATTCCTCAGCGACTTGTATTTCTGTATTCCTGAATTTCCCTGGACATTTTTGCACTTCCTTTCTTCATTGATCGGCTGAAGTATTTCTTCTGTTACCCATGGTTTCTTTACAGTTACCTTCTTTGTATCTATGTTATTTTTTCCAGCTTCTGTGATTGCCCTTTTTAGAGATGTCCATTCGCATTCAACTGTACTGCCTACTGGACTATTCTTTATTGCTGTATCTTTAGCCTTAGAGAACTTCAAGCATACCTCGTCACTTCTTAGTACTTCCATATCCCACTTCTTTCCATATTGATTCTTCCTGACTAATCTCTTAAACTTCATTCTACTCTTCATCACTACTACATTGTGATCTGAATCTATATCTGCTCCTGGGTACACCTTACAATCCAGTATCTGATTTTGGAATCTCTGTCTGATCATGGTGTAATCTAAGTGAAATCTTCCTGTATCATCTGGCCTTTTCCAAGTATACCTGCTCCTCTTGTGATTCTTGAACAGAGTATTCGCTATTACTAGCTGAAATTTATTACAGAACTCAATTAGTCTTTCTCCTCTCTCATTCCTTGTCCCAAGCCCATATTCTCCTGTAACCTTTTCTTCTACTCCTACCCCTAGAACTGCATTCCAGTCCCCCATGTCTATTACATTTTCATCTCCCTTTGGTATGGTATTACTCTTTCAATATCCTTATATATTGCCTCTATCTCTTCATCTTCAGCTTGCGATGTCAGCATGTATACCTGAACTATTGTTGTCGGTGTTAGATATCTGTCAATTCTTATAAGAATAACCCTATCACTGAACTGTTCACAGTAACACACTCTCTGCCCTACCTTCCTATTCATAACGAATCCCACTCCCGTTATACCATTTTTTGCTGCTGTTGATATTACCCTATACTCATCTGACCAGAAATCCTTGTCTTCTTTCCATTTTACTTCACTGGCCCCTACTATATCTAGCTTGAGCCTTTGCATTTCCCTTTCCAGATTTTCTAGCTTCCCTACCACATTCAAGCTTCTGACATCCTACGCCCTGACTCGTAGAACATTATCCTTTCGTTGATTATTCAATCTTTTTCTTGTGCTCACCTGCCTCTTGACAGTTCCCTTTCGGAGATCCGAATGGGGAACTATTCAGTAATCCTTTGCCAATGAAGAGATCATCATGACACTTTTTCAATTACAGACACATTTGTCTTTAATGCAGTAGGTTCCCCTGTCCACTCCTTCGCCCTCTTGACAAGGCCGTTAGCAGAATGAGGATGACTTCTTATGCTTCAAGTCTTTGGCGGCCAGTGCTGGTTATTAATCAAAGTTTAAGCGGTGCCTGGTTTCTAATCCGGGACGAGGACGTTTTGACTCTGATGCAAAGACGCTACCCCTTGGCCACGGGTGTGCTGCTTGTAAAAACACATATAAAAGCTCAGGCTAAATTTCTTGGCGTTCTCTTTCATTTTTTATTTATTTATTTATTTATTGTTCCGTGGCACCACATTTAGGAGAAGTCTCCATGGTCATGGAACGAGTCAATACATGAAATTATAACACGATTGTAGAAACAGATAAAATGAAATATAAGAAACATATTCAGGCGACAAGTCGTTAGTTTATATAAAGAAAATCAAGAATGTAACACTGGAATTTGCTTAATTTTTTAGCTCTTCCAGGAGCTCCTCGACAGAATAGAAGGAGTGAGCCATGAGGAAACTCTTCAGTTTAGACTTAAAAGTGTTTGGGCTACTGCTAAGATTTTTGAGCTCTTGTGGTAGCTTATTGAAAATGGATGCAGCAGAATACTGCACTCCTTTCTGCACAAGAGTCAAGGAAGTGCATTCCACATGCAGATTTGATTTCTGCCTAGTATTAACTGAGTGAAAGCTGCTAACTCTTGGGAATAAGCTAATATTGCTAACAACAAACGACATTAAAGAAAATACATACTGTGAGGGAAATGTCAAAATTCCCAGACTATTGAATAGGGGTCGACAAGAGGTTTTCGAACTTACACCATACATAGCTCGAACAGCCCGTTTTTGAGCCAAAAATACCCTTTTTGAATCAGAAGAATTACCCCAAAAAATAATACCATACGACATAAGCGTATGAAAACATGCGAAGTATACTACTTTTTGTGTTGAAATGTCACTTATTTCAGATACTGTTCTAATGGTAAATAAAGCGGCATTTAGTTTCTGAACAAGATCCTGAACATGGGCTTTCCACAACAGCTTACTATCTATCCGTACGCCTAGGAACTTGAACTGTTCCGTCTCGCTTATAACATGCCCATTCTTTCTGATTAAAATGTCAGTTCTTGTTGAATTGTGGGTTAGAAACTGTAAAAACTGAGTCTTACTGTGATTTAGCATCAAATTATTTTCCACAAGCCACGAACTTATATCATGAACTACATTATTTGATAATGTTTCAATATTACACACAAGATCCTTCACTACCAAGGTGGTGTCATCAGCAAACAGAAATATTTTTGAATCACCTGTAATACTAGAAGGCATATCATTTACATAAATAAGAAACAGCAGTGGCCCCAGCACCGACCCTTGGGGAACGCCCCATTTAACAGTGCCCCATTGGGACTGAACATCATTACCACTCTCAATATTGCGGAGGATTACCTTCTGCTTTCTGTTCTTAAAGTAGGAGGCGAACCAATTGTAAGCTACTCCCCTTACTCCATAATGTTCCAACTTTTGTAGTAATATTTTGTGGTCAACACAGTCAAAAGCCTTCGTTAAATCAAAGAAAACACCTAACGTTCGCAACCTTTTATTTAATCCGTCCAAAACCTCACAGAGAAAAGAGACTATAGCATTTTCAGTTGTTAAGCCATTTCTAAAACCAAACTGTACATTTGACAGCAAATTATGTGAATTTAAATGCTGCAGTAACCTTGTATATACAACCCTCTCGATAACTTTAGCAAACACCGATGGCATTCCAGTATGAGTTGGTGGCCTCATATTCATACCATTGTCAGTGCATGCGAAATGGCATTGAGCCTTATCAGATCGGCGACGAGAGTGTGGTACGGAGCTCACCCCAACATTCTTGCTACTTTATACCTTGCAGTGATACTTTTACGTACAGGTTATGGATGCATGGTCTATCAGAATGCTGCTAAAGCGTACCAAGCACTGCTGGACAAGCTTTGATTAGATTAGATTAGATTTTCTTTCATTCCAATTGATCCATAGTGAGGAGGTCTTCAAGGGTGTAGAACATGTCAGAACAAAAGCCTACGTGTCTGCCTTGGAGTTACGCTTTTCTGGAAGCAACATAAATGCCTTTACATGCCCGCAGGACAATACTGTGCAATCGTTGTATTTTACAAAGATTGATCAAGAAGTGTTTAACGGTCGCTCAAAACGGGTATAACAGAAAAAACGCAGGAAAAAAGTGCTTTTTCTCCTTCTTCTACGAAAGGTATGAACAATGGAAATTCCTAAAATTTATCGAAGTCCTTCCAATATTCCCATATGACTATCACATGTCTTTTGAATTTATTCCTGTAACATATGTGACAGTTCCAGCAATGGTAAGGATATGGGCAGATTTCATCTAGGCTGTACGTGGTACCAGAGAAGTGGGTAGAATATACTCAAATCTACACAAACGATTCAAAAATTGACACGGAATCTTTTATGGGATACGATTTCTTCTGTCCGCAAACTGCGGAAGAAAGAAAATTTCAACTACCAGGCGATGCGTGCATATTTCTTGCTGAGACATTCACTGTTCGGCAGGCGGTGCAATACGCAAACTCTCTCAAAATCCCCAAAGCAGTAATAATTATTTACCACAAAGTGTTCTGAAATCGATTAAGTATCGAAACAAAGAATTTGTAAATACAACTAGATCTAGTAGATCATTACTTTCAAGCAAAAAAGACTGTTCACATTATTGAATTCGTTTGGACTAAATCTCATTAAAGCATTCAGTGTAATGACAAATCAGATCAATTAACAAGAGATGCGATTAGCAGCAGAAGACCAATGCACGTAAGACTCCCATACACAGGCTACCTCTTGCACACAAAACGACAAATGATCCTCTCGTGGTAGGAAGAATGGGGTAAAACCTACGCAGGTTTACAGCAATTCATATGAAGGCAGCCATGATTTGCAAAATCCTAACACTCAAGGAAAATTACATCGATCATTGTGGCTCTGGTTAAAATGGCTCTGAGCACTGTGGGACTTAACTTCTGAGGTCATCAGTCCCCTAGAACTTAGAACTACTTAAACCTAACTGACCTAAGGACATCACACACATCCATGCCCGAGGCAGGATTCAAACCTGCGACCGTAGCGGTCGCGCGGTTCCTGACTGTAGCGCTTAGAACCGCTCGGCCACAGCGGCCGGCTGATCATTGTGAGAATGCGTCTTAATCATGGATCTTTCCCCGTCCACTTACGTGTTGTCAATGTGATGACGTCACAACTTATGATGTAAATCACATTCTATTTCAGTGCAAGCAGTATGAGAAAGGAAGAATCGATTTTTTAAGGAACCTTCGTGACTGCGTCACTGTCTAACATTATATATTGTGCCAGTTCTTGGAAATACAACCAAAAGTACATACACTATGTGATCAAAAGTATCTGGACACCCCCAAAAACATACGCTTTTCATATTAGGTGCATTGTGTTGCCATCTACTGCCAGGTACTGCAATCAGCGACCTCAGTAGTCATTAGACAGCGTGAGAGAGCAGAATAGGGCGCTCCGCGGAACTCACGGACTTCGAACATGGTCAGGTGATTGGGTGTCACTTGTGTCATACGTCTGTAAGCGACATTTCCAAACTCCCAAACATCCCTAAGCCCACTGTTTCCGATCTGATAGTGAAGTGGAAACGTGAAGGGACACGTACACCACAAAAGCGTACAGGTCGACCTCGTCTGTTAACTGACAGAGACTACCGACAGTTGAAGAGGGTCGTAATGTGTAACAGGCAGACAGCTATCCAGACCATCACACAGGAGTTCTAAACTGCATCAGGATCCACTGCAAGTACTATGACATTTAGGCGGTAGTTGAGAAAACTTTGATTTCATGATCGAGCGGCTGCTCATAAGCCACTCATCACACCTGTAACTGCCAAGCGACACCTCGCTTTGTGTAAGAAGGGTAAATATTGGACGATTGAACAGTGGAAAAACGTTGCGTGGCGTGACGAATCACGGTACACAATGTGGCGATCCGATGGCAGGGTATGGGTATAGTGAATGCCGGTGAATGTCATGTGCCAGCGTGTGTGGTGCCAACATTAAAATTCGGAGGCGGCGGTGTTATGATGTGGTCGTGTTTTTCATGGAAGGGGCTGGCTCCCCTTGTTGTTTTGAGTGGCACTATCACTGCACAGGCCTGCATTGCTGTTTTAAGCACCTTCTTGCATCCCACTGTTGAAGAACAATTCGGGGATGGCGATTGCATCTTTCAACACAATCGAGCGCTTTTTTCATAATGCATGGCCTGTGGTGAAGTAGTTACACAACAACATCCCTGTAATGAACTGGCCTGCACAGAATCCTGGCCTGAATCCTACAGATCACCTTTGGGATGTTTTGGAACTCCGACTTCATGCCAGGCCTCACCGACGGACATCTCTATCCACACTCTGTGAAGAATGGGCTGCAATTCCCCAAGAAACCTTCCAGCACCTGATTGAACGTATGCCTGCAAGAGTGGAAGCTGTCATCAGGGCTAAGGGTGGGCCAACACCATATTAAATTCCAGCATTACAGATGGAAGGTGCCACGATATTGTAAGTAATTTTCAGCCAGGTTTTCGGATACTTTTGATCACTTAGTCGTATGATGCCACAGCTCATGAAGATATAAAATTTTAAAAGGAATGACGGTCATCGATCTTACTTAACAAACTGAATTATCTGTTATCAAACAAACAAGTGGCTTGCTGTCAATTGTATCTAGTACTCTAACTGTATATGTGTCACACTTACAATCGGAGGATGCATTTACGAATTCACCCTTTAAGGAGTGTTCACATTATGCCATTTTTCTAGTCAACTTTGGGCATGCGCATAAATTTCCGACAGCGAAATTACGTGTATTCATTTGTGCATGTGTAATTTCCTGGGAACAGAGGTCATGGGTAAAGTGCATTGCTTCCTGCCTTTGTTGGGAATCTTTGTGCATTTTAGCAGACGACGGGCTATTGGTCTTCATGTGTGTTTACAGATGCACTCACCCAGTATTGCCCAAGTATTTACTTATCCCATCTTCTATTAGTCCCTCTCCTTTCCCCCTCCTCCCCCCAACCCTTCTTCTCCACCCTCTCTCTCTGTTCACTTCCTCCACCTCGCACTCTCTGTCCATCTGCTCCTGTCTCTCCCCCTGTCCATCTCCACCTGCCCTCCCTCCGTCCATTTGTTCCTCCCACCTCTGTCCATCTGCAACTTCCCTCTCTGCCCGTCTCCTCCACCACACCAAGTCCTCCCTCTCTGTTGCTCAATCTCCTCCTCTCCATCCTCTCTCCATCTCCATCTCCCTCCCTCTCTCTCTCTGTACATCTTCTGCTCCCTCCATCCATCTCCTCCACCACATGTCTCTGTCCACTTCCACCACCACTCACTCCCTTTCCATCTCCTCCTGCTCATTTCTCTCTCCATCTCTTCCTGCCCCTTCCTCTGTCCATCTGTTCCTCCACATGTCCATCTGCTCCTTCCCCCTCAGTCCATGTCCTCCTCCCCCTCTCTCTTTGTCCATCTCCCACCCCCCTTTGTCCATCTCCTGTCCTCCTGTGTGCATCTCCTCCACCCCCACTCCCTATCCATCTCCTGGCCCTCTCTCTGCTCATCTACTTCTGCACCTCTGTCTGTCCATCTTCTCCTCCCACTCTACGTCCAACTCCTCTTACCCTCTCTTTTTGTCCATTTCCTTCTGTTTCCTCTCTTCATCTCCTCCACCTTCTCTCTCTCTGCCCATCTCTTGTCCCTCCTCTGTTCGTCTCCTCCACCATATGTCCACCTCCACCAAACCCTATTCCCTGTCCATCTTCTCCTGCCCCTCTCTCTCTTCATCTTCTTCTGCCCCACCCTCTGTTCATCTGCTCCTTCCCCCTCTGTCCATATCCTCCTCCCCTTCTAAGTCGATTCACACCTCCCCCTCTCTCTATCCACCTCCTTCCTGTCCCCATTACTCTGTCATCATCTTCCTCCCCCTCTCCCTGTCTATCTCCTCTTCCCACGTGTGATCTCTGCTCCCTTCTCTCTCTGCCCATCTCCTCCTGCCCCTCTTTATGTTCATCTTCTCCTCTTCCCTTTCTCTGTCTATTTCACCCTCCCTCTCTCTCTGTCCAAATCCTCTCCAACCCATCTATTTGTCCGCCACCTCCATCTGCCACTCCCTGTCCATCTCTTCCTCCTCTTCTCTCTGTCCATCTGCTCCTACCCTTTCTCTTTGTCCATGTCTTCCTCCCCCTCTCTCTGTCTATCTGCTTCACCCACTCTCTCTGTCCATCTCCTCCCTCCTCTCCTAATTCATCTCCTCCTCCCCCTTCCCACTGTTCATCCCCTCCTCCCTCATCTCTCTGTCCACCTCCTCCTCTTTTCTTTCTCTATCAATCTCCTCCCCTCTGTCTGCCATCTCCTCCTCTTCCCTTTCTGTCCATCCCCCCCTCCCCCTCCTGCTGTCCACCTCTTCCTCCAGCTATCTGTGTCCAACCCCTCCGGCCCCTCTCTGTCTTTCCCCCTTTTTCCTCCTCCATTCTCTACAGAAGTTATCACCCCACCTCAGTAGGCTGACAGTATTGCTTCCCAGACAGAAAGTAATATGTGCGCCAAGTTTGGTTTAAATGGATTAAGGGGTTTAGGAGGAGCTTTTCTGGATCGAAATTCGTCCTGCAGTTTCGGTTTCTTGCAGCTCAATGTTTATGACGTCGTATATTCTGAACTATGTGTCGTAAAATGATATAATTTTGTAGGTATATCCAGTGTTATATGAGAATACTGCCTCCGAAAAGTGTTGTCAATAGAGTTAGTAGTAAAGAACCAATAAATTAAAACGTCATGCATGACGTGAAAAATTTTCACACAGCTCGGTGTTTATGACGTCATATCTCCTGAACTATGTATCGTTTAGTGATATATTTCTGTAGATACATTAAGCAGCATATGTGGATACTGTCTGCAAAATGTGTTGCGAACAGAGTCAGTAGCAAAGAAGTAATAAAGTATAACGTCACGCATGATGTGGTAGTTTTTCGTGCATCTACATCTACATCTACATGATAACTCGACAGTTCACAATTAAGTGCCTGGCAGAGAGTTCACCGACCCACCTTCAAGCTATTTCCCTACCATTCCACTCTCGAGTAGTGTGCAGGAAAAACAGAGACTTAAAACTTTCTTTGCAAGCTCTGATTTATGTTATTGTATTATACTGATCATTCCTCCCCAGCCAGGTGGGCGTCAACGAAATATTTTCACACTTGAGGAGAAAGTTGGTGATTGAAATTTCATGAGAAGATCCTGCCGTAACCGAAAACGCCTTTGTTTTAGTGATTGCCACCCTAATTCACACATCATATCTGTGGCGCTCTCTCCTTTATTTCGCGATAGTGCAAAACGAGCTGCCTTTCTTTGAACTTTTTCGGTGTCCTCTGTGTCTATCTGATGCGGATCCCACACTGCACAGCAGTACTCCAGAAGAGGACGTACAAGCAGCAATATCTGCAAAGGATGTAAGAGTGCTACTCAGATTGTCTCCTCTATCGTTTATGTACATTAGGAACAGTAGAGGGTCTATAACACTTCCTTGGGGAACGCCAGATATTACTTCTATTTTGCTCGATGTCTTTCCGTCAGTTACTGCTAATTGTGATCTTTCTGACAAGAAATCGTGAATCCAGCTACACACCTGAGAGGGTAGTTCACAGGCACGCAGTCCGGAAATCCCTCTGTATTTAACACAATATCTCCTGAACTACGTGTTGTAGAACTATGTATTTTATAGGTACATTCAGCAGAAAACGCGGATACTGTCTGCGAACTGAGTTGCGAATAGAGTTAGTAGCAAAGATGTAATAAATTTAAACGTCATGCATGATGCAGCAGTTTTCTACTCATCTCAGCGTTTATGATGTCATATCTCTTGAACTATGTGTCGTACAGTGATATAACTACCGTCAGTGGTATATGTGAATGCTGTCTGTAAAATATGTCGTGAATGGAGTCAGTAACGAAGAAGAAATAAATTAAAATGTCGTGCTTCATGTACCAGTTTTACTGCATGAACATCAAAAAATGTAGTGAGCGATTAACTTTTTTTCCTTTCATCGTTATGTGGGGGTTGTCAGCGAGAAAAAGTTTCTTTTGTTTGCGCGTTACTGAGTGCTCCCATTCTCAAAGACTGGATGAATATAGTCTAGCTACTTGCGCGTCTTGAGCTACACTACTTTTTCCCCCCTCAACCCCATCCCCTTGATAGGTATGGCGTGAACCCCCACAGCGATTGATTACAGACAGCACGATAATGTGTACCAAGTTTGATTGAAATCAGTCCAGTGGTTTAGGGGGGGATGTGAAACATATATGCACAACTCGTTGAAGGTTAATTAACGTTCACAGAACGACTAACAACCTCCCATACGCATTTCTCAGTTTCAGGAATAATCACTGAAATGCGTTGTTCTGCAATGCAAAATAAGTAGCTGAAACTGGTATATAAGTTTCCAGTTACTAGCTAACGAAATGTATTGCCAGCCTCATCGCTGTGTTATCGTCACTTCGTGTTTCTCATACCTTCGTTTTTTAGATACTCCTTTACACGAAATTGCTATTGCATTTTCTTTTTCTGTCGCCTTTTCATTGCAATAAACGCATGACAAGTTCCCAAGCATAGAAGGGAGTCAACAGCAGACTGTTTACGACGTGATGGGGAAGAGAACGCCTATGCGTATATGCGTTTTTTCCAAAAAAATTTATACATCACCTTTTATTCCAGTGCGTCTACAGTTGCGGACGAGGAAAGACGTATTGTGTGGACATACTTTCTCAAAGTATGTGTAGCGAAGGTTAAATATCATTTTGATATACTGGTCATTTTTTAAAAAATAATGGTGGCTATTGTATTTTATGCGGAACAAAAGAAAAATCTATAAAAGATCTCTGACCAAAGGCACGCTTGTCCTTGTAGCTTCCCGCCACTTTTGATGTGAATAACCGAAAGCTATTGTCAACTGCGGTGTAGTGGTGAAGTTTGTTTTGTAGCATAATGTGCATTGTTTTACGGTGTTTGATTTTTAGGACGTTTCGATCTTGAAAGATTTTTACATACAGAAATAACTTTGTGTTCTGCAGTGCAGCTTTAAGTATTCGAGTAGCTTGGTTTAGCGTGTGAATAATTTGACAACCACAATGCGGCTAAAGCGGCGATCATTGTTTTCGGCGGAGATAAGTGACCTCCCACAGGTGTGTGATGATTATTTAAAAAGTCTACCAACAGTAGTAGTCAGTAAATTAATAAAACATTGCAGTCTTGCTTTATTACGGCATCGACGAGGAGTATGTTAAGTTGGAGGCCAACTCGGCGAAACTTAAAAAGAGGAAGGGACTGCATGTACTCGCCGCTTTTTCTATGCTGATTTGTGATCGGCTGAAATAGTGTGTTTGAATGTTAAATTTTTTTCTCTGGAGCCAAGTAGATAATGAAGATATGTTTATATGCGTACAGTTTGACTTCCTCTAATCTTGGGTGATAAAGCGGAAGGAACACAACACATTCGAAAACTTCTTTTACAGACAAAGAATAGAATTGTGGAATTCTGTTGTGTATCTTTTAGTTATGGTTTCCTGTGTTCCCAACTTGACGTCGAAATATTGTTAAATAGACCTTGCTGTTTTGTTTTAACTGATTCAGATTTGCAGTTTTCGTTTAATACATATTTGTAATTTTAGATTTTTCCCATCATTTTATAGCTATAAAATTGTAACATACCATTCTCCACGAGGAAATAGACTGGAGCATCAGACAGGAACATCGTTTGAGGTTCCACATGGAAAATCTTTATATTCTTGTCAGTTTGCCCCCATTTTACCGAAATTTTACTGTTCTCAGAATGTGAAACATTTTTATCGTTTATGAAGATGCAGTAATGTTGAGAAAGAACACAATTGGTGATTCACTAGAGGACACAAAGTCCAGTACTCTCTCTGTCAAATGCTTTAGCTTTGGGGATGGACTGTAGACTGAGATCTACTACCACAGTCTGACAGTTTTTTATTGAATACTCTGCAATAGTTGCAAGAGCGATTTATTTTTAAAACGATGATTGCAATGCATGTGAGATTTACACCAGTGACAAGCATATTTTAGAATTGTTTGTACTCCCAGTTATGTGGAGGGTGATGAGCTGCCCATAAACACATCATAATGAGGCAATCATTGAAAGTTTTGCTTCCTTTAGACATTGGCATTTCATGCTGTTGCTCACACACAAATTACACACAACATTTAAAACTCTATAGACTCTGAGGGCTAGTGTGATAGTGCCCCCCCCCCCCCCCCCCAAGCCATTCCTCCTTTGAAACCTAGGATGTGTTGATGACAGTGATCTATTGTTTGGACTGATGTCTAGGTTATGATAGACAAAAATTTAGCAGCAAGTTGACGAATCCAACAAATATGAACATGGATGTGAAATAAAGGCTGTGGTAACAGATCGGTCTGTAGTGAAGCCTGTCATCTTTGTTACTGCAATATTTTGTGTACTTTGTGTTGTTTAAACTGAAATTGCAAGGCACATTCAGAAAACCTGTTTTAGGTGATGGACAAATCTAACTAGTATTTTTATGTCTATTACTAGATGTATATGATTACAAAAAAAACACAGGGCAGTTCAATTACATAACTTCAAGGTTGTATGGGCTTTGTGCAAGGAAGTGTCTTGTGGAAATTGATGTGAAGAAGTTCATTTCCCATACCAGGCTTGCAGCAAACCACCTTTTCCTCTCTGGAGGCCCATGCGTTTTAAGATCTTGCGAAGGGGAGGGAAGAAAATTACAACTAACATTGTTTCTAGCTCTCTACTTCTCAGTGTGCTAGTTAAGTATCACATTATATATCTGGTTGCAGTGATGGTCCTGAACACAGTGGCTATTGTCTTTACCCTCTCAATGAATCATCATGTTTTTCCTTCCAGATAAATTTTATATGGAAGGACGACGGTTCAATCCCGCGTCCGGCCATCCTGATTTAGGTTTTCTGTGATTTCCCTAAATCACTCCAGGCAAATGCCGGGATGGTTCCTCAGAAAGGGCACGGCCGACTTCCTTCCCCATCCTTCCCTGTTCCGATGAGACCGATGACCACGCTGTCTGGTCTCCTTCCCCAAACCAACCAACCAACCAACCTAAATTTTATATAGTAATCAGCAGTAATAACGCTGGTGGCACTGGAGCAGGAGTGAAAAAAATAAATTTGCCATGTGCTCTCCTTCAGCAAGTGCTCACTAGGTTGCCAGTAGATGTACCCAACTGAGATAGCCCTTGAGGATCTTTCTTTTTTTTTCATATGTTGTGGCACAACTGGAAGCCATTACTTTGCTGTTGAATTACTTATGTTATCAATAGGGCTAGTGGTGGTGATAGACTAAAAAATGTGATTAGTGTAACTTACAACCCTTCTGTTTATACCTCTTTCCATTCCCCTTTTTTGAAAACCACCACTCCTCCCCCACCCACCCACTCCACCTTGTAGTGTTTATGACATATAATTATCGATTTTAAAATTTCATTTATGAGCAGGGGAAAACAATTAAATGGACTCCTGTTCTGTGTTTTAGCTAAGTAAAAAGATTGTAGTAGATAATTTAAAAACAGATAAGTTTTCAGGGTGGCAGGAGAGAATCACTAAATTCAGTTGAGTCCTGCTCTTTGTTTCAACTGAGTAAGAAGAAAAAGTTAATATTTTTTTGAAACATTGTTGTATACATCTTTAGAGTGAAAATTTCAATTTGGCATAAAGTAGCTGCCTCATGCGCCTTTGGTCTGGCTTTTTAGCCACTTGGATATAACCTGTTTAATTATTTTAATCAGGTGGGTAGTTTCCATGTCCTGGTCATGTGTATTGCACCCATACCTGTTCATGATATCTTTGTTACTACAAAAACTTTTACAAAATTCAAAGGTTGATGTTCTGTTCACAGTATATGGGTCATTCTATGGATGAGTGGGCCTGAAACTGAGAACATAAATTTTGTAGCTGATTACGAAAATAAGACGTAAGGGAAAGGATGTGTTTTAGTATTTACTGAAATACAAAATTATTTTAGAAATGCGGAGAATTGATAAAGTTTAATAGGGAAATTCGTAATCGAAGGGAACACAGCTGTAGGAAATTTCATAATTAAGTGATGGTAATAATTAATGTTCCCCTCCAAGTGAATTTTACATTGTTGTTTTCGAGAAAACAATCGCTGGAGAATTGGGACGTTTGTGATAAAAATACTTTTTTAAAAGGAGTGAATCATCTTTTTTGTAGATTAATGTAGTTGAATAGCTACTACTTATTTGCCACACCTGTAAGAAAAGTAATGCATTGTAAGTAACTGAAGGAGTAATATAATTTTCTAGACGATAATGGTGAAAACCATTCTTGATGTGGAAGGAATACATTTGTTGACATGAAATAACTTATAAATCAGTTTAAAGCAGTGAGAAAGGCACACCCATCAAATTGAAACAGCAGTTTAATAAATAAAATTTGTAGGAATGTGAAGGGTAACTGAAGTGTGCTGATGAAAGTTGTATTACAGCTAGAAACCAAGACAAATTAAGAAGACTATAATAGTTTATGTAAGAAACACTATAAAATAATGTCTTCAACTATCTTAATACACTTAAACTACATGTGATGTTTAAGGTGCCTTAAAATTATGTCTGCCTACTAAATTTTATGTTTACAGAACAGGATCATACAACAGAAATATTAACTCTAATGCACAAGGCAATCTATTTCAAGGAACAGCAATCCTGTTTGTACCAATGATAAAGTGTCAGAATTTTGTGAAATCTATTTAAAAAAATGGGAGATTTTACAAGTGATAAAAGTGCACCCAACAAAACATTTTGTAGTTCGTATAGTTTCCAGTCTTTTGAGTTTCATTGTGTGTCAATTCACTAGAAAAGTTTATGGTTTTATGGTCAGATTTATCCACCAAAACAAAAAGCACCCTAAAATAAAATGATGGGAACTAGCTGTTGAAAGTGATGCTCAGCAAGACCCACATTTTTATGAAGTATGAAGAGGAGAGCAGAAAAAAAGACAAAAAATTATTGTTGTATATCAAGATAATGTTGAAGATGATAGTGAAATTAAGGTGATGTGCCTTAAAGATGCCAAAATTTTAAAATTGATGAAAATTAAGTATCTTACGTTAATTTAGAGCAAATAGTGGGCACTCTACCTGATAAAACAGTGAAGATGATAGTTGATATACGCGTCTTTGTTTTTTCGATACCAGTTAATATTTATGAAAAGACTTGTAATTATGAGTGGGGGTGGTCATTTCAGCAAATTTTAGGTTACAGATTTTTGTATGAGACGTACTTTATTCTATTCATTAGTTGCAGTAGGACATAGTATGTGGGACAGATAATAAAGTTTTATCACAGTGTGTACTAATAAACCAAATGTGAAGTCTTAAACTTTAGTTGAAGCCTATTTTACTTGAAATCCCGTGGGGTCAGTTTTCAATGGGGGATGGTGAATATTTCAAACCTAAACACCAATTTTTAAATCAACTAATCATATATTTTATTGGTATAAGAGATATAAAATACATAAGGTGTTTCTGTAAGTGTGTGCAAAAATGTAACAGGACATAGAGGGAAATACGGAAGCGTCCGATCCCACCCGTCTGCTTTGACCCATGACGTCACAAATATGGCGGAAACAAAAGCAAACACACACACTTTCCACAAGAAGCCTAATGACACTAACGGGACAAGCGCGGGAAATGGGCTGTTTTGGGTGGGGGGCAAACTAAATATAAACAAATTTAGATGCCTTGCGTAGCTACAACGTGTAAGTGAAGACAGCTATGCATGAATACCCACCCACCTCCCCGGGGGTCGTAACCCCTGCAACCCATAGAAGATAAAGATGCTTCAGTAGCTGATTAGTGTTTTTTGTCTTTTTAAAAAAAAATCTCACGGGATAGAATGAACAGATCAGAAAGATAAATATAATAAACTAAAACAGAAATTCGAGGAAACAGATAATTTAAATAAGTAATAAGTGTTTTTAAATTTAAAAAAAATCTCACGAGATAGAATGAACAGATCAGAAAAGTAAATAAAATAAGATAAAACAGAACTGGAGACAGCCACACTCAAACCAAACTCCGCGCCGTCATGACGTCACACACGACAACACCCTTACGTCACGGGTCAAAGCCGACGCGTTGGATTGGACGCTTCTGTCGACCCCATAGAGAATGCTCCACTGAACGGTTTGAGGTAGGGAACCTGGGGTCAGAGAAGCCAGCATAAGGAGATTGGAAGTAAACTTGTCTACCACTTTGTCTAGCATTACTGTTCTCCAGCATATTTACAACTAGAATTCGTACAAGTTTGCATGTACTGTGCTGTTTATTTACATGTACATTCTTTATTTTCTACAAGGAAACTAGGAGAATGAGCCTGATTACTAGAAAGTCGTGATGCTGGTTTTGTTTAATTTGCTGTCAATAAGGTGGCTGTGTTGTATCATATTTACATTGTTCCACGACAAAAGGTGCTATGGATCAACATGACGATGCACCACCTCACTTCAGCATGGACATTTTTAGCCATCTCAATACTGTATTTCCTATTTGCGGTATTGGAAGGGGAGATCCTACGCAAGGTCTATTGACCTGAATTCCCTGATTATTTCCCATGGGGATATCTAAAGTCACTTGTGTATGAGACCCCAGTGGATACGTAGAAGGAACTAGTTGCCAGAATTGTACCTGCTTGTGAAGTAACTCAAAACACACCAGGAGTATTCGTTAAGGTGGGTCAGAATCTTGTTTGCTGATGTCGTGCTTGCATTGTGGTTGATGGCCATCAGTTTCAGCACATTTTGTAAGATATAGTACAAATGATACATTCATTGTGTCAAGGGTGGTATTTGCAGTTAACTGCAACTAATGTAAATAAAAAAGTACACAATAATGTGATTTTATTCCTGTTACCTTCTTAAGCTGCCTTCTCTGACCCTAGGTTTTGTTCCTTAAATTGTTCAGTGGAGCATCCTCTCTTATGTCCTATTAAAATTTTGCACACTCTTATGGAAAAGAAAATGTGGCATTTACTTTATTGATGCTTTTACTCTTGAACTAGTGTTCGTGTTTCTGCAAGGTGATATGTTGATGCCAACTCATGAAGCCTTTTATGTAGTCATTTCCATCTGTTTCGTTCATATCTTAGCTACTTTGTTTGCTCGAGCCCTACTGTTTGGATATTTGTATGCAAGATACCATATTTATTTGTAAGTCAGCCCGTAGTTTGTATTTTGAATTTTTAATAATGAAAGTATGAAGCTGACATTCATCTGCAGTGAAAACTTGGTTGTGTGTATACTTAGAGATTTAAAAATTTCATGGCGTTGGTGTATGTTTAGTATCACTCGACTTGATATCCACCACTTGATCGTTTCTTAAACTGTCAAATAGTACATCCCATATAGATCTGCAGCAGTTACTAGAAGACTTCCCATATATTACAGTTTTCATGCCCTGTGGGAGATTTCTTTTTTTCCCCTCTCTCATTTCTAGCCTAATACACCCTTTTTTCCAAGTCCACACCATATTATCCAGATCTAAAATAAAACAACTTTCTTTGCGCCTCTTATCCCACACAACAATATATTATTGCTGAAAAAAATTATTTGGATGGATTGGGTGGAAAATTCAACAAAATCAGTCCCTAAAAGTTGAAAGCTATCCCATGTGCTGCCATTAAGGTTAAGTTCAAGTGCCTCATAGATTATTTTGATATGAAATCCGCTAATAAGTCAGGCGAATAAATTTTTTACGTCAGTCAATATTATGAAAAAAAAATGCAATAGGCCTAATGTAAATAGAACACAGCTTTTATTTCGCTCACCACAAAACAGTATTTATTGAATAGCAATCTTCTTATAGATAATAGACAGGAGACCATTGTCAACTATTGCCCTGCAGTGGAACTTGATTGTGTGCCTGTTGGCTCACTAAACAGAGATTCCAGTGGCGAAGTGTTGAAAGTTTTGTTTAGCTGAAATGCGCTCCCTCCCTCATGTTTGTTTCATTTTTCTATTATTAGAAAATGTTTCAAATCATCTACATTGAAGTGTATGCTGCTATTTACTTGTGTTGTTGCAAGGAAATTTAAAGAACCACCAAACTAAAATATTGGTCACACCCATAGTATTATTAAAATGTTGTGAATGTTGTTTAAACAGAAAAATTCTATTTCATTATTATTTACGAAAGTTGTGTGCAGTTTCTAGTATATTACAAACTTAGTGCTATTACCTGTACTTACTCAGTGTCACCAAAATTTGAAGTCGTCTTCACCAACAGGCAAAATGAGATTCATTTTTGTAAAATCTGTTATGAAAAGGTATAATCTAATTATCTCTAATAGATAATCTAACAATCTATTACACATTTGTGCATGTGATTGCTTTTTTGGGAAGAACTGTCAGTGTTCACCTGTTCTGGACTTTAAGAAAAGTGTTGATTTATTATTCTAATTGTATCACTGGAAACTAGTCTGCATGTCACACTAATAGGTATGGAATGTCCTGCAGATGAAATACACACACATTAGGTTTTGTAGTGACCGTAACTGCTGCCCCGGCCCCCTTCCTCTTATACAACTGGATGAAAAATACTAATGCTAGCAACCTCACCTGTTCACTTTGACCCACACCATCAACAAAATAGTGGACAAACAATTCATTGATATTCAATATGCATAAAATTGGCTGAGGTGGCAAAAGTCATGGGATAACGATATGCACATATACAGATGGCAGTACTTTTGTGAACACAAGGTATAATTGGACAGTGGTGGACATTTGTGCTCAGATGATTCTTGTGGAGTGGTTTCAGACATGATTATGGCCGCACAACAGGAATTAAGACATTGAATGCAGAATGGTAGTTGGAGCCAGATGTATGGGACATTACATTTTGGAAATTGTTAGGAAATTGAATGTTAACAGATAGTGTTAAGAGAGTGCTGAGAATACCAAATTTCAGAATTACCTTTTACCAGTGCAGTGGCCGATGGCCTTCACTTAACAACAGGGAGCTGCGGTGTTTGCATAGAGTTATCAGTGCTAACAGACAAGCAGCACTGTGTGAAACAGCTGCAGAAATCAAGATGCGATGTACGGTGAGTGTATCCTTCTGGACAATGTGGCAAAATTGGACGTTAATGTGTAACGACAGCAGACTACCGATGCGAGTGCCTTTACTAACAGCATGATATTGCCTGCAGGGCCTGTCCTGGGCTCATTACCATATTGGTTGGACCATAGATGATGAAAACGGTGGCCTGGTCAGATGGTAAGAGCTGATGGTAGAGCTTGGCACAGAACCCACAAAGCCATTGACAAAGTGAGTTGGTGATGGCTCCATAATGGTATGGCTGTTTTTACATGGAAATGAATGGGGTCCTCTGTTCCACCTGAACTGAACATTGACTGGAAACCATTGGGTTCAGCTGCTTAGAGACCATTTGCAGCCGTTCCTGAACTTAATGTTCCCAAACAATGATATCAATTCTTATCGATGACAATGCGCTATGCCACTGGGCCGCAATTGTTTGGCAACACTTCTTCAATTTTGGACTGCTGTAGACGCAGCATGGCTCAGTATTTCTGCTGGGGACTTTCAGTGACTTGGGTCCATACCACATAGAGTTGCTGCACTACATTGGGCAAAATGAGGTATCCTGTGATGTCTGGCATCTGAGTGCATGTGCCATAACAAGAATTATGATTATTCTCATGACATCACATTGGATGGCTGTGCCAACTGCCTACTTAAGGTAAACCTTAGTGTGCACTACGGATCGGAACATCACCTTAACCTTACTTTCTAAAATGCTTCAGAAGCAAAATAAATGTTGTTGTTTTTGTTTGATTCTAGTTCTCTTTTCATATGTGTGATGTCACACACACCATGTCATCGTCGTCTTCTTGTTCATCATGTCATGGGTCAAAGCTAGCATCCAGTATTGGTAGGTTAATTGACCCACTGGATTTGATGCTTCAGACAAGTTGCCAAAGCACCTGTTTTTGTTTGATTTTAGAGATAGTGCTGAATCGCTGAGGTCATTGATACTGATTGAATCATTTTAAACAATAATTTAAATCAAGTATGAGAGGGACTGCCCTGACAGTCTTGACTAATTGGAGCAAGAGAGAGATCAAAGACCAAATAATAATAATAGTGCCTAATGCCAGTACTTGCCACAAAGTACAGTGAGCAACATAGATTGTTGATGCTGTGTGAACCTCGCAGGAACTGAAATTGTGTGACATTAGAAGTGCTTGAATAACTGGTTTTAATAAGAATCATACATCTATTTATTTATCGGTCCAGGGATCGTCTTAAATGATACTAGATCTGTAATCACAGTACAGTGCAAATAGAGCAAAAATATACATACACACGGAATTTACAAGTATTCTTTTATGACAGGTTAGTAGTTCTTCTGAAAAACCTGGAGTTCTCAGGGAATTAATTTTACCTAGAAAAATCAGGAAAGCCATGGAGAATCCCCAGACTTTCACGAAATCTCAGGAAATTCTCCATTTTTAACCTAGCATTGAAATTGAAATTTATCGAGTTCCATAAATCACAGATTTTGAAATACTTAATATCTCAAATTGTATTAAATATATGGATATTATTCCATATAAGTTATCAGTGTTTAAAACTGTGGTTAGACTACTGCTTGTAGCTGGTATATAGCTCAGTTGAGAGGAAAGAAAAGTCATTATTATGTATCCCTCCCCCTCCCCCCCCCCCCCCGCCCCCCCCTCCCTCTTGATCACTATTAATTTATCAGGAGCTTCTTGACACCATTTTCCTCCGCACACCACGAATTCTCAGGGATTTTTAATTTATTTTTATTTTTTTTTTTCAGAGTTTAGAGTAGCCACTCTGTGTGGGGAAAGGCAAGTGGTCAGCTGTGCCTTGGTGAAGGACCCGTCCTGGCATTTACCTGAAATAATTTAGGAAAAAATCTCAGGAAACCTAAATCAGGATGGCTGGACAGAGCATATTCCTATGTCCGGAATATGAGGTCATAGTCTTCCTAACTGCACTGCCTCGTTCGGTTGGTTCCTATTGTACACTGTTTGTTGATATAAATATAGTGCTGACTTGGATCAGAAAGGATACTCCGTATCTTAAACAATTATTCACAGTGAGTCCTACTACTACTACTACTACTACTAGATAGTCTTCTTATAGCACTTTCCTGCAATTTAAAAATGGTATCCATGGTTTGTGCCTTTGATCCTCCGAAAAGAATCCACAGCTAAAGTAGCCCCTACTGCAAGCTATTGCAGCACCTACTTCCTTTCCTGTGCTGCAATCTCTGTTCTCTATCTTTCCTTCTCTTGTTCTTTCTCATCGTGGCAGTGTTTGGTGTCGACCTGGCTGTGACCTAGGTTCTGCCTTTCTTTCTTCAAACATTCTTTTTCATTACCTTTTGGCTGAAGTAATTTGCACTCCCTTTCTGAGTTTGATCTTCATTTTCCGAACTTTTCCGTATTGTGGACTGACAGGCGGAAGAAAACGTTAAATAGTGCCTACTGCATGCAGCACTTGTATAGACTCCTTCTTTCTTTTTTTTTTTTTCTTTTTTTTTTTTGCGTAAAAGCCAACGTGGTAGCCAATCTGATTTGGTGGAGTCGTTCTGCACCCTTTTGGTCAAGCCCTCCTGATAACACAGGAGTCACACTGCTGATGCCTGACCTGCTATCGCCTCAGGCATGCAAAGGAGTAGATGCCCATCTTCCCAGGACATCAGGGCTCCCGGCAACAGCCATGATGCCAGATGGCCTTCATTGCACCTGGGTGGCACCCATGGGGAGAGCCCTTCTTCAGAGTAGATTGCATCAGGGCAGACGTTTCGCACATGAAGAGGATACTTTCACTGCAACAAAGCAATTATTTTTGTGGAGTATATTGAAGATAAATGTAGGAGTCATCAGGAAACATGCACAGTCAATTACTATTGATTAAAGCCTGCTGTGCGCTCTACAGCTCTTCGTGCATGAAAATGTCTGGGTGACACCAGTGGCCATTGGCCCACTCAAGATTTTGAATATGGTCAAAGAAAAAGAAATTGTCTTCCACTGAGACCATACACACTACATGAGGAGCTACAGCCTAATATTGAGTGGTGAGACATACATTTTATTCAACACATCCTAAAAGGTTTCAAGGATAATAGAACAGATACATACACATTTATCTTAGCCTTTGAAGAAAACGTCCTCCCAGAAAAAGTTAGTCACGGTGTACAGGTGTGATGTGAAACCTTATATTGCACTGCCCATGAGATGCTTACGATGCCTACACTTTGGGCATATGTCATCCCACTGCACAGTGGCCCCAAAATGTGGTAACTGTGGTTGATCATGCCATGAAGGTAGTCCTTGTGAGCAACCCCCTTTTTGTTCAGTTGCATGGGGCACCATCCTCCTCATTCACTGTTTGCCCAGTCTTCAAGAAGGAAAAGAAAATACAGGAATAGAAATCTGTTGAGTTCCTGGCACATACTGACGCAAGTAAAAAATATGAACACCTACAGCTTGTTGATTTGATGTCTCACTATGTGAATGTCACAGCAGTCAATCCCATTAGAGGTCATTTGATGTCAGATCAACACAGAAAAGGCCATTTTCTACCTTATCATCTCTTATTTTCTTGAAATTTGGCATATGTGTACAGTTAGTTAAGACTTGGACAAATATAAAATTTTACTGAGATAAATGAGTTAGACCTAAATTTACTCCAAAGCAGTTCTCCCACTGCCCTCCTCTCACATGCTCACTGGGGCACCATCTTCGGGGAACCAATTCCCACACCCAGCTCCCTCCCAGGAACCATCTCCCTGGAAATCCATAAATCAGAGGTCTGATGCCAGCCAGTTGATCAAGGAACCACAACCTGTGTTTCCCTGGGAAGCCCACTCGTCATTTGATGCCAGGTTAATCACGGATATGCCCTCACAAGAATCCTGGCCACCAAAGAATGAAGTTGGGGGGGGGGGGGGAGAGGGGGGGGGGGGTCAGATGTGATTCCACCACCATTGGTGACACAGTGATTGTGGAGCATGACCAGTCCTCTTGGCACCTTCACACCTAATCTGGACACCCATAACATGATTGTTCAGTGGAATTTTAATGGATATTACTATCACCCACCCTGAGACAGCGTCTGGGGGGATCTGTATACTGATTCGCACAGAGGTGTTCAGCAGGTCGATTCCCTTTCGTATCATGTTGGAAGTAGTAGCAGTAATATTGCAAATGGCCTCAGCTGTCACCATTTGTAATGTTAACACACTACCAGGCTGGCCACTTACATACCTCGAGTTGACCACCTTAATCCAACTCCTCTTCCTCCCCCCCCCCCCCCCCCCCCCTTTTTCCCCCCACTTCGGGATTTCAGTGCACACTACTTCATGTGGGGGAGTACCACTTTGTCTGGTAGGGATCTTCCTTTTGTTCTGCTTGTTACTGACCATGATTTCTCTCTCCTCAGTTAAGGCACTCCTACCAACTACAGTGCTGCCAAGGCACCTATTGATCTAACGATCTCTTTCCTCCATCCTTTGGCTTCATTGCATTGGTCACTACATGACAGTCTTTGTCACAGTAACCACTTTCTGGGTTTCGTGTAACTTCGTTGACATGGTCAGATAGATAACTATCATATTGCGTGCTTAAGAGTGTAGTGGCAGTTTCATGCCTTTGCTGTTATTGTTACCCTGCCTGTCAGATTGCATGGCCAAGGTTGTGCAAGACATTTCAGACATGATCACCCATGCTGCCAGAGCTTCTGTTCCCTTTCTACAGGTCCTCTCCACTGCCGACTAGTGCCATGGTGGACCCAAGACAATGCAGTAGCTGTGCAGGATAGTCAGAGAGTCCCGCAACATTTTGACATCCTTTCAAGACAAATATCACTTTTAAGTGACTTTGTGCTAAGGCTTGTCTAATTAAACACAGTGAGAAGGAATGCTGAGAGTGCTAAGTCTCCTCCCTGGGAACAAACGCCTCGTGACACCAAGTGTGGGCTGAGCTTCGTAGTCTTTCGGGCTGCCAGTGATCAACAAATGTTCCGGGTCTTATCCTTCAGAGTGGTATTTGTACTGATGCGTCAGTTCTTGCTGAACACCGTGGAACCCACTTTGCAATAGCATAGGCATCCTTTTCTTTTTTCGGCTACCTTTTTACTGCAGATATGGCAAATTGAAGACATCCTCAATTATCAACCCCCCCCCCCTTTCCTTGATAGACTGGCATCAAGCTGCTTGAAAGAATAATTGCCAATAGATTATGCTGGGTTCTTGTGTTTCGAGGCCTTTTTCCCCACCCTATCGGTGTGATTTCTGGTGGGATGATCCACAACCATCTGATGTGGTTGGAAACAGCAGCACTACAGGTGTTTTTTAAACACCATCACCTCATTGCAGTATTTTTTTGACCTACATAAGGCATGTGACACTGCTTGGTGCCATCACAGTTCACTTACCCTCATTGACTGGGGTTTTTGAAGCTCCCCAAAAATTTTTTATTTTTATTTTCATACCACTCATTGTTCCAGGCAAGAGTTAGTATGTTTCCAAGCTCTTCTTGGGTCCAAGAGAATGTTGTTCCACAGGGCTCTGTCCTGAGTGTCACTCTCTTCCTCATTGCCATGAATAGGTCAGTGATCTGTGACTGCCTGCTGGTCACCCCTACACTGTATGCAAACAACTTTTGAATTTGGCGCAGCTCCCACTCAGTAGCTGTGGCTGAATGCCAGTGCCAAGGGACCATCAAATAGATGTTTGTGTGGACACTTTCCCATGGTTTCCAATTCTCTCCTGCAAAAAAATCGTGTCATGCATGTTTCATTCTACTACAATCCATCTTGTATACCCAGTGCTTGAACGTTGTTGCACAGTCACTTTTTTTTTTTTTTTTTTTTTTTTAATATAAAATGCTGACTTGGCTGCCCCATATTCAGCAGCTGAAGACTAGTTGGTTGTGGAAACTTAACACTTTCTGCTTCCTTGATCGCACATCTTGGGGTGTGGATTGTGGTGCTGTTACCTTTCTTTACGGGGCCCAGGTATCATCCTGGCTGGACTATGGTTGCCAGGTTTATGGCTCTGTGGTGGCTTCGACTTTGGAGTTGAGAGACCCATTCCATCACTGTGGAGTCTGTCTGGTATGCACCTCACAGCCCTCTGCCAGGATCTGCACCTATCCTTCCTGGAATGTGTTCCCCATGTTTTCTTGTGCACCTCTGTTGGTTAGTGCCCAGGTCACGAATTAGGACAAATTTATTTCAAGGTCCTAAAGTATGCCACCCCTATGAGCTTCTGGTGTTGGTTACATTCAATTCTTCAGGAATTTCAAGGAGCTACTATCTTCCATACTAATGACTCGAAAACCGTGAGTAAGACAGGATATACTTTGACATTCACTGCTGGTCAGGAAAACCATTTGTTGCCAGGAACTTCTGGTGTTTTTACAGTGACTCTAATAGCTATCAACAGAGCCCTACACTGTATTAAATGACCCTTTGTTGACCACATTTTATTATGTAATGACTCAATTAGCAACCTTCTTTCTCTGGGTCCATGAGGTCATCTGGGTATCCCAGGGAGTGACTGGGCTGACTATTTGACTAGGAGTGATTACTTCCTCCCCAGATGCATTTGTGAATTTGCAGATGCAACAAATAGACCTTTGCTCACCCAGAGATGAATGACATCTGGTTGGCTACCGCTCCTTCTTATAAACTCTGCACTATCGAGGAGACACACTACTGTGTGGCACTCTTCCTTATGTTCCTCACAGAACAAATCCACTGTGCTGTGTCACCTGCTGCATTTGTCATATCAGAGCAAATCCATGATTTTATTTTACATAATGAACTCACCCCCACATAGCAATTGTGGAACCTTACAGACAGTAGCTCATATCCTGGTGGGATGCCTCCTTCTGGCTCTCCGTGCTAAGCATGGTTCTCCAAATTCTTTGTCTCAAATATTGACATAAGATTCATGGATGGTCGAACTAGTTCTCAGTTCTCTCTGTGAAAGTGGTGTGTATTTTCAGATGTAAGGATTAAAGCTCCAGTTGCGTTATGTGCAGGATACTTTCATTACCAGAACATGTACTTCATGGATGTCACTAATTTGGGATGAACTACCTGCTGGATTGAGACACTGATGGTGGTGATTGTGCTGTTCAGCCCCTCAACCTACCTACCTACCTACCTAAAGCAGCCCCTAGACTGTCAATAATATTGCACAATATTTCATATTGCGCAATGTTATGCTCTGTCTGTAGGTAAGTTTGAAGGTTGTGCGATACGTTGATAGATTAACTGAAATTAAATTTGTATTGAGCAAATTGTGCTTAGATTGTGTAGTCTCTGGCTAACGTCGTATACCTTCATCAGCTCAGTCTTGTTTTCTAAACTGTTTATTTTGCTTGATTTGTTGTGTTGTGAAGTGGAAATTTCTTTGAAATTAGCGAAACGCATGTTCAGTAGAGAATTATTGGAAATATGTTGGAGTTTGTCAACCATACAGTGCGGTAAATGAAAAATGAAACAACACAATTGGTTATTGTGGAAATGTAGCAAAATGTACCTGAACCAGATAAGCTTGAATTAGTTTACTGTGGGCAATTTATAGGAAAGAACTGAACATATACAGGGTGTTACAAAAAGGTACGGCCAAACTTTCAGGAAACATTCGTCACACACAAATAAAGAAAAGATGTTACATGGACGTGTGTCCAGAAACGCTTAATTTCCATGTTAGAGCTCATTTTAGTTTCGTCAGTATGTACTGTACTTCCTCGATTCACTGCCAGTTGGCCCAATTGAAGGAAGGTAATGTTGTAATGTTGACTTCGGTGATTGTGTTGACATGCGACTCGTTGCTCTACAGTACTAGCATCAAGCACATCAGTACATAGCATCAACAGGTTAGTGTTCATCACGAACGTGGTTTTGCAGTCAGCACAATGTTTACAAATGCGGAGTTGGCAGATGCCCATTTGATGTATGGATTAGCACGTAGCAATAGTCGTGGCGCAGTACGTTTGTATCGAGACAGATTTCAAGAACGATCGTGTCCCGACAGGAAGACGTCCGAAGCAATTGATCGGCGTCTTAGGGCGCACGGAACATTCCAGCCTATGACTCGCGACTGGGGAAGACCTAGAACGACGAGGACACCTGCAATGGACGAGGCAATTCTTCTTGGAGTTGACGATAACCCTAATGTCAGCGTCAGAAGTTGCTGCTGTACAAGGTAACGTTGACAACGTCACTGTATGGAGACTGCTATGGGAGAACCAGCTATTTCCGTACCATGTACAGTGTGTGCAGGCACTATCAGCAGCTGATTGGTCTCCATGGGTACACTTCTGTGAATGGTTCATCCAACAATGTGTCAATCCTCATTTCAGTGCAAATGTTCTCTTTACGGATGAGGCTTCATTCCAACGTGATCAAGTTGTAAATCTTCACAATCAACATGTGTGGGCTGACGAGAATCCGCACGCAATTGTGCAATCACGTCATCAACACAGATTTTCTGTCAACATCTGGGCAGGCATTGTTGGTGATGTCTTGATTGGGCCCCATGTTCTTCCACCTACGCTCAATGGAGCACGTTATCATGATTTCATACGGGATACTCTACCTGTGCTGCGAGAACATGTGCCATAACAAGTACGACACAACATGTGGTTCATGCGCGATGGAACTCCTGCACATTTCAGTCGAAGTGTTTGTATGCTTCTCAACAGATTCGGTGACCGATGGATTGGTAGAGGCGGACCAATTCCATGGCCTCCACGCTCTCCTGGCCTCAACCCTCTTGACTTTCATTGATGGGGGCATTTGAAAGCTCTTGTCTACGCAACCCTGGTACCAAATGTAGAGACTCTTCGTGCTCGTATTGTGGACGGCTGTGATACAATATGCCATTCTCCAGGGCTGCATCAGCGGATCAGGGATTCCATGCGACGGAGGGTGGATGCATGTATCGTCACTAACGGAGGACATTTTGAACATTTTTACCTGTGTTATAATGGACCGTTTACCAATTTCGGAAAAGGTCGATATCGTGTTGATGTATGGCTGTTGCGATCAAAGTGCCCAACGGGCATGTGCTATGTATGCTGCTCGGTATCCTGGACGACATCATCCAAGTGTCCGGACCGTTCGCCGGATAGTTACGTTATTGAAGGAAACAGGAAGTGTTCAGCCACATGTGAAACGTCAACCACGACCTGCAACAAGTGATGATGCCCAAGTAGGTGTTTTCGTTGCTGTCGTGGCTAATTCTCACATCAGTAGCAGACAAATTGCGTGAGAATCGGGAATCTCAGAAACGTCGGAGTTGAGAATGCTACATCAACATCGATTGTACCAGTACCCCCAGTACCATATTTCTATGCACCAGGAATTGCAGGGCGACGACTTTGAACGACGTGTACAGTTATGCCACTGGGCACAAGAGAAATTACGGGACGATGACAGATTCTTTTGCACGCGTTCTATTTAGCAACGAAGCATCATTCACCAACAGCGGTAACGTAAACCGGCATAATATGCACTATTGAGCCAACGGAAAATCCACGATGGCTTCGACAAGTGCAACATCAGCGACCCGGGTTAATGTATGGTGGGGCATTTTATCGGTGACAATCTAAATGGTGCAATGTATGCTGATTTCCTACGTAATGTTCTACCGATGTTACTACAAGATGTTTCACTATATGACAGAATGACGATGTACTTCCAACATGATGGATGTCCGGCACATAGCTCGCGTGCGGTTGAAACGGTATTGAATAGCATGTCATAACAGGTGGATTGGTCGTCGAAGCACGTTCACCGGATCTAACGTCCCCGGATTTCTTTCTGTGGGGAAAGTTGAAGGACATTTGCTATCATGATCCACCGACAACGCCTGTTGTCAATGCATGTGCGAACATTATGGAAGGCGAACTACTCGCTGTTGAGAGGAATGTCGTTACACGTATTGCCAAATGCATTGAGGTTGACGGACATCATTTTGAGCATTTATTGCATTAATGTAGTATTTACAAGTAATCATGCTGTAACAGCATGCGTTCTCAGAAATGACAAGTTCAAAAAGGTACATGTATCACATTGGAACAACCGAAATAAAATGTTCAAACGCACCTACGTTCTGTCTTTTAATTTAAAAAACCTCCCTGTTACCAACTATTCGTTGAAAATTGTGAGCCATATGTTTGTGACTATTACTGCGCCATCTATCACAAAGCTAAAAAAGTGATCCAACAAAAACATTCATATTTCTTTACGTACTACACGAATATGTAATAAAAAATGGGGGTTCCTATTTTAAAAAACGCAGTTGATATCCGTTTGACCTATGGCAGCGCCATCTAGCGGGCCAACCATGGCGCCATATGGTTTCCCCCTCAAAGCTAGACAAGTTCCGTTCTTTGTAGTTTTTTCGTTTGACGCTTATTTCGTGAGATATTTGGCCCGGTCACGATCAATGGACCACCCTGTACTCTCGTCAATTAACTCACAGACCCCCCCCCCCCCCCCTTTCCCAGTCCTGTTGTGGTGTGGACCGTGTCTGGTGTAGCCCATCTCCCAATAGCCTTCATATTCCTGAGGGATAAAACCTTTTCACAAAGAGCTTAGCATCCAGCGTACGTTAGTCGATCGATTATTCATATGACTTTGAAACGCATCCCTGCTGTATTAAAGCTTTTTCAGTGTTAGACAACTACATTTCTATTTTTCATGTAGCAAAACGTTTGACGAACTTTGATGAGGTAATAGAAGGAAAGCACGCCATGTAAAGCTGTAGCAAGATTAGAGAGAAAAAAACTCTAGGAGCTAAAGATTGAAGAAATGAGCATTGTGTTGCTTGTGTCATGTCGTTACTGGGTTTCTAGCCGGCCAGTGTGGCCGAGCGGTTCTAGGCGCTTCAGTCAGGAACTGCGCGACCGCTACGGTCGCAGGTTCGAATCCTGCCTCGGGCATGGATGTGTGTGATGTCCTTAGGTTAGTTAGACTTAAGTAGTTCTAAGTTCTAGGGGACAGATGACCTCAGATGTTACGTCCCATAGTGCTCAGAGCCATTTACTGGGTTTATGTATCCTGTATTTAATTTTATGTATACACACAAAGAATCAAGTTCTTAGCTGATATGGAATGAAGAGTGTAAATTTTCTGAAGAGTTTTTTTTTTTTTTTTTTTTTTTTTTTTTTTTTTTTTTTTTTTTTTGTTAATATATATATAAAAAAATGGGACAGGATGTCAAACCGGCCGACTGTAAGAGGGAGAGGCACCACAGGACATTTTAATTTCCGCTGTCCTGGATATGGTTTGATGGCAACCATTACAAAATATACACGTTTAAATTCCACAGAGCGAAATACAGTGACATGCAATAGGAGAATGGTGTGTGAAGAGGCATGGCACTGCATTTTGGCACACTTACGACCATATAACATGTCTTACATTTCCTGGAACACATGATTTATGCATGACTCTTCAGAAAGATGTGCGCTACAAAATGAACATATTTTTGAAAATAAGATGAATTTTTGACGTCCTATCTCAAACGCTCGAGGGAGTGGCGGGGTATTGCCCCTGTTCGGAAGTATCGTAGATGAGTTGTAGTGGCGAAATGGGTAGTCTCCACGTTACCTGTGTTTATAACTAGTGATTTTGCTGTTTCCTCTTCGTTTACTGCTCTCACGTCAAATGAAAACAAAACATTTCTGTGGCAGGGAGCTATCAAGTGAATTAAAATACATTCACATAATTTCGGAGGGCTAAAATATGGTATTAGTTGCAGATTTTATTTTATTTCCACCTTTGACAGTCAAGCATTAATCGCCTTGCAGAACAATGAAGTTCTTTTTGTCGGTTTATAAAGAAATTTTCTTTTATTAATCTTTTTCGCTGAGGCAGACAATGTATTCTAAATGAAGTATTTAATTCCACACACTGTTCGCTGCATTGTGCACGTTTTCAACTTCTAGCACGTAAGGCATTGTGCCATAATAAATAACCAAACATGAGATAACACAGTACTGGTACTCCAAGAAAATTTACATCCTGAAAATCACATTGAAAAGCTTAATATCAGGTCGTGGCGTACTTCACTGGGAACCTGGACATACGAATGTGCACTTTAAACGTGCACTTTAAACGTGCACTTTAAATGTGCACATTTTAGTGTGTGTCACGAAATTCCGATGCTCCTAGAGTATCCTCTGATGTCTTGTTTCTTTTATGACGTAAGATATTTTACTGTTCTACACGTACGAACATACGGTCTCCCTACGACATCGTAGCTGCGCAAGCGCGGTGACGCCTGTCATCTGGCGCTCTCTGGCAACTGCAAAAACGAACCCATTTCTAACAGGCCGCGGGAAAATATTCCCTATGGTGGTTTGAAAAGCGTTATCATCAAAGTAAATTTCTTTTTACGCTAGTTGAACTATGTGCGAGAATGTACGATGAATTTCTTAAATCACAGAGCGTTTGACTCTCGTTTAAGAATCAACTCTTTGATGGCGAGCCACTTGGATGAATTTCGAGCCCAGATGACCAGACATTTATGTCGTTATTAAAAATTTTACTTGCACATTTGTGTAATACATCTTAAATTGTAATACGCGCATAAAAGACAACATTATATGTGAAAGCCTTGCTTTTCGTGTAGCAACACTATGTATATTAATACCAAAGCGCATCGCAGTCTCGATTTCAGTGCTTCAGAAAGTAACATCTGGTGTTTGGTGCGATTCGAATTTATACTTTCGTAATACGAAAATATGCAGTGTACATGTTGCTGCACATCAAAGATCTTCCCAAAACGTGTTGTTTTTCTCTCCTGTGTTTAGTTTATTAAAGCGCCGTGAAATTCTACGCCCGTGTAGAAAACTGCAACCATTCAAAGGACTTATGGGTTACACAGTTGCGAGAGAAAATATACTGTCAGTTAACAGGGAAAAAGTATGTTTTCACCTGGGAGAAAGTGTATTTTTAACCGGGAAATCCGGGAATTTTTTTTCCTTGTCTGCGTATACACCCTGTTATTTTAAATTGATCTAAATTTGTAAATACTTTGACATGTCCTATATCCTCGTAAAAAGATGTGTGGGTGAATAAAGCCGCTGCTGCTGCTACTACTACTACTACTACTACTACTACTACTACTACTACTACTACATATAGTAAATAGTTGACACTTAGAGATTGCTCTAATCTGAGACCTGGGCAAACAGTGGAAGCTGTGTTTAACTAGTTGTAGTTCCACCTTGCTACTTTCAAAAATATTAGTATTGGAAGACGTACGTGTGAGCTGTGTGGTTAAAAGTATTCACATTATTTCAATTTTGGGTACAAAAACTCTTCCATGTTGTTTAAAAGCTTAGATCTCTTCCTTCTGAACAAAGGCGACACTGGCCTGTGGTATTATGGAATAAAAGCTTCTGCGAGAAGGATATAATTCAAAGAATGATTATCACAGTTTCAAGGATAAATTTGCAAATTCAAATTATACTGTGTGGAGGCTTTGTTTTAAGTCTCAACTGGTAGCTTGCCTGTTCAACAGTGCAAATACACTCTTGATGGTAAGATACCTTATATAAACAAAGTTTTATTTTGACAAAGAACTGCAGAGTCTCCATTAAGTTCAGTGTAGACATGACTTTTATAATTTTTGCATGTTGCGGTATTACTCACTGTGGAAATACACAGTGTGAGATGGGTATATAAGACGACAAAGTATATTGTAGTGTTTATTGATACTTTTGGTGAATTTGAATGTGTTAAACAGTGAGTGATGATACTTTAGTGACTTGATCTCTCCATCCCCACAAAGTCCTCGAGAGGGTGAGCTGTGGAATGGAAAGTGACACTACATAGCAGTGAAATTAACTTGTGTGAAATAGCAAATTGCTTTACTTGGTGTCTGAGTCTGATGCCGGTGGACCTCATAAATGTCACTCTCGCTTCATATTATGATTTGAATTGTCATTTTGCACTGTGTAAAGCTCAAGTTTGCATAGTGATAATTTGAATATCAATGTGCTCTGGACAGAAAACACATGAATGTCATTTTCGTCAGAGACTTTAAGAGTAGTTGTTGCCATAGATCCCATTCACACTATAGGTTATCTTGCGTGATGCTTTTTGCACTGGCTGAAGCCTATCGTGAATTAACAACTGTTCTTTGCATTTTCTGTCTCCTTAACTTACCTGATAAAAGAAAAGGAAATCCCAGAATCCTGCAAATGTAACCTGTCTGTCACATTCATTGAATTATTGCTTTTCCTACAATCTTGAGCAATTCATTCAATGCATCTGAATTTTGTAAATTTGATGTCTCATTGCCACTGCCATCCTGTACATACGTACTTCATATTATATTTAGTATGTGAAGTCCTGGGTGGAATAAAAGTGATGCAAGGAGTAAACTTAGCACTGCATTGTATAATTTAGGCACTGGGCAGTTGACAGGCAGGTAAAGCAGTAGCACCCAGGAGGCTTTCAACTCTTGTTGTTAATATGTGATTGGTGAAGACAGAGCTGCCAGGGGCTTTCAACTGTTTTGCTTGCATATGATTGGTGAAGACTGGGCCTTTGCAGTGCTGTTTCTCTCTTGTTGCTGCAAGTCTAACATGATTACATATTACATATTCCTCACCAAGTCTCGGCTAGTGATGCCTGGGTATGGGCATGAAGAACCCTGTATTTTTCAGCAGTGGCCTGGGAAATGCTCCAGTCTTTTTATTACCATCAACTCTGGACATGCTCCGACCGCTTGGGGGACATTGTCATCGAGCATTATGTTTCAAAGGGTGGTCGTGGTCTTCTCTTAACTGCATGGATCATAAGGATGCTACAAACCCCCATTAAAAAAGAAAACCCTCAATGTGTACTGAATGACTGACTGTTGAGGCAAAACTGTTGTCAATGGAAAACTTTTTAGGAGCCTGCTGTACATAAATTGTTTAAGACTTCTTCAGGCAAATGGGGCTCTGCCTGGGTGGACTGTATAGATTCTGAACTATTTTTGGGAGCACTATAGGTCCTAAAAAAACAAAAGTAAAACAATAAATGGTATGGGTAAACTGGTAGAAATCGCCAACACCCAGACAACTAAGAGGATTCAACTGAATAGTCCTCTTGGAACTGCATAGAAAAAAAAAAACAACAAACAACAAACTTGTAACTGAGCACAACAGTGTTAGAATGTCTGTGCTGAAGAGGGAATAAGGGTCTTGCATGTTAGTGAAACATTGGATATTATTGCCAGTACTATGAAGTCAAATGACTTTGCAATGAAATGGTTTTGGTTGAAACTACTTTGTCCCCTGAAGTGACCACACTTCTGAGCTCTATAAACATTTTGATCAGTGTGCCATAGCAATAGGAAAGCAGTACTCTCAACTTCCGTAAGGGTGTTTTAAGTTGTAGAGATATTGTGGACATGGGCAATGGTAAACTATAAAGAAAATGGAAAATGGGAAGTGTAGCAGAAGTTAGAAGCCTATTGAAGAAAGTCAATGATAAGCTGCAGTAGAATGCCACTTTCATCCTAGCTTCTGTTGCACCTCTACTTCCAGAGCACATAAAGGCCAGATTTACTCAGTTGAAGTAAGACCTTATGTATCTAATCCAGTACAAGGCTATAAATGTCATATATACTCACACAACAATAGTGTAAGGCAAGGCAACTTAATACAAATGCAGGAAAAACTGCCACAAAACAGGGTGATCATACTCAAAACCAGAGGTCTAAGTAAATTACTGCTTGTAGGAGGAATTGCCAGGTGTTTTCAGAAGAAAAGAAAATTTAAGAAGTCAAAGTGATACTGAGAATTTCATATACCAAGGCAAAAAAGAAAATTAAGGCCTGCAACCTATTGTTTTATTTACTTCTTTTGCTGCCACTCTGAGAGAAGTAGTAGTGAGTCAGTGCTGCTGCACATTCATAGGCCACAGATATTGGCACAAACACATGTAAACTGAAATGCAGTAATATCCATACTACTAACCCTGCAGCTCTGGCAAAGGTTGCTACGAACCTGCAGAGACAACACTTGACTGTAAAGCTAGATGCTTGAAGCAGTATAACTTTATCCACTCTGCATCACAACAACAAAGAGCGATATCCATGTCCAAAAATGTCATAATCAAATGGAATGTGATATGAAACCATCACATAGGAGAAGGTTTATATTAACTGCCAATAATTCCTCTGAAATTGAACTGGATACATATACTGGTGAAACAGGCAGTTGTCTTGCATCTCCACTCACTGCATGTTGCCAAAAAGATACATGCTGAAAGTAAAGGAATAAGTTGTACCCTTAAATGAAATTTGAACAATTTGAGAACACACACGTAAGAAGTAATGCTTTTAAACCATATAGGTCCTTGCGTCTGTGTGTACAAGGGTTGATGGCGATTTTAATATGTTGCAGAGTGACTGGCTTTTCATTTTATCTTCGTGGTTAGCCAGCCATGTTAGCCTGCTTTCTTGTTTTAACCTCTTCGACCTGTTTTTTTTGGATTTTTGTGGTTTTCTTGTCCCTTTTTGTCCATTTAAGTGTTTGTTGCCCTTCTGTCATTGTTGTGGTTTTTCCTTTCATTCTGTTTTGTGTTGTCTCATTGTCTTATTCTCACCCATGTGGCATTGTTTCCTTCAGAACAAGGGACCGATGACCTCATAGTTTGGTCCCTTGACCCCTTTTTTTAAACCAACCCACAAGAGATGTTTTCAAACCGTCAACCAATTGTGTATTTTTAAAGCCTACTCCTCCACAGGTAAGATGATGAGGGTGGTGAGAGGGTCTAAGGTGGAGAAGTAGCATTTGTCCACAAGGCATGCCATTCTGTGCCTGTTACCTTCACAACCCATGTCAAAGCAGTAGCTTTCCAGGTTGACAAACTATTAAGAATAATTGTGTGGTATATGTATCTCCCACATCACAAACATGTGGATAGTAAGGTCCTGGAGGACCTCGTGCGAGTACTCTCCCATTCCTCTCTCTTCCTGAAGATTTCAGTGCACATTAACATACAGTGAAGTTCTACGTACTCTTCTCTCAGGGGTGGAATGAGGTGTGCCTTAACATGTGGAAAGTGACACTTCAGCTCTGCAGACTGACTCACCACAGTCATTGACTTGTTACCTTACTCTCCTACTCTACCTGATACTGCCCTTTTTGAAGGGACCAAATACTTGCACTCTAGTGGTCATTTTCCCATTTTGATCCAGGTGACAAAACTTAGCACCTGCCAAAAAGGCCCCTAAATGGGTGTTTAACAAAGCCAGCCTGACACTGTACAGCAAACTGGCTGTATTCCAACTCCAGTCCAGCATTCTATAGAGCTATCACTGTGTCTGGCCCAAAGTTGTCTGTAAAACTGGCTGACGAACAGTTCCATGGTAGTAGCAAGCAGTGCAGTTAGGGACAGGCAAGTGGTACTCAGAAATTCCTCTGTAATTTATCTGATTACAGTGTTGCAGCGTTTCATATTGTTCGGGCAAGACTTTTCCACACTTTCAGAGGAGTCCAGGCAAGAATTTTCAAAGTCTTGGCAGCATCTTTTCTCTTCTGTGTTGCATGTCTATCCTCTTGCTATTTCTTTTCCCCTCCATTGAGGAACAGGTCTGGGTTGTTTTTGGGAATGTGTTCCGCATTTTCAGTAGCTGACATAGAAACAGTCTTCACCACTGTTTCTCATTCCTTTTTTCTTTCTTCATTAACCTTCTCCTGTCCTTCCTCCGCTTCGGCATTTGAGGCTCCTCTTTTTCTTATTCCTCCCTGTGCGCCTGTGAAGACCAGCTCCTGCATCTAACATGTAATATGTGACTAGGTAACACACAGTTCCCAGCCCCAGTTTGACAGGTAGGGATCGCATGTACCCCTTGGTACAGGGCAGGCCCAGGAAGGGGTGAGTGCCTGAGTTGCTACCTGCCAATCATCATCTTCACAGTCCATGTCTACGAAACGTAAATGGAATGTAGCTCCCAATTCAAAGGCCCTCCCAGCTGCACCACAGTTCCTTATTGTTTCGTGTACTGAAGTCGATCAGTCCTTTGCAACAGTAAATCTGTTCGTTGTTCAGAAAGGTGTTGACGCAATTGCCACCATGTGAAATTCTGCTCTTGTTTATGCAATGGCACTTTGTTCTTGGAGAATACTTCTGATTCTCAAGCACAACAATTTCTTGCCACTTCACTCCGTTGATATGTTCGTGTCGAGGCCCTTAGAACTTTGAATTCTTCCCGTGGTGTTATTTACACTAGGCTGCTCGATGGTCTGACTGAGGCAGAAATCCAAACATACCTCTCTGATTAGTGTGTCATTGCAGTCCATCGGGCGATGAAAAAGGTAGATGCATTCTCAGTGCCCACACCCACACTTTCTCACTTTTGATAGAGTGGTGCTTCTGTAAAATATCAAAGCAGGTTATGAAGTTACCACAGTCAGACTGTACATTCCAAATCTGATGTGCTGCTACCAGTGTAATCGTTTCAACCACACTCGAATGTCTTGTCAACGCCTAGCCGGATTTGTAACCTGTAGTAGGGATGTTCATAAGGGCGACTGTCCGCCCCGTATCAACTGCAATGCTGGCCGTGCTGCAGCCTCTCGAGATTGTCCCATGTATCTCAATGAGCGGGCAGTCCAGGAGATCTCAGGAAAAAGTGCTTTACCGGGTTGCTCGCAACTTGTTGGCTAGTCGCAAACCTGCGTTCTACCATGGAGGACATGGTCATGCAGACATGAGAAGTCAGATTCAGCACCGCAGTTATGAAATCGCCCTGTGTCATGGTGGCATCCCCCTCTCCTCCTCGAGCTGCGCAACAAGCCACCAAACTTACGCCTCAAGGAGCAAAGTCACCTGCTGCACAGCTGGCAGGGTGGAAAGGAAAGAAGGAGTACTGCCATGAAGACTTCCTATGTCCCTCCAGCCAACACCCTACTGAGTCTTCTTCTGCCAACTGGAAAGGTTTTGAGAAGTCAAACAAAGGGAAAATGTCTTCTCCTTCACTGACTCAAAGATTCTCTTAGACGGTGTCGCCAGGTGGTACACTCAATCGACTGACCTCCATGTCGCTGGTGCACACCACCAACCGTTTTTCTGCCTTGGACTCTGTAGATGAACAGGAGAATGCTGACACCTCTGTAGATCTCATGGAGTGGGATCCTCCAACTTCTGTGCCCTGCAAGTCTTTGAAGGCTGGCATTTGGCAGTCGCTGAGGTGACACCCTTTCGTTTTTTCCCTCCTCCCCTTTCCTCGTCGTGACTCTCCTCCAATGCAATGTTCGCGGCCTTCGAGCCAACAAAGAAGACATACAGCTGCTATTAGAATCGCAGTGTCTGCTTGTTCTCTACCTCCAGGAAACAAAATTGCATTCTCACGACCAATTTGAGCTCTTGCAATTCTTTCTGATCCGCTTTGAACTCTCCCCTCCTCGAGGAGGGCCTTCCGTCTCAAGGGGAGTCATGCTGCTCATCCAGGATGACGTTCATAGTCAACACATCTCCCTGACTACCCAGCTTCAAGCTGTTGCAGTTTGCATTTTCCTTCCTCACTTGACCTCCTCCCTTTGCACCGTTCACATCCCTCCCGTCATATGTCACCAGAGCAGACTTCCTCCACCTTGTTGACTTACTCCGTCATCCCTTTCTGCTGCGTGGTGACTTAGATGCGCACTATCCCATTTGGTTTCTCCCAGAACCTGCCCAAGTGGTGCCGTCTTGGCTGACGTCAATCAACTGAACCTCATCTGCCAGAGCACTGGAGCACTCGTGTTCCTTTCAGAGTCCACATACACCTATTCCCATTTGCACCTATCCTTCTGCACTGCCCAGCCTGCCCATCGTCTTGAGTGGTCCATTCTCTTTGACCACATACTTGAGTGACCATTTCCCGTTAGTTATCAGTTTGCTGGACTCCTACCCCACCTACGTGCACACCCAATTGGCAGCATCCTAAGGCCGACTGGAGGCTTTACTCCTCTCTCACGACCTTCAATGAACAACTCTCCACCAATTGTGATGACCAGGTGGAATACCTTACCAAACGTTATTCTTACCGCCGCAGAATGTTCCATTCCAGAGATGTGCTCTCTGTGTTTTTAACTGTCATGCTGCAATGGGAAACTGCATTCATTATAAACAGTTGCATGCACAGTGTCGTCACGTTGTTCAGGATAGCAAAAAAGCTAACTGGATTTCATTTATTAGTTCTTTTAACAGTTCCACTCCCTCTTCTGTCACGTGGGCCAACCTCTGGCAGCTGTCTGGGACCAAATTCCATTCCCCAATTTCTGGCTTAACAGTAGTAGACGATGTCATAGTTGACCCTATTGTTATCTCTAACACCTTTGGCTGCCATTTGCAGAGTGTTCGAGCTCCTCCCACTATCTAAATGCCTTCGTCCATCAGAAATGAGTGGAAGAGTTTCGAGCGATGCCCTTCTCAGAATAGTGAGTGCTACAATGCCACCTTTATTATGAGGGAGCTAGATCATGCTTAAAGTTCATTCTGATCCTCCGCCCCAGGGCCAGATGATGACCACATTCCGATGTTGCAGCACCTTACTCTTGCGGGCGAGCACTTCGTGCTTCATACGTACAACTGCTTCTGAGCAAAGGGCACATTTCCCAGATGAAGCCACCTTCCTTCTAGCTACTGCCCCATTTCTCTCACCAACTTTGTTTGGAAGATGATAGAACATATGATTCATGCCTGGCTGGTATGGTGGCTTGAGTCTCGCAATTTACTAACCACTGCATAGTGTGGGTTTCGAGGGCACCATTCTGCAGTTGACCATCTCGTCACTTTGCCAACATGAGATGAATGGTTTTCTGCGGAAATACCAGACTAGCTGTGTTTTTTGATTTGGAGAAACCCCAAGACACCTGCTGTGGTGGACTGGTATCCTCCGTACTCTTGACGTGTAGGGCTTCTGTGGTCGCACGCCCCATTTTCTTCAGGAATTTAAAGGTACACGTGTGTTCTGACTTGTCAGACACCACTATGCACGAAATTGGTGTGCCTCAGGGTTCCATCCCAAGCGTCACCCGTGTCTTACCTGGTTGCTCGCTGTAAGCGGTCCCTCAATGTCCTGCGTGTCCTCAGTGGTACTTCCTGGGGAGTAGATCGAATCATCCACCGCCGTTTGTACTGGTCCTTTGTCCACTTGAAACTAGGCTGTGTGTGTTTCATATATGCATCTGCATGTCTGTCATCGTAGCCCCCACCCCCCTGGGAACTGATAGTGTTCTCCAGGCCCAGAAACTACTCAAGGCCCAAATCCTCCCCGAATATCCTATAAAAGTGGAGGCTCACAGGACACTTAACTCGTCCCGCGGTGTTATCTACACCTGGCTGTTGGATGGTTTGACAGAGGACGAAATAACTAATTATCTATTGCATTAGGGCATTACTGCTGTTAGTTACGAAGAAGGCAGCTGCCGATTTGGTGCCCACTCGCACATTGTTCCTGATGTTCGATCGGTTAACACTTCCTACCAAGATAAAGGCAGGCTATGAAGTCATCTCTGTGTGCCCTTGCATTCCCAATCCGTTGAGGTGTTACAAATGCTGCCAGTTCAATCATACCACCACGTCATGTCAAAACGTGGCCAAATGTGTCACTTGTAGCAGGGATGCACACGAGGGCACCTGTCCACCTCCTTCCCCCCGCTGTGTTAATCGTCATGGAGAATATGCTTCTTCTTCTCGTTCTTGTCCCGCCTGTCAAGACAAGCGGGCTGTTCAGGAGATAAGGGTGAAGGAGAAGGTACCTTTTCCTGTTGCCTGGAAACTGTTGGCGAGCTGTAAACCGAATGTCCCTTTGTCTGGAAGCTACAGCACCGTGTTAGCCTCTCCCTGTCCCACAAAAAACATGGCTACGCAAACTTGTGACTTACAGTTCAGTTCAATGGTGGCAAAGTCGCCTCGCCTTCAAGCTGATACTCCGTCTCCCCCTTCCCGGGCAGTAGATTCTGCTACCTGTTCTTCACCCTCACCTGCGAAGATGGTTGCAACGCAGCCAGCGAACCCTCAATTCAAAAAGGATTATTTCTGGGAAAATTTCTTGCGTACCTCGAGTTCACAGCTGTCTGACTCTTCTGCCAATCGCCAAAAGCCAAAACAATCATTCAAAGGCAAACAGTCTTCACCCTCTCGGACTTGTCGTCTCTCTTCGACTTGTCGGACTTTTTCAACTGACTGATACCGGAGAAGCTCCGTTGATCCTGCTGAGTTGATGGACAAAGTCCTCCACCTGTGGATTCCAGTGACCGTCCTCCCTCAATGGCTTGCCCCAAGCGGCCGTCAAGGTGAGTGTTTCTTCATTCTCCGGTGTTCCTAAATTTTATATCCCTTTTACAATGGACTATCTATGGCCTTTGGTCTAACAGAGCGGACCTCCAGCTGCTCCTGCGATCGCAACATCCGCTTGTAGTCTGTCTCCAAGAAACCAAGCTACGTCCTCAAGACCATTTTGCTCTTTCCCATTTTACTTCGCTACACATGGACTTTCCCCTTATGGCAGGGATTCCTGCTCATGGTGGGGTCATGCTGCTTCTACGAGATCACGTTTGTCATCGTCCTACCCTCTTGCACACCCACCTGCAAGCAGTTCCTGCCTGTGTTTTCCTTCCAGAATTTACCTTTTCCATTTGCACCATTTATATCCTTTCGTCTTCTGATGTCACTAGGGCAGACCTGATGCAGCTTGTTGCTCAGCTTCCTCCACCCTTTCTGCTCCTCAGTGACACCAATGTCCATCATCCTCTTTGAGGCTCGCCTGTCGCAGACATTCTCTTTTGGCGGATCTTCTTAATTATCTTAATCTTGTGTGCCTTAACACCGGCAGAACCACGTTTCTCTCTGATTCCACGCACACTTATTCCCACTTAGACCTCGCGATCTGCTCTGCCCAGCTCGCTCGACGTCTCGAGTGATGCGCTCTTTCTGATACTTACTAGAGTGGCCACTTCCCTTGTGTGACTCACCTGTACAATCATACCCCGCCACAGCGGCCCGCTCATTGGAAATTCTCTCTTGCTGACTGGAGGCTATAGTTCTCCTTGGCAGTCTTTGATGAATAGCAGTTTCCCAGCTGTGATCAGGTCGAGCACCTCATGGACGTTATTCTCTCGGCTGCTGAATCCTCTATCCCTTGTACTTGGTGGACTGTAGAGTGCGGCAATGCGATTCGTGCCCGACGACGTGCGCTTCGTGTCTTTCACTGTCATCCTATGATAACAAACTGCATCTGCTACAACCAACTACGTGCACAGTGCCATCGCACTATTAAGGAAAACGAGAAAGCAAGCTGGGTTTCCTTCACCAGCTCATTCAACAGATTTACTCCATCTTCTCTGGTTTGGGGTGGCCTGCGCCGGCTTTCCGGGACTACTGCCCACTCCCCGATTCCTGGTCTGACTGTGGCGGGAAATGTCATAGTTGACCTTGTCGGTGTTTCCAACGCTTTGGGCCGGTAATTCGTGGACGTTTCAAGCTCCACCCACTACCATCCTGCCTTCCTTCCTCGTGCAATCTCTTTTCTCTCTTTGAATCGAGAATGCTACAATACTGCTTTTACTATGAGGGAGCTCGAACGTGCTCTCTCCTCATTCAGGTCTTCCACTCCTGTGCCCGATACAATCCCCGTCCTCATGCTGCAGAATCTTCCTCCTGCGGGAAAATGCTTTTTCCTCGATACCTACAACCGTATTTGGACTGACGGTGTATTTCCCACGCTTTGGTGTGAAGCTACTATTGTTCCCCTACCTAAGCCTGGTAAAGATAAATCTCTTCCAGCTATTGTCCAATTTCCTTTACCAGCAGTGTTTGTAAGGTGGTAGAACGCATGACCAATGGTTGATTACTGTGGTGGCTGGAGTCGCATCATCTTCTCACTAATGTTCAGTGTGGGATCTGAAAGCACTGCTCAGCAACTGATCATCTTGTCACCCTGTCAACGTTCATCATGAATAATTTTCTGCAGAAGCGACAAACAGTGGCAGTTTTGAAACTTCCTGGCAGATTAAAACTGTGTGCCCAACTGAGACTCAAACTCGGGACCTTTGCCTTTCGCGGGCAAGTGCTCTACCATCTGAGCTACTGAAGCATGACTCACACCCGGTCCTCACAGCTTTACTTCTGCCAGTATCTCGTCTCCTACCTTCCAAACTTCTCGCAGAACTAGCACTCCTGAAAGAAAGGATACTGCGGAGACATGGCTTAGCCACAGCCTGGGACATGTTTCCAGAATGATGTTTCCCGAGTTCGAGTCTCGGTTGGGCACACAGTTTTAATCTGCCAGGAAGTTTCATATCAGCACACACTCCGCTGCAGAGTGAATATCTCATTCTAGTGGCAGTTTTCTTTGATTTGGAGAAAACTTAATGATACCTGTTGGCGGACAGGCATTCTACGTACTATGCACACATGGGGTCTTTGCGGTCATCTTCCCACTTTCATCTGGAAATTTTTGATCGACAGAGTTTTCCGGGTATGTGTGGGTTCCTCCTCATCCCACACACTTTTACAGGAGAAACAGGGTGCCTCAGGGCTCCATACTGAGTGTCGCCCTCTTCGCCATAGCCATCAACCCAATTATGGACTGCCTTCCAGCTGGCATTTCCGGCTCTCTTTTCGTCAACGAGTTTGCTATTTATTGCAGCTCCCAGTGGACATGTCTCCAGCAACGCTGTCTTCAGCTTTGTCTGTACTGTCTATTTGTGGAGTGTCACAAATGGTTTCCGCATTTCTGCTACCAAATCCGTTTGCGTCAACTTCTGGTGGTACAAGGTGTTTCTTCCACCGTCCTTGCGACTGGGCCAAAATGCTCTCCCATTCGTGGATGAAACGAAGTTCTTAGGGCTTACATTTGATAGGAAACTCAGTTGGTCTCCCCACATGTCCTACCTGGCTGCACGCTGCACCCGGTCCTTCAATGTCCTTCGTGTATTGAGTGGTACCTCTTGAGGAGCTGACCGGACTGTCCTCCTCCGCCTCTATTGATCTCTTGTCTGCTCCAAGTTGGATTATGGATGCATTGTCTACTCCTCTGCACGGCCATCAATCTTATGCCGTCTAAATACAATACACCATTTTGGGGATCCGTCTTGCTACTGGTGCCTTCCATACTAGCCCAGTTGAGAGTCTCTACGCAGAAGCCAGTGAACTACCACTGTCATTCCGGGGCGACATCTTGCTCAGTAGGTATGCATGTCGGCTTTCTTCCATGCCAGGCCAACCAACCTTTGACCCTTATTTTTTGACATTTTTGCCTGCCAATGCGAGACGTACGTTTCTTCTCTGCGGCCTCCCGACATCCGGTTTAGTCATCTGCTTCAGCAGCTGCAGTTCACACTTCCTGCCACTTCCCGAATGGGTGAGAGCCCTTCACCACCTTGGCTTCAGATGCAGGTTTGTGTTCGTTTTGACCTCAGCTCGTTCCCGAAGCATTCGACTCCCGAGCTGACCCATCGCTGCGAATTTCTTGAACTTCGCTCACAACTTGACAATAGCATATTTTAGTACACTGATGGTTCCAAGTTCGCTCACGGTGTTGGCTGTGTTTTTGTCATTGGGGCTTCTCGACCAGTGCACAATTTTTACAGCAGAGCTTTTGCCCCCCTGTCAGGCTGTTTACTACATCCAGAGGCACCAGCTCACTCGCTGTGTGATCTGCTCTGACTCCCTCAGTGCCCTTCAGCGTCTGGATGATCCCGATCCAGGACTGCCTCCATTTGTTCCCAGATGGGGATCCTAAGTGATGGTCATGTGGGTTCCTGGCCATGTTGGTGTGCCTTGGAATGAGGCTGCTGATGCTGCAGCCAAGGCTGCAGTCCATCTAGATCGACTCGCCTCTTACTCTCTTCCCTTGCAAGATATTTGTGCTTTCCTCTATCGGCATATCATGTCACTTTGGCGTGACCATTGGTGCTCCCTTCATGGTAACAAACTCAGAGAAGTCAAACCTCTCCCAACAGCCTGGTCGACTTCCTCCCGGCCGTCTTGCAGTGTGGATCACCTCTGATGGTCTCTGTTGTTGCTGTCTGTCAGCAGGTGGTGTGACACTTTGATATCACCACTGGGCCTCCCTTCATGGTAACAAGCTCCAGGTTATTAAGCATCTCCCAGCAGTTTGGATGATCTCCTCTCAGCTGTCTTGCCATGAGGAGATCATTTTAGCTAGGTTACATATCGGGCACTGTCTTTTTAACCATCGCCATTTGATAAGTGGTGGTCCCCCACCACGTTGTGCACGACCTTCGACAGCCCACCATTTCCTGATAGAATGCCTTTTCTTTAACCACTTACATTTTCGCTTGTGTTTGCCATCTGAGTTACTGGCAGTTTTAGCAAACAATACGTGGTCTGTCGACTGCTTTATTTTTTATCCATTGTAGCAGTATGATGAAGGCCATTTAATTTTTAGTTCAGGATCTTCGTTTCTTTGTGGAATATTTTATAGACCTTCCTCCACGTCCCTGTTTTTAGCTGTCTTCTCTTCCACTGATTGGGATTAATGTGTAGTCATTTTTAACTACTGTCTTTGGCTTAGTGTACTACAGTTCTGACATGGGCACAATATGACCCTAGTTGTCTTTGTGCCCTGAAACAAAACAAAACAAACAAACAAAAGTCTTATACAGACACTTTTAAACCATTTTCATTAGAAAGACAATGTTCTAAACCACCTAAAAAACCTTTTTGATTTTCTGTGTGAGCTTACAAAGCCATAAAGAAGAATGACAAGGTGGAGATGCATTGAAAATGGGCCTATAATCCAGTGGTACTCAAATCTAACATCCTTTATTGTGTTCTACAGTTGTTTAGCGCTTTCCGTGGAAGATATTATCGAAAATCCTGACTACTAGGAAATGAGCTTGTCAGAAAAACTGCAATTAAGTAGTCCTTTTTTGTTTTTCAAATCTCTACAGCAATTTGCTGCACAGAATACGCATTATAAAAAAATTAGATGCATAAGGAATCCAAATTAAGGAACAGTTTTTTTGTGGGTCAGAGAATTTGAGGTAATCACATTTGAAAATTGTAGTTTTTTGGGTTCTGGCTTATTAAAATTTCTTCCCAAGCAATCTCGCCAGAGACCTTATTTGGCTGGTAGTATAATTTTTCTCACGAAATTCTACGGCAAATTAATGATACCTGTAAAAAATTAAAGTATCCAGAAGTGAACATAAGCTTAGGATGCTAAAAGAGAAATATTCCAACTTTTGCCTCTGACATTTATAGAGATGCATAATCAGCTTTAGATCCTGTATACAAAGCTCACCAAAGGCTGCTGTTGTACAGCTATTGGTCAGGGCCCCTGTGACGATGGGAAGCTTCTTTTCTCACATCAAAAGAAAACAGCAAATGTCAAGCTGCCACATTTATACAATTTTTCGTGTACACTAATGTTCCACATTAGCCGCAAACTATGCTAACAGTACGCTATACAGTAAACCAGAATTAAACTAGCACGTCAATAACATTACACAATAGAAAGATGTACAAATCATTCTCTGTAACACAAATCCATTCCAAAGAATGCCCCCCCCCCCCCCCCAGGGGGTCCACAACTCTTTTGTGGATACGTGTGTGGCGAGCACGGGGCCCCGAGCCATTGCAGCCTTCTTTCTCTCCCGGGCTGCATTTCCTTTCCCTTCCCCTCCTTTCCCCTCCATGCTCCTTTCCCCTCGCCCTCTCCTCTCCCTCTATTGGTGTCCTTGCTTATGTTGGCCCCCGCTATCCTCCTGGTTCTGTTGGTTTTACACTCTGGCTTTGTTGCGTAATCATCTCCTCCTTTTGGCATTCCTTGGTCCCCCTCTGGGGTTTGACCTCCATTACAAAATTTCTCCTCCGTAGTGTGAGCCATTTGGGGAAGAGCACCTTACCTAGTGTCTCCGACGTGCGCCCTCCTAGTACATTCCACCTTTTATTTCACGTCGTTGTCTGATGCTAGGGTGCATAGCCAGCACGGTAGCCAGCCCGTGTGGTGGGGTCGCTATGTACCCTTTTGGTTGAGCCCCCTGAACACTCAGGGATCACACTTCTGATACCTGAGCTGTGACCACCTCATGCATGCCTTGGAGTGGTTGCTCGTCATCCTGGAGCATCGGAACTCCCGGCAATGGCCGCCGTGCCAGACGGCCCTTGCTGTGGCTGGGTGGCGCCCGTGAGGAGAGCCCCTGGTCGGAGTGGGTGGTATCAGGGCGGACGCCATGCAAATGAAACGCATACGGGTCCAGAACTCTGGCTTTTCTTCTGCGGCCGTCTCTCTGCGTGGAACTGATTCCTCAAGTGCTGCTTCTCTTGCCCCTTCGGCCTTCCCTTCCATGGCTACCCCCTGGAAAGAGGGTCAGGCCCGTCGTCTAGGGGCAAAACCTTTCCCCCGTTATCTAGTTTGCACTAGGACTGATGGAGATACTTTCACCAGTGTCAAACCTTTATTCTTTGTGGAACACATTGAAGACAAGTTTGGCGAAGTGGAGTCCCTGAGCAAGATGCGGTCGGGTTCGTTGCTGATAAAAACTACTTCAGCTGCCCAATCTGTGGCCCTTCGTGCCTGTACCCATCTTGGCACAATTCCTGTGTCCATTACCCCCCACCAGTCTCTAAATATAGTACAAGGTGTGATTTTTCACAGGGACCTCATCCTTCAAACTGATGAGGAACTTCAGGACAATCTCGGACGGCGGGGTGTTCACTTTGTTCGGCGTGTTCAGAAGGGTCCTAAAGACAATCGTATTGATACTGGTGCCTTTATCCTGGCCTTTGAAGGGGATACCCTTCCTGAGAAAGTTAAGATTACGGTCTATCGCTGTGATGTGAAGCCGTACATCCCACCTCCTATGAGGTGTTTTAAGTGCTTGCGTTTTGGACACGTCTTCCCGCTGTTCACAGGCCCCTCTCTGTGGTGACTGTGGACGTCCACTCCATGAGGGGAGTCCCTGTGTTCCCCCTCCTGTCTGTCTAAATTGTCATGGTAGTCAATCTCCACGTTCACCAGATTGCCCAGTATATAAGAAGGAAAAAAAGATACAGGAGTATTAAGTCCCTCGATCGTTTAACCTACACAGAGGCCCGTAAGAAATATGCATGACTCCACCCTGTGTCCATGACATCTAGTTACGCCTTGGTTACATCTTCACCCCTTCCTCCCCCTTCCTTACCCCCATCCCGGACCCCTCTCCTCCCCCCCTCCGCTGCGGCTCCCACACCTTCTCCTATGGGCGCTGCTCCCCCTCCCCAGCCGGAGAAGTATCCAACTCCTTCGGCGTCTGCCGGTCAAGGGCGCCTCTCCCAGGATGCCCCTTCCCGGCACCTTCCAGGCCAAAGGTCTGCTGCCGCGCGACGACTGCGAGAGCCGCGGTCTGTCGGCCCCCAGGTCGCCCGGTCTCTTTCTATTCCTGATCTTGCTGCAGCTGGCTCCTTCATGCCACACAGCCCTCCTCGGTCTCAGCCTGAACAGAAGAAGAAACATAAGTCCCGGGACAAAGAGCCTCTGGTGTCACCGGAGGTCCCTTCCCCGACTTCACAACCGGATTCTGACCTGTCGTTCATGGATGTCGCCCCCTCCTTGTCGGTGACTGGTGGGGACCCGGCGGTATGACTGGATTTAAAGTGTTCAGCCCCCATTTAAACCATTGTTCTGTGGTTCTCCAATGGAATTGTAATGGATACTATCGTCACCTTCCAGAATTGAAATCCCTTCTTTTGTCTTACTCTGCAGCTTGTGTGGTTCTCCAGGAATCTCATTTTACTGATGCTCACTCACCGACCCTCCGTGGGTTCTGTGTTTTCTGTCGAAATCGGGTCGGACCCCTGCGGGCTTCTGGTGGCGTTTGTACATTGGTCCGTACAGACATTGCTAGCACGTGGATTCCTCTTCAAACTACATTGGAAGCGGTTGCTGTTAGGGTCCACTTCGACTCTGCAATCACAGTTTGCAATCTTTATCTCCCTCCTGACAGGACTCTTACACCTGCTACCTTAACTGCCCTTCTTCAGCAACTTCCTCCTCCCTTCCTCCTCCTTCGGGATTTTAATGCTCATCGTCCTTTGTGGGGCAGTGCCTTTCCATCTAGACGAGGTCTTCTTATAGACCAATTTATTGCAGACCACGACCTGTGCCTTCTTAATGATGGCTCCCCTACTCATTTCAGTGCCGGTCATGGTACCTTTTCTGCCATTGATCTTTCTCTTTTTTCTCCCTCTCTCCTCCCTTCATTACACTGGTCGCCACACGACGACCTTTGTGATAGTAACCATTTCCCGTTGATTATCACGCTCCCTTCCCGCTCCCCGATGGACGGGTTGCCTCGTTGGTCTTTCCAACGTGCCGATTGGCCTCTATACACTGCACAGGTCGCGTTTTCTCCCTCTTTGTCGGGTTGTATTGATGACGTCCTACGTGACGTGTCTGACGCGATTGTTAGCGCTGCTAACCTTTCTGTCCTGCGCTCATCTGGACCATTTCATCGCCGGCAAGTCCCGTGGTGGAGTACGGCTATTGCCATTGCCATCCGTGATCGCCGTCGAGCTTTGCAACACTTTAAGAGGCACCCATCCGTAGCCAGCCTTACTACCTTTAAACGCCTTCGCGCTAAAGCCCGTTATTTAATCAAACAGAGCAAGCGGATATGTTGGGAATTATTTGTTTCTTCCCTTGGTTCTACTGTCCCTCTGTCACGGGTATGGGCTACACTTCGCTCTCTCCAAGGTTGCCATCGGCAGTCCACCCTCGCAGGCCTTAACCTCCCAGATGGCATTTGTACGGACCCATTAGTTCTTGCAGAACATCTAGCGACCCATTTTGCAGTGGCATCAGCGTCAGCCTCCTATCCAGCTGCTTTCCTTCATCAAAAACAGCGGGCTGAAGCTTCCACCTTATGTTACACCCCTTGTGAGTCAGAATCTTACAACGAACCTTTTACTGAATGGGAATTTCTTTCTGCTCTATCTTCTTCTCATGATACGGCCCCTGGCCCAGATTCCATTCATAACCAACTGCTTCAACATCTCAGTGCTCCACAACGGCAACATCTTCTTCGGGTGTTTAACCGTATTTGGCTCCAGGGTGACTTCCCTTCTCAGTGAAGGGATAGCATTGTGGTTCCTGTCCTTAAGCCTGGTAAGAACACCCCATCTGTTGACAGCTATCGGCCAATTAGTTTGACCAATGTTGTTTGTAAGTTACTTGAACGGATGGTAGCCCGTCGGCTCAATTGGGTCCTCGAATCTCGGGATCTATTGTCCCCTTACCAGTGTGGCTTTCGAGAGGGACGGTCTCCAATCGATCATTTACTCCGCTTGGAATCCGCAGTCCGGCAGGCTTTTTCCCAGCGCCGCCATTTGGTTGCAGTGTTTTTTGACCTTCGCAAGGCCTATGAGACGGCCTGGCGCCATCACATCTTACTTACCCTTCATCAGTGGGGTCTTCAGGGCCCACTCCCGATTTTTATCCGCCAGTTCCTGATCCATCGGTCATTCAGAGTCCGAGTTGGTAGTGCTTTTAGTTCTCCACGGACCCAGGAGACGGGCATCCCACAGGGTTCTGTCTTGAGTGTCCTTCTTTTCCTCATTGCTATCGATGGACTTGTGGCCTCTGTCAGTCCCTTGATCACCCCTGCCCTGTATGTGGATGATTTCTGCATTTGGGTTAGTTCCTCCTCGATTGCATCTGCAGAACGGCAGCTCCAGGTAGCTATACGGCGTGCCTCTGCATGGACCCTCTCACACGGGTTTCAATTCTCTCCTTTAAAATCGCGAGTGGTCCACTTCTGTTGCCGTACTACGATCCACCCTGATCCAGAGCTCTATCTCGCTGCACAAAGATTGCCTGTGGTCCCACAGTTTCGTTTCTTGGGTCTTCTTTTCGACAACAAGCTCACTTGGCTGCCCCATATCAGACTCCTGAAGGTAGGATGTTTCCGTAAACTCAATGTCCTTCGCTTCCTTGCCCACTCCTCTTGGGGTGCGGACCGTTCCCTCCTCCTCCATCTTTATCGTACTCTAGTTCTGTCTCGCTTGGACTATGGCTGTCAAGTTTATGGTTCAGCTGCTCCTTCCACACTGCACGTGCTGGTCCAGTCCACCATTGTGGTATTCGTTTGGCCACCGGTGCCTTCCCTACTAGCCCTGTTGATAGTCTCCTGGTTGAAGCTGGGATCCCCCCCCTTTCTGTTCGGCGGTCCCAGCTTCTGGTGTCGTATGCCCTCACTATCCGTTCTTCTCCCACTCATCCTTCCTATTCTATCCTGTTCCCAGACCGTGGACGTCGCCCACCCGACTCCCGCCCTCGGGCGGGTTTACTGGTTGGGCTGCGCCTTGCGTCTCTTTGCCGTGATTTTCAGCTTCCTTCTTTGTCCTGTCTTCCTCGCTCCCTCCCCTCCACCCCTCCTTGGTTAGTTCCTCGGCCTCGAATTCCGATGGATCTCCGCCGAGGTCCGAAAGATTCCATCCCCCCGGTGGTGATCCGTTTCTTTTTCCGCCAAATTTTATGGGAGTTTCGGGATGCTGTTGTTTTTTACACTGATGGCTCTAAATCTGCTGATCATGTTGGGTATGCCTTCACGTCCTCTGTTGGAACGGAAAGTCATCTGCTGCCACCTACATGTGGGGTGTTTACTGCGGAATTGATGGCAATTTCCCAGGCCCTTACCTTTATTAAACAATCCCAACACAACCGCGTTTTGTTACGTACGGACTCGATGAGTGGCCTTCTTGCTATTGACCGGGGTTTTTTTGCGCCATCCCTTGGTCTCTGCCATCCATGACCATCTCGCTGATATTCACCGTGCTGCTTGTTCCATTGACTTCCTTTGGGTCCCTGGCCATGTGGGTATCCCGGGTAATGAGCTCGCTGATCGTTTGGCTGGGGGAGCAGTTACTTACCCCCCGTTTTCTGTAACCCCTCCTGCAGTGGATTTACGGCTTCACATCAAATCCCACTTCGCACAGTCATGGGCCAATTCTCGGGAGGCTACTCCCCGGTCTAAAAACTTTGTGCAATTAAGGTGACACCGGGCCCGTGGCGTTCTTCCTTTCGCCTCTCCCGAAAGGACTTGACCACACTATGTCGTCTCCGCATTGGCCATACCAGGCTGACCCATGGTTTTCTTTTGCGTGATGAGCCACCCCCACTATGTGGTTGTGGAGCCTTCCAGTCAGTAGCCCACATTTTGGTTGAATGCCCCCTTCTTTTGGCTCTGCGTGCTAAGTACAGACTCCCCCCCACTTTACCTTTGATGTTGGCTGACGATTCCCGGATGGTCTCTCTGGTTCTCGGTTTCCTCCGGGAGAGTGGTTTTTATTCTACCTTTGATGTTGGCTGACGATTCCCGGATGGTCTCTCTGGTTCTCGGTTTCCTCCGGGAGAGTGGTTTTTATTCTCAGTTTTAAGGTTTTTAATCTCTCTCTGGTGTTGGGGGAGGGCGGTGAGTGTTTGGGTGTCTCCCACTGTAGGCAGTGTTCGGAGATTCCCGATTCACCTCCCTGACCGGAATCCTCTTTTCTTCCCCTTTTACTCTGTTTTTACCCTTTTTTTTTTAAGGCTTGGTTAGTCTTTCTATTCCCATACGTACTTTCTACATTATAGCAGTTGTACCTTTTAAGTCACAGGTGGTCTTGCCTATGCTGCTTCAGCGTAGTGTTGGGTTCGTTCTCTTGCCAACTTCCCTCATTTTGTTTTTTTACCAATGACAACGTGACTGCCCTTTTACGTTTTTCCCTTTTTCCGTTTTATTGTTCTGACTTTACTGAGATGTCCCATTAGCGGAATGGAGCCTATTTGAAACAAGGGACTGATGACCTTGCTGTTTGGTCCCTTAAAACTCAAACAACCAACCAACCAAAGAATGCCAGGAAGACTGCTGTGAACGTCACCAAAATTCACAATGTGACTGTTGTAAAACCAGCAGGCTATTTATACGATGTGTGCGGAAGCTGTGATATACCAATTTTACTGCCATGATCTCCACTGCCTTGGCAATGCACAGTAAGATTATGAAGTTTATAACCAGTTTGAGTTTGTAGTTAGCAGAAAAACAGTCTGAAATGTAGTAGAGAAGAAAGACACCCAATTTTTGAAATTTTTCGAGTTATTCACACTTCATCTCGCTCCCTACTCATAAAGACTCTTGATATTGCCTTCACCAGACAGTACTAAATACTTGTCGAACACAATAAAAGACGTCAGATTTGAGTGCCAGTGAAACGTGGAATCATTTTCAATGCATTGTCCGTTCTTAGGGCTTTATAAGCTCGGATTGCAAAACCAAATATAGTTTTCGAGTGGTTGAGAACGTCTCTTCCTCATGAAAATGATTTAAGAGTCTGCAAAAAAAAACCTTTTTTTTTTTTTTTTTTTTTTTTTTTTTTTTTTTTTTTAATGAGAAAAATTAGTTGTTTTTGTCAGTTTTGGAAGAATTGCCAACTTTTCCGTATATTTGTATACTATTGGAAAGCAGTAAGAGAATGAAATTTTATGTTAGAAGACCTTGTATTAGGAAGTTACTACGTGCAAGGTTTTAGGTGTAGCCCATAATTACTTCTAGAAATATAAAAAGCTGAACTTAAAATATTTTGTGAGTGTCTGTTTCGGTCGACTTTGGCTTCAAATTATCTATATACAAAACACTTTTTATTCTTTTGCTTAAGAGTGCAAAAAGTTGTACAAGATGACGCAAGTTTTGTTTCTTTCAAGAAAATATTACTGAGATACTACGTTTCAAAGTTGTTGAAAACTAGCAGGTGCACTGTTTATAGCTGCGCTATGCGGTTAAACAAATGACTATCTCCTGAAGTGTTGAATTAATGATCGTGAAACTTGACCAATGTTCCATGGGAACATGTACAATTGTATATTCAAAATTTAGTCAAAATCTGTGACAGTCATAGGGGAACCTGTAGACCAGTTGGCATTGAATGATCCACAGCATGCACACACATTATGTACTAAGACTTCAAGGGGAAGTAGAATTGTAGCCTGGCTGTCCCCTAGTGTGCTGTTAACTCATTATTGAGGAAGAGGTTTGTGTTATTGCGAGAATGTGAGGCTGGAGGTATGAAATAACCAATTAAGGCTGATGAAGCTTACAAATTTGCTATGGCACACACTGTTCCAGTAATGTAAATGGAAAGAAGTAGCTTGAATGTGATTGAGAATAGGCCACTGTCATCTGATATGCAGGCACCTCCTCAGGCTAAAGAACCCACCACTGTGCAGTTCTTGCATTCTATATTCTGAAAAGACTGTAGTAATTTTTATTGATAATGACGTGTTCCACTGTTTTAAATAAGAATGAGTTGTGTGTGTAAAAGGCTTTAACATTATCTGTGTGTGTCAGACCACCTGTCCAAGCTACTGGCCAGGTTATTTTTATGTACCCCATAGTGGTTGGTTCATCCTTTCCTAGTCAGTGATCAAGCCAATGCCATCGATATGATTGTGTGGTGTTAGCTTGTGACGGGCATTGTGTGGCAAGGTAGCTAAGGAAGGAAGAATCAAATGGTGACTCCTAAGATTCTGTGCCAATAACTCTGGTGAGCATGTGGTGTTAAGTGAAATCTGATCAATGTTCAGGAGGAAGAGAGGCAGGAGGTTATTCACCAGTGTAGGGTTTGTGTTACTCTGATGCAGAGAATTCCTTCACATTTACTACATCCTTACATTGGGTGGATTAGAAGCATACTGTCAAAGTTGATATGCTTACCCAGTTACAGAAAAAATAGCATTAGACACAAACATGTGATCTTGCAAGTGCACTTGCTGAGAAACCCTTACTTCCATGCTAGCAGCAAGCAGAACATTTGTACAAAGCACTGGTATCTCCAACAGAGTGCAATTTTCTTCACCAAAGCTGTCTGATCACTGTTACTGGCATTCATAGAGGACTCCTCCATGGAAGTGATGCACTTCAAATTATACTGGAGAGAAACTAACCAGTTCCTCCTTGAACCCTAAGCTGCTGCAGAGCTACTTTATATTTAGCAAGGGTAGACATATGTAAGTGTTGCTGGCAAAATGGCTGTATGATACTGTAGTGCAACTTAAATGGGTTCAGGAGACATGGAGAAGCTGAAGCTACTTGCTCAGTGGCTACCATTCTGCATATGTCTTAAGACAAACTTGCAAGCAGTAGCTGTAATAATCCACATTCAGCATAAGGTAAATTTTTTCCCTCTCCTCCACTGAATATTGTGATGCAGTGGTTAACACCCTGGTCTTGCATTTGTATAGAGTGACATGTCCACAGTGAGCTGTGCAACAGGACCATTACACAATCATCATTTTACTTATTGTGACCAGACGAAACTACTTTCTTCAAGCCATAACTACGAATTCTTTAATTGCTCTGGGAGGAGGCTCATCAACCTAGAACACATGAAATATCAGTTCACATTTTTACCTAAATGAATAAAAGATTTACTTCAGTTTACCACAGTTCTTTTCTGTAGGAGTGCTTGATAATCAAAAACTGTCATGGCTTGTGAAAGCATCACTTGATGCACTGAGTAAGAACCTATTCCCTTGAGGTACAGTGTTTGACATTTGTAACAGTAAAAGTTCACCTGAAACTTTTAACATCTCGTTGACCCTGGACAATGATGCTGACCGCTGTAACTGAGGTCACGAACTGGGCTGAGTTCTTGCATTCTCAACACTACATTAACCTCAGTATGAAGGTGCTGCAGTGCTTGGGGAGAGGCGTGGTCTTCAGGGGTGCCTCTCATACATTGTTGCTGATTGCGGTGACACCTCGTTAATGTCTGTGATGTCAATTCATGTTGCCAGCTTTGGTGTGACGCAGTGCTTTCTGGACAATACCACATTGTTGCTATTACACGAGACGTATTTGCCCAGTTAACAAAATGCCTAAATTCGCATTCGTGAAGAATGCTTGTTTCCATGCTGTTGTGTGCCTGGAAAACCGGCAGTGAATCATTACCCTAATGGTAAGAGGTACATGAAAAGTGGAGCGGAATCTGAAGCAGGTAGTGTGTTATTGTTGTTAAACACGAGTTGTCAGATGTCTGACTGCCATGTGGAGAGCCTGGATTTTAGTCTCGGTGTATTGTCTGTGTATTGTGTATTGAACTGGGGACCTAGAAACGACGGTGAGGCTTCGTCCCGCCATAGCCCTCAGCGGTTCACAAACCCACAGCAGTCCACCCGCCCCATTGCTGCCCCACACCGACCTCAGTGTTATTGTGCAGTTCGGCCCCCAGTGGACCCCTCCCGGGAATGTCTCATACCAGATGAGTGTAACCCCAAATGTTTGCGTGGTAAAGTAATTATGGTGTACGTGTATGTGGAGATAGTGTTTGTGCAGCGATCTCCGACATAGTGTAACTGAGGGAGAATAAGGGGAACCAGCCCACGTTTGCTCAGGCAGATGGAAAACCACCTTAAAAACCACGTGCAGACTGCTGGCACACTGGACCTAGATGCTAATCTGCCAGGCAGATTCGTGCGGTGACTGGCACGCCTTCCCGCTCAGGAAACAGCGTGTTAGACCGCGCGGCTAGCTGGGCAGGCTCAGTCTCGGTACTGCCAGGTATGTTCCCTTGTTGGGAGGACTGGAATGGGGTTCACACAGCTTTGTCGTGCCAATTGGGGGCTTATTTGAAAGGGAAGTAGTGGTTCCAAAGGTCTGAAAATTTGTCGGTGGCTGTGAAAACAGTGTGCTGACACTATGCTTCTCCATACTGCACCTGAATGGTGACGAATACTAAGGACGTGCTGACTGGTCAGCACTACATAATCCTGTGATATGTTTTTGGTATTTAGTTAGTTTTTTTCATGCAATGCATAGTTGTTGCTTATAGCTCAAGGTGATTGTGGTCTCTCACTGGTAGTTTCACACTACTACTGGAAAATTAAGATTTATTTGTAAATTTTGAGGTTTCAACTCCTTGTATTATTTTGTGTTGTGCCTCAGTATTTAGGGCATTAATTTTCCCCAGTAACCACAAATTTGTAAGCAGCAGAATAAAAATAAATGCTACAGGAGGATTTTACCAAATTTGCTGAAAGTGTGTTACTGTAAGGAACCCATGGCTTGCAATCCCATATTCCTGAATAATATTATTTTTGTCCTATATTGTATATTTTATATCCTCAGCAATGTTACATACAAACAGTTTCTTCTTAAAAGCTATTGAAAATGTCTGTCAAATTAGTGGGAACCAGTACAGTGAAACAGTGGGATTTGTCCCACATGTTAATATCTCTAGAGATTCAGATGTATGTGTGCACAGATTCCATCGTAAGTCATAAAATAATTTTGTTCAAATTTATTTATAGGATGCAGTGTGACATTTCACATCCTGCTGATCCACTTTCAGCTGCTCTGGTTCTTACACCATTTACACATGTCTGTCATATGGTTTCTTTCACCTAGCATTGATGAAAACAAGTTACATACAGCATATGCATAGAATATTATAATATAAATAGGCACTTCTTATGTGTGGAGGCATTTCCTACGAGTTAGCAATGTAAAATAGCTCCATAACAGAGAGAATGGTATAGTGTTAACACCATAAAATCACAGTACTGAACTTACGTTTTATATTGGTTGTCTGATGATATTTATCAGTTCACAAACATTGATATTCTTCATAGGAAGAACACATTTACAAGTCAGAGTCTTGATACTGTGAGTGAATTGTGATCCCAGCCAATGACATATTATTCTTCTATTGACAGAGAATTTGTAGTTGCTGTAAAGTCTTTGTATTTCAAATTTGAAAACAGGAAAAACATCAAGCTTGAATAAACACAGTTGGAAATGGAAAGTGTTATACCATGAACTCCAACTGATTGCTACTGGACTGATACTACAGTATTTTCATGTGTGTGGGATATGTTTATTGTAATTTCATCCTTATGCAATTGTATTATTTGTACAGAAAAAAGATATCCTTGCAAATGGATGATGTTAGTACGTGATAACTATTGGAGTTTTTCTAACATTACTGAAAGTTTTCAGGTAGAAATCACAACGCTGCGTGCCCAGACCACATGCACATGGAGCTTATCGCCAGCTTTCATAATTTCAGAAAGCTCTAATCATTGGCATGAGGGATATGGGAGCATCATACACAGATTGCAGTGAATAAACAAAGAATGGTAATGAAATTTATTGGGCAACAGTGTGGCAAGAAGAATACGCGTGTGTTGTTTGAGTGACTAAATCAAGAGATCATAATACGGTTGTTAGTGGCTCTTACGAATAGATGGACGAAAACAGCTGTAATCGTGAACATTTGGTAACAGGTTGTTGGATGCTGGATTGAGATTTCGAGTTACGTGCATTGTTTACTGCTGACATTGTACCACAGACTATGAGGACCTATGTGGTGTAGTACCAGAGTCAATTGGGACATTGAGTGGCATTCTGTGGGAATCCGCCATGAAACTTGCTTCTGTCTATGGTGGTCAGATCGACACTGTGTCCACAAGTGACTTGGTGATAGGTCACAGGAATCCATGATTCTTGAGACCCTTACCTCTCGAACTGTTGGGATCATGGTGTCGGGGGGGGGGGGGGGGCTATTTAGCGGGGCAGAATGGCTTATTTGGCAATTGTCGAATGGAGGCTGAACATTCATAAATATATGGCAAGATTTTTGAACAGTTTTCATACCATTCATAGCCACACTACCAAATGGCATATTCCAACACGATAACAAAAGATGTGACACTGCAGTGCACACCGCAGATGCCGTCACTGGTCTTCCTGGTCCTCTGATTCCTTATGCATGAAAGGATACCATTTATTTGACGAACGTCTCTCAAAATTTGATAATTGTGGGACTGGTGCTTCATGGTGTGTAACATTTTCCATTTCCATCTGTATGTTTATGATGCCAGTTGAATCACTACTAAGATCGTGCTAGTGCATGATACTTGGTTGTATATTGCTTCAGTAGCATTCATAAAAGATATCAGGCATTGATGAAAGGTGAAATGGTCACCTGAAAGATAAGTGCGCCAAAGTTTGATATGGACTAGCTCGTAATATCTGTCATCCTCACATAATATGGCTGGTTTTGTGATTTGTGAAATTTCTTTTAATGAAATTTCTTTTTATTATTAAATTTTCTTTTTATTATTAAATTTTATTTTTATTAAATTTTCTTTTTTTCTTTTTCTTTTTATTTTTATGAAATTTTCTTTTTTTTGTAGAAAGTTCCTTAAATATCGCATATTTGTAGAAAAGTTACTGACACTGGGTCTGCTACTAGGCATAATCCGTAAGCTAAAGGATACTTTTAGAATCATACAACAGGAAAAAAATAAATAAATGTCCATTACCTTAAATGCTTCAAAGTGCTGATTCAATTCCTTTATGTATGATTGTTATTCTTCTTTTGCTGAGGATTTTGGTTCCAGTTTTGTGGTGGCCCCTGAGGCTTGTGTGCTGTAGTATGTGGAACAGTTGTTCTTTTTGTCTCTCCTGCTATGCCAAGCATTGCTTTTGTATTTTTGATGGCTCTGCAGTTAGAGCTTCCTTATCTTTGATGTGTGCTACTTTGATTTTGCTTGTCCTTGTTAAAACTTCTCTATTGATGGTGTGCCAATCTTTATTAATTCAGTTATTGTTATGGTTTGTAACAAGAACAAATTACAAAGTCCGTCTTGATGTTATGAGTGGGTTGCGATCCCAGTGACAACGAGGTGCCAGAAGATACCCCCAAGTACAAAACCCTTGAACTGTTGGGTGCTGTCCTTACCTGGTGGTGTCAATAAGGGCCAAACATTTTGACTGGGGGGAGGGGGGGGGGGTGGTAAATACTGGTTAGCAATAATGTTCATATTAAACAGGTTGTAACTTCATGACAATATAGACAGCTGATAGTGTTCAGTGCAAAATTATGTAAATGCTTAGTATAAGGCACTAGGTGAAAATAGCAGTTGAGTAGTGCAAGATCCAAGAACAGTGGTTTTCTAGAAGTAGCTGTTCTTCAACTAATATAAGATGGTGAGTCAAAACATTGATAACTGCTGACCACACGGAGTGAATGCCGCCTTGTGGCATTATGGGCATGTGACATTGTAAGGAAAGAAAATATGCAGGGCAGAGATGAATGTGAAGTCATTCTAGTGGCAGTACAGCCCACAAATGGGGAAATCAACTGATAGTGACAAAGGGAGATTGCTCTGGCTTGGCACCTGGGAAGGAGCATCTTGGAAATGCCAAAGCTGGTAAGTTGTTATCGGCCGTCGTTCTGAATATCTATGGAAAATAGACCGAAGGGTGGTGAACCTGTGAGTGTGCTACAAGGTTTTGGACATCCACATCTCATCACAGAATGTGGAAGTCTGAGGCATGCCTGCTCTGTGTAAGCAGGATAGGCAATAATCAGTGGCCAACCTGATGACAAAATAAGATACTGGTAGAGGCACAAGTGTTTCGGAGCGTACCATTCAGTGCACGTTGTTGAACATGGAACTCCACAGCAGACAATGCGTATGTGTTTCCATGCTGACCCAATGGTGTCACCAGTTAAGTTTGAAGTGGGCGCAGAATCATTGGGATTAGACTGTAGATCAGTTGAAATGTGTTGCCTGGTGAGATGAATCGCATTTCTTGTTACATGAGGTCAATGGTCGTGTTCGGATACACCATCATCGAAGTGAGCAGATGACCAAAACATGTACTGCAACACAGATGCAAGCTTGTGTTATGGAAGACTTTCACCTAGACTTCCATGGACATATAGTAGTAATTGAAGGCACCATGACAACTTGGACTTGGTGAGAATTACTACAGACCACCTGCGTACCTTCATACGTTGATGTCTTCCCCAGCAGTTATGGCATCTTCCAGCAAGCTCTGTGTCTGTCGCGAGGCCAGAATTGTGCTACAGTGGTTTGAGGAGTGTGATGCTGAACTCTTGCTGCTGTCGTGAGTACCGAATTTGTCTGATCTGAACCCGATGAAACACGACTGGGATGCTATTGGGTGCCATGGGATTGTAATTCGTGGGAATTGCATGACCTGTGAAAAGGTATCTGGTGCCACATACCTCCAGAAACCTACAAAGGCTAGTGGAATCAGTGCCATGCAATCATTGCTGTATTGCTAAGCAGATGGTCATAATGTTGTGGTTAATCTGTGTATAAAGCAATGATATAATCTAGAATTTTATTCACATAATTATCAGCGTGAGTAAATTAGATCTAAATTGTAATTGGAACACTAATTTTAATAGCTTGTTAAAATACTTCACTGAAGTAGCACATAGTGGCTTCTCCTACCAGTTAATATTTGACTCATATTAAAGTTGTATGGCATGAATGGCAGGAAGACCTTGAAAGGCAGGTTCAGCTGTCTGATTGGAAAGGTTTTCCCTAACCCTCATGCCCACAGGCACTTTACCTTTGCTATGTACGAGCTGTGAATGTAAGTTTATCTGTTACGTGTAGGTGAGTGTAGAGAGAGAGAGAGAGAGAGAGTGTGTGTGTGTGTGTGTGTGTGTGTGTGTGTGTGTGGAGAAGGGAAAGGGTGCAGCCCGGTGCCGGCACATAACCTGCTCCCCTCGAAAAGAACCAAGGGGCCCGCTAAGCTTAATGTCCCCTTGCGACAGATGGATCACCATCACCAGGGTCATGTCCCCTCACTCCATGAGGCACTGTAGAGGGCTTTGGAATTTAACCCAGGCCATTGGCACAAAGACTGGTGACTGGGAGTTTTACACCACCACCACCACCACCACCTCTTCTCCCCTTGCTGGCCAAATACTGGCAGTAAAAAGTTCATCCACCACCAGGATTCAAACCAACTTACCTCAGAATTGAGTGTCACTGTACAGACATGCATTAGTGACCTCAGCTATAGAGATGGGTGTTTGACTCATTAAATAAGCCTAAAGGCTCTGCTCTTGGTGGGATTTATGGAGAAAGATCTGTGAGTGAGAGTGACACTACATTGATGAAGATACTCAGTATGCGTATATTTGGGTATGTGCACTTACTTGATTTAAAAATCTAGATACATGAATGTACGTAATTAGAGGCCTAACTTGTTATACTGAATAACTGAGAAATTAGCAGAAGTGCATCAGCAAAGGAGCTGATAGACATGGCTGTAGAATTTAGTTACCTCATTCAGCAAATATTATTAATGCTTAAATTTATGTCAATAAATTTCTAACACTTCTGTTAAATCAAACATTTCACACTTTATTGTGCTATGCAGGCTTTATTATTCTATGGTTTGTAACCTGTCTGGCATATGTGTGATTATATTTGATTTGTGGAAATTATTCACTCTGAAGGTGCCAAAATATTCTTGTAAATGCTCAAGAAAATTACCTCCAATCTGACCGATATATGCAGAAAAGTTTTTACAGTAAATTTATATGCACCACTGGTGCCCTTTTAATTTTACCAAAATAGTAGGGTATGTCAGCATATTTTGCAGAAGGTTTAATTGTCCATAATTTTCCTGGCTTCTGTCAGTGACTGGATCTTCGGTACATATCATAAATTAAATCCCCCACTATGTTTTTATGCAAAAGTTAATCTCAGGAACTACAGTGGTGATAACAGCAGTACAGAAAGGATTGGTTGCTGCTCGCCCCATAGAGGTGTTCAGTCGCAGAAAGACACAAGGTTTAATATTACATAGGCCAGATGCTACAAGAGCCAAACCACCTGATGAGAGATATGCAGGGTCATCTCTGGGTACCTGAACATGGCAATGGCCATATGTGTGTGATTTGTGCTTGTGTGAATGTGTGTGTATTTTCTACTTCTGGAGGAGGACACTGTATGAAAGCTGACTATTACAGCACTCTTTTTTTCATTTTGCCGGCCTGTGACTTTTCACTAGTAGACTGATTCATGAGGAAGGTTTGTCTATATAATTTATCACCACCACGATAGAGATGTCATCTGGCAGTAGATATTTAATGCTACTCACTTGGAACTGGGGCAGGTTACTAGGAGTACATAATTATTAGTAAGTCTATCAGAATATCCATTGGTCTATTGTTCTGTTACTGGGTGTGTGCATGGTCTGCGTGACTTATTGCAAAATGCTACATATTTTTGTTTGAGGGATATGTGTTTTGATGATATCACTCTGTTTCCTTCCTCTAAATCTGAAATGTTTATAATATGAAGATCCAAAAAATTACTATACTTCAGCTTTGATTCCATCAAAAACAATTCATGTTTACTTGCATGTAAGTTTTTAATTGCTATTGGAAAATGCGTTCTTAAGAAATTTTCACATTCAACATATGTATAGCCTTCAAAATTTCAGGAATTAATGTCTTTCAGTTTTTTAAAAGAATGCTCTGGATTATGTCAGTTATTTCATACACTGGAACATTTGTTACTTAATTGCAATGGTGGCAAACAAATTGCAACATCAGTAAGCTGTGCAACATAGACAAAAGTTGGTAGGCATGTTTTTACATCAGAAAAATGATGCTGATTACAATTTCATGCCAGTTGTGTAAGTGTGGTGCTAGCAGCACCACTATGAGAATGCAAATCAGGTTTGCTTTAAATAAACGCTGCAACAGTCGTGATCGTTAATTACCATTGAGATTGCATGGTGAGTTGATGTTAGTCGAGAATGCCTTTAAGGTGGCAGGGACACCATTATTAACACCTCACTGAGTTTGAACCGAGGTTGTGTAATAGGGCTACGAGAAGCTGGATGTTTCTTTTGTGATATTGCAGGACAACTTGGCAGGAATGTAGCCAATGTGCACGACTGCTGGCTGCGGTGGTCACAAGGAGGTACGGTTGCAAGAGGACTGTGCTCCGGATGGCCACATGGCACTACTGAGAGGGAAGACCATTGTGTTCGGCATATGGCTCTAGCCAATAGTACTGCATTTGCAGCAGTAATTTCAGCAGCAGTTGGCATCATAGTGACACAGCTGACTTAAAAATCGGTTACTTCAAAGACAGCTCCAAGCTAGACACCATGTAATGTGCATTCCAGTGACCCCATACCACTGCCATTTTTGACTTAGCAATGTCAAGTGAGAGCTCATTGGAGGGTGTGGTGGAGTTCTGTTGTGTTTTCTAATGACAACTGGTTCTCCCTCAGTGCCAGTGATGGCTGTGTGTGGGTTAGGTGGAGGCCAGTTGAGCCTGAACCCACACGTCTGCTTGCTGGACACACTGGACCTACACCAGAAGTTATGGTCTGGGGTGCAATTTCATATGACAGCAGGAGCATTCTCATGGCCATCCCATGCACCATGACTGCAAATTAATAAATCAGTCCGGCAATAGGACCTCTTGTGCTGCCATTCATGAACAGCATTACAAAGTGTGTTTTCCAACAGGATAACACTTGCCCACATACTGCTGTTGTACCCATCATGCTCTACAGTGGGTCGACATATTTCTTTTTCCTGCTCAGTCACCAGATCTTTCTCCAATCGAGCACACATGGGACATCATGGGACGACAACTCCAGTGTCGTCCGCAAACAGCATTAAGGTCGAGACACACATGCCCGGACCGTGTCCGTGCCGAGACAAGTCAGCGTATCAGCCGTCACCCGGACAACGAAATACATCATTAAAACAAAAGTAGCGGGCCCCACTAGACCGGGCCGTGCATGTGGAACCTCAACGGGCCGGGGCCGGGCCGGGCAGGATTTGCCGTGTTTAATTTTTCACATGACGGACACGGCCTGACGGTAGAATTGTCTTGTGAGCTGTGCAACTGCGCGAGACTGTTCTGTGTACAAAACATGGATGTGGAACGACTAATAGAAGTAGTACATAAGTTTCCTGTTCTTTACGATCAGGGAAGTGAAAACTACAGGAATATCGAGTACAAAGACAGAGTTTTTCATCAAGCTAAAAGAGGATTTTTTTCAATTGTACAAGACTTTGAACTGAAGCAACTCATGAATGACGTATCAGTCCATCAATTCACTCCATCATCCTCCAATTCCTCAGCAAAATCTGTTTCAACACCATATCCTTCACCTGTGGAAAACGAGTCAACAGAACCTACACAGCAGCTTTTGAATCTGCAAAGGGATTCCCACAATTCGTATATAAATAACCAAAGCGACCATCCTCCAAGTTCCCCTGCATCCTCACCAGCTTCAGATACTAATTCACTGAATAGTCCTCATTTGTTTTTCTTAGGGTAGTAGAAATTTAACTGTATTATTTACTAACTTATGTATTTATCTTTCAATTACTAAAGTAATAAAAGAAAAATGCTGTCCTTAAAACTTCATATTTATTTGTGTTCTGTGTACTTTTCTTAAACCTACCTTAAAAAAACAGCCAGTCATTCTTTGGGTGAAACTGATACTCTCCAGAAAGTGTCGTATTTTCTCAGTCTTGGTTCTAGTTTCTTTAAAAGTTCACAGAAGATGTACTGTGTCATTCTAAAATATTCATAAAACTTAGTCCCATCATCTATGAGATGATAAAATAATATTCGAAACTCTCCCTGTACTGGTCTTGTTTTCCAGGCACTGTGGATCCACCATTTTCTTCTTCCTGTTTGCCTTAGTTCTTTTTCCTCTTTGTCTAAAGCAAGTGCTATAAGTCCTAATTCACCATTACGAGAATTAGTGAACATGGTTTACAGCTTTCACAAACAGAAACACAGATCACAACGTCCGAGTCACTACAAGGAACAACAAAGACACGGATGTGTCCCTGTCATGTGTGGCCCCTGCAAAAGTTAATCTCAGGAACTACAGTGGTGATAACAGCAGTACAGAAAGGATTGGTTGCTGCGCGCCCCATAGAGGTGTTCAGTCGCAGAAAGACACAAGGTTTAATATTACATAGGCCAGATGCTACAAGAGCCAAACCACCTGATGAGAGATATGCAGGGTCATCTCTGGGTACCTGAACATGGCAATGGCCATATGTGTGTGATTTGTGCTTGTGTGAATGTGTGTGTATTTTCTACTTCTGGAGGAGGACACTGTATGAAAGCTGACTATTACAGCGCTCTTTTTTTCATTTTGCTGGCCTGTGACTTTTCACTAGTAGACTGATTCATGAGGAAGGTTTGTCTATATAATTTATCACCACCACGATGACCGGAGCACAGCTGTCACTCGTCCGACGCTCGGCCCTGACACGGCCCGGACGTGTGTGTCCCGACCTTTAGCCATTATTGTGTTGACCAAGTACAACAGGCATGGAACTACATCCCACAAACTGACATCCAGCACCTGTACAACACAGTGCATGCACGTTTGCATGCTTGCATTCAACATTCTGGCAGTTGCATGGGTTACTAATGTACTGGCATTTCACATTTGCAATAGCGTATCTCACGTTTACATTAACCTGTGACCTTGCAATGTGGTCCTGCACTTAAATATGTTACTTAGACAACGGTATTCCCAAAATGTCATTATTCTCTATTATTTTTTGATGTTGCAATTTTTTTTCCATCATTGTATAGCAAGAACCAGGTCTAGCCTACCATCATACTTTTACATCTTTAATCAATGTAGTAAGATCATACATGTTGTTCGAATAAGAATTTTCAAATGTGTAATATTTGTGAAGGAAGTTGTGTAAGAGCTAACTATCCTGGTGACAACTTTCTTGATGGAGAGTTTTGTTTGTGGTTTTAGTCTGACATCTAAGTTTTAGGGTCTTCAAATTCTTGATTGTACATATACTGGTGTGTTTTACCAATTACATAATGGTGACATGTGATAAGAACATTCTTATTGTTTCTTGAAATTTTACTATTGAATCGTATTTTACTTCATAAATATTATTGCCTGTAGAAGAAGTGTCGAGGTTCCGCTAACATATTGCTGTTCATCGTGATCACAGTGGAATATCTTTTGTCAGCTTTTAATACCAGTGCCGTTTCCCTCTGAGCTTCTGATACAAATATTTTAACAACTTTCTTTCTTCACACATTTTTTCTGTATCTCCCCTAATATTAATGCGTTCTTTTTGGAGTGGTTTAATTGAGATTGTAAGCAAGAAAAATTTGTTTGTTACGGCTTAAGCTAGCCACATCAGCTCCTCTTTTAGCAGATAGGAAATTAACTTTTTTATGAGAATATCATCTTGCAAACAGTGTCTGATGTGCCAGCATGCCCTACATTGTTAAAATTTCACATAAAGTTGCCAACTTAACCCAGAAGATTCAATATTCACTTACCATTCTAAACAATTGTCAAACAAGTACAACAATTAATACACAGTAGAAGAGGATATATATAGCACCTGAGGAGGGATGCACAGGATTCAAGTAGTTGAAATGTACAATTTAAGTAGCTATATTATGACTGAATCAGAATTTATGCGTACATTCAGTCACTTGGATTACCACGGTTGTGGCAGTTCAGACCCAAAGGATAAAATTAAGTTGCTGGATATTGGCAAATACGCGCAGTCACTTTACCAGTGCAAACAAACAGTTTGTTTCAGTGTGTTCATTAGAATCTTGTTAAGGGTCGTAACATAATCTCTGAAAATAATTCCGCTACAGTTATCTGTAGAGATAAAGTTGACTGTAAAACAAACTGCCAGGGACCGTCAGTGTTTAGCTGAACTGTTAATGATAATGAATCAAACATTGCCGGAAAAAAATTTACTGGCTCATCGATTTTGAGACTTCATATCTTGAGATAATTTTGTTGAAAAACTGAAACAGTGTTTGCAAACAAATACAGCATAGAGGAATTAAAATGAGAGAGAACTTTACAAGATGCAACAAATGGTGGGTTCTTTTATCTACACTTTGGAACACTTGACAGGGGAGAGAGGAAGAGGTTTTTAGTGACAATTGTTCTTCTGGGAGACCATTCCACACTAATAATGAAAATAATTTACACAGTTTGCTTAAGTGTAATACACACCAGCAGCAGTGACAGTTGTGGTGCTTTTTTCTTCCTCTGCTGTTTGGTAAATTTGTAATGCAAGCTCAGGAATTACTTTTCTGAAACAGTATAGTTGCTTGAGATTAGTGTCAAATAATGCTAGACACAGAACCACAAAGTATTTTTTTCGATTAAGTAATGTTCTGGGTACCCTGAGGGAGGTAATGCATGCATGTGAAAGTCTATTTTTTCATTGGAGTTTTGTTTGTTGTCATTGTTGTTTTGATAGTTTTTTTATGGTACTTTGTTTTATATTTTACAGAATGATGATAACCTGGAGCAGAGTCGCCGTCTGTCGGTGGCATCACCAAATGTCAGAAGCAGGCAGCGGATGTCTACTGATGCCACACAAGTGTTGGGATCGGATATGATAGTTCACTTTACTCAGTGCTTGAAGTTGTCATCTGAAAATGTAATTATTTTTCCATACAATATGCACATGTGAACATTTTTGCTTTCATCTGAACTCTGAAAACTCAAAATGACCACAATTACATGTTACTCCCCTATTTTCTTAAATTTTTCTTGTGTTTTTCACTTTCATTGGACATAATATGTAAATAATAAAATGAGATATGGTTCTTTTTGTTGACAATCTGCTTCTTGAACAACACAAATATTGTTCAGCACAACTCACTCACTATCAAATCACAGAACGTAATAGTTTCTGACTCTTCTGGAAGTGCCGGAGGGGGGGGGGGGGGGAAGGAGGGGAGGGGCAAACTTCAGGAGGTGGATACCTAGTGATGAATCCAGCACTCTGAAAGCATGTTGAGTAATACCTTACATCTTAGTGCTGTTTGTAGGTTTGACTGGAAAGCACTCGGATAAGAATCATTCTCTCAGTGCACCCATATGCCATCAGTTCAATCATTGGGGGGGGGGACACTGTTAGTTTAATGGTGAGTGAAGACAGTCCTGTGTTAGGGAGAGTTGCCAAATGCAGAAGGAAGGTAACAACCAATTTCAAATCACAGCCCAGGGTCATTATAGATAAATACAGCAGAGAGCTTGCTGTAAACATTGTCTGGTTGAAAGTGAATCTATCAGTCCACAGCAGCCCTGAAGTCTGCCTTGGGTGTTTTGCAGGTGGCCTGGTGCTAACGGATGCAGCCTTCTAGTGGCCATGTTGGACATATAGTTATGTCCCAAATGTTGGACTGTTTGTAAGGAGGGGCTTAGCTGGTTGAGCATGGTGAGAGGGAGACTTTGATCTGATTAAGCTGTTAAAATCCCCAGTATTAAAGGTACATGACTGGGAGGTATCTGCAATAAGCTCTTCAGTACTGTTAATAAGTTGAAGTTCATTCAGATTTAAACAAGCCAGACTAATTGCTCTGTCAGAGATGTATACACGGAGTGGCTAAGTCTGATACTGAGACTGTAACTAGCAAACACTGTCTAATGAAAGCCTGTCATGACCCACACGACAAAAACAGAGTCCTGCAGCTACTGCCTAAAAGCCCATCAGCTCCTGTTGCTAACTCTACAATCAATGAACACTCTCTCTCTCTCTCTCTCTCTCTCTCTCTCTCTCTGTGTGTGTCTCTCTCTCTGTCTCTGTCTCTATCTCTGTTCTGCTCCTGAGTTTTGTTATGATTTCCCCTTTGACCCCGCCTTTTCCTGTCATGGTGTAGCATCGAAGGTTACTCCCCTCCTTATTGGCTGTATATGCGCACCATAACTCGGAGATTCTTCCGAGGCTGTGTGGAGCAGTAGAGATGCCTCTCGTAATATTGTCACACAATGCGTCCTAAGTGCTGCATTGGCTTATCAAACTGAAGTTCTGTACCCACTGTTAGTTTTAATTCCAGTCCTTATCAAGAACTCCGTTGTCAGAAGTACATGCAGCCCTCTTTGTGTGTTATCAAGCACAACTGTTCATCATCCTGGTGTTGCTCTGCCTACTTCCGGGTCTGCGGCTCCTCTTGTCATGCCGTAAGACCTTACTGTTGCCACTTGTGTTGTTAATAGTTGCCAATTTTGTTATTACCAGTGTATTTCAGACTTGGGTTTTTTATGGATGTAACAGTATGCACAATTGTATCACTTGAGCCATTGATTTGTCCCTCGGGATGATGAGATCCCTCTCCCCTAGGATCAGCCCATAGGCTTGAAACCATCCTGGTCAGTGCAGGGGATGATGAGGTGGATGAGGGGCACAGCTTCAAATGCTGTTGATGGTAGAGGAGCTGCTCCTGGGTGCAATGCCAGAGATGCAAGAGGCAAAACTAATTTGGATTCATGGCTTGTTGCTGTTCCTGAGAAGGAACATCATACCCAACATAGACTGGGGGTGTACTGCCTATCGTCCAGATCATAGGGGTTATGGATAACTGCTGGAGAACCAGGAATGTGAGGCATAAATTGCCTGTGATGTCATCCTGGAAGTGGACCCCATGTCTGCTGTCAGTGGTTTTGGGGGTGGGCAAGGCAGGCTGTCTCTTGAGTGGCACATCTAGAGGCAGCTTTCTCTGGATGATGCAACCTGAGCTGATTCTGGTGCCATCTAATGATGCCTCAATGTGTACCCAGCTGGCATCCTTGCTGGGTAGTGTTGAAGCCATCTATCCAATGAGGCATATGCAACAATGTGTGTGCCCGGACTGGGATGTCCATGTTAAAAGATATGGCTTTTTTTTTTTCTTGTTGTAATGATGGAGGCTGCAACAGGCCTCACAAGAAACAATGAAGGCATCCATGCAGGAGTTCTGCTGGGCTTTGATGGTTAATTAGTATCACCCAGCAAGAGGATAAAAAGGAAAGTTGGACAGCTTTTCCATCTGCATTTAACATTTGTACAGAAGTCCCGTAATGCCATTAGGAACTGGCTGAAATGGAGGGACATTAAGATACTTGTTGAAAACTAGGGGATTGTAAGCTGTGGTCCATTATTGGTGGCCCACGTTTTGTGGGGCACCTCCAGTAGAGACAACATTGGCCAGAGCCTTAGTGGTATTCTCCATTGTGGTCTGTTGTATTTTGATGATACATGAGAAATGAAAATGCATGTCTATTACAATCACCACATTGCCCCATGAAATGGACTCGCAAAATCATGAGGGGCAACTGAAGTAAAGGCCTGTGGCTAGCCAGTTTGTACAAACTGGTTAACCGATCTTAAGAGTAGCTTTTTAAGTGTGGCAGCTGTGACGTGTTGTGAAGTGATGAGAAATTCTCTCGCCAAATGTTAGAGTTGTGAACTGATCTGAAAGCAGGGCTTTTTATTTATCAAATTCCTCGTCCCGACCTATAGTGAACAGTGACAATCAATTCGCATTCACATGCAGGGCCGGTAAACAATAATTAATGTAATATTGACAATTTGATAAGAAAGGAGAGCCCAGTGGCGTAACGCCTGAGATGTCTGTTCTGGCAACTTTGTCTTGGGGCTAGATATGGCAAACAATGACTTATGACCTGTGACCAGATGAATTTTGTTGCCTTACAGGAAAATGTGGGACTCCTGGATACCAAAGATAATTGCTAGTGTCTTTTTTTCTTCCTGGGAATAATTTTTAAATGTCTTATATGCATGAATGGTTCAGAAAGGTTTAGTGCAGTCACCACTATGTGGTAGAATAGCCCCAATGTCATATGGTGATGTCACTGGCCAATATGAGATGCAAATGGGTTTGGTATAAGGTCAGACAGGGTGGAGCTCAGAATCATTGCTCGAGTTTAAGAAATTCTTGATGACAATCTGCGGACCTCTGGAAAGAGAGACCTTTTCTCTAAAGTTGATTCAATGAATGGGCCATTGTTGCAATGTGAGCAATAAACAGGGAATAATATGTAACCTTGCTCATAAAAACCTGCATTTACTTCACATTCTGTGGTGTAGGAATATGAGAAATTGCTGTCACATACTTTGAAAATACTTTAAGGCTGTGGCTGTCCCAGCTAAGGATATATCCTACATATGTGATGCAAAGCCGACAGAAAAAGCATTTCACCAAGATGCATATCAGCTCGGATAATACTCACCAGAGATTAGGCATAAGCTCCTCTTGAGTGCTTCCTGTGACCATTGTATCACCCAGATAATTGATGTATTATGAAATATTGGTAGTAGTTTGTCCTAAAAATTTTTTTGAAGGATTGCTAGTGCGTGAGTTATGCCTCAAGGTAAACTGTTACATTGATAGAGACTGTAAGGAGTACATAATACCAGAATGGCTTTGGAAGCCTTCCAAAGAAAATAGAAAATAAGCTTTCATAAGATAGATCTTAGATACATCGTAGATAAATACAAACCCCTTGCCAATTTCAAAAATGATTCATCAGGACGTCAGACAGGGTAAGAGTCCACAGTTGACTTGAGTGTTCACCGTATTTTTAAATTACTCACAAAAGTGCAATGCACCACCAGGTCTTCAAACAATGATTAAAGGTGATGCCTTTCTGCTGTGATCAATCAGGGACAGAATTTTTAACTCCTCTAAGCAGTCAAGTCCTTTGACCTTGACCTAAAATGGTAAAGAGGTATCAAGTGGGCATTGAAAAATTTCAGCAGTACCAGCTCTCTTAATGTAATATGGACAGAAAATTTCGAAGCCCGTCCCAGGCCTGGAGAAATGAGGGTGATACACAGAACTCTCTTCTGCAGATGTAACTGTATTCTTTTGTTTGGCCTGAGTGTTGGATAGAGAATCCAAAGGCTGTATTTACATCCAGGCCAAAATAATTTTCCACTGAGAGTTGTGCTACTATTGAGAAAGAAAGGGTTCTGGCCACTTAATTATACATTAATTTTAGAACGAATTTAAGGGTGGTTACCTGATTTGGAAGTATGTAGGTTAATTAATCAAAAAGAAGTAAAATAAGAATACCATACTTTTGGCATCAGACGGCATGGTGCTATCCGAGATCTGTGATGTTCTCTACACCGACACGGTTGACTGCTGACAGTGTGAACAGTTCTAACAAACGTCTCCCAGGTGACCCTGGTGATGTGGGCAAGTACATCTAGCATCACGATAACTGGGCAGTCTGAAATTTTCATCGTGACTGAGTGGAAAACCATTCCGCCACTGGGTTCGATCTCTGTTCAGTCGAACGGAAGCTGATGTGCAGCTACCTGGACGGTTACATTTTTGCAATCTCACCATCAGGTGGACTACATTGCACCACAGTTGCTCTTTACAGTGTATTATATTATTCTTAAGTTTATTATTACCCCCCCCCCTCCCCCCAAGAACCACGGACCTTGCCATTGGTGGGGAGGCTTGCGTGCCTCAATGATACAGATAGCTGTACCGTAGGTGCAACAACAACGGAGAGGTATCTGTTGAGAGGCCAGACGAACTGGTGGTTCCTGAAGAGGGGCAGCAGCCTTTTCAGTAGTTGCAGGGGCAACAGTCTGGACGATTGACTGATCTGGCCTTGTAACACTAACCAAAACGGCCTATCTGTGCTGGTACTGCGAACGGCTGAAAGCAAGGGGAAACTACGGCCATAATTTTTCCAGAGGGCGTGCAGCTTTACTGTATGATTAAATGATGATGGCGTCCTCTTGGGTAAAATATTCCGGAGGTAAAATAGTCCCCCATTCGGATCTCCGGGTGGGGACTACTCAAGAGGACGTCGTTATCAGGAGAAAGAAAACTGGCGTTCTATGAATCGGAGCGTGGAATGTCAGATCCCGTATCGGGCAGGTAAGTTAGAAAATTTAAAAAGGGAAATGGATAGGTTAAAGTTAGATATAGTGGGAATTAGTGATGTTCGGTGGCAGTAGGAACAAGACTTCCGGTCAGGTGAATACAGCATTATAAACACAATATCAAATAGGGGTAATGCAGGAGTAGGTTTAATAATGAATAAAAAAATTGGAGTGTGGGTAAGCTACTACAAACAGCATAGTGAACTCATTATTGTGGCCAAGATAGACACGAAGCCGACCCCTACTACAGTAGTACAAGTTTATATGCCAACTAGCTCTGCAGATGAATAGGAGAGATTGAAGAAATGTATGATGAAACAAAATAAATTATTCAGATAGTGAAGGGAGACGAAAATTTAATAGTCATGGGTGACTGGAATTCGGTAGTAGGAAAAGGGAGAGAAGGAAATGTAGTAGGTGAATATGGATTGGGGCTAAGAAATGAAAGAGGAAGCCGCCTGATAGAATTCTGCACAGAGCACAACTTAATCATAGCTAACACTTGTTTCAAGAATCATGAAAAAAGGTTGTATACATGGGAGAAGCCTGGAGATACTGACAGGTTTCAGATAGATTACGTAAGGCTAAGACAGAGATTTAGGAACCAGGTTTTAAATTGTAAGACATTTCCAGGGGCAGATGTGGACTCTGACCACAATCTATTGGTTAGGAACTGTAGATTAAAACTGAAGAAACTGCAAAAAGGTGGGAATTTGAGGAGATGGGACCTGGATAAACTGAAAGAACCAGAGGTTGTACAGTGTTTCAGGGAGAGCATAAGGAACAATTGACAGGAATGGGGGAAAGAAATGCAGTAGAAGAAGAATGGGTAGCTTTGAGAGATGAAGTAGTGAAGGCAGCAAAGGACCTAGTAGATAAAAAGATGAGGGCTAGTAGAAATCCTTGGGTACTGAATTTAATTCATGAAAGGAGAAAATATAAAAATGCAGTAAATGAAGTAGGCAAAAAGGAATACAAACGTCTCAAAAACGAGATCGACAGGAAGTGCAAAATGGCTAAGCAGGGATGGCTAGAGGACAAATGTAAGGATGTAGAGGCTTATCTCACTAGGGGTAAGATAGATACTGCCTACAGGAAAATTAAAGAGACCTTTGGAGAAAAGAGAACCACTTGTATGAATATCAAGAGCTCAGATGGAAACCCAGTTCTAAGCAAGGAAGGGAAAGCAGAAAGGTGGAAGGAGTATATAGAGGGTCTATACAAGGGCAATGTACTTGAGGACAATATTATGGAAATGGAAGAGGATGTAGATGAAGATGAAATGGGAGATACGATACTGCGTGAAGAGTTTGACAGAGCACTGAAAGACCTGAGTCGAAACAAGGCCCGGGAGTAGACAACGTTCCATTAGAACTACTGACGGCCTAGGGAGAGCCAGTCCTGACCAAACTCTACCATCTGGTGAGCAAGATGTATGAGACAGGAGAAATACCCTCAGACTTCAAGAAGAATATAATAATTCCAATCCCAGAGAAAGCAGGTGCTGACAGATGTGAAAATTACCATCGTAACTGCCGTCTGCTTCACGTCTGCTGTGCAGCGAGCTACCTTAATTGTAGTATTAACTGTATTTTTCTTACTTGTCACCGTGTGTTTTTGCTTTTAGGAAGCTTTAATTTTTGAGTACTAATAATAGTGGTCCATAGATTTCGTGTTTGTTTTGAATACAGTCAGAGTGAGTCCCTTTAGTCAACCATAGTGCCAGTAGTGATAGTGTTTGTTTTCAATACAGTCCAGAGACAGGTAGTGCTATTTTCATTGTTTTCTACAAAAAGTAGCTAGCAACCACAGTTCAGTCAACAATCAGTCGCCTTTAGTGAATTAGCAGTCTAGTTAAAAGTTGATTAACTCTCTACAGTAAATTGAATTCTTAGGATGGACAGGAGGTGTGACTACTGTGTACGGACGCAGGAGGAGCTGGCCACTGTTCGCGAACAGCTGAACGTGTTGATGGCCGCAGACGTCTTCAGGCTGCTGCCTCGGAGTGTAGCGGCAGTGGGGAGTCTGGTGCGTCGCATGCTACACCCCAGGTGTTACATGCTTCACCCACTGTCCCTGCTGTCGAGACATCTTCGCGGGTACCGGGCGTGGTTGGGCCACCCTCTCCTCAAGGGGAGTGGCGGGTTCAGCGGTGTTCGCGGCGCGCAAGGCGGAGGGTCAAAGTGAAGGCTGGCCGTGTGGCATCGCGTGCTCTGCCTGTGAGTGGACATGAGGCCGCTCCTTGAGAAAGGTCTGAGCAGGCACACGGGGGGGAGGGGTTTATTAGTTATTGGGAGCTCCAACGTTAGGCGGGTGATGGAGCCCCTTAGGGAAATAGTGGAAAGGTCGGGGAAGAAGGCCAGTGTTCACTCTGTCTGCTTGCCGGGGGGGTCTCATCTGAGATGTGGAGGAGGCCCTGCCGGCGGCGATAGAGGGCACTGGGTGCACCCGACTGGAAATTGTTGCTCATCTCGGCACCAATGACTGCTGCCGTCTGGGTTCAGAGGTCATCCTCAGTTCGTACAGGCGGTTGGCGGAATTGGTGAAGGCGGAAAGCCTCGCTCACGGGGTGGAATCAGAGCTAACTATTTGTAGTATCGTTCACAGAACCGATCACGGTCCTCTGGTTCGGAGCCGAGTGGAAGGCTTAATCCAGAGGCTCAGACGATTCTGCGGAGATCTGGGGTGCAAATTTCTCAACCTATGCTATCGGGTGGAGAAATGTAGGGTCCCCCTGAATAGGTCAGGCGTGCACTACACGCCGGAAGTGGCTACAAGGGTAGCAGAGTACGTGTGGAGTGCACATGTCTGTTTTTTAGGTTAGAGAATTCCCTCCCTAGGCCCGACAAGACGCCTCCTGAGACGCGGCAAGGTAGGAGTAGGCAAAATGCAACAGGGAATAACAATATTAATGTGCTAATAGTAAACTGCAGGAGCATCTATAGAAAGGTCCCAGAACTGCTCTCATAAATAAACGGTCACAATGCCCACATAGTACTAGGGACAGAAAGTTGGCTGAAACCAGACGTAAACAGTAATGAAATCCTAAACTCAGATTGGAATGTATACCGCAGAGACAGGCTAGACAGTGAAGGTGGAGGCGTGTTTATAGCGATAAAAAGTGCAATAGTATCGAAGGAAATTGATAGAGATCCGAAATGTGAAATAATTTGGGTGAAGGTCATGGTTAAAGCAGGGTCAGACATGGTAACTGGATGTCTCTATAGGCCCCCTGACTCAGCAGCTGTTGTGGCTGAGCACCTGAAGAATAATTTGGAAAATATTTCGAGTAGATTTCCCCACCATGTTATAGGTTCTGGGTGGAGATTTTAATTTGCCGGATATAGACTGGGAGACTCAAACGTTTATAACGGGTGGCAGGGACAAAGAGTCCAGGGAAATTATTTTAAGTGGATTATCTGAAAACTACCTTGAGCAGTTAAACAGAGAACCGACTCGTGGCGATAACATATTAGACCTTCTGGTGACAAACAGACCCAAACTATTTGAAACAGTTAACACAGAACAGGGAATCAGCGATCATAAAGCAGTTACCGCATCAATGATTTCAGCCGTAAATAGAAATATTTAAAAAGGTAGGAAGATTTTTCTGTTTAGCAAAGGTGACAAAAAGCAGATTACAGAGTACCTGACGGCTCAACACAAAAGCTTTGTCTCAAGTACAGATAGAGTTGAGGATCAGTGGACAAAGTTCAAAACCATTGTACAATATGCGTTAGATGAGTATGTGCCAAGCAAGATTGTAAGAGATGGAAAAGAGCCATCGTGGTACAACAACCAAGTTAGGAAACTGCTGTGGAAGCAAAGGGAACTTCACAGCAAACATAAACATAGCCAAAGCCTTGCAGACAAACAAAAATTACGCGAAGCGAAATGTAGTGTGAGGAGGGCTATGCGAGAGGCGTTCAATGAATTCGAAAGTAAAGTCCTATGTACTGACTTGGCAGAAAATCCTAAGAAATTTTGGTCTTACGTCAAAGCGGTAGGTGGATCAAAACAAAATGTCCAGACGCTCTGTGACCAAAATGGTGCTGAAACAGAGGATGACAGACAAAATGCCGAAATACTAAATGTCTTTTTCCAAAGCTGTTTCACAAAGGAAGACTGCACTGTAGTTCCTTCTCTAGCTTGTCGCACAGATGACAAAATGGTAGATATCGAAATAGACGACAGAGGGATAGAGAAACAATTAAAATCGCTCAAAAGAGGAAAGGCCGCTGGACCTGATGGGATACCAGTTCGATTTTACATACAGTACGCGAAGGAACTTGCCTCCCTTCTTGCAGCGGTATACCGTAGGTCTCTAGAAGAGCGTAGCATTCCAAAGGATTGGAAAAAGGACACAGGTCATCCCCGTTTTCAAGAAGGGACGCCGAACAGATGTGCAGAACTATAGACCTATATCTCTAACGTCGATCAGTAGTAGAATTTTGGAACACGTATTATGTTTGAGTATAATGACTTTTCTGGAGACTAGAAATCTACTCTGTAGGAATCAGCATGGGTTTCGAAAAAGACGGTCGTGTGAAACCCAGCTCGCGCTATTCGTCCACGAGACTGAGGGACATAGACACGGGTTCACAGGTAGATGCCGTGTTTCTTGACTTCCGCAACGCGTTCGATACAGTTCCCCACAGTTGTTTAATGAACAAAGTAATAGCATATAGACTATCAGACCAATTGTGTGATTGAATTGAAGAGTTCCTAGATAACAGAACGCAGCATGTCATTCTCAATGGAGAAAAGTCTTCCGAAGTAAGAGTGATTTCAGGTGTGCCGCAGGGAAGTGTCGTAGGACCGTTGCTGTTCACAATATACATAAATGACCTTGTGGATGACATCGGAAGTTCACTGAGGCTTTTTGCAGAGGATGCTGTGGTGCATCGAGAGGTTGTAACAATGGAAAATTGTACTGAAATGCAAAAGGATATGCAGCGAATGGACGCATGGTGCAGGGAATGGCAATTGAATCTCAATGTAGACTAGTGTAATGTGCTGCAAATACATAGCAGGTCAACAACTGGAAGCAGTTAATTCCATAAATTATCTGGGAGTACGCATTAGGAGTGATTTAAAATTGAATTATCATATAAAGTTGATCGTCGGTAAAGCTGATGCCAGACTGAGATTCATTGGAAGAATCCTAAGGAAATGCAATCCAAAAACAAAGGAAGTAGGTTACAGTACGCTTGTTCGCCCACTGCTTGCATACTGTTCAGCAGTGTGGGATCCGTACCAGATAGGGTTGATAGAAGAGATAGAGAAGATCCAACGGAGAGCAGCGCGCTTCGTTACAGGATCATTTAGTAATCGCGAAAGCGTTACGGAGATGATAGATAAACTCCAGTGGAACACTCTGCAGGAGACATGCTCAGTAGCTTGGTACGGGCTTTTGTTAAAGTTTCGAGAACATACCTTCACCGAAGATTCAAGCAGTATATTGCTCCCCCCTACGTATATCTCGCGAAGAGACCATGAGGATAAAATCAGAGAGATTAGAGCCCACACAGAAGCATACCGACAGTCCTTCTTTCCACGAACAATACGAGACTGGAATAGAAGGGAGAACTGATAGAGGTACTCAGGGTACCCTCCGCCACACACCGTCAGGTGGCTTGCGGAGTATGGATGTAGATGTTGACAATCAGTTCAATAAGTCACGGATGCAAAATACTAACGCGTATTCTTTACAGACTAATGGAAAAACTGGTAGAAGCTGACCTTGGCGAAGATCAGTTTGGATTCCACAGAAATGTTGGAACACGTGAGGCAATACTGACCCTACTACTTATCTTAGAAAATAGATTAAGGAAACTCAAACCTACGTTTCCAGCATTTGTAGACTTAGAGAAAGCTTTTGACAGTGTTGACTGGAATACTCTATTTCAAATTCTGAAGGTGGGAGGGGTAAAATACAGGGAGCGAAAGGCTATTTACAATGTGTACAGAAACCAGATGGCAGTTATAAGGGTCGAGGGGTATGATAAAGCAGCAGTGGTTGGGAAGGGAGTGACACAGGGTTGTAGTCTCTCCCTGATGTTATTCAATCTGTATATTGAGCAAGCAGTGAAGGAAACAAAAGAAAAATTTGGAGTAGGTATTAAATTCCATGGAGAAGAAATAAAAACATTGAGGTTCGCCGATGACATTGTAATTCTGTCAGAGACAGCAAAGGACTTGGAAGCGCAGTTGAATGGAATGGACAGTGTCTTGAGAGGAGTATATAAGATGAACATCGACAAAAGCAAAACGAGGATAATGGAATGTAGTTGAATTAAGTCGGGTGATGCTGAGGGAATTAGATTAGGAATTTAGACACTTAAAGTAGTAAAGGAGTTTTGCTATTTGGGGAGCAAAATAACTGATGATGTTCGAAGTAGAGAGGATATAAAATGTAGACTGGCAATGGCAAGGAAAGCGTTTCTGAAAGTATTTGTGTGGAGTGTAGCCATGTATGGAAGTGAAACATGGACGATAAATAGTTTGGACAAGAAGAGAACAGAAGCTTTTGAAATGTGGTGCTACAGAAGAATGCTGAAGATTAGATGGGTAGATCATATAACTAATGTGGAGGTATTGAATAGGATTGGGGAGAAGAGAAGTTTGTGGCACAACTTGACTAGAAGAAGGGATCGGTTGGTAGGACATGTTCTGAGGCATCAAGGGATCACCAATTTAGTATTGGAGGGCAGCGTGGAGGGTAAAAATTGTAGAGGGAGACCAAGAGATGAATACACTCAACAGATACAGAAGGATGTAGGTTGCAGTAGGTACTGGGAGATGAAGCAGCTTGCACAGGATAGAGTAGCATGGAGAGCTGCATCAAACCAGTCTCAGGACTGAAGATCACAACAACAACATTATTATATTATACTTATGTTTATTATTATATTATACTTATGTTTATTATTATATTATTCTATAATTGTCTGCACAAAATGAAATTACTCGTAAGTTTTATTAAATACTACTTACTAATTATCCATGTGAAAAATGAGAGTGTGTGTGTGTGTGTGTGTGTGTGTGTGTGTGTGTGTGTGTGTGTGTGTGTGTGTGTGTCTGTGTGTGCGCGCGCGCGTGTGTGTGTGTGTGTGTGTGTGTGTGTGTGTGTGTGTGTGTGTGTGTGTGTGCGCGTCCGTGCGCGCCCAGTGACATCCTATGCAGTAAAGTAATCACTGTAATCGCTGTACCAACTATACAGGGTGGTCCATTGATAGTGACCGGGCCAAATATCTCATGAAATAAGTGTGAAACGGAAAAACTACAAAGAACGAAACTTGTCTAGCTTGAAGGCGAAACCAGATGCACTATGGTTGGCTCGCTAGATGGCGCTGCCATAGGTCAAACAAATATCAACTGCGTTTTTTAAAATAGGAACCCCCATTTTTTATTACATATTCGTGTAGTACGTAAAGAAATATGAATGTTTTAGTTTGACAACTTTTTTCGCTTTGTGATAGATGGCTCTGTAATAGTCACAAACACAAAATACAGAACGTAGGTCCATTTGAACATTTTATTTCGGTTGTTCCAATGTGATACATGTACCTTTGTGAACTTACCATTTCTGAGAACGCATGCTGTTACAGGGTGATTACCTGTAAATACCACATTAAAGCAATAAATGCTCAAAATTATGTCCGTCAACCTCAAGGCATTTGGAAATATGTGTAACAACATTCCTCTCAACAGCGAGTAGTTCGCCTTCCGTAATGTTCGCACATGCATGTTATCAGGCATTGTCAGTGGATCACAATAGCAAATATCCTTCAACTTTCCCCACAGAAAGAAATCTGGGGATGCCAGATCCAGTGAACGACCGAGCGAGGTGGCGCAGTGGTTAGCACACTGGACTCGCATTCGGGAGGACGACGGTTCAATCCCGTCTCCGGCCAACCTGATTTAGGTTTTCCGTGATTTCCCTAAATCACTTCAGGCAAATGCCGGGATGGTTCCTTTGAAAGGGCACGGCCGATTTCCTTCCCCATCCTTCCCTAACCCGAGCTTGCGCTCCGTCTCTAATGACCTCGTTGTCGACGGGACGTTAAACACTAATCTCCTCCTCCTCCAGTGAACGTGCGGGCCATGGTATGGTGCTTCAACGAAGAATCCACCTGTCATGAAATATACTGTTCAATACCGCTTCAACCGCACGCAAGCTACGTGCCAGTCGTCCATCATGTTGGAAGTACATCGCCATTCTGTCATGAAGTGAAACATCTTGTAGTAACATCGGTAGAACATTATGTAGGAAATTAGCATACGTTGCACCATTTACATTGCCATCGATAAAATAGGGGCCAATTATCCTTCCTCCCATAATGCTGCACAATACATTAACCCACCAAGATCGCTGATGTTTCACTTGTCGCAGCCATCGTGGATTTTCCGTTGTCAAATAGTGCATATTATACCGGTTTGTGTTACTGTTGTTGGTGAATGACGCTTCGTTGCTAAATAGAACGCATGCAAAAAACCTCTTTGTCCCATAAATTCTCTTGTGCCCAGTGGCAGAACTGTACACGACGTTCAAAGCCGTCGCCATTCAATTCCTGGTGCATAGAAATATGGTACTGGTACAATCAATGTTAATGTAGCATTCTCAACACCGACGTTTTTGAGATTCCCGATTCTCGCGCAGTTTGTCTGCTACTGATGTGCGGATTAGCTGCGACAGCAGCTAAAACACCTACTTCAGCATCATCATTTGTTGCAGGTTGTAGTTTACATTTCACATGTGGCTGAACATTGCTTGTTTACTTAAATAACGTAACTATCCGGCGAACGGTCCAGACACTTGGATGATGTCATCCAGGATACCAAGCAGCGTACATAGCACATGCCCGTTGGGCATTTTGACCACGATAGCCATACATTATCACGATATCGACCTTTTCTGCAATTGGTAAACGGTCCATTTTAACACAGGTAATGTATCACAAAGCAAATACCGTCTGCACTGGTGAAATGTTATGGGATACCACGTACTTATACATTTGTGACTACTACAGCGCCATCTATCACAAAGCGAAAAAAGTGGTCCAACTAAAACATTCATATTTCTTTACGTACTACACAAATATGTAATAAAAAATGGGGTTCCTCTTTTTTTAAAAAATGCAGTTGATATCCGTTTGACCTATTACAGCGCCATCTAGCGGGCCAACCGTAGCGCCATCTGGTTTCCCCCTTCAAGCTGGACAAGTTTCGTTCTTTGTAGCTTCTTCGTTTGATGCTTATTTCATGAGATATTTGGCTCGGTCACTATCAATGGACCACCCTGTACAGCTGACAGTAGTAAAGCACTCAAATATAATGAATTTTTTGGAAGTCAAAGGTTGATGACCTATGTCATCTATGGACATATCTAGAGAGACTGAACTGCATAACTAGCTGCTGGAGTACTGTCATGTTAGATGTTACCCTCACATGTGGTGGCAGTATTCTGCTGTGTTGACTGATGTTCTGATACAGCTAGCTATATCTATCATTTCACTGTTTGCAAGGTCAGGTACCTGAATCACCTCACATGGGGTCATCCACTTATTCATGAACGATGCCTCAACAGGCTACTTGTGGCCACATGATTGCTCTTGTGGAGGAAAGGAAATATACTCATAAATGTAACAAAAGGGAGATATTTATTAAGGACACAAAAGTCAAACTGTTCACATGGAACCCACATGAGCTAGAGGGAGGGGTCGTTACAGCTACTAAACTATGAGGATCAGACTGAAGTTTCAACTTGTATTCTGCATTCAAATTACTACACATATGGAAATGTGTGTAGAGCAGACAGTAAACTTTTTGTGAGCAACTTTCATGTGAGTGGTAAGACAATTGGCCAATACTTCAGTCAGGTCTTGTGTAAATTGATCTTGTTCCCAGTGTCACTTTATCAAACATCTCAATGAACTCCTATTTTTGACTCAATGGCAGGAGATTGGTATTTGCAAAAGAAGGGCCGAGTATTTTGTTATGAAGAGTTTCTCTTCATGTTGATTAGTATCTTTTGCCAAAGCTATGCTTCATGTAGAGTGATTGTTCCTTTATTTGAACTGAAAATTTTGTTTTGTTTTACAGAAAATTAACCCAGGAAATGCTTTCCAACTGGAGATGATTGATTATATGATATCAATGTTAAGCTCTAAGGATAGTAAGATGGACAATTTTCAGGTAAACTACAGCTATCATATGTTCCTTTAAAATTATTCTGGTTTTTCCGTTGGATACAATGAATAAGGAATTTCTGTTGTGTGTATTAAAATATACATCAAGTTTTGTTTATTTGCAATGGATTAGTTTAGTTTTATGTAAATGACTTCAACATTTTGTGATGTGTACTCTTTTTCATTTTAAATGATTATTTTTAGTTGTTAATTTTAATTCAACTATTTCTGTGGCACCATAGAAACCAAAGATTCCTGAATGGTTCAAGATATTGAAAACAGCTTTTGTGCAAGTGATTGTATGCAGAGGCACACAATTTTCCTTCCCATTAATATCATTACCTTAACTGAGATATCGAAGCAAGTGTTTTTCTTTTTTTTTAAATGATTGGAATTGTTATCTTAACAGTATTCAAAAGCTCTTGAAGTGGTTGGATGTAGTTACACAACATTTGTTAAGGTTCGCATCAAAATGTTACATTGTAATATTTGGGAAATATGGTGTAATTAAGAGGGTCCACTAGTGTTGTCTAAACACTGCCAAGCAAGTATTATACAGACACTATATTGTGGCAGTTTTAGGTGGGAGTAGTTTTGAACTATGGTTGCATGAGATACTGGTAGAGGTAGGGTCTGAACTACCACTGCCAGCAATAGCAAACATTTGCGCTGTAGCCAGTACTAAATGTTTTGTGCAATTCAGTTTATTGTGTTTGGGATTGATTGTTTTCTTCTCTGGTTTCGAAATGCTGGAGAAACTAATAATGGTGCATAAAGGGATTTCAATGTATTTCTCACAACAAAAGCAATGACCAATCCGTATGAACGTAATGTCAGTTCGACTTTTGTGGAAGCACAGAATACGGACGTAAGGTGGCAGCCAGTTGAGAGGGAGGTGGAGCCTATTCCAGCAGGCTGCTCCACTCTCCTCGGGCAGTCTAAGCTCTCGTTTGTTTACAGTCATGGCCAACTGCCATGGTACATTGCCCACTTAATGCTACATGCTGGGCTGTGTTGTTTGCAGCATAAATTAAACATAAAAGATTTAAACATAGTGATAAAGGTGACCCTGCATCTGTTGAATAAAGGAGGGTCAAGTGCACGTCTTACACTTGGCGCCCATCGACCTAATGTGATAAGTGATGTGAAAGCTGACATGGCGTGATGTGACTCATCATGATCTGTGGCTTTGTGGAGACATAGCAGTGGCATGGCATATGCACAACTTGACTCCATTAGAAGCAATGTGGCACCATATCATCTTTGGACAATGAAGGTGTTCCGGTTTTAGTCAACTTAATTATTGTTTTGTGTAGATGAACCAAAGCTACATACGTCTTTGTAACTAGTTTCTTAGTAAAGCTTTTACTTTTCACATGAAACATTAAAAAACCACAGTTCGAGACTCACAAGTGTGCTCCGCTATGCAGTCTTCCTAATTTAGTTTTGAGGTAACTATTTGATAAAAAATGATTTCATGTCTTGTAGTGTGATATTGCAGCTTGATGATGAACTTTGTCTCTTTTTGACATTGCTTATAGTTATTTTGATATTTCAAAACGATGTAAGTACTACACATATTTCGAAAAGTTTGCAGTGCAAATTGCAGTCAGTGGCCAGTTTATGTTTGCATTATAGGTCCTTCAGGGCTGCAAACAAAATGGATCTAATGTATCAAAAGTGTTTTTAATATTGGAAATGGAGCTATATCTTTTTCCAGTCCTACATAAAAAAGTGATGTATTTTGACGTTTGACCGCGACAAGCTATGACATGCCGCACTCGACATTACGGCTGTGTGCTATGTGGAATTGTGGCTCATGTTTCTCTTTCATATGTGGTTTATAAAGTTAGATTCAATCGCATTTAAAGTTAACATTGCATTTGGAGCTATTTTTGTTTTAAAACTGGTAACAGTCAATCAAATATCCATTGTCAGAGTCAGGTATATGCTGTTACAGCAATTTTTCGTCTGTTCTAACAGTTTGCCATGAAACAATCTACATCTACATCTACATTTATACTCCGCAAGCCGCCCAACGGTGTGTGGCGGAGGGCACTTTACGTGCCACTGTCATTACCTCCCTTTCCTGTTCCAGTCGCGTATGGTTCGCGGGAAGAACGACTGTCTGAAAGCCTCCGTGCGTGCTCTAATCTCTCTAATTTTACATTCGTGATCTCCTCGGAAGGTATAAGTAGGGGGAAGCAATATATTCGATACCTCATCCAGAAACGCACCCTCTCGAAACCTGGCGAGCAAGCTACACCGCGATGCAGAGCGCCTCTCGTGCAGAGTCTGCCACTTGAGTTTATTAAACATCTCCGTAACGCTATCATGGTTACCAAATAACCCTGTGACGAAACGCGCCGCTCTTCCTTGGATCTTCTCTATCTCCTCCGTCAAACCGATCTGGTACGGATCCCACACTGATGAGCAATACTCAAGTATAGGTCGAACGAGTGTTTTGTAAGCCACCTCCTTTGTTGATGGACTACATTTTCTAAGCACTCTCCCAATGAATCTCAACCTGGTACCCGCCTTACCAACAATTAATTTTATATGATCATTCCACTTCAAATCGTTCCGCACGCATACTCCCAGATATTTTACAGAAGTAACTGCTACCAGTGTTTGTTCCGCTATCATATAATCATACAATAAAGGATCCTTCTTTCTATGTATTCGCAATACATTACATTTGTCTATGTTAAGGGTCAGTTGCCACTCCCTGCACCAAGTACCTATCCGCTGCAGATCTTCCTGCATTTCGCTACAATTTTCTAATGCTGCAACTTCTCTGTATACTACAGCATCATCCGCGAAAAGCCGCATGGAACTTCCGACACTATCTACTAGGTCATTTATATATATTGTGAAAAGCAATGGTCCCATAACACTCCCCTGTGGCACGCCAGAGGTTACTTTAACGTCTGTAGACGTCTCTCCATTGATAACAACATGCTGTGTTCTGTTTGCTAGAAACTCTTCAATCCAGCCACACAGCTGGTCTGATATTCCGTAGGCTCTTACTTTGTTTATCAGGCGACAGTGCGGAACTGTATCGAATGCCTTCCGGAAGTCAAGAAAAATAGCATCTACTTGGGAGCCTGTATCTAATATTTTCTGGGTCTCATGAACAAATAAAGCGAGTTGGGTCTCACACGATCGCTGTTTCCGGAATCCATGTTGATTCCTACATAGTAGATTCTGGGTTTCCAAAAACGACATGATACTCGAGCAAAAACATGTTCTAAAATTCTACAACAGATCGACGTCAGAGATATAGGTCTATAGTTTTGCACATCTGCTCGACGACCCTTCTTGAAGACTGGGACTATCTGTGCTCTTTTCCAATCATTTGGAACCCTCCATTCCTCTAGAGACTTGCGGTACACGGCTGTTAGAAGGGGGGCAAGTTCTTTCGCGTACTCTGTGTAGAATCGAATTGGTATCCCGTCAGGTCCAGTGGACTTTCCTCTATTGAGTGATTCCAGTTGCTTTTCTATTCCTTGGACACTTATTTCGATGTCAGCCATTTTTGCGTTTGTGCGAGGGTTTAGAGAAGGGACTGCAGTGCGGTCTTCCTCTGTGAAACAGCTTTGGAAAAATGTGTTTATTATTTCAGCTTTACACGTGTCATCCTCTGTTTCAATGCCATCATCATCCCGTAGTGTCTGGATATGCTGTTTCGAGCCACTTACTGATTTAACGTAAGACCAGAACTTCCTAGGATTTTCTGTCAAGTCTGTACATAGAATTTCACTTTCGAATTCAATGAACGCTTCACGCATCGCCCTCCTTACGCTAACTTTGACATCGTTTAGCTTCTGTTTGTCTGAGAGGTTTTGGCTGCATTTAAACTTGGAGTGGAGCTCTCTTTGCTTTCGCAGTAGTTTCCTAGCTTTGTTGTTGTACCACGGTGGGTTTTTCCCGTCCCTCACAGTTTTACTCGGCACGTACCTGTCTAAAACGCATTTTACGATTGCCTTGAACTTTTTCCGTAAACACTCAACATCGTCAGTTTCGGAACAGAAATTTTCGTTTTGATCTGTTAGGTAGTCTGAAATCTGCCTTCTATTACTCTTGCTAAACAGATAAACCTTCCTCCCTTTTTTTATATTCCTATTAACTTCCATATTCAGGGATGCTGCAACGGCCTTAAGATCACTGATTCCGTGTTCTGTACATACAGAGTCGAAAAGTTCGGGTCTGTTTGTTATCAGTAGGTCCAAGATGTTATCTCCACGAGTCGGTTCTCTGTTTAATTGCTCGAGGTAATTTTCGGATAGTGCACTCAGTATAATGTCACTCGATGCTCTGTCCCTACCACCCGTCCTAAACATCTGAGTGTCCCAGTCTATATCTGGTAAATTGAAATCTCCACCTAAGACTATAACATGCTGAGAAAATTTATGTGAAATGTATTCCAAATTTTCTCTCAGTTGTTCTGCCACTAATGCTGCTGAGTCGGGAGGTCGGTAAAAGGAGCCAATTATTTACCTAGTTCGGTTGTTGAGTGTAACCTCCACCCATAATAATTCACAGGAACTATCCGCTTCTACTTCACTACAGGATAAACTACTACTAACAGCGACGAACACGCCACCACCGGTTGCATGCAATCTATCCTTTCTAAACACCGTCTGTATCTTTGTAAAAATTTCGGCAGAGTTTATCTCTGGCTTAAGCCAGCTTTCTGTACCTGTAACGATTTCAGCTTCGGTGCTTTCTATCAGCGCTTGAAGTTCTGGTACTTTACCAATGCAGCTTCGACAGTTGACAATTACAATACCGATTGCTGCTTGGTCCCCGCATGTCCTGACTTTGCCCCGCACCCGTTGAGGCTGTTGCCCTTTCTGTACTTGCCCAAGGCCATCTAACCTAAAAAACCGCCCAGCCCACGCCACACAACCCCTGCTACCCGTTTAGCCGCTTGTTGCGTGTAGTGGACTCCTGACCTATCCAGCGGAACCCGAAACCCCACCACCCTATGGCGCAAGTCGAGGAATCTGCAGCCCACACGGTCACAGAACCGTCTCAGCCTCTGATTCAGACCCTCCACTCGGCTCTGTACCAAAGGTCCGCAGTCAGTCCTGTCGACGATGCTGCAGATGGTGAGCTCTGCTTTCATCCCGCTAGCGAGACTGGCAGTCTTCACCAAATCAGATAGCCGCCGGAAGCCAGAGAGGATTTCCTCCGATCCATAGCGACACACATCATTGGTGCCAACATGAGCGACCACCTGCAGATGGGTGCACCCTGTACCCTTCATGGCATCCGGAAGGACCCTTTCCACATCTGGAATGACTCCCCCCGGTATGCACACAGAGTGCACATTGGTTTTCTTCCCCTCTCTTGCTGCCATTTCCCTAAGGGGCCCCATTACGCACCTGACGTTGGAGCTCCCAACTACCAGTAAGCCCACCCTCTGCGACTGCCCGGATCTTGCAGACTGAGGGGCAACCTCTGGAACAGGACAAGCAGCCATGTCAGGCCGAAGAACAGTATCAGCCTGAGACAGAGCCTGAAACCGATTCGTCAGACAAACTGGAGAGGCTTTCCGTTCAGCCCTCCGGAATATTCTTTCGCCCCCTGCCACACCTTGAGACGACAATCAGTAACTGTCTGTGTTCACATATTGTCGAACAAATGGCATGTGTTACAGTCAATGTGAAATGGGGTTTTGCTACTAGTATAACTAAAATATACTGTGTTGTGTGTGTTATCTAGTTGGACACATTTACTGAGAGAGGATTTAAGTTGGCCACAGATTTGGATGAAAGAAGAAGAAATGGGTCAGATGAAAAAACAGGGATACAATTACTCAGTATTTTGAGAGACTAGTAAAATGCCTTGTCAACAATAACAGAAATGTTAGTGTTTCTCAAAAGGTTATCATACAGCTGACGTTCCACAAAAGTTCGGCTGGTGTTGACTCACAAGCGGAACCTATCAAACGTTTCTCTCTTACACACAAAACTAGACAGGGTGAAAGAATAGTAAAAGTAAAGGTACACCCATGAAGAGCCCATATGGGGTGTGCAGAGTGCTGAACAATTTGTCGTTCTGTACATGTTGTCATCATAGGAGCATGTGGGAGCGAGCAGCTCCATTGTGTATGGAGTTACGTTGTTTGCCTTTTTTTGTGGTACTTTGCACTGTTTAATAAACTTTTTGTTCTAAAATGCCTGACTGTGCTGTAACGGGATGCCAGCTGTACGGTAGGGAGACAAAAGGTGTGGATGTAATCTGTCATTCGTTCCCGAAAGACAATTGCAGAAAGTCTGGATTATGAAGTGCCATTGGTAAGATCACTTCAGTGTTATGACATCAACAATATGTTATTTGCATTTCACACCTGATGATTATGTCTGTGATTTGCGAGCAGAACTTCTTAATATACCTCCAAGGAAAGTGCTTAAACCAGATGCAGTGCAGAGTGTAAATATTCTAGGAAGTGTTCCCACTGTACATGGTAATGCGAGTGCAGCTTATGCAGTTTCTTGAAATAGGGGAGGCAGGTTGCAGACAGGGAAAACAATGCAAATTACACTTGAGCAAACAAATTAGAGAACTTTGTAAATGTCTCAAAGAATTAGAATATGGGAACAACAAACTGACAGCTACGTCTGCGAAACTGAAGTATAGTAGGAAGTGCCTCAAGCTAAAAGCGAAAACTTCCGTTGCAAGAACAAAACAGCGGCAGAAGTATCAAAAGAAGAAAGTGCAGGAGAAGGCTGACTGAAATGTAAGGCAAACTTCTTTTGAAGAACACATGCAAAATGCTTGCTGAATGGAGAGTGAGAGTCAAAGTGGCAACGAGAAGACATTTGTAAAGCAGTTATTCTTCATGCGGTATCTGGGAAGTGTTGTTTGTTTTTAAGGAATCAGGTTGGTTTCCCACTTTCATTTGTATTGTCAAAAGTTGAATATGTATGTGTGCTCTCATTTGAGGAAATGAATGTAGACGATATTGTTACATAAGATTCTGTCGAAGATTGTGTTGTAGAGCCGTGTACTAACATGTTGTTTGTTATGGTACACGGTTTGTTTTCAGCCAGTCTATTATGATTTTGACACACATAACAGCTGATCAGTTAAACAGTATCATCTGCTCCATACAAGATGCTGGCTAAGATGTTGTTGCGGTGGTGTGTGACCATGGCACAAAAAATTAATCTGTGTGGAACGGTCTTGATGCCTGTTCTCCAAATCCACAATATGAAAATAAACGAATCTGGGTGTTTCTGGATGTTCCACATTTATTGAAATTAATGAGGAGCTACTTTCTGGACAATGCAATGGCTTCTAAGTGGGAAAACTGTTAATAAGTCTGTTGTACAAAGACTACTCGCATTAGATAGAAGTGAAATGAAGTTGTTGTAAACTGTCACAAATTCACCTCAGTGTCAAGCCAGAGAACATCAGAGGGTTTATTTAGCTATGCAACTTTTTTGGAGTACGATGGCTAAAGCCATAAGATGCCTGAAGAAGAGGAAGCAGCAAATTTTTTTCAGCTTTCATACAACACATTTGACATTGACTGTTTGAAGATCCAATGACAAGAATGTTACCTGAGGTTATGCAATGCACAAGGATGTTCAGGAAAGAATATTAAGGGAGCTGTATATATGTGCTGAAAAAATTCGTGTAGGCCATAAATCACTTGCTCCCTTTCCAGAAAGGTGCCATGACAACTGTTTGGTCATTATTTGGACTGTTTTCAGATCTTCAACCACTGCAGATAAGACTAACTGCATGATTGAACCAAGATGCATTGGAAAACTTCTTTTTCTCACAGATAAGAGGACTTTATCATTTCCACTTGAATTGTTCTCCAACAGAAGTGAAACATCGATCACGGCTGCGACTCTTAGGACACAATGCCGACGATATTCCTGTATCAAAGAAACAGATGACAGTGATGAACTTTTATTCAGAGGAATTTTGACAGATATGAGCAAAGCACTGGAAATGGTAGCTGGTGAAAGAGAACTGCAAGATATTAACTTTCCTCTTCAACCTACACCAGAAGAATTGGCTGTCAATGAGGGACTTGACTGCTCTGCAGAAGGATTCCGATACTTGGCTGCCTACATTGCACATCGTGTAAAGAAGTAGGATACACTGGGAACACTGTCAAATGATATTTCAAGTCCAGCAGGGTGAACCTGAAAATCCCTGCAGTGGCACTCTTCATCCACTACTAACATCTAAATAGGTAAATCATCTGTTTTAAATAATTTTATGAGAACTTATTACAGTTATAAGTAGTTAGTTATGCTTACGAGCCACTCACTCCATCAGCTGTTGCTTCACTTTGCTCCTACTATGTCGTCACTGTGCCAGCCAATTTCTGTCCATTTCGCTTTGGGCCCAACCATCTTTTTAATAACGTTCGGTACTCCTACTTCAGTTTAGGTGCCGACACTCAGTAGTTTCCGAGAAAATGACGGTTAAAATTATGGCCTGACTTTGTCTGCTCTGTGAGGTCAAGTTGAGTGAGGTGGTAGCATGGTGGTTAACACTAGAGTTTCACATTTTTGCATCCCATGTTCAAATCCCGTCTTGCTGTGGAAGTATGTGACATCAGAATTTTTTTTATGACATTGTAAAATACAGTTAAGTTATTGACAAAAGAAATAAACGTTTAAGATATTATTAAAACAGATTTTATCATTACAAATTGTATATAACATTATAGTCTAGTAATCAAAAATGAATATATATATATATATATTTTTTCGCCTTTTTTCACACGAGATCTCCAGTTGCTTTCTAGTTCACCTTATCTCTCGCCATATATTTTTATTTTCATTTTCATTTCAGCCTCATGTTACACTTTCCACCTTCTAATACCATGTCACCCTCACAACATCCCCACAACGACCCCATTAAGTTTTATATACATTCCCTCCGCAAACATGCCTTCGCCCTAGCCAGATTACACTCCCATATTTTATTTTCCCAGGCTTGTCTGACATTTGGCATTACCCCCAAAGGCCTCACACTTAAAGTTCCCATCTCTGGCTGTAATCCTTCTTTCCATCAGTCCCTATACCAGTTCCAAACTGAACAATCCATTGCCCTCACCCACCTAATCCTTCACCTACACATCAACTCAGCCAATGAACACACCCGTCAACTCCTATCCTTAATAAAAGTCCTCAACCTTTCCTCTCCCACATCCACACCGGCTGTTCAGAGCATCCTCCTACAGGCCAATCGCAAATTAGAACAGCATGCCACCCTCCACCTCAAAAAACTATCCAATCTATTGGTTTCCCACCTCCGGAAAGGCAACTCACTCACCCTTCACAACCTTTCCAGCAAACCTCAACCTCCTCTCATTGCACACAGACCCAGTCTCTCCCATCTACTCAATCTCCCACTTCCAGCTCCACTCCCCCCAATAACTCAAAATTCCAATCAACACAATCTGGAACCACAACACCCTAATTCAGTAGTTAACCTTTCCTCCAGACCTCTCTCCCAATCCGAAACCTCTGTCCTATCCAAAGGCCTCACCTTCAGCCCCACTTCCAGATTCAACCAAACAGCCCTTGTCAAAGATTTACTGTCCTACACCCGTACTCTCTGCTGGAAATATCACTTTGCCACGAAGAAAAATGATCCTAATCCTACTCCTAATGGTCCAACTCCCCAAGACACTATCCAAATTGAACCCTGCCTGGAACAGTTCCGTCCTCCGTCACAGGGGGACCCACCTCCTCTTCCTCAAAATCACCCTCTCCAAACTTTGCAGGAATTTCTGACTTCCAGCCTTGCCTCTCAATCCTTCTTACAAAACCTTAATCCTACTCCCAACATAACCATTGCTGAAGCCCAGGCTATCTGTGATCTGAAGGCTGACCGATCCATCGTCATTCTTCCGGCGGATAAGGGTTCCACAACCGTGGTACTTGATCGTCGGGAGTATGTAGCTGAGGGACTGCGTCAGCTTTCAGACAACACTACATACAAAGTTTGCCAAGTTAATCCCATTCCTGATGTCCAGGCGGAGCTTCAAGGAATTCTCAGAACCTTAGGCCCCCTACAAAACCTTTGACCTGACTCCGTCAACCTCCTGACCCCACCAACATCCCGCACCCCTACCTTCCACCTTCTTCCTAAAATTCACAAACCCAATCATCCCGGCCGTTCCACTGTAGCTGGCTACCAAGCCCCTACAGAACGTATCTCTGCCTACGTAGATCAACACCTTCAACCCATCACATACAGTCTCCCATCCTTCATCAAAGACACCAACCACTTTCTCGAACGCCTGGAATCCCTACCCAGTCTGTTACCCCCGGAAACCATCCTTGTAACCATTGATGCCACTTCCTTATACACAAATATTCCGCACGTCCAGGGCCTCGCTGCGATGGAGCACTTCCTTTCATGCCGATCAGCTGCCACCCTACCAAAAACCTCTTTCCTCATTACCTTAGCCAGCTTCATCCTGACCCACAACTTCTTCACTTTCGAAGGCCAGACATACCAACAATTAAAGGGAACAGCCATGGGCACCAGCATGGCTCCCTCGTATGCCAACCTATTCATGGGTCGCTTAGAGGAAGCCTTCTTGGTTACCCAGGCCTGCCAACCCAAAGTTTGGTACAGATTTATTGATGACATATTCATGATCTGGACTCACAGTGAAGAAGAACTCCAGAATTTCCTCTCCAACCTCAACTCCTTTGGTTCCATCAGATTCACCTGGTCCTACTCCAAATCCCATGCCACTTTCCTTGATGTTGACCTCCACCTGTCCAATGGCCAGCTTCACACGTCCGTCCACATCAAACCCACCAACAAGCAACAGTACCTCCATTATGACAGCTGCCACCCATTCCACATCAAATGGTCCCTTCCCTACAGCCTAGGTCTTCGTGGCAAACGAATCTGCTCCAGTCCGGAATCCCTGAACCATTACACAAACAACCTGAAAACAGCTTTTGCATCCCGCAACTACCCTCCCGACCTGGTACAGAAGCAAATAACCAGAGCCACTTCCTCATCTCCTCAAACCCAGAACCTCCCACAGAAGAACCCCAAAAGTGCCCCACTTGTGACAGGATACTTTCCGGGACTGGATCAGACTCTGAATGTGGCTCTCCAGCAGGGATACGACTTCCTCAAATCCTGCCCTGAAATGAGATCCATCCTTCATGAAATCCTCCCCACTCCACCAAGAGTGTGTTCCCGCCGTCCACCTAACCTTCGTAACCTCTTAGTTCATCTCCCTATGAAATCCCCAAACCACCTTCCCTACCCTCTGGCTCCTACCCTTGTAACCGCCCCCAATGTAAAACGTGTCCCATGCACCCCCCCCCCCACCTACTCCAGTCCTGTAACCCGGAAGGTGTACACGATCAAAGGCAGAGCCACGTGTGAAAGCACCCACGTGATTTACCAACTGACCTGCCTACACTGTGAAGCTTTCTATGTGGGAATGACCAGCAACAAACTGTCCATTCGCATGAATGGACACAGGCAGACAGTGTTTGTTGGTAATGAGGATCACCCTGTGGCTAAACATGCCTTGGTGCACGGCCAGCACATCTTGGCACAGTGTTACACCGTCCGGGTTATCTGGATACTTCCCACTAACACCAACCTGTCAGAACTCCGGAGATGGGAACTTGCCCTTCAGTATATCCTCTCTTCTCGTTATCCGCCAGGCCTCAATCTCCGCTAATTTCAATTTGCCGCCGTTCATACCTCACCTGTCTTTCAACAACATCTTTGCCTCTGTACTTCCGCCTCGACTGACATCTCTACCCAAACTCTTTGCCTTTACAAATGTCTGCTTGTGTCTGTGTATGTGCGGATGGATATGTGTGTGTGTGTGTGTGTGTGTGTGTGTGTGTGTGTGTGTGTGTGTGCGCGCGCGCGAGTGTATACCTGTCCATTTTTCCCCCTAAGGTAAGTCTTTCCGCTCCCGGGATTGGAATGACTCCTTACCCTCTCCCTTAAAACCCACATCCATTTGTCTTTCCCTCTCCTTCCCTCTTTCCTGATGAGGCAACAGTTTGTTGTGAAAGCTTGAATTTCGTGTGTATGTTTGTGTGTCTATCGATGTGTCTGCACTTTCATTCGGTAAGTCACATCATCTGTGTTTTTATATATATATATATATATATACACACACACACACACACACACACACACACACACACACACACACACACAAAGATGATGTGACTGACCAAACGAAAGCGTTGGCAGGTTGATAGATACACAAACATACACACAAATTAAGCTTTCGCAACCAACGGTTGCTTCATCAGGAAAGAGGGAAGGAGAGGGAAAGACGAAACGATGTGGGTTTTAAGGGAGAGGGTAAGGAGTCATTCAAATCCTGGGAGCGGAAAGACTTACCTTAGGGGGGAAAAAAGGACAGGTATACACTCGCGCACGCACACACACACATACCCATCCGCACATACACAGTCACAAGCAGACATTTGTAAACGCAAAGAAATAAACATTTAAGATATTATTAAACTCTTTGCTTTTACTAATGTCTGCTTGGGACTGTGTATGTGCGGATGGATATGTGTGTGTGTGCGCGCGAGTGTATACCTGTCCTTTTTTCCCCCTAAGGTAAGTCTTTCTGCTCCCGGGATTGTAATGACTCCTTACCCTCTTCCTTAAAACTCACATCCTTCAGTCTTTCCCTCTCCTTCCCTCTTTCTTGATGAAGCAACCGTTGGTTGCGAAAGCTTGAATTTTGTGTTTATATTTGTGTTTGTTTGTGTGTGTGTATCGACCTGCCAGCGCTTTTGTTTGGTAAGTCACATCATCTAAACATAAGATTGGATTAGACACAAAAATTAGAAACTATGCCACTATGATACAGACTCACAATGTTTGATACTGTGTGACCTCATGAATTGGCTTCAAAACCTTGACTGTCACTTCTCAAAAATTGGTGTCAGCACTTAAGCCTAAATGTGTTCATCTTTTCCTCCCTCCCATTTCCCTTTTCGCACCCTGCAAAGATTAGACTGTCAGACCTATGGTGGGTTTCCCTTGTCAACCTTTAGGTCCTCAGTGTTGAATATGTATATTTCTTTCTTTGTATTTTTTGTGAAGACACACTAACAACCGACCGAGCGAGGTGGCGCAGTGGTTAGACACTGGACTCGCATTCGGAAGGACGACGGTTCAATCCCGCGTCCGGCCATCCTGATTTAGGTTTTCCGTGATTTCCCTAAATCACTCCAGGCAAATGCCGGGATGGTTCCTCTGAAAGGGCACGGCCGACTTCCTTCCCCATCCTTCCCTAATCCGATGAGACCGATGACCACGCTGTCTGGTCTCCTTCCCCAAACCAACCAACCAACACACTAACAACCAAAGAATTGCGACTGATGTGAAAGGCAAAATGAGAACATCTGCAGCATTTACCAACATCAACTCGATAATTCTGGAAGAAACCAGCTGATTTACTGGTTTACATAAGTAGCTTCAGCAGAAAGCACAAGGAGGTTGAAGCTCATGTTGAATCTGGGTCAAAATTTCATAATTCCAATCCAGTTCTTGTTAGCTGTTTTCAAATGCAGGTGGATTATTTTTACCAGTAGACATGGGGAGTATGACTGCAGCAGTGACTGAGAATATTAAAAGAAAGTTGTTTCAGTGAAGCATCGTTAGGAGGCGCACACCCGCTTCTAGAACCTAAAACTTTGCCAGGAGGAGGGTGCTTTTTCTCTCATGAAATATGTAATCAGACACTATCCTCACAGACAACTTCTGAAAGGCATATATTTCCATATGTATTATCCAGGGGAAGGTATCTAGAAAGTTCTTTTGGTATGTGTCAAGCTACTACAATCGGAACCAACTCAGACCAAACCCTTCGAAGACAAAAGTGTGTGCCTTCCATTTAAGGAACAGGGAAGCTAATCGTGAGCTACATATTGCATGGTCAGGCATCCAACTCCAGCATCATCACACACCTAAATACTTGGGAGTCACTCTCGATAGAACTCTGACATTCAAAACTCACTGCAAGAACACCAAAATGAAAATCTCCGCTCGAAACAACCTAATTCGCAAACTAGCGGGGACACAGTGGGGATCACATCCACAAACTATTCGCTGTTCTGCAATGGCACTGTGCTTTTCTACTGCTGAATATGCTTCTCCAGTCCTGTACAGGTCATCTCATGCCAGACAAGTAGACATTGCTCTCAACGAAACCTGCAGGTTGATCACAGGTTGCTTAAGGCCTACCCCAACTGATAAGCTCTACTGCCTGGCTGGATATAGCGCCACCATGGATATGCAGAACAGTGGCTGCCAACAAGGAGAGACTGAAAGTGGAACAGGACAGTTCCCATCCACTGCACGGACATAATCCACCACAGCAATGGCTGAGATCGCGAAAGAGCTTCCTGAGAACATCCGAGAAGCTCTCATCATTTCACCAGAGAAGGCAAGGCTGGAGTTATGGAAAAAGTCGACGCCTCACACGAAGATTGCTCTCCTGCAAACCACTCCAAGCGCCTTGGAGGTTGCAAAGTACTGGGCACATGTAATATAAATACAATTTGTGTATATATGTGTACATATTTATTCATGTGTATGGCTACTGTAAATTTGTATGTTTCTGATTCGAGAATAATAATAATCGGAGTGTTTGATACTTCAATAGCTTATGTCATGAATAAAATTGAGGTGATAGTTCAAGCTATTTGTTTCTTTTGTAACTATATACAGATTCATGGTGGTGTATATTTTGTCACCTGTGCAACATAGTGTGGACTGCCTTGTTAAAAATTGACCTACTGAAGGAGTCGATATTACATTAGATCCAGCAAATCAGTGGGGAGGTTTGGGAAAATGTTTTCTATAAAACCATCGTACATAATTCTATTTATTTCTATATCTAGATATCTTCCACAAATAAACTAAATGAATTCCAATTATCTGCGTATATTTTACTAGAAATCCTTTGCTAAACTCATTTCCTGAACTTTCCTGTTACTCTATTCAGCACTGTTGTGGTCATAAATATATAATTTCCACTACACCAACAAAAATTAATATTAAAATAACTCAAAATTGTTTCTCATTTTCCTGGGTACAGAAACAATTGCACAACCAAAGCAGAAACATTTGTAAAATGTAAGTAGCATATACGTGTCATATGGCAGAAAGTGGAGCATGCTGCACTCATGTAACTGGTGTGGCACGCCATATGACTCAGTTAAGTTGTCAGCCTGGTAGGCACTGCTCCATTAGACTGTGTGTGTTCTATATGAAGTTACAACTAGATCCATGCCTTCTGGCTCGCCAACCACCATGTTACTTGCCATGTCACTCCAGTGGGCGCCTTAGTAGTATCAGCCCAGCTTCTAGCTGCATATAATGAAGAAGCCTGGCATGAGAGCTCCACTTGGTGGTGTTTAGACTGCAGTTTTGGACTCTGGTTGTCTTTTATCTCAAGTTTAGCATATTTGTCGTACACTTTTCACTAAAGTTTCAGCACAAACCAACTACACCTCCTGGGGCTCACAACTTTTTTGATAGTATATGTTTAGTGAGTATGGGACCCCCAGCCATTGCAGTACTTGTTCCTTTCCCGTGCTGCAATTTTGCTCTGACCATGCCTTTTCTCCAACTTATTCTGCTGGTCGGATTTCTTGCCGACTACCTAGCTTGCTCATAGGATGTAAATTCTGGCTACTTCCACTTTGTTACCTCATTTTATATTACGTATTTCAGTTAATTTATGTCTGGGCCTCAGAGTGTGACCTTCACCTTTTTTATTTTTTAAATTTTTTTGCAGATTATGTGGACCATGTGGGGAAGGTCGCCCATTAAACACATGCTAGCCAATCCATGTTCGGGTCGTCAGATACCTTTATTCTGGGTCCCACTGTTAAGTCAGAACTGACATGTCTGTGCACATATGAAGGAGTAGGTGCATGTATATCGGAGGGTTACTGGGGCTCCAGGCACTGGCAGTCTTGCCAGGCGCCTTTGCTCTGCCTGGGTGGCACCCGTGAATAGATCCCTCATTAGGAGTAGGACGCATCATCGTGGAAGGCCAGAGGTCACAACCGATTCCCACAAGGCCTCGACAGTGTCTCCAGGCAGACCGCAACTTAATGTCGTTTGTTCAGACCCCAGGAACTTACTCTCCTTGGCTAGGCATTGGGAGGAAAACAAAACCAAGCGACTTGTGGACAGTTACTCCTCTCAGTACTTTGCACTTGAATAGGTGGAGGATCCTTTCTCTGTGCTAAACCAATTATTTTTGTGGAGAGTATTGATAAGATATTTAGAGAACTCTTGTGTTAATTGTGGGAATGACCACCCTCCTTGATTCCAATGTGTATTAACATACCTGTAGAGCACCAAAGTCTCAGATCGTCTCTCACATTTTGAAGCTGAGAAAAAATGTGATCGTTTGTATTCAGTCTGTGATAACCACATTTACCACTACTGTGGCCAGGTCATGGTGTATTTACTCCCTCGACCTTGACCATTGGAGGTGATAGGATCTCCTCTCTTGTGGTTCCTACTCTCGACTCCTGACCAAAGCAGCAGCTTCCTCCACTGGCATGTACCCTTGAAAGGCTCCCCTCTTGGGAACCCTATCCCAGGAAATCTGCAGATCAGACTCGACACTAGCCAACTGTGGGTGTCGGTACCACCTGATTTCCCCCTCTTTCTACACCCATGGCAGATAAGCCCTTACAAGAATCTTGACCAGAAGTTGTGAAAGAGAAGAATTACGACAGAGCACTTCGATGTCCCTGGAGGTGTCAGATCCCCTCCCGCTGTCTCACATGTCCCTTCACGCCAAACAGGGATGCCATCAATGTGGTAATTCATTGGAACAGCAATGCATATTACTGCCACCTGCCAGAACTGCAACTGATTTCCCGTTGTTCTTTTTCCTCTTCATGTTATCATTATGTTGGAGAAAAAGTATCATTCTTAATTATCATGGTTTGTTTCCTTTTGTTGAAGTGCTGCCACTCTTTAGTTACCAGTTTTAGCAAAATTTGCTTTATGACTTTCATTGGAATGTTAAAATTTTGTACTCAGATGGGTAATCTTCTTTTTCAGATTGCAAGTTTCACACTTGATGCTAGTACGAAGATATATGCATCTCGTGTTGACAAAGTACATGCAGATGGTATGAAGATTGCAGGTGGTTTGTTTAAGGCTGTTGTTAGAAAGGAAAAGCAGGGTGCAGTAGGAGATGATAATGATGATGATGGACCTGATGGGCACAAGGCTGAAAGCAAAGCGAGGCAACGGGCTCACAGAAGGGTAAGGGAATGCTTTGTATTGAATTTCATTACTTTCTGCCTTGATTTAATCTAAGACCATAGAAATATTTCTAATGTGTGGTCTTCTAATTACAAAGTTCCATAGAAAAAAAATAGTAGATAAAAGCTGTGTTGTGAGACATATTAGCACTATTAATTACGTTATACAGTTCATTGTAAACAGTTAAAAACAATGAGAAATTAATATTTTATTTTTATGGACATGATCAGCTTACACATTACAGCAACAACTGAAGCGCATGATATATGTTCAATGTGACGCCCACCAGTCTCACTGCTTGCATTACGTCAAAATCCATTCACAGAACTGAAATATGGGTTGAAAATCATTTGGCCCCATTGCTTGCACACATCGTTTATGAGAGATGTGTAATTGCCGCTCCATGCTGCACGTTGATGAATCATATATAAAACACGATCTCAAATTCTACTGTGCAAACAAGTCTTTGTTGAGAACCTTTGCAAGCTGTCCAATACATGAACATATTAATTTCTCACAAGTTTATATATGTGGCAATAAATTTCTTTGGATTGTGAAGACACCTTTTAAAACTTTCTCTCTTTTTACTTTCTGGGCGATTCACCGTGTTAAACCATCCACTAAGAGCGTGTTTGAAAGTTCCTTTTAAGGAGTAATGCTAAGTCTCTGACTGATCATGAACTATAAACAGTGGCAAACGCCAGTATGCACACAATATAAATGATTGTGTGCTGTCTTTGAAAGAAGTGCCACAAACATATCGTACTGCCTGAAATAGTCATTTCTAATCATTGGTTCCTTACCTCAAAAGATTCGTAATCTATAAAATTTTGAACATCAGAGCTGATCCTTTGTTACTCAGTGGTGAATTATTTTTTAAAATTGCCCCTATTTTGATATAGTATGAAAGATTGACCTGCACTCCACACTGTTCATGGACTGGAAAACATTTTTTTCCTTTGTGTGGGTGGGGTGGGGAATAAAGATATGCTAATCTTTTTTATTAGTAGTGGTGAGCAGTGCTGGTAATAGTGTGCATCCTATGCTATGCTCTAAGAAAATTTTTCTTTTTCTGTGACTCGAATAATGCTTTCACATTTCTAAAACATTTTTATTGCAAATCTACAGGGTGTTTCAAAAATGACCGGTATATTTGAAACGGCAATAAAAACCAAACGAGCAGCGATAGAAATACACCGTTTGTTGCAATATGCTTAGGACAACAGCACATTTTCAGGCAGACAAACTTTCGAAATTACAGTAGTTACAATTTTCAACAACAGATGGCGCTGTGGTCTGGGAAACTTTATAGTACGATATTATCCACATATCCACCATGCGTAGCAATAATATGGCGTAGTCTCTGAATGAAATTACCCAAAACCTTTGACAACGTGTCTGGCGGAATGGCTTCACATGCAGATGAGATGTACTGCTTCAGCTGTTCAATTGTTTCTGGATTCTGGCGGTACACCTGGTCTTTCAAGTGTCCCCACAGAAAGAAGTCACAGGGGTTCATGTCTGGCGAATAGGGAGGCCAATCCACGCCGCCTCCTGTATGTTTCGGATAGCCCAAAGCAATCACACGATCATCGAAATATTCATTCAGGAAATTAAAGACGTCGGCCGTGCGATGTGACCGGGCACCATCTTGCATAAACCACGAGGTGTTCGCAGTGTCGTCTAAGGCAGTTTGTACAGCCACAAATTCACGAAGAATGTCCAGATAGCGTGATGCAGTAATCGTTTCGGATCTGAAAAATGGGCCAATGATTCCTTTGGAAGAAATGGCGACCCAGACCAGTACTTTTTGAGGATGCAGGGATGATGGGACTGCAACATGGGGCTTTTCGGTTCCCCATATGCGCCAGTTCTGTTTATTGACGAAGCCGTCCAGGTAAAAATAAGCTTTGTCAGTAAACCAAATGCTGCCCACATGCATATCGCCGTCATCAATCCTGTGCACTATATCATTAGCGAATGTCTCTCGTGCAGCAATGGTAGCGGCGCTGAGGGGTTGCCGCGTTTGAATTTTGTATGGATAGAGGTGTAAACTCTGGCGCATGAGACGATACGCGGACGTTGGCGTCATTTGGACCGCAACTGCAACACGGCGAACGGAAACCCGAGGCCGCTGTTGGATCACCTGCTGCACTAGCTGCGCGTTGCCCTCTGTGGTTGCCGTACGCGGTCGCCCTACCTTTCCAGCACGTTCATCTGTCACGTTCCCAGTCCGTTGAAATTTTTCAAACAGATCCTTTATTGTATCGCTTTTCGGTCCTTTGGTTACATTAAACCTCCGTTGAAAACTTCGTCGTGTTGCAACAACACTGTGTTCTAGGCGGTGGAATTCCAACACCAGAAAAATCCTCTGTTCTAAGGAATAAACCATGTTGTCTACAGCACACTTGCACGTTGTGAACAGCACACGCTTACAGCAGAAAGACGACGTACAGAATGGCGCACCCACAGACTGCGTTGTCTTCTATATCGTTCACATCACTTGCGGCGCCATCTGTTGTTGAAAATTGTAACTACTGTAATTTCGAAAGTTACTCCGCCTGAAAATGTACTGTTGTCCCAAGCATATTGCAACAAACGGTGTATTTCTATCGCTGCTCGTTTAGTTTTTATTGCCGTTTCAAATATACCGGTCATTTTTGAAACACCCTGTAAGAATTCAAATGTATGGAATTGTTAAACAACTGGTAACATTTGCAGCTGCAAACATGCCAATTCCAAGCTTTCTTTAAAATAATGTTGACTGAGGTATCTAAAAATTTCACATCAGTACAGTAAGCGGTCTAGGAAGTATATTAAATTACTTACAACATACATGTTATCTCTTCATAGCCAAAGTGTGCACATATAACACAATAAATCCACATTGATTATATTTGAGGATATGAATTATAAACAAAAAGTAGCTTATTTGGATAGTCCATTACTCTATAACGCTGTGAAGACAAGTCAGTTTCTTGACTTGATAAAACTATCTACTTAATTAGTTTAAATGTCTGATTAGTTTAGTTTTAACTATTTGAATGTTCAGTGGGTGAATAATTTGACCTCTTGAGTCAATGTTAAAACCACAGCACACTTTCTCAGTGAAAAAAGAAAATTGCTTATAAAAGCTAATAAATTTGTATAATGTCTCATTACAGTTTTGTTCTGAATTACATTGCACACAAATCTTTTATCTTCATTACAGGTGAGAAAAATCATAACGGAACCAGAGTCCTTAAATGCTCCTTTACAGCAAAATTATAAACTGCATCCCTCATTACTATTCATGAATACCAAGTTTAGTGATTGCCGTCCGGGCTGTGTCAATCTCATGCCAAGGATTTCAGTAGTTGGAGATACACAAAAACTGCAATTTCTGTGCTCTGAACCTGCCCTTGGTTCTTCTGGTGTAGGCATGGAGGATCAACTTGCTGACGTCCCAACATTATCAGGTTCAGACAACTTAGTTAAAAAGCAAATTTGAACCAATTTTTAAGCATATCTTTAGGATTGTTTAGTCTTAACAATAGACTAATACATAAGAGTAGCCTTGCCTTAATGTACTTTATCTAGTGTGGTGTACCTGTCATTGTTTTCCTTCAAGCAAATTTTAGTTTATTTGCTGTATGCATATAAATTACTGTATTTATTAATTGGGCAAGAAGAATAACCGTAGATAACATTTTCGGTTGTTAAGGCAGTTCAACTAAAGTCAGAGTCCCACTTTTTTGGGAATTTGGTAGTTAATTTGAGAAACACATCATCTTGCTAAGTAGAGTTCATTTATTTCTGCTTACTACCAGTTCTACCGCCAGCCATCAAAATCTGCAGGTATTGATATAAAATTATTTATTTTCTAGCCGAGAAAAAGATTTTATCAAGTACACAACATGATATACTCAAAATGCTGTGCTTATTCTACAGCCTCTCAGATGGAAACATGGTACTTTTAGTTCGGCTGCCCAGAAAGAAAATGTGGTTGTATCGGCAGATTCTGTTTCTCAGTTCCTTCTATATTTTCCCTTACTTTTTTATTTTAATTACCACTGGAATTTAAAAGATAACACACAGTAGTAGAATGAATGAGATTCTGTAAGTCGTAATCTTGTAGACTGTGGTGTGAAAATTCAATGGATCTTTAGACATATCCATGTTTTATTGGCTGCTTCAATGACTCTCCATCTCAAATATAAATAAGTAAACACAAAGTAACCAGTCACTAAACTGAACATATTCAGTTTTAACATTTTTCGGAGCTTTTACTTCATTATGAGGTTAAAATTCTGGGGTTTAGCTCAGCAGTCAGTGATGAACTATAATATGCTTTTTGCTATCAAAGTGATAAAATGAAAACATTCCAGATATTTAGACATACATAGTTTCCCATAAGCAATGCTGCTGCACTAAACACAGGAACTCTCACCTTATGATGGAGAAAAGCCTCTAGACTTGTCTCATCTGAAAAATGAAAGTTTAATGACTGGTTATGTTGTGTTTAATTAAATGCCAATGGATTTATTTTGACACAGTTTCATAATTACAATTTATGTATGAGATGCTGGAGATGGATTGTTACACATTTTCTCAGTAAGGTATATGAAGAAAGGTGAAGGTTGAGGAAACATTACAGTTATTTTATGGTACATACAAGCACTCAGTGATTGGTGTTTTGGGTTTCTTTATATCTCAGTTTGTATCTATGATGACTTGAAAACTACAGAGAGATTCTATAATTACATCTTTGTGAGGCTTATTGGGACAAACCAGGATAGATCCCAGTATCCAGTCCAGTAGCTCATGATGTTCAACTGTCAATACCAATAAAGGAACAATTTAAATATGTCACTTTGTGGGGAACAAATATGGATGGGCTACTCAACAACCTTTAAAGCAAATATTATAGTAAGTCAATGTCCTAAAACGCTCCAGTCCACCTTAGTTTCCTGCTACATATATGAGAACAAAGTGTTGTCACTTGATTGTGAACGGATGAAATGTACAGCTGGCTCACTTCAGCTTGTCTCATCCTCACTATGCTGCAGTAGCACTTCTACACACTATTAATCAATCATTAGGTTTGGAACAAAACCATATGCTGCTGAAACTATTTTCTTGTGCACCAACGCACTTGGGAAGGTCATAGAGACCTGTCACCTGGTTCATTGAATGTAACTGGCTGTGGATATTAAAGAATTTCTTAAAAACACTTGAAATGATCTTTCACCTATACATTACAGCAACATTGCAGAATAGCAATACTTGCTTTAAAAACGAAGAAATTGAATGCCATTGAGATCATTTAAGTCGTGCATAAATATGCTAATACTCTAATGAAGAGGTAGAAGACATACGAAAAGAATTGCAGAAATTTTCAGGTGACAGCAAATGCTATTACTGGATTTGAATAGGGGATTTAAATGCAAAAATGAGACAATGACTAACAAACACTTCTTTTGTGGGAAAACGTTGGATATTATACTAGAAATGAAGAGAGGTCATATGTTAGTAGAATCTGTGTTCTTAAGGCAGATTTTTCATTAAAAAACGAATAGAAGATAGACTTCTCTAGCAAGACGTGAAATTAAAATTGAAACTGACAGTGTTTTATTAAACAACAAGGAAATTGCACAGGATGTGATGGACTTCAAAGCATAGACTAACAAGATCCAGAGTAAAAATAAGCCAAAAGTTAATGATGAGAATACCTTCAGCAGGAAATATGAAGTCGTAGTTACCTAAATCTACTTAATGTTAGGAAGGTATACCAAATCAAATAAGTAAAAAGCTCAACATCTTGTAAAATGAAGAATATTGGGTGACAGATAAAAACAGTGATTATTTGAAGAAAATATTCATGTAAGGAGCGGAAGATGTTAGCATGTTTGATGAGGGCAAAAAAATGTGGAATGAGGAAACTTTTTACGAGAAGGCTTGAGTTTCAAACTAACAATAGTAGTCTTCCGATAGAATATGTTGAACTAAATAAATCGTAAAGCAAAGACAAAAGTGGGCAAGCATTCATAGATTACTGTCAATTTTTGTGCTGATCAGAAATAAAGATAATTAAAAATGGAAATGTTATTCCAGACAAGGTGTAAAAAGCCATTTGACATATTGAAGAAGGCAAAGCCACTGGGAGATAAATGATCTTTCAGTTCAGTAGAAATTATTAAAGGTGAAAGAAAAATTATACTAAAGGACCAGAAAAACTATTTACAGATTGTCTATGAAAGAACAGTTCTTAGAAACTGGGACACTGCTCTACTACTACTACTACTACTACTACTACTACTTGCTTGTCATCATCATCATCATCATCATCATCATCATCAGAGACAGAAGAGACATAAACAAAATACCTATCAACCTCCTCCTTCTTAATATACAAAATATGCAGTATAGTTACCATGAACAACGTAGACAAAAAGTTGGATTTTAATCAAGTAAAGGAAAAAGCTGGCAGTAAAAGTAGTTACTGCACAATAACCAATTGAAAGTTGTGAATGAAATTTTAGACTGGAGCATTGAGTATGATTTGGCACTTTGCCCTAAGGTTTAACAGATTTTAAGTAAGCTTTTTATTCAATTTAAACAAAATACACTATGCGATCAAAAGTATCCGGACGCCTGGCAGAAAATGACTTAAAAGATCGCGGCACCCTCCATTGGTAATTCTGGAATTAATATGGTGTTGGCCAACCCGTAGCCTAGATGATAGGTTCCACTCTCGCAGGCATATGTTCAATCAGGTGCTGGGAGGTTTTTTGGGGAAACACATTGTATTCTTCACGGAGTGCTACACTGAAAAGAGGTATCAGTGTCAGTCAGTGAGGACTGGCATGAAGTCTGTGTTCCAAAACATCCCAAAGGTGTTCTATAGGATTCAGGTCAGGACTCTGTGCAGGCCAGTCTATTACAGGGATGTTATTGTCATGTAACCACTCTGCCACAGGCCGTGGATTATGAACAGGTGCTCGATCATGTTGAAAGATGCAATCGCCATCCCCAAATTGCTCTTAAGGGGTGCAAGCCCCCTCCATGAAAAACACGACCACACCATAACACCACCGCCTCCGAATTTTACTGTTGGCACTACACAAACTGGCAGATGAAGTTCACCGGGCATTCGCCATACCCACATTCTGCCATTGGATCGCCACATTGTGTACTGTGATTTGTCATTCCACACAATGTTTTTTCATTGTTCAGTCATCTATTGTTTACGCTCCTTACGCCAAGCGAGGTGTCGTTTGGCATTTACCGGCGTTAAAGTGTGGCCTATGAGCAGCTGCCCGACCACGACATCAAAGTTTTGTCACCTCCCGCCTAACTGTCATAGTACTTGCAGTGGATCCTGATGCAGTTTGGAAGTCCTGTGTGATGGTCTGGATAGATGTCTGCCTATTATACATTATGACCCTCTTCAACTGTCGGCGGTCTCGGTCAGTCAACAGACGAGGTTGGCCTGTACACTTTTGTGCCGTACGTGTCCCTTCACGTTTCTACTTCACTGTCACATCGGAAACAATGGACTTAGAGATGCTTAGAATTGTGGAAATCTCTCGTACAGACATATGACGCAACTGCCACCCAATCACCTGACCACATTCGAAGTCCGTGAATTCTGTGAAGCGACCCATTCTGCTCTCTCACAATGTCTACCGAGTACTGAGGTTGCTGATATGGAGTACCTGGCAGTAGATGGCAGCACAGTGCACCTAATATGAAAAACATATGTTTCTGGGTGTGTCTGGATACTTTTGATCACATAGTGTGTGTACTTGTGGTTGTATTTCCAAGAACTGGCATAATACATAATGTTAGACAGTGACTGTCATGAAAATTCCTTAAAAAGTCGATTAATCCTTTCTCATACTGCTTGTACTGAAATAGAATGTGATTTACATCATCAACTGTGACGTCATCACATTGACAACAGGGTGTCTCCGATACGCTGATTCTATACAAGTGGACGGGGGAAAGATCCATGATTAAGACGCGTAATTTTCCTTGAGTGTTTGAATTTTACAAACCGTGGTGGTGGTGGTGGTGGTGGTGGTGGTGGTGGTCAGCAAATTCATATTCTTGTGTGGAGGGGGGGGAACCTAATTTCAGAAAGCACCTAGCATCTAACACACGTTGGGCTTTTGATTATTCATATTATTTTGAAATGCATCCTTGTTGGTTTTTTAACACTTTCGGACACATTCTAAGTTGATTTCTGAATAAATCATAAGTTGATTTTTGAATGCCTGCATAGTGTATATAATGTCACTGCCATAATGTCACTGCCAGGGGAATTCCGGTCGCATCTGGAAATAAACTTTCCTGCAGACAAGAGGGGATGGGGCTACGCGTACTGAGCAGAATAAAGCGAATGGGTGAATGCCAGTCGCTGTTTGTTTATGTGGTTGACTGAGTTTGCGCATGATCAGCTTTGTTATAATTACTATTGAAATCCATAGATTAAGATTACAAGAGTGGAAATAAATGATAAACAGGAATAACAGGTAAGAAAGATTATGTATTACCTTCTCAGTGTATCCAAGAAAATGATATTTTGATAGAAAATTTTAGGCCAGATCACTACACTAGTAAGGGGCAGTTGTGGAGTCCCCATCTAGCAGGCGCTGAAGTTCTGGGAGCAGTGCGGAAATAGTGTTGCACGAACACGTAATAATGCCTAACTGGAGAATAAACGCGGGATAACTAAACCGGTGATTGTGACAGGGATAGTGAAGTTAACCAGAGAATAAGTTTTGCAACTGGCGGGAATAGTTACAGAATTAGTGATAACAAGATTGTTTGTTAGAACGAGGAAGGAGGAGAAATGCGGACATCGCACAAAGTATCGAAGAATATGATGATTCCAAATTTATATAAAAACTTTGTACTACTACTTTTCACACTCATACTTGAGGAGCTGGAGCGTATGAATAAAATTTGAAACTATTTCCTGCCATAAACCTTTTTGCTTGTAGTTGGCCTAATACTTATTTGCTATTGGTACTTCGTGAATTATATTTTGTTGTGCTATAAAAATGACCATTTGTGCCATAACAGTCTTGTTTATTTGGTGTGTGTTAAAATTGCTGCAGTATTAGGCAGGCTAATTTCGTTTCATCTGGTAGACAGTGACAAAATTGACTCAATCAGATCGAGAAATCATACCAGTCTTGGGTACTGTTTGTATTAACACCTTTTTAGTTTCAGACAATGACATTTCGATTTTTCAAGTAGCAAAATGTTTGACTGACTTTGACGAGAGAGTAGATTCTTTCACAGAAAGGAAAGGATGGCATGTAAAGCTGTTGCAATATTAGAGAGAGAGAGAGAGAGAGAGAGAGAGAGAGAGAGAGAGAATGAATGCTATGACCTAAGGAGTGAAGAAATGTGTACTGTCTTGCTTGTCTCTTGTCTTTACTGGCTTTTTATGTATCCTATATTTAATTTTATGCCACACAAAACAGCAAGTTATTAGCTAATAGGCAATAAAGAGTGCAGATTTTCAGAAGAGTTCTTGTTCTCTTGGTTGCAAATAATCCCATCCACTTTAATTGAGAGCTTTTTTAAAAAGAGGGGCAGGATGTCAAACCTGCCAACTGGGAGCAGGAGAGGCATCAAAGGACATTTTAATTTCCGCTGTCCTGAATATAGTTAGATGGCATCCATTACAAAATATACACATGTGAATTCCATAGAGCGAAATACAGGGGCGTGCGATATAAGAATGCTGCGTGAAGAGGCATGGCACTGCACTTTATTATACTTCAGACCAAATAACATGTCTTACATTTCCTTGAATGTGTGTGTTTTCTGTATCAGACTCTTCAGAAATATGTGTGCAGCAGAATGCACATATTTTTGAAAACTTTTTTTTAGTCCAATCTCAAGGGCGTGGGGAGGGGGCAGGGGTAGGATGGCGTTGCCACTATCTAGTATTGTGAGGTTCGGAAATATCGTAGATCCAGGTCTGATGCGCAGAGTAGTCTGTTGTGAGCTGTAGTGGGGAGTTGGGTAGTCTCCACGTGACCCGTGTTTACGTTTAGTGATTTTGCTGTTTCCTCTTCGTTTACTGCTCTCGTGTCAAACGAAAACAAAACTGATTTCTGGGGCCAGGAGCTATCAAGTGAATTAAAATACATTCACATAGTTACAGGAGGCTAAAATATGTTATTAGTTTCAGATCTTATTTGATTTCCACCTTTCTGACATTCATGCATTAATCGCCATGCAGAACAGTGAAGTTATCTTTGCCAGTTTGCTAAAGAAATTTGGATTCTATTAATCTTCTCTGCTGAGGCAGTTAATTTATTTGAAACAAAATGTTTAATTCTGCATTATTGGTCAGTTTCAACTGTTCGCTGCATTTCAGGTGAACGGTTTCATCTTTTAACGTGTATGGCATTATACCATAACAGAGAGCCAAACGTAAGATAATACAGGAGTGGTATTCCAAAAAAATTTACATCTCCAAAACCACACTGAAAAGCCGAATATCAGGTCAAGGCGTACTTCATTGTGAATCTGGAAATGCGAATGTGCGCTTTAAGCTGAATTATGGTCCGCAAAATTCCAATGCTCTTAGAGTATTCTCTATATCTTGTTTCTCTTATGACATAACGTAAGAACTTTTAATGTTTTACACATACAAACATACGGGCTTCCTACGTCATCGTAATTGTGCAAGTGTGGTAGAGTCTGGTATCTGGCACTCTCTGGCAACTGCTGAAGCGAAGCTATTTCTAACAGTTTGCAGGAACATTTAGCGAATGGTGGTTTGAAAAGTGTTACATTCAAAGTAAATTTCCTTTCACACGAGATTAACTATGTGCGAGGATGTACGATGAATCTCTTAAATGTTGCTGCACGTCAAAGATCTTTGTAAATTGTGTGCCCCCCTCCCCGGAGTTCAGTTTCCTAAAGTGCCAGGAAATTTTTCCTGGTGTTTAAATCGATTCAAAGTGTTGATAGGTTTTACAGTTCCGAGGCAAAGTATACTGTCACTTAACATGGAAAAACTGTATTTTCACCTGGGCGAAAGTGGATTTTAACCGGGAAGTCCAGGAAAAATCCCCCCCCCCCCCCCCCCCCCTCTTGTCCACGTATACACGCTGCCTTGTGTCTACTTAGCCAAGTTGTCCCTATGTCATGTACATGTTCAGTTTAGACGCCTGGGGATGTTCATTGATTTTCATGGTTGTATTTAGCCTGAGCGTGTTGAGCCTTCCGTGAGTGGTCTTTTATATTGTTTGTGCAGAGTTATTACTGTGGGGAGCCTGCAGTCTCAGGCTTTCACTTAGGAGTTGGCACCATCATTGTGTTGATATGTGATGCCATGTAGACAACATTTTTGAAATAGCAGATTAATGATCTGAAATAATGTGGCTGGTTGCTGTTTTCATTACCTGATTATCTGTGAGCATGAAAGCAATTTGTGGATGACAAAGTTACTGGCACGTTCTTTTCAGAAATGGTCTGCAAATATCCAGTCGTTGTGTGCGCCTCATAAGTATTAATAAATGGAAATTGATTTATTGGCTGCCCTCATCAATTCAATTTTATCTGTCTGTTGACTTCATTTCAATTGAGCTGTTTATTCAGTCGAGGACAATATACATAATGTAGTTTTGTCTAGTTACATATATGAAATTGTACATGGTTTGTACACCAGAATAATAAATGTAGTATTACTGTATCACTCTTCTGAAACCATAAAAAGATTGTAAATATGGGTTATTGTTGTGACTGTGGTAGTCATTCTTGCTCACAAATTAAAAGCAGCAACTCATATCTTCAGTTGTACATTCATTGCCATTTTGGAAACTATTCTTGCCTTTCCTTTCCTCGAAAGTGAGAACCTGCGAAATTCATACTCATTTATGTACCGTAATTATGTATTATGAAAAGTATTTAAAAATAAGCTTCCCCACTGGCAAAAGTGTGGTGGTTGAGTAAAGTATGTTCTAATTTGTGCGAAAAGTTGCAATACACTATGAGGAGAACAAATTACTTCCTTTGTGCTTCTGGAAGTGACTGAAACAACAAGAAAAATAGCAGCAGATTGATGTACCAGTACCAACCAAAATACATTACGTCTGCATACGTATAAGATGTTCTTGTTTATTTATTTAGTTGAGAAAGAAATCGCCTGAAATAATGAGCTTGTAAATTTTTGTTTATACTTTGTAGACGGCTGAGACTAAGGTAAGTTTTAATCCTCTTTCAGGTCTACCGTTCTGTTTTATGCTTTTTTACTCTGAGTGGCACTTACTTCATTTTACTAGATGATCAACAAACATATTTGGAACATTTACTGTCATTTGTGTGGTTCATACTTAATTTGTAAATTATTGACAGTTAAGACTCTTATATGTTCATAACATCAAATACTAATTTTCTTAAATTAATAAGATGCCAGAATCTTGTATGAAGCAAAGGGCAAAAAAGTTTTAGAAGTGGCAGAATACAAACTGACACATCAGTTATTCCTTATCAAGATTTGCCACTCCAATTGCTATGCCATGATAGAGCTTTGCAACTTGCAGCTAGGTTTCATATTTAAACACTGTGGCAATATCAACTGCTGTTATGTTGCTACCTGTCAAATATACAAATCGTCCCAACAGTGATGCATTTTTGAGGGATCCTCAATATTTGAAGCAGCCTATATTCGTGGGACATATGTAGCAGTGTAAACCTATCACATGTGGCCTCTGCCATGTCTCAGAACCCATTACCACTACGAAAGTCAATAGACGTCCCCAGTGGTCAAAACTGGGCATGTACACATAACAGAGAAGTATTATTGATGTCAATCTAGTGTCTCTGGGTCATCATTGGGTGTATTGGTAGAACTTTATGTGACTCTGAGAGTGGATATCTTGACATAAATGTCATGTCACAATGATGATGATGTCCTGTACTCAGAGGAGCGTAGGGGACGATGCAAGATACCCACACCACTGACTAGGCAAGGTCCTAGCGAAGGTGGTTTGCCATTGCCTTCCTCCCCGACCTTAATGAGGATGGATGGATGGATTGATGATGATGATGATGATATTATTATTATTATTATTATTATTAGAGCCAGTCCTGACAAAACTCTACCATCTGGTGAGCAAAATGTACGAGACAGGTGAAATACCCTCAGATTTCAAGAAGAATATAATAATTCCAATCCCAAAGAAAGCAGGTGTTGACAGATGTGAAAATTACCGAACTATCAGTTTAATAAGTCACAGCTGCAAAATACTAACGTGAATTCTTTACAGACGAATGGAAAAACTGGTAGAAGACGACCTCGGGGAAGATCAGTTTGGATTCCGTAGACATATTGGAACACGTGAGGCAATACTGACCCTACGAATTATCTTAGAAGCTAGATTAAGGAAAGGCAAACCTACCTTTCTAGCATTTGTAAACTTGGAGAAAGCTTTTGACAACGTTGACTGGAATACTACCTGTCAAATTCTAAAGGTGGCAGGGGTAAAATACAGGGAACAAAAGGCTATTTACAATTTGTACAGAAACCAGATGGCAGTAATAAGAGTCGAGGGGCACGAAAGGGAAGCAATGGTTGGGAAGGGAGTGAGACAGGGTTGTAGCCTCTCCCCAATGTTATTCAATCTGTATATTGAGCAAGCAGTAAAGGAAACAAAGAAAAATTCGGTATATGTATTAAAATCCATGGAGAATAAATAAATACATTGAGGTTCGCCGATGACATTGTAATTCTGTCAGAGACAGCAAAGGACCTCGAAGAGCACTTAAACTGAATGGACAGTGTCTTGAAAGGAGGATATAAGATGAACATCAACAAAAGCAAAACTAAGATAATGGAATGTAGTCGAATTAAATCGGGTGATGCTGAGGGAATTAGATTAGGAAGTGCGACAAAAATAGTAAAGGAGTTCTGCTATTTGGGGAGGGAGGAACCACTGTGCACACACAAGTGCCTGCCAGCAGCAAAATGTGTCGAAGGCCATAGGACGAAGACTATGCAATACTTTGTGACATCAAACTGCTTCCGGTGAGTGTGACACCACAACTGTTTACATTAGGTAAGTCTGAGCAGTTGCCAATGGGCTCATATGCCTGTGCAGTAGTCGCATACAAGCAGTATTGTCTCCCGCTTCTGGCACCCCCAAGCTGCCAGATTCGCACATGTGCAGAGCAGTCTGAGTTTTTGCGGGGAGGGGTGCAGTCTCCACGTGGCCTATGTTTACATTTAGTGATTTTGCTGTTTCCTCTGTTTACAGCTCCCATGTCAAATGAAAACAAAAGAGATTTCTGTGACTGGGAACTATCAAGTGAATTAAAATACATTCACCTAATTATGGAAGGCGAAAATAAATTATTAAATTCAGTTTTCTGATTTTATTTTATTTCCACGTTTTTGCCAGTCAAGCATTAATCACCTTGCAGAACAGTGAAGTAGTTTTTGTCAGTTTGCTAAAAAAATTGCCTTTTATTAATATTTTCCACTGAGGCAGTCAGTTTATTTGATACAAAGCGTTTCGTTCCACAGTATTGACTAGTTCCAACTACTCTCTGAATTTCAAGTGCAAGTTTGCATCTTTTGGCATGTATGGCATTATACCATAATAAAGCACCAAACACGAGATAATACAGTACTGGCACTCCAAGAAAATTTACATCCCATATCAGGTTGGACCGACTTCATTGTGAATCTGGAAATACAAATGTGCACTTCAAGCTGAATTATGCATTTTAGTAGGGTTTACGAAATTTCAGTGCTGTTTGAGTATTTTCTGATGTCCTGTTTCTTTTATGATGTAATTTAAGATTTAATAATCCTTTATATATTTGAACATATGGGCTTCCTAGGTCGTCGTAGCTGTGCGCGTGTAGTAACGCCTGTTTTCTTGCAAGGCAACTACTGAAATGAGCCTATTTCTAACAGGTCTCCTGACAATATTGCAAATGTCGATTTGAAATGCATTCTTTTCAATCAAAATTTCCTTTTACGCAAGGTGACTTATGTTACGTGTGGAAATGTGCGATGAATTTGTTAAATCACAGAGCGTTTGACTCTCGTTTAAAACTTAACATTTTGAGGACCAGCTACTTTGAATAATTTTGAACACAGAAGACCAGAAATTTATGTCCCTATTTTAAATTTTACTGACCACATTTGTGTATTGTATCTTAAAGTGTAACTTAAAAGCAACCACCAATATTACATGTAAAAGCTTAGCTTCTCTTGAAGCTACACTATGTATATTAATTTAAACCACTAATTTTTCCTATTTGTGTGTTCGCACTACTTAAAAATGATGTTGCTATCGGCTGACTACATCACGTGCCCTGTGCTCTGAAGATCTGCTGTCATCGGCATGCGAAATCACGTGTCATGAATTATGATTCTTACAAAAGGCATTGCAGTCTTGACTTCAATGCTTTGGAAACCAACATGCTGTATTTGGTGGAATTCGAATGTATGGTTTCCTAATATGAAAATATGCAGTGTATCATAGTACAATAATATGCAGTGTACATGTTGCTGCACTTTTAAGAGCTTTCCAAAACTTTTTTCCCCTCGTAAAGTGCCGGCAAAAACACACTTTAACTCTTTGCGGGACAGGTAAATACCACTAAAATTTACCCTAGTCGGGCAAGAAAAATTATTTGCAAATTTCAAATTTCTTTTACTTGTAACACATTTATTTTATTGTTTTGACATGTTTTATACACTGAATTTGTAAAAATTCACTTAAATAACAACAAAATATTAACATTAAATGTGGTCACTATAGGTAACCATCACCCCATTACAGTATACAAATTCGATATTTGATGGATGAACTTTGAAATAACTAGTTTTTAATTTTCGTGGTATCTGTAAAAGACAGTTCTTGCCTGCTCTCAGACACAAAGGTACTTTACACACTGAACACATCCACACTGTTCGCAGTAGAGTTTTCTTTGAACTGCAAACTGCGTATCTTCTAGATGATGAGTGAATTGGTTGATGTATACTGCTTTCGTGGCGAATACTTTCGTCTACGTATGGTTTGTGTGATTTGATCTGGGTTGCTATACTACTGTGGCACACAGGAGCACAATTAGCTGCCACTGAAACTATTTTTGGAGCCAACAAGATTTTGTACACCTCTCGACGGAAGTCTTTATTAGAGAACTGCTCCATTTCCATTTCATTGTGCATAATGAACGCGTTTGTCACACTGCAGTCTAAAAAGTGAAAAAAAAAAAAAAAAAAACAATCTCATCCACAATTTCTTGCTTTTTCTATCAATAGCATAGTCTGACTTTAGTCGATCAAAATCATCTACATAGTTCATACTAGAATTTTAGTCTTTCAAAACAATTGGACAAGTGATATTAGTTATTGTTCCAGCTTTCATTTTTCAAGTTACTGTGAACACATCTGATGGTGAATGACATGTTGTAATCAAGTTGACTGCCCTGTTATCTTTCCATCTATAGATTACTATGCCATCATTGCTTATTTTGTAATCGAATGCCCCTCTTTCCAGTTCCTTTTCCTCCTTGAGTTTTGGCATGTTTTTCCTTCTGGGATTTATTGTTCCACAAGCGTACACACCATTGGATTTTAGGTTGTTGAACAGATCATATGATGTAAAATAATTGTCCATGAATATAATACGATCCTTTCCATGAAGACCACTGGCTAAATTTAGAACCACTTTCGATCCTAGCCCCACTACCGAAGAATGTGAAGCTTTTCCTGTACAGACATCAAATTTAAGGTTGTATGATGACTGATCACATAACATCCACACTTGTACCCTCTTTTTATAGGTTTGTCCCTCATATATTGTTTGAGAGATGATCTGCCTTTGAATTTAACCATTTTGTTGTGGTTTATAGCAATCCTGGAATTTCCTGTTAAAATGGTCTAGAAATGGACGTAGTTTGTACAGTTTATCATAATTCTGACTATTTCTGTCGGGAGCGACCGAATTATCATTGAGGTGCAAGTTACTCAGTAGTCAACTAAACCGTTTTACTGGCAACAGCTTTGATATGTAACTTTCACCAAGATCTGGATTGGTGCTCCAGTAATCTCTGTAGCTAGGCTTTTTAGTGGTACCCATATAAAGATTTATTCCAATAAAAGTCTTAATTTCAACTTCATTGGTGGGCACAAAAGTTTTGCCTTCCTGTGTAGCGTACACATTAGTTTGGAACACTGTGTGTTCTATTAGTGTTTCATCGAAAAATTCACAAAACAAGTCAATTGGCTTTAAGTTCACTTTGTTCTTTATTTCTGTGATCACACCACCTTCTCCAATAAATAATGGCACTTGGTCAACACTTGTTTCTTGACTCCAGTTTACCGTGACTGTTGATGGAATAGTAGATGGTAAAACATTATTTTCACTGACGTCATCAATTTCACTGTCATCCCAAGAATCACTACTGCTATACACACGACTGCACACAAGACTAGAATTTTTCACAGCTTGTCGTGAATGTGGGGTCGTTTCCATCACTGCAATCGCTGTCAACACTGCTGTCACTAGAAGGTATTTCTTCAAATAAATTCGGTAACATTCGTCCTCAGTCATTCCTTTTCGGCTAGACATATTCAATGGAGATGAATAAAATATACTGGGTGGAGCAGAAGGGCGGTGGTTAGCAGCACTAACTACACAGAAATTTGTCTGTAAAACATGGAAAATTCTATTTCAATTTAAAGTTACATTACACGTAGACTTATATATGTTCAACACACAAATATAAGCAATTACTTACCAAAAATAGTCATATAAATAAGAGCTACAGAGAATACCGGACGCCGCTTCCAAGAACAGTGCAAACAATGAAGAAGTATCAACTATTGTTCTGAATACGTGGCAAAAATTGGCGCAGAAGACCTGCACTGCCATCTAGTGGCATTTTAGGCAACAATTAGCTGGTTGGCAGAGAGACTACTGGCCCCTGAGAGGTAAAGGGAGAAAATATTATGTGGTTAGCCACAGTGGCCACCGCCCATTGAAACCGTCTATGTATGTGGTTAGTTACAGTATTGCCTGCCCTTCAAAGAGTTAAGCATTCAAAGGATTGTTAAGTTTTATAGTTCTGAGGAGAGTATACTGTCATTTAACACGGGAAAGTGTATTTTTTAACCATGAAGTCTGGGGAAAATTTGAGAATTTGTTTTCCTTGTCTGCATATACACTCTGTATCAGTGTCTGACGGTGTCCCTCAGCCAGATGCAATCACTTCTCCTGTTTAAGAAGTAACATCTCAGTCTGCAAGATCCAAGAAGTCACAGAGGATGGGATTATTGGTAGATGGGAGCTCTAGTGTTAGGCATGTTATGGGGCCCCGTAGGGACATGGGGTGCTGCGAAGGTGTGGAAGAAAGCCAGTGTGCATTCCAAGCAGGGTATGGATCCTTCCGGCTGCCAGGAAGAGCATAGGGTGCTGCCAACTGCAGGTAGTGTCTCACATTGGTACCAAAATTGTATGTCACTTTGGATCGGAAGAGATTCTCTCTGGTTTCGGGTGGCTATCTGAAGTGGTAAAGGCTGCCAGTCATGCTTTCGGGATGAAATCAAAGGTTACCATTTGCAGCATAATCGACAGGACCTATTGCGGACCTTTAGTCCATTACACTCAGGAGGGTAGCGGGGGCTGTGTGCTGTGAACTGGGCAGCTTTTTGGGTTAAGACAGTGTTGGGGAAACACAATTTTAAGCTTCAGTCTCAAAGGTTGCAGGTCAAACACAGGTATAAAGAAGAACTAGAAGCTATCGGTATAACAGTTGTAAATTGTTGTAGCTGTGCTGGGAAAAGTACCAGAGCTCCAAACGCTAATAGAACGCACTGATACTGAAAACATTATAGGCACTGAAAGTTGGCTAAAGCCAGTTGAGTTGAAATTTTTGCAAAGGACCTAATGGTGTTCAGAAAGGATAGGCTAAATACAGATGGGAAAGATAAGGAATTAGGAAAGGAGATAAGGAATTTGTACTGTCTGTAATACAACGTACAGTCACCAGTAATCTTCATTTTACAACTGCTGTTGCCTACTTTGGCCCAAATAAACAGGTACTCGTCTGCATTCAGGTGCTTCTTTCTTCTTGTAGACAAATTAAACGGCTTGTCTGGAACCAAGGTACCATAGGGAACCTTAGCTAGAAATCCTGTACACTTCGCTATACTCCACGTCTTCCAAGCCAAAATATGTGTTAACGTATCTCTGCAATGCCTTTGCAACATGGTTATTGTCGCCGTTGGCAGTGCAGTGTTCCTGTGTACAAGTCTTTGAAAGCAATAGACATTGACCTTGCTGAGCAATTCAGTAAGCAGCAGGTTATTGGTGGTCCAGATGTATTTCGTGGCCTAAAAATGCAGTTCAGATGTGATGTTAGTGCTGTTTTTGGAGGCGGTACATGGTTGACCTTGGCTGTTGTATGGAGAAACCATGCAGACTGTGGTGGCCTTGAAGCTTTCCCTGATGCAAACATTTTCGCTTGGAAGACGAGGAGTATAGCGGAGAGTACAGGACTACTAGCTAAGGTTCCTTATAGTACCTTGGTTCCAGACAAGCCGTTTAATTTGTCTACAAGAAGAAAGAAGCTGAATGCAGACGAGTACCTGTTTATTTTGGCCAAAGAAGGCAACAACAACGTAAAATAAATATTAATGTTAGTAGTATTTCATCTTGGTGCGAAATTGAAGGGGATAGTTCCTGTGAGCTAGTATGAGTAGAGGTCATATTTGGCAACCGGAATAAAATAATAATTGGATCCTTTTACCGGCTTCCCAACTCAAATGATTAGATTGCTCAAAGATTCAAAGAAAACTTGAGCCTAATTTCAAACACATACCATCTCGCACAATTAGAGCTGGTGCTGACTAATATTTACTCTTGATATGTTGACAAAAATAAATAAATCAGTAGGTATGCATAAAACAACATCCAAAATTGTGCTAAACGCATTCCTTGAAAATCATTTCGAGCAATTAGTTCACGAACCCATTCAGATAGTAAACAGCTGTGAAAACACACTTCGCCTCCTAACAACAAATAATCCTGAGCTAATAACAAGCATCAAAACAGATTGAGATAATGAGCACAGGGTTGACGATACTGAATACTGTAAATCCCCAAATTCACAAAAAAATAAATGAAAAATAGGTCTATTCAAAAACACAAAGATTCACTTGGCCCCTTCTTGCGAGACAATCTCCACTCCTTCCAAGTTAACAATGTACATGTAGAACAGATGCAACTTGAATTAAAGAAATAGAATAAACAAAAATTGAGAGATTTATACTAGATAAATTAACTAAAGATGGAGCCGATTCCCCAAGGAACACCAAACAGGTGAAAACACTGTTTCAGATGCAGTGAAAAAAGAATGCTAAATTTAAACGAACACAAAATCCCCAAGATTGCGATCTTTTACAGAAGCTTGAAATTTAGTGCCGACTTCAATGAAAGATGCTTATGATAGCTTCCACAATGACATTTTGTCTCTAAACCTGGGAGAAAATACAGAGATTCAGGCCATATGTAAAGTATGCTGATGGCAAGGTATAATCAATATTGCCTCTGCGCAATAGCAATGGAAATACTATCGATGACAGTGCTGCCAAAGCAGAGTTACTAAATGCAGTCTTTCGAAATCCCTTCACCAAAGAAGACAAAGTAAATAGTCCTGAATTCAGATTGAGAACAGCTGACAACATGAGTAACTTGGAAGTGGGTATCCGTAGAGTTGTGAAGCAACTTAAGTCACCTCATAAAAGCAAATCTTCTGGTCCAGATTGTACACCAATAAGGTTCCCGTCAGTATATGCTGATGCAATAGCTCCATACTTAATAATATACAACCACTCACTTAACGAAAGATCTGTTCCTGAAGAATGGAAAGTTGCAGGGGTCACACCAATATTTGAGAAAGACAATAGGAGTAACCGGTAGTATTACGGGCCCATGTCAATAATGTTGATATGGAGCAGGATTTTGGCATGTACGTTGTGTTGAACATTTTGAATTACCTTGAAGGGAATGGTTTATTGACTCACAGTCAACACATATTTAGAAAACATCATTCTTGTGAAACACAACTTGCTCCTTAAACACACAATGTTTAGTGCTATCAAGGATTTCAAATTGATTCCGTATTTCTAGATTTTCAGAATGCTTTTGACACCATACATAACAAGTGTCTTATAATGAAATTAAGTGCTTATGGAATATTGTCTTGGTTATGTAACTGAATTCGTGATTTCCTGTGAGAGAGGTCCCAGTTCATAGTAGTTGATGGAAAGTCATTGAGTGAAACAGAATTGATTTCTGCTGTTCCCCAAGGTAGTATTATAGGCTGTTAGCTGTTCATTATCTATATAAATGGTTTAGGAGACAATCTGAGCAGGTGTGTGAGGTTGTTCGCAGATGATACTGTTATTTATCGTGTAGTAAAGTCATCGGAATATAAAAACCAACTGCAGAAAGATTTAGACAAGACATCTGTATGGTGTGAAAATTGGCAGTTGACCCTAAATAATGAAGTGTGAGGTCATACACGTGAGTGCAAAAAGGAATCCATTAAACTTCGGTCACACGAAGAATCAATCAAATCTAAAGTTCTTAAATTCAACTAAATACTTAGGAATTACAATTATGAGCAACTTAAATTGGAAAGAACACACAGAAAGAGCTGTGGGGAAAGCAAACCAAAGACTGTGTTTTATTGATAGAACACTTCGAAGACACAAAGTATATACTAGAGATACTATATGCAGTATGCTTGTCTGTCCTATTTTGGAGTACTGCTGCATGGTACAGGATCCTTACCAGATAATTTAATGGAGTAAATCGAGAAAGTTATAAGGGCAGCACATTTTGTATTATGAAGAAATACGGAAGAGTGTCATGGACATGACACAAGATTTGGGGCGGAAATCATTAAAACAAAGTTAATTTTTCACTGGGGCGGGATCGTCTCATAAAGTTTGTCACCAACTTTCTCCTCCGAATAAAAAAATATTTGTTGATGCCGACCTACATAGGGAGAAACAATCATCATAATAAAATAAGGGAAATCGAAGTTCATGCGGAAACGTATAGGTCACAATTTTAAACATGGCTGACAGCAGCAATTATAAATAAATTTCCAGTGTATAAGGGCTGCAGCTGACAGGTGCATAAGTTTAATGTAAAACCCTTAAACAAGTTTCTATATCACTAATGGTATTTCCTTCAGAAGGAAATCGCCTAAAATACTTAATACTTGACCACATCTACAAGTAGAAGGTGTAATGAAACTGGTACATACATAAATTGCATGACATTAAAATTGTAAATATATGTGATGAGCTAAGGAGCTCAAGTCAAACAGAAGAAAATATGAAATAGAATCCTCCATGGGAACAATAAAGATTGTTACAAGAACAGCTTGTTAAAAGAGCAGACATTGGACTTAATGTTTGACAGCTAGTTAAGAGACCAGGTAAACATGGGATAGAGGGCACCACTTAATGGGTGCTAGTAGCATGATAAATGCTCCACTGTATGAAATACGTAACTGTTACAATGATACCTCACTGTGATACATATTTAGATGTTTTAAACGGAATAAATGTATGTGGTGTAAAAACAGGATTTATAAAAGATTCAAAAGTAATAAAATAATCTTTATAAAAATGACTTGCAGGAAGTAGCAAAATGAGTAAAATGATTAATTACAGATATGTGCTGAGAATAAGGAATGTACTGTAGTAGGACTTTTTTATAAAGCTGTTACAACAGGCAAAAAGGGGAGAAATATGCTTTACATCAACTTTACAAAACAGAATGTGGTTTGCAGCGGCTTCTGGTGTACAAATGGTAACAACTACAGAGTCCTTAAAGGAAAGGAGAAACAACGGTTCTGATATAGATATGAATGAAAACAAGAACCAAAGCATCATGAAGTTGATAGCAATGTCTTAAAGGTGTTAAAGAAGCTTTTTTTTCATAACTGTAGTTGTTCATTGAAGACGATGCCATCGTTGTTGACCATATGTATAAAGATCATGTTTTTCCAAGAGAGAAAGTTTCCACTCTTTCTTGGCTCTATGTAGAATCATTGTGTCCTGTACTCTTAGGATTGTGTGCTGATATTAATAAATGCTTTGTGAAACCATGATCATGAACATTAGTACCTTTCTTCCTACCAAGTGATCCTTATATCGTATATTATCATTTTCTTCTGTTTGACTGGAGTCGCTTGGATCTCCATGTACATTTACAATTTTAACATCATGTAATTTATGTAAGTACCAGTTTTATTCCGTGTTCTCCTTTTCAATGTGGTCAAGTGTTAAGTATTTTAGATATTTATTTTATAATAGATTTAAACATTATAGGTGACTTTCTTCTGAAGAAGACACCTTTAGTGGTATCGAAACCTGGTTAAGGTTTTTGCATTAAACTTGGGCAGCCACTTGAATGTTAACTTTTTTATATATTGAAGGAAAAAAAGATATAGGTGTTCATTTTTTCTGCACACTGTTCAAGAATGGAATAGTAGACAATTAGTGTGAAGATGGTTCAGTGAACCGTCTGCCAGGCATTTAAGTGTGATTTGCAGAGTAGCCATGTAGATGTAGTACAAGTAATGGTGAATTGTTTCTGCTGCTTTCATCGTGATATTCTCCATTACCTTTCAAGGAGAATTTCAGTGGGTGGTCCATAACTTATTAAATGTTTGTTTTGGAAATAGGCATTTCACAGCTTTCTTTACTTGATTTTTCTTTCATTCTTCTGTGAAAGTGAGGCTAAGACACCAGAAACGAGTAGCAAGAATGAAAGGTACGTAAATAAAATGAAGACAATGTGAAGTTTGTTTCCAAAAGCTGCATTTCCTTAGTGTAATGTCTGATGGCAACAAAAATGTCACAGTTGTACATTGGAAGGAAGCTGCAGAGTGGGCACAGTTGAACTTTGCTTCTCACAGATGACAATAATGTAACTGTTCCTTCTCTGTGTGAGAATTTGAAAATGCATTGTCTTCTGCTACGGACAAAGACCAGATACTATTGTATATAATTTTTATGGAAGCAAGCCATGATGATAGCCCTCATACAAGAGGGCTAGTGGAGGATAGCACCTCCACAAGCAGTTACCGTGATGTTGCTCCCACAGGCTGTGTATTGGCTATTAGAGAGGAAGAAACTCGTGAGCCATTTTCTATTTGGGTCCAGGAACTATTGTCGAACACTAGATAATGTGGTTACTCGAGGTGGCTTTATTGGAAACTTTCCTGTACAAAAAGCACCATAAGTGAATATTCTTTGATATTGAAGAAACCTATAACCTTACATGTAGGCACAATGTACTCATCACCTTCATGAAAGCAACGTCCATGGAAGATACCTAATTATATTAAAAACTTCCCTTGCAGAAGTGTCATTGCGTTACTGGGTACACAAACACTCTGAAGCAATTTTATACAAGAGAATGGTGTCCCTCAAGGGAACATTTAAAGTTTCTCCCTCTTCACCATTGTTATTAACGGTGTAGCTGATGCAATGAAAGGTCCACTGATAACTTCTTTGTCGATTATTTTATGTTTTTACTGCTCCTCCTCTGAAGCAACTGGTGCCACAGAGACTGGATGGTTGGGCTCAAAAGACAGATTTTAAGTTTTTCAATGGATAAACTCACATCTGTACCCCACTTGCGGAATCTTAAATTGTGAGCATTGAAAGCATTTAAACTGTCTCAGTTGCAAAGTTTGGGATGTAAAAGGCTCTGTTTACAACAATTTTATGAAGCATTTATCCGTTTCCACCTGGACCGTGATTGTATTATTTATGATTCAGTCTAAATGTTACACTTAAAGATGTTGGACACTGTACACCATGCAACAAGTATCATACTTTCAGCTGGGGTTTACAGAACAGAACCATTCTTTAAGCTCTATGGCAAAGCTAATGAGTCTTCACTTACTATTCAATGATAAGACCATAACCTAAAGTCTCAGAAGTGCTTGCCAACTGGGAAGCATAGGAGACAGAACACTGTGTGAGATTCTTAATGAGGAAATGTAGTGATTTGGTTTAGGAAACCCAGTCATTTCACTCACTCTGATTGTTTTCTGTCCACATTAGCAGTTGACACCAAAGGATTCTTAATACTTGTAAGTGGTGGTGGTTTTACACATTTATGCATTTTAGTGAGTACAAAGGCCTTTTTCACCTCTCTCTTGATATCATCTTATCCATATTCTAACAACTTCTTTCTGAGAAGCAGTTGTTTCTACAATGGTTGGAGAACTTCACACATAGTCAAGATAAAAAAGGCACACTGAAAAAAGGACTCCTTCCAGTTATATAAAAATGTAAATATTGTGAAACTAGGGCCACCCATCGGGTAGACCGTTCGCTAGTTGTAAGTCTTTCAATTAGACGCCACTTTGGCGACTTGAGCATCTATGGGGGTGGAATGGTGATGATTAGGACAACACAACACCCAGTCCCTGAGCGGAGAAAATCTCTGACTCAGCCGGGAATCGAGCCCGGGCCCTTAGGATTGACATTGTCGCACTGACCACTCAGCTACTGCAGGACGACTCCAGTTCTGCATCTTTATATAGCTGTTGACACAAATCTCATTATATGTGAAGGAATCTTTCATTGCACTCCTAGATGTAATTGGCATGTGGAGCTTGAATTTATTGATGAATTTGAGCTATCCACTGTTCCACTTCCAGCCAATTGAAGAAAAAACTATCTTTCTTATGTGGAGAGAGATACTTAACTAAAAAGTAAAAGTATTTCTGAAATTAAGGTCTGCTGTGATTAAACATGAAAGACTAAGAATTTTTTTTATAAAAGTTTTAATTTTTAAAGCAGAGCATTGTAGCTATGGAACACAACCTGCAGCTGCAGTTTCTCACTCGTGATAATTCATTCTCAAGAAGGAAAACAAGATGGAGAAGTGCGAGTGTCGAGTGGGATACAGTATCATTTCCAAAGTTGTACAGAGGGTAAAGCTCACTGTGTCAGTAGTGTTTCGTTAAAGGTATGTGTCCCACCACCGCACTCCCCCCCCCCCCCCCCTCACCCCCTCCCTTGCACCCACTCCCTCCCCCCCCTTGCACCCACTCCTTACCCCATTCAAAATAGTGAGTACTTTAGGGACCCCTGTGTTTGTTTTCTGGGTATGGGTGTGGTGAACCTGGGTACACTGAGCTGGGGACTGGTGAGCACTGCCAGTCCTCTGTGATTGTAAGCTCTTTGCATGCTTTGGTGACCACCATGTGGCACAGTGGTGGAACTTTTGTGGGTCACAGGGGACAGGGATATTGGTTTAATCACCCAGATTGTGAAGGTGGTACAAACCCCAATAAAAAGAATGTCACTCTCAAGGTGAGCTGCGTGCTGACGAGATGCATTGCTGTTGAAGTGGAATAGTCTTTAAAGGGCATTCTCTGATTAACCTACTACACCTTTGTTGTATAAGGCTTACCGAGGAAATTGGGGCTCTCTCTTGGTGGACCTTCATATCGCAGCTGCATGTAAGAACTCCATTTAAAATCCATTACACAAAAATCTTTTCAACACAGTGGGTGTACAGTCTGGGAGTATTCACACTCATTTGTCCAAAAGACTCAGGGAGGGTAGTCTTAATAACCTGATAACGTTCAGTAAGGGGGGTCAAGAAGTTATAATTCAGAAGTTTTTCTTGTGGTAAAGAGGAAGGAGGGGATGTGGGGAAAAGGTATCTCCTCTATATATTCAGACAGATTAGAAGGGCTTGCTGGTACCTGAAAACCTATTAAAAGATGGTGAAATGCTTTCTTGCTTGTGGAAGCCAACAGGGCAAAACAGGTGGCTGATTGTGACATAGTTCTTGAGATGAACAACACCCTTAACTCAAGCAAGCGTGTGGTTCCATACCATCATATTATGGATATGGATATCTTGGAGCTGAAACACCTAATCCTATGAAGAGTTACAAAGGGCAGTGATTCGGCCACACAACACTGAGTTGCAGAGGTGGAGCAACCTGAGGGAAATGTGGAAAGGCAGCTCATCAATCTGGCATTGACTGCTCGCCTCCAGCAGTGTGTGTCAGAGGCCCTGGAAGTCACCTGGTCTAAATTGGGGCTGCTCAGTATTTGCTGAGGAATGTAGATTCCTTGTGCAGAACCCAAAAATAAATATGATAACAAAATCTCATCACTGCCGCTTCTTGCACTTTCTTAGTGAAGAAACCTGTGCTCAAGGTGTGTTCTCTTGGTATCAGGAACACACGGAAGGGTTTGTTGCGATTTCTGTTTCACCAATATGGAGTAGTACAACCGACCTTTCTCTCTTTGGAGTTGGATTCTATGTTGCCCATAGCTCATGATACTGTGCCCCATCATGGCCTGATAACGTACATGTGTTTAAAGCAGCTGAAGAGGTCCTTAGTCAATTATTTAATGAAATTTGAGTGATAGGATTATTTCCCAACTTGTGGAAAGAAACTATTTTAAAACCAATTTTAAAACTAGAGAAGGATCCTACTACCCCATTAGTTATCACAGTGTCAGTCTCATTAGCTGCATGGGAAAGACATTGAAGTGTACCATCAACTGGTCCTAGTGTGGATACTTCAAACCAGGACACTGCTAAGACACTCCCACTGCAAGTTCAGGAGGTGTTGCTCCACACTCAGTAACTTGACCCTGCATTTCAACAAGCTTTCCTACATAAACAACACTTCGTCAGAGTATTCTTAGATTTGGAAAAGGTCTACAATACTACTTATGTGAATAATATTTTGTTGCAGCTCTATGAGTGGATTTTCCACTCTCATAAATTCCTTCCTCTTGGAAAGGTATTTTAGATACAGGGTCGAGAATATTCTAAGCATTTTAAGCAAGAGAACGATGGCCCCCAAGAGAATATTTTAAGTGTAATGACGTTTGCCATCATGATAAACGGTATTATGTCTATGGTGCAAAGTCCTGTACAGTGTTCCTTGTTCGTGGACAACTTTTCGATTTTCTCTGTATCCTCCAACCTTGTGACAATTACTCAACAGTTGCATTTGCCCACTCCCCCCGATCGCCAGATCGTCAAATACCACAGATTCCAAGTTCTCCTTGGAGGAAACAGTTTACGTTTTATTTTAGTTGCCCCTGCTTTTTTTAATTTATCTGTTTTAAAACTGGGGGCTACTATCCTCACATTCACAGGAAAATGTGCAATATCTGGGTCTCAGTTTTGATGGAGACTAACATGGCTGCCACTCCTTAAAGAACTGAAATTACAATGCTTTATGGATTTACTCATACTCAGTGGGTTAGTCATAGGTCTTAGGGAGCCTGCAGCATATATCTAGTCCACATTTATAAAGCCTTCATGCCATTTCAGCTTGATTACGGATGCTTTTTGCAGCTCACCTTCAGGGTGAGGGCAGTCAACAGGGGCTTAAAACAGTAGTCCATTTTCTATAAATTAATTATTAATGTTTAGACTGATGGACCTAAGCAGGGGGACTTTCTTGTCTGCTCCGTCATGTTCTCTGACTTTGTTTTAGGCTAGGGCTCTCGGAGCATTTCTGAAATGGCTAAGTTTGTAAACTGTTCGTGTGCCACCATGGTTAAAGTATACCATGCATGGTAAAATGACACTATCAAAGCGGACACTGAGGATACTGGTGCGCCACGGGCCATAGGTGACAGGGATGAGCGACGGCTGTGGAGATGTGTATGAGTGAACAGACACGCAACTGTTGAGCATATGACTGCGCAGATGAACCAACAGTGTTTCCTCAATGGCCATTGAGTGAATGTTACTGCATATGGTCCTACACAGCAGGCACCTGACTCTCACACCCTTGCCGAGTGTTGTTGACTGGAATTTGCTTGCAAGTACTGCAACTGGGTGTCCACTGAGCAGTGACAGTGGCCTTTCCCTGATGAATCGCATACTACGCTCCATTGGATGGAAGGCCGTTGGCGTGTGTCACGTGAAATGTCTGAGAGCTAACATCCTGCAACAATTGTTGGAAGGGTCCAGGCCGGAGGAGGGATTGTCATGATCTGGCGAACATCATTTCTGTGTCATTCACCAGGTGTCCCTGTCATTGTGGAAGGCACAGTGAATCAACACACGTATGCACCTATCCTTGGGGACCATGTCCACATCTACTTGCAGTGTTTTTAGCCTCAGCACGATGGTATCTACCAGCAGGGCAGTGCAACCTGTCACACAGCTTGCAGTGTACGTGTGTGCTTAAAGAGCGCCGTTCTCCTGTGGCCACTAAAGTCCCCGGGCTTAAACTCAGAGATATGTGGGACATCCTTGATCAGGTTGTTCACCCCATGCATCCTCATCCATGTAATCTAGTGCAGCTGACCATGGCATCGAGTCGACAAGGCTCCACATCCCCATCCGTACCTTCCACAACCTCACTGACTCTCTTCCTGTATGTCTTGCAATGGTCTGCACTGCGAAAAGTGGTTATTCATGCTTCTGACATGGTCGCATTAATGTGACTGGACAGTCTATGATGATCTGAGGGGAGATCTGTGTCTCGCTCTGGACCTACCCTCTATTTTAACACACTGAGGCAAGTATGGTTCATGTTGTAAGGTTTTATGAGAGATACGGATTCCTTCCCAAAATACTGCGTGTGGGATTTTAATGTGTTGCAGAATGGCTTGATCACTGTCACTCAGCCACAGTAATATGTCCCATTTTTTTTACTGTGTCTGTTCTGGTATTTTATTCATAATCATATGTAGTTATTCTGCTGTCTTTTATCTGCATTTTGTACTTGGTATTCTATGAATCTTATAATGTTAGTGTGGTATCTTAAATTTTATTTGTCATTAAAATTTGTTACTTCTAATAGATTTTCACTGCCTGTGTTTCTATTTCATTCAAGGGTGCTGATGACCTTGCTTTTTAGCACCTAAACCACTCAATAATAATAATAATAGTATAGTCATACATATTAGTGCCTGTGCTGTGGTTGCAGTTAAAAGTTTATGCATACAAAATTCTTATTGGTGTCAGTAATTTGTTTGTGTAATATTAAAGGTGGACTGTTGTGATGAATGGCATAATTTAATTTTCCAGATTTGACGAATCTGAAAATTACATCCCACAAAATAGAACCTGCTGACTTTCTGGATGATGATCTAGCTACAGGGATGGGTCAGTGTGTCATTGGTGAAGGTTTAGATCTGTCTGTGGTGACTGAAAAGCTGAAAATGGATCTGCAGTTGGAAAATAATTTTGAGGATGACCCCTGTCAAGGTTGGATTTCATTATTCATTACTTATAATTTTTATGATTATGTTTAATTTTAATAGCTTTAGCTTGGTTTAAGCATTGTTTTTTAGAAGTGTTTGCCATATACACTTCATAGAACCAAGAACAGTTAGAAGTACAACCTAGCTGCTAGGGTCACCATACGCTTCGTCATGCTGCTAGCTGTGCTGGGCAAATGAAGTATAGCTAAAGCCATTTTTGAAGTGTTTTTGGATTAATGTGATTTCTTTGCTATACAGTCTCTCAAGCAGTTGTAGAGAAACTATTCAGAAAAAAAGTGTTAGATTTTCACACTTTTCGAACACACATCCTGCCCTGCTTTGTTATTGGGTCACCTGCTGCACTAATTGTCATTGCAAAAGTTCTTTTAACACCATGTTGGATTCCATCATTTGGAGGCCAGAATTCTGTATTTGTTAGTTTATGCATTATAATTTGAGTGCTTAGAATATGCCACGCTTAGGTGAAGTTAGGTTTATCAGAAGCACATTTTTGGTTCATCATGATGTAGTAAAAGTGGGAAATGTGATGTTGGTTTATAAATGTGTTTCTTTCAATGTGTCTCTGTTTACAATTCCAAGCTAAGCTGCTTCTCAAAGTTGTAAAGCAAGAATTGTTTGCTGTTATGAATATAATAGGTACAAAATAACTACACGAAGCATGTAGAACAAGAACTGTATTTCAGCAGGCTGCGGCCACATTCAAAAATGCATATTCCTTGTATTATTGTTTCTCTTTTTCCAAAAAGTTATACATCTTGGAATGTATGTAACGGGGGAATTATGACATGAGAGATACCATGATAGACGACAGTGAATTTGGTACAATAAAAAAAAAAGTTGTATATATGAGGTCTGTTCAAAAAATTCTCGTACTTCGTCCACAAAATTTTTCTACACTTACCTTTTACTTATTTTGCATGGTGTCCTTCTAAATACTTTCTTCCACAATTGATACACCTTTCTAAACCCAATTTCCACTTCCAGAAACAGTCTTGGTACGCCTCTTGCTGGATCGCGCGAAGTGCCGTCTGCGAATTTTCTTTTTTCTTGTCTATTCATTGCAAATATATGTCCTTTCAATGGTGTTCTCAACTTAGGAAGAAATAAATTCACAGAGGCCAGGTCTGGATGTACAGAGGCTGAGGCAGCACAGTGATTTCATTTTTGTGCAGTAGTCATGCACCAGCAGGGATGAATGTGCGGGTGCGTTACGATGCAAGAGTCATGAATTGTACTGCCACGTTTCAGGCTATTTCCTTCTCACATTTTCTCACAGGTGTCTCAACACATCCTAATAGTACCATCAATTAATAGCTTGTCCGTGTGGCTCAAATTCATGATGAACTAATCCTTCAAAAGGGGGGGGGGGGGGAGAATAAAATAGTGAATATGAGATAAAGGCTGTGGTGACAGACTTACCTGCAGCATAGCCTGATCTCTGTTTGCGTGCCGTATCTAACATACTTCGCAGTATTTCACACACTTTTCATTATAAAATCTAAAATGACTAGACAGGTGTGGGTACTATGTTCAGCTGCTATTAATGCTACTTGCCTCAACATGTGAGCAGAACAAATTACACTAAAAGTGACTAGTGTTGAAGAACTCTTTGATGTCTTGCAACACTTAAACTGCATAATTTTCTAGTGCGTAAGTATAAATATGGAAGCTGCTGAAGTGGCACATTAACTTAGCAAACACTAAGTGGACTGGTACATAAATGAGTGTCAAGAAATCAATTTTCTAATTTTATCTTAAAAAAAATTCACTGCAATCTTGTGAATAAGAAAATGTTTACTTCAAGGAAGTTTGACTGTAGGAAGCCCCAAAATTAAACGAATTTAAAAGTTGCTGCACATGTGACTTGTTCCTATGTCACACAGACAGCTATTTTAGCAACAGAGTTTATTTCTCACGTGTTTGATTATTATGAATTTTTAGTCTTAATATTGACTAACCTATGAGAACATCATGGTTGCTTCACTGTCATGTGTACAAAGTGTTTAGTCATTATTTTGGCACTAAAATTTGAGGAATTAATAGGCCTCCCCCCCTGCCCCCCCCCCCCCCCCCTCCCTCCCAAACACACAAAGTCAATATTTTCTTTACTTATTAGCACGTGGATGACATACTATTACAGCACTCCTGTGAGAAGGAAATGTGCAGGCAGACATTTTATTACCTCAAGCCAGTTACTATGATTCTCCGCAGTGTTGAATGTCTATTTACAGCTCCCTCAAACTTCCGTGAGCTCTGCACACTTTGTAGTTTCTGTTGTGATTGCTAGATGGCAGTAGCAGTATTGGTGCAAAAATTCTTCAGTTTTGAAACCTTCCTTATTGTCTCTTGCTTTGTGGGCGTTAGCTGACATTCAAGTTGTTTGTTCTGAGTGTTTTGTGTGATTTTGAGCTGATTTTGTTGCAAAATGTGCATTGAGGAGGAGAAAAGTTTGGAGTTAGTGATTTACAAAGTCCTTGACTAATCTGTAGATGATGGAAAGGAACCATTTGACGGTGATTTAAATTACGTCATCTGAAAATAGCAGTAGTTCTAGACTTTTTGAAGATGAGTTGCTGCATAAGTTTATCATATTATTTTCACAGATTGTGTTGTTCTAAAGGATTCTTGGCAGGTACATCAGAACTGAATCACAGCATATGAGTCCAGTGAATGTAAAGTTGGACTGTGTATCCCTCAATGTATCTATTTGTATCACACTGTACTCGTCTGTGAATGCTAAATTTTGCTTTGATTTTGTGTGTTTCTGTAGACATAAATTAGCTGTAAAGGAAATTAAACATAAAGATCGTGTGTTTGCGTATGTATTCCAGTACTAGAACTTCTTTTCAATTTTTTTTTTTTCTGTGATTATTAGTATTAAATTGAAGTTTTCATCTGTATAGTCAATTTTAATACTAGCAATACCAAAACATGCATATTTAAGGTAGAAAGTACAATGAACCTAAAAATGTTGTGAAATTCCAACATATTTATACACACGAGTTGTAACTTACAAAAAATCACATATTTTAGCTAGTCAATGGGTAATGGCAGCTATCTAAGAGACCAGCACCATATGGGTTAGGAAGAGGAGGCCATTGTTATTGAAAACTCGCTAGACGTGAAAGAAAATATAAAAAAGAATATTGGGTACAGTGTCATTGGAATGGCAGGCTAATAAGTGGAAAGTTTTATACAATGTTGCATAGTCTTTGGCAGCATCCAAAGAATTTTTTTCAATATTTTCTAATGTCTGTCGAAAGTTTTGATGAACTACTTCGCATGTTAACATTATTGACAGAAATTTCAGTAAACTCCCTCAAATAGACGAACTCAATGTGCAGTTATGGAATTGGCATCAGTGTGTTCTGGAAGAGTTGCACTATGTTTTGATTTTAGTTTTATGTGGCGCAACAAATTATTAAGACAATATATGGACAGTTTACGAAAATGTGCTTTCTGATGATACCGAATTTTCAACGTGCAGGAAACGTTTTTTGGTACTGAAGTTAGGTGAACACGCAATGTGAACAAAATCCCATTTTCATCTGCTTCAAACTGGAACTGCTAGTTTTCTAACACAAGGTAATTTTGGTTAAATATGACACACCATTGTGCGCTTGCTGTGCGGTCACCTGTTCTGTTTAGTCACGAGAAACGTCTCAAGGTGTGTAATTAAGCAGTTATTAATTTTCCTGGCGTTCTTTCACTCAGTCTCAGGTGAAGTGTATTCTTAGGCACACTTTATTTGTAAAAAAAATTCCGAGAATGAAGTGCATTTTTTGTTTTATTCATATGGCCCACTGTGCTGACAGTCGGCAACCATATGGGAAGTGGAGAATGCATGGAAAGTGTCGCCCATGCGTGCACGCAACACAGTGACAGTTTTGTCTCCAGCTTGTTCATGAGTTGGCAGACAAACATGTCACCCGACTGTCATGTCGTAACATTTGCACATCTCCGTATATTGTCACTCTTATCCATTATGTGGGTACACGGTCACAGTGGCACAAATCACCTGCGCATGCTAGTCCTAAGTATTAAAACAGGAACAAAAAATGTTCTTTTGTGTTTTTGTTACTTTTCACAACATGACTTCCAAAGTTGACAAAATAAGGTTGACCCTGATGTAAATAACAAGGCATGCAGCAGAGCTGGAGCACATAAATAGTTGGACTGTGCACACGTCCCAAAATCACACACCTAATGTGTACTGTTAATTTGTTTACACGCAAATACAAATGTATTTTAAAAAAATTGCAAGCTAATGAAATATAACCATTCCATTCTGTTCTGCTTAGTCAGATTAGATGCCTTGTTAGTATCTATGAATGTTGACGTGAAGTTCAGTCGTTGGTATACAATTCGGGTTATCGTCCAGATTTACTATAAAATGTGGACAATATTTTCGATACCATCATGGGAAAGTTAAAAGGCACTACTGTATACCAGGCATCTTATGAAGTCAATTTTCTGTGGGTCAAAAGTTTCTATGGGTCAAGAGAGGAAATGTTGACACAGATGCTGTGTGTAAATGGGGCAATAATGCCATAAAAATTTCTATGGGGCAAGCAGCTCTTACCAGCTATGCACATTCGAACAAACACAAGGAAACAGAAGACAGAAAAGACTCCTTGCCTGTCAACATGTTTTTGAAGAGTGACAGTCATGAAGTGAATAAAAGTATAGAAGCCACTGCAGTAATTCTTCAGAAGGTAAGTTCCTAAAACAGTGTAACTTGTTGAATATGTGGATTATTTAATATTGTTATTTTAGTATATTTCAGTTGTAAAAAATTTATTTATACAAACACACATGCTTAAATTAGCCAGGGCTTACATCTGCAAACCACAGTGAAGTGGTACGTCCCATTGTTCCCTAATAGGGATTCTTCCCATTCCATTTACGTACAGAGCATGGGAAGAATGGTTGATTAAATACCTCTGTGCATGCTGTAATTCATTAAAATACCTCTGTGCACACTGTAATTAATGTAATGTTGCCCTCACAATACTTGTGGGGGCAATATGTAGGAGGTTGTAGCATATTGCTAGTCATCATTTAAAGCTGGTTTCTAAAACATTGTAGGTAGGCTTTCTCAGGATAGTCATATCTATCTCAAAGTCTGCCAGTTACGCTTTTTAAGCATCTCTGTGGCACCCTCCTGTGGATCAAACAAGTCTGTGACCTCCTGCTACCCTTCTCTGTGTACATTCAGTATCCCCTTATCCCCTCTTAGTCCTATGTCGTATGGGTCCTACACGTTGGAGCAGTAATCTAGAATGGATCGTACAAATGATTTGTAAGCAATCTCTTTTGTAGACTGATTTATTTGTAGTATACTGGGGAAGTGCGAAGTCTACCATCTACTTTACCCACAGCTGAGCCTACGTGAACATTCTATTTCCTATCTCTGCAAAGTGTTACACCCAGGTATTTGTATGGTTTTTTTTTTTAAATGCACAATTTTACATTTAGGAACATTAAACCAAGTTGTCTATCTTTGCACCACTTCGAAATCTTATAAATGTCTCGCTGAATATTTATGCACCTTCTTTCAGGCAGTACTTAATTACAGATAACAGCACCATCTTCAAAAAGTCTGATCTTACTATTAATATTGTCAACAAAGTCAGTAATATACAATGTGAACAGCAAGGCCCCCAGTACACTTTGCTGGGACACACCCAAACTTGATTCTACATCTGATGCTGACTCTCCATTCAAAATACATGCTGCGCCCTCCATATCAAAAAGTCCTTAGTTCAGTCACAAGTTTTGCTTGATACCCCATATGATTGTGCTTCTGACAATAAGTGTAGATGTGGTACTGAGTCAAATGCTTTTCAGAAATCAAGAAATACTTCATCTACCTGACTGCCTTGCCCCCCTGCGGGTTCGGGGGTTAGAATAGGCCCGTGGTATTCCTGCCTGTCGTAAGAGGCGACTAAAAGGAGTCTCAAACGTTTCGGCCTTATGTGATGGTCCCCTGTAGGGTTTGACCTCCATATCTCAAAATTTTCCGAAGAGCGAGCCGATTGGGGAAGGGCGCCTTACTTGGTGCATTGTGTCCGTGTTGTGTTGAGAACTTTCGCCATCTTATTCGTCGTTGCATTGCAGTCTTGCCCGCTCTCCATCGCTTGGGCATGGATGCGCTCCTGCGTGCACTTTCTGACAAGCGCTGTGCAGGGCCATTTTCTGCACTGACGACGCCCATGGACCACATGTCACCTAACATCCAGCACGGTAGCCAGTCCGTTGTGGTGGGGCCGCCATGTACCCTCTTGGTTGTAGCCCCCTGACAACACAGGGATCGCTCCACTGATGCCTGCGCCGTTCACTCCCCACGTATGCCAAGGAGTAGATGCCCATCTCCCTGGGGCATCAGGACTCCCGGCAATGGCCATCCTGCCAGGTGGCTATTGCTGTGGCTGGGTGGCGCCCGTGGGGAGGGCCCTTGGTCGGAGTAGGTGGCATCAGGGCGGATGACCCGCAATGAAGCGTGGTACATCATCTCTCGCTGGCGGCCAGCCGCCAGCAGTCTCTAAGCGTTCTCGGGCTCAATTTAATGCTCAGAAGTACGATCCGAAAACGTTCCCCTCCCTGGCCACGCCGTGGGAAGAGCGTAAGTCTCAGGATGGAGGTAACAGTTATTCGCCCCGATTCTTAGTTTGCACGAGAGCTGATGGGGAGTCTTTTCTCTCCACAAAGCCTCAGTTCTTCGTCGAGCATTTAGAGGACAAGTTTGGGGAGGTGGAGGGCTTGTCTAAAATGCGCTCTGGGTCAGTACTGATACAAACGGCATCCTCCGCCCAGTCCCGCAGGTTACTTGCTTGTGACAAGTTGGGGGATGTTAACGTTTCTATTACACCACATAAGAGTTTAAATATGGTCCAGGGTGTTATTTTCCATAGGGATCTCCTTTTGCAGTCTGATGACGAGCTGCGCGCCAACTTAGAACGTAGAGGTGTTCATTTCGTCCGGCGCGTTCATCGGGGTCCGAGGGACAATCAGGTTGCTACCGGTGCCTTCATCTTGGCCTTCGAGGGTGATACGTTACCGGAAAAGGTCAAGGTGATGGTCTACCGATGTGACGTCAAGCCCTATATCCCTCCCCCGATGCGGTGCTTCAAGTGCTGGAAGTTCGGCCATATGTCTTCCCGCTGCACTTCCAGCCTCACATGTCGCGATTGCGGACGCCCATCTCATCCCGATACTCCATGTGCCCCGCCTCCCATCTGCGTCAACTGTGGGGAGCACCATTCACCTTGCTCGCCTGACTGCAAAGTCTTTCAGAAAGAGCGCAAAATCATGGAATATAAGACCCTGGACCGGCTGACCTATACTGAGGCCAAACGGAAATATGACAGACTCCATCCTGTGAGAATGACATCTACTTATGCAGCTGCTACAACAACTGTGCTAGCTCCATCAGTTTCGGGACTTCCAGCCAGCTCGATAAGCAGTAAGACTCCTCCTGCCCCCTTGCCCGTGGGGGGCTCTACCCAACCGGTTGCTCCTGCACCACCTACCTCGGGAGCAACCTCCTCCCACCCGTCGGGGACGTCCGTCCCCGCTTCTCAGCCGGAGAAGCGTCTAACTTCTTCGGCTACTCTCGCCCGTAAGAGTTCCCTTGGGACCCTCCCTTCCCAGGGTTCCACCAGCGGGAAGGATGACTGCCACCAGTGGCATAAGTCCTCACCAGCGGCCGGGCGTAGGGCTTCACGATCCTCCTCTGTCCCGGAGACTGAATCGGTGAAGCCTTCCCAGCCGGTGAAACCCAAGGTTCAGCGAGAGAAGTCCAAGAGAAAGACCTCTAAGGCCAAGGAACTTGCGGTGGCACCAACCCCACCGCACCTTTCGCGCTCTGCGTCTGAGGATGAAGTCGAGATTCTAGCGTCCGCTGAGGACCTTGATCTCGCTGGTCCCTCAGACGCCATGGATGCCTCTCGTACGGGTACTGAATCGGTGGCAGTGAGTGAACAAGCGGCGTAAATTGCCTTCCCAGTCCTTTCACGCCTTTCTCAGCCATGGACAATACCATCCTCCAGTGGAACTGCGGCGGTTTTTTCCACCATTTAGCTGAGCTCCGCCAACTTCTCAGCCTTCGCCCTTTCTTCTGCATTGCTCTCCAGGAAACTTGGTTTCCAGCGATGCGAACCCCCGCCCTCCGTGGCTATCGGGGTTATTACAAGAACCGAGCAGCTTATGAAAGGGTGTCTGGTGGCGTCTGCATATATGTCCTTCACACTCTGCACAGCGAGTCCGTCCCTCTCCAGACGCCTTTAGAGGCTGTCGCTGTACGCGTATGGACGCCACAGGCTATTACCGTCTGCAGTCTTTACATTCCACCGAATGGTGATGTCTCGCAGCATGTCCTGGCTGCACTGGTCGCCCAATTGCCGCCGCCTTTCTTGCTATTGGGCGACTTCAACGCCCATAACCCTCTGTGGGGTGGGTCAGTGGCCACAGGTCGAGGCGCCATCGTTGAACATTTGTTGTCGCAGCTCGATCTCTCGCTGTTAAATGATGGCACCTTCACACACTTCAGTGTGGCGCATGGCACCTACTCCGCCATTGACCTTTCCATCTGTAGCCCTAGCCTCTTACCGTCTGTCCAATGGAGTGTGCATGACGACCTGTGTGGTAGTGACCACTTTCCGCTCTTTTTGTCACTACCACAGCGTCACTCTTCTGGGCGCCCTAGCAGATGGGCTATGAATAAGGCTGACTGGGATTTGTTCTCCTCCACTGCCGCTTTTGAGCCTCTCTCTACTGATCACATTGATGCGGTGGTTCAATCTGTCACCACCGGCATCGTTACTGCCACCGAATCTGCCATTCCCCGTTCTTCTGGGTCCGCTCGGCGGAAGGCTGTGCCTTGGTGGTCGCCTGAGATCGCTGAAGCGATTAAAGATCGCCGGCGGGCACTCCAGCGTCACAAGCGACATCCCTCCTTAGCCCACCTTATCGCCTTCAAACGGCTGCGTGCGCGGGCCCGCCTCCTTATCCGCCAAGGCAAGAAGGAGTGCTGGGAGCGGTATGTGTCCACCATTGGCCTCCATGTCACTCCCTCGCAGGTCTGGGCCAAGATTCGACGCGTCTACGGCTATCGGACCCCTGCCAGCGTCCCTGCGCTCTCACTGAATGGAGCCGTTTGTACCGACTCCGACGTCATTGCAAATCGCTTAGCAGAGCATTTTGCTATGAGTTCCGCTTCTGCGAATTACCCCCAGGCCTTCCGCTCCATTAAAGAGCGGCTGGAACGTCGGAGCCTTTCGTTTCACAGCAACCACCCGGAATCTTACAATGCTCCATTCAGTGAGTGGGAATTTCGCAGTGCCCTAGCTGCTTGCCCTGATACCGCTCCTGGGCCAGATGGCATCCACTGTCAGATGCTGAAACACCTTTCAGTGGACTGCCGGCGGCGCCTTCTCGATCTTTACAACCGTCTTTGGGTCGAGGGGGAGTTTCCGTCGCAATGGCGGGAAGGCATTGTCATCCCCGTTTTGAAACCTGGGAAGACCCCTCTGGAGGTGGACAGCTACCGTCCCATTAGCCTCACCAACGTTATTTGCAAGCTTCTCAAACGGATGGTGAGCCGGCGCTTGCATTGGGTACTGGAGTCTCGGGGCCTTCTGGCTCCGTCTCAGGGTGGGTTCCGTAAAGGCCGCTCCGCCACTGACAATCTGGTGAGTCTGGAGTCGGCCATCCGTACTGCTTTTGCCCGCCGTCAGCACCTGGTCGCTGTCTTTTTCGACATGCGGAAGGCGTACGATACGACATGGCGTCATCACATTCTTTCTACGCTTCATGGATGGGGTCTTCGGGGTCCTCTGCCGATTTTTATCCGCAATTTTCTGTCGTGTCGTACCTTCCGCATGCAAGTCGCGGCCTCGTATAGTTCCTCCCACGTCCAGGAGAACGGTGTGCCACAGGGCTCTGTTTTAAGTGTCTATCTGTTTTTAATAGCCATTAACGGGCTTGCTGCGGCCGTGGGCAATTCTGTCTCCGCTTCCCTGTATGCTGACGACTTCTGCCTTTATTACAGCTCTACTGGCATTGCAGCTGTTGAACGTCAGCTACAGGGCGCTATCCGTAAGGCGCAGTCTTGGGCTGTAGCGCATGGGTTTCAGTTTTCGGCAGCCAAGACCTGCGTTGTGCATTTCTGCCGGCGCCGAACAGTCCATCCTGAGCCGCGGCTTTATCTTGCCGACGAACTCCTTGCTGTGGTGGAGACCCACAGGTTTTTGGGGGTGGTTTTCGATGCCCGGTTGACTTGGCTGCCTCATATCCGGCAGCTGAAACAGACGTGTTGGCGGCATCTAAACGCTCTGAGATGCTTGAGCAACACCCGCTGGGGCACCGACCGCTCTACACTGTTGCGGCTCTACCAGGCGTTAATCCAGTCCCGTCTGGATTATGGGAGCCTGGCTTATGGCTCAGCATCCCCATCTGCGTTACGGGTGCTGGACCCGA